>NC_092823.1:135696926-136296926 GCF_023375885.2 Dermacentor andersoni
AGTAAGTAAAAGTAAGTAAGTAAAAGTAAGTAAGTAAGTAAAAGTAAGTAAGTAAGTAAGTAAAAGTAAGTAAGTAAGTAAAAGTAAGTAAGTAAGTAAGAGTAAGTAAGTAAGTAAGTAAGTAAAAGTAAGTAAGTAAGTAAGAGTAAGTAAGTAAGTAAAAGTAATTAAGTAAAAGTAAGTAATTAAGTAAGTAAAAGTAGGTAAGTAAGTGAGTAAAAGTAAGTAAGTAAGTAAGTAAGTAAGTAAAAGTAAGTAAGTAAGTAAGTAAAAGTAAGTAAGTAATTAAAAGTGAGTAAGTAAGTAAGTAAAAGTAAGTAAGTGAGTAAGTAAAAGTAAGTAAAAGTAAGTAAGTAAAAGTAAGTAAGTAAGTAGGTAAGTAAAAGTAAGTAAGTAAGTAAAAGTAAGTAAGTAAGAAAGTAAGTAAGTAAAAGTAAGTAAGTAAGTAAAAGTAAGTAAATAAGTAAGTAAAAGTGAGAAGGTAAAAGTAAGTAAGTAAGTAAGTAAGTAAAAGTAAGTAAGTAAGTAAAAGTAAGTAAGTAAGTAAGCAAAAGTAAGTAAGTAAAAGTAAGTAAGTAAGTAAGTAAGTAAAAGTAAGTAAGTAAAAGTAAGTAAGTAAGTAAGTAAAAGTAAGTAAGTAAGTAAGTAAAAGTAAGTAAGTAATTAAAGTAAGTAAGTAAGTAAAGTAGGTAAGTAAGTAAGTAAAAGTAAGTAAGTAAGTAAAAGTAAGTAAGTAAGTAAAAGTAAGTAAGTAATTAAAGTAAGTAAGTAAGTAAAGTAAGTAAAAGTAAGTAAGTAAAAGTAAGTAAAGTAAGTAAAAGTAAGTAAAGTAAGTAAGTAAGTAAAAGTAAGTAAGTAAGTAAGTAAAAGTAAGTAAGTAAGTAAAAGTAAGTAAGTAAGTAAGTAAAAGTAAGTAAGTGAGTAAGCAAAAGTAAGTAAGTAAGTAAGTAAAAGTAAGCAAGTAAGTAAGTAAAAGTAAGTAAGTAAGTAAAAGTAAGTAAGTAAGTAAAAGTAAGTAAGTAAGTAAGTAAAAGTAAGTAAGTAAATAAGTAAATGTAAGTAGGTAAGTAAGTAAAAGTAAGTAAGTAAGTAAGTAAAAGTAAGTAAGTAAGTAAAAGTAAGTAAGTTAGTAAAAGTAAGTAAGTAAGTAAAAGTAAGTAAGTAAGTAAGTAAAAGTAAGTAAGTAAGAGTAAGTAAGTAAGTAAGTAAGTAAAAGTAAGTAAGTAAAAGGAAGTAATTAAGTAAGTAAGTAAGTAGTAAAAGTAAGTAAGTAAGTAAATAAAAGTAAGTAAGTAAGTATGTAAAAATAAGTAAATAAGTAAAAGTAAGTAAGTAGGTAAAAGTAAGTAAGTAAGTAAGTAAATGTAAGTAAGTAAGTAAAAGTAAGTAAGTAAGTAAAAGTGAGTAAGTAAGTAAGTAAAAGTAGGTAAGTAAGTAAGTAAAAGTAAGTAAGTTAGTAAGTAAGTAAAAGTATGTAAGTAAGTAAGTAAAAGTAAGTAAGTAAGTAAAAGTAAGCAAGTAGGTAAGTAAGTAAAAGTAAGTAAGTAAGTAAAAGTAAGTAAGTAAAAGTAACTAAGTAAGTAAGAGTAAGTAAGTAAGTAAGTAAGTAAAAGTAAGTAAGTAAGTAAGAGTAAGTAAGTAAGTAAAAGTAAGTAAAGTAAGTAAGTAAGTAAAAGTAAGTAAGTAAGTAAAAGTAAGTAAGTAAGTAAGTAAGTTAAAGTAAGTAAGTAAGTAAGCAAAAGTAAGTAAGTAAGTAAGTAAAAGTAAGCAAGTAAGTAAGTAAAAGTAAGTAAGTAAGTAAGTAAAAGTAAGTAAGTAAGTAAGTAAAAGTAAGTAAGTAAGTAAAAGTAAGTAAGTAAGTAAGTAAAAGTAAGTAAGTAAATAAGTAAATGTAAGTAGGTAAGTAAGTAAAAGTAAGTAAGTAAGTAAGTAAAAGTAAGTAAGTAAAAGTAAGTAAGTAAAAGGAAGTAATTAAGTAATTAAAAGTAAGTAAGTAAGTAAAAGTAAGTAAGTAAAAGTAAGTAAGTAAGTATGTAAAAATAAGTAAGTAAGTAAAAGTAAGTAAGTAGGTAAAAGTAAGTGAGTAAGTAAATGTAAGTAAGTAAGTAAAAGTAAGTAAGTAAGTAAAAGTGAGTAAGTAAGTAAGTAAAAGTAGGTAAGTAAGTAAGTAAAAGTAAGTAAGTAAGTAAGTAAAAGTAAGTAAGTAAGTAAGTAAAAGTATGTAAGTAAGTAAGTAAAAGTAAGTAAGTAAGTAAAAGTAAGTAAGTAAAAGTAAGTAAGTAAGTAAGTAAAAGTAAGTAAGTAGGTAAGTAAGTAAAAGTAAGTAAGTAAGTAAAAGTTAGTAAGTAAGTAAAAGTAAGTAAGTAAGTAAGTAAAAGGAAGTAAGTAAGTAAGAAAAAGTAAATAAGTAAGTAAGTAAAAGTAAGTAAGTAAAAGTGAGTAAGTAAGTAAGTAAAAGTAAGTAAGTGAGTAAGTAAAAGTAAGTAAGTAAAAGTAAGTAAGTAAGTAAAAGTAAGTAAGTAAGTAAAAGTAAGTAAGTAAGTAAGTAAAAGTAAGTAAATAAGTAAGTAAAAGTGAGTAAGTAAGTAAAAGTAAGTAAGTAAGTAAGTAAAAGTAAGTAAGTAAGTAAGTAAGTAAAAGTAAGTAAGTAAGTAAAAGTAAGTAAGTAAGTAAGCAAAAGTAAGTAAGTAAGTAAACAAAAGTAAGTAAGTAAGTAAGTAAGTAAGTAAAAGTAAGTAAGTAAAAGTAAGTAAGTAAGTAAAAGTAAGTAAGTAAGTAAAAGTAAGTAAGTAAGTGAGTAAAAGTAAGTAAATAAGTAAAAGTAAGTAAATAAGTAAAAGTAAGTAAGTAAGTAAGTAAAAGTAAGTAAGTAAGTAAGTAAAAGTAAGTAAGTAAGTAAAAGTATGTAAGTAAGTAAGTGAAAGTAAGTAAGTAAGTAAAAGTAAGTAAGTAAAAGTAAGTAGGTAAGTAAGTAAAAGTAAGTAAGTAAGTAAGTAAAAGTAAGTAAGTAAGTAAGTAAAAGTAAGTAAGTAATTAAAGTAAGTAAGTAAGTAAAGTAAGTAAGTAAAGTAAGTAAGTAAAAGTAAGTAAGTAAATAAAGTAAGTAAAAGTAAGTAAAAGTAAGTAAAGTAAGTAAAAGTAAGTAAAGTAAGTACAAGTAAGTAAAGTAAGTAAGTAAGTAAAAGTAAGTAAGTAAGTAAGTAAAAGTAAGTAAGTAAGTAAGTAAAAGTAAGTAAGTAAGCAAAAGTAAGTAAGTCAGTAAGCAAAAGTAAGTAAGTAAGTAAGTAAGTAAGTAAAAGTAAGTAAGTAAGTAAGTAAGTAAAAGTAAGCAAGTAAGTAAGTAAAAGTAAGTAAGTAAGTAAGTAAAAGTAAGTAAGTAAGTAAGTAAAAGTAAGTAAGTATGTAAAAGTAAGTAAGTAAGTAAGTAAAAGTAAGTAAGTAAGTGAGTAAAAGTAAGTAAGTAAGTAAGTAAAAGTAAGTAAGTAAGTAAGTAAAAGTGAGTAAGTAAGTAAGTAAAAGTAAGTAAGTAAGTAAGTAAGTAAGTAAAAGTAAGTAAGTAAGTAAGTAAGTAAAAGTAAGCAAGTAAGTAAGTAAAAGTAAGTAAGTAAGTAAGTAAAAGTAAGTAAGTAAGTAAGTAAAAGTAAGTAAGTATGTAAAAGTAAGTAAGTAAGTAAGTAAAAGTAAGTAAGTAAGTGAGTAAAAGTAAGTAAGTAAGTAAGTAAAAGTAAGTAAGTAAGTAAGTAAAAGTGAGTAAGTAAGTAAGTAAAAGTAAGTAAGTAAGCAAGTAAGTAAGTAAAAGTAAGTAAGTGAGTAAGTAAAAGTAAGTAAGTAAAAGTAAGTAAGTAAGTAAAAGTAAGTAAGTAAGTAAGTAAAAGTAAGTAAGTTAGTAAAAGTAAGTAAGTAAAAGTAAGTAAGTAAGTAAGAGTAAGTAAGTAAGTAAGTAAGTAAAAGTAAGTAAGTAAGTACGTAAAAGTAAGTAAGTAAGTAAAAGTAAGTAAGTAAGTAAAAGTAAGTAAGTAGGTAAAAGTAAGTAAGTAAGTAAGTAAAAGTAAGTAAGTAAGTAAAAGTAAGTAAGTAAGTAAGTAAAAGTGAGTAAGTAAGTAAAAATAAGTAAAAGTAAGTAAGTAAGTAAGTAAATGTAAGTAAGTAAGTAAGTAAGTAAAAGTAAGTAAGTAAGTGAGTAAAAGTAAGTAAGTAAGTAAGTAAATGTAAGTAAGTAAAAGTAAGTAAGTAAGTAAGTAAAAGTAAGTAAAAGTAAGTAAAAGTAAGTAAGTAAGTAAGTAAAAGTAAGTAAAAGTGAGTAAGTAAGTAAATAAAAGTAAGTAAGTAAGTAAGTAAGTAAAAGTAAGTAAGTAAAAGTAAGTAAGTATAAGTAAGTAAAAGTAAGTAAGTAAAAGTAAGTAAAATAAGTAAGTAAAAGTAAGTAAGTAAAAGTAAGTAAGTAAAAGTAAGTAAAAGTAAGTAAAGGTAACTAAATAAAAGTAAGTAAGTAAAAGTAAGTAAAAGTAAGTAAGTAAAAGTAAGTAAGTAAAACTAAGTAAGTAAATGTAAGTAAGTAAAAGTAAGTAAGTAAGCAAAAGTAAGTAAAAGTAAGTAAGTAAATGTAAGTAAGTAAAAGTAAGTAAGTAAGCAAAAGTAAGTAAAAGTAAGTAAGTAAAAGTAAGTAAAAGTAAGTAAGTAAAAGTAAGTAAATGTAAGTAAGTAAAAGTAAGTAATTAAGTAAAAGTAAGTAAGTAAGTAAGTAAAAGTAAGTAAAAGTAAGTAAGTAAAAGTAAGTAAAAGTAAGTAAGTAAAAGTAAGTAAAGTATGTAAGTAAAAGTAAGTAAGTAAAAGTAAGTAAAGTAAGTAAAAGTAAGTAAAAGTAAGTAAAGTAAGTAAAAGTAAGTAAAGTAAGTAAGAGTAAGTAGAGTAAGTAAAGTAAAGTAAGCAAGTAAAGTAAGCAAGTAAAGTATGTAAGTAAAGTAGGTAAGTAAAAGTAAGTAAAAGTAAGTAAGTAAAAGTAAGTAAGTAAGTAAGTAAGTAAGTAAGTGTTTTTATTTACAGTAAGCAATATAGAAAGCTCATTCCAGGGGCAGGGGCTAAAGGCAATCAAGCCTGACAAAGGTCCCTGTCCCTCCGCAGCTCGTGGCAGCTCACACGCTTCGAGTTCAACAGAGTAAAAAAAAAGGATTGCAGTACATCAGTTTCAGGAAAATGGACAACTAGCTACTTGCAAGAGTACACATAACAAATCACATAAACAAGAGAAAAATTTACATAACATCTCTAAATAATCATACAGAAGAGGTCGCGCGCACGCCATAATATATAGCTACACAAAATAAATTCCAAGAAATTTGAAACTTAGAATGCATGAGGATACAATGCAATTACATTATACATGGAAACACTCAGAATACTAATTCTTGAATGATTTAAGCATTGGTCGAGGCATTTAAATCCACAGGTTAATGTTGATACTGTATACATGTGGTAATTAATAAGTTCCTTGCTTGTTTTTTAAATGCAGCACTACTACCTTTAAAGTTCAATCTATCTGCAAGGATATTCAAAACATGATGTGTCTGGTACGCAGCACTTTGTTTTCCGTAATTAGTTCTTACTTTAGGTGCTCGTATCCTTTGTTCTGGTAAACAGTAGTATGGTTTTTCGATGTGGCTTTGTTCATATAATTTATTTTGTTGAATTAGTTGGAGCAATTTAAAATAGTACAACTGATCTACCCTGAGCATGGAATGTTTTATGAACAGTGGAGCAGTTGGCAGGTCTTGTAATTTTCGCCTGTACTTTTCAAAACAGCGCAATATTTTCTTCTGCATAGTAACAAGTCTATGGTAATTTCTTTGCGATGTTGTTCCCCAGGCTAATATCCACTAAGTTACCTTAGAATGAAAGAGTGCATAGTACATATTTAGTTTTAACCTTAGTGGGATTAAGTGAACTGTTTTGTGAAAACGACCACCTATTCGCGCTAATGCGGTAATCAGGTGATTTACATGTGTATTCCAGTTTAATTCCTCCTGAAACCACACACCAAGAAATTTTTGTTCCCTAACGTGTGTAATACAATTTCCTTCAAATGTGACACGTATTTTACTTATAGGCTTGTTTATAGGTCGGAATATCATATAGGTTGTTTCTTTGGCATTTAAGCGTAGCTAATTATTTTGCCTTAACCATTCCGAAAGATGCCCTAAATAATTATTTACACTGACTTCAAGTGATAATAAATTGTCTGATGAAAAGAAAACGTTTGTATCATCAGCGTACATAATAAGTTCAGGGGAATCAGGAATTTCTACAATATCATTTATATAAGCAAGGAACAATAGTGGCTCCAATATGGACCCTTGGGGGACTCCTTGGTTTAACGTTATCTTTTTAGACATTGGTGCTATTAATTTGCACGAATTGATAGCGATCTTCAAGGTAGCTTTTGAAGAGTTGAAGTGCGACTCCACGCACTCCATACCTCGATAATTTCTGAAATAACAGTTGGAATTGTATGGAGTCAAATGCTTTTTGAAGATCAAGAAAGAGCCCAAGAGTGTATTTTTTTCTTTTCCATATGGTCGATTATCTTATCCTTGATATATAATAGAGCTTGCTCCGTTGACTTACTTTTTTGAAACCCATATTGACTCTTTGTTATTATTTGATGTTTATCAAAAAAGGATGCAAGTCTATTGTAAATTACTCCTTCAAATATTTTTGATATTGTTGGAAGCACAGATATTGGTCGATAATTTGCTAAACTATTGATATCACCACCTTTATGTACTGCAGTGACTTTTGCCACCTTTAACTGTTCCGGAAATACACCGGCAGTGTAGGCTAGGTAAGATATGCGCTGCCGTACAGAGGAAAAAGGAGCAGGTAAAAGGCAAAAAAAGAACAGATATTTCTCCAGTGAAGCACAACAAGAACAACAGTTTTACTGACTGTCGTATGGGTGCGGTTTATAAAATTCCCCTTAGCTGTGGCCAGTTCTACGTAGGGCAAACGGGACGGTGTATCAATCAGAGGCTAATGGAACATAAAAGGTCGTTAACCGGTGGATCGCCTTCTAATCTTTCCCTACATTGCCAAGATTGTAACTGCATTCCAACTAGCGCTGCGCAACGACAAATAAAGGCCTTAAGCTTTGGCTCAGAGAAACCGGGAATTATGATCTTTAATGATGAGACGAGTAATTACGTAGTGTAAATTCAACAGCAAGTCATACCCATAGTCAAGCAATACAATTACCTCGTCGTATACATAAACGAAGGAAAGACTTTCTCAAGCACCTACCAAGGTAATCTGAAAATAAAGGGGAAGCCGAATGCAGCAATGATATAACATAGAGCATTTTTGAAACCACGATAAATATGAGGTGGCAAGTGGAATCTGGAAAGAAGTAATGGTGCCAACACTAACGTCCGCAAGTGCTATTCTGTGCTTAAAATCGCATATCTCGGATGTATCGCATATCTAAAATTTCTAAAGCTATTCTAAAACTGTCTATTAGACATTTTTTAGAATAGTGTTTGCAACCAAACCTAAACGCATTACGTACGTAAAGAAATAGCGTCGTCCTCACTGCGCTTGCTCCGAACTTCATTAGGTTATTGCGCTTTATGTGTGCTACTATAACGTAATTTACATGGCGACTTTAACATTTGGAATGTGTACGGACACTAATAGCGTTGTCGAACATGGCGGTATACGTTTCCCGATTCGGCGTGGAGGAGGAGGAAGAACTAAAGAGAAAGCAGGGATGTTAACCAGAAATGCGTCTGGTTGGCTACCCTATACCCGCTTCAGCGTGAGTTCTCGTCATGGCTACGCTCACACTCGCGTTGATGACCAATAACTATGAAAACGAGTTTTCATTTTCTATAAATCACCTGAAACGTTAGTTATGAGCGCATTGCGCGTTCAATTTTTGAGATGGTTCGGCGATTGCGGCGCCCGTAGGCATAACGAGACGCATCCGCGTAGCAACGACAGGATGGTTGCTAATGGATTGTCTTGGCTTAGATACGTCTGGCACGAGACACCAGACAGCGTCCTCTTTTATAACGTCTTCCTAACGTTTGCGTACCCGTGTGGCAAACTAATGACGAGTCCGGCAAATTGCACCGCTGGGCACCACGGCGCCCCGAGGCGCCGTTTCGTCCATTCGCTGTCGCGCCCGAGCGCCCCGGTGCGCAGCGGTGCCATTTGCCGAATGCGCCATACACGCCTCGAAAGGACGCGCACCGTAACGTCCGGCAAATGTACTTACGTTTAACGTCCGTAAGGCGACAAACGCTGTATACTAAGACTGTCTATAATTACAGGCGCGCTTTCCTTATGGATCTCGGGGACCACCACCTGTGCTTATAGAATATAAGATTTATTGACAGGAAAGACAGAGAGGTCGACCTGAGCTAGTGTGCTCTAGTCTGCTACTCTGCACTGGGGAAGAGGGAAGGGGAGTGAAAGTACTGGGATGGGATAAGACCACCAACTTTCTGCACACGTCTGGGACGCCACAACAGGGACACATTTTACTCCACACGCGCGAACCGCTCGGCGTAGCCGCGAAATGCTCGTCAAATGCGCTGCTTTCACGCTCAATGCTTTCCTCGCCTTCTGAAAGCGTGCACCATAGTCGCATATGTGGTTGCCCTTTAACAAAAATGTCGGAGGTTTCGTGAATTATCTGTAACTTTCTCGTTGACGTTTTTCTGAAGTTATTCGCTAGTGTCAAATATCGTACACCATTGAACCGTGCACCTTTTGTCCTTCGTAGTTATTTGTTGTAGTTCTCGCGATTGTCGCTTGTTGCAATGCATATTTGTACGCGGTTAGCACCTACAGCTAGGAGGTACGCTTAGGATCCTTCCCAGAGCCTCTTAGTGTGTCTTTAAATATACGAGTTTTGTGCGAGAGAACAAATAGACCGAAAGTGAAGTTCGCGTCTATATGAAACGAGGGCACGGCTGCCAGGCCGACAGCGATGCGGCAAAGCGACCTTTGGCGGCCGCTCACTACAGGACGACGTGGACATCGTCTGCCGCCGATCGCCCCCGCGAAGGAAACAGCGAAAGCAGCCGGAGAGTCGCGTCGTCCGTCGGCTACGCGCCGCCTGACGTCGCGCCGTTTCCTGAAATAGCTTCGTGAGCTTCATTCGTAGCGCCTCCTGCGTCAGATGCGCACGCCACGCGAACACATCCGCCGTCCTGGTCCCGACGCAGGGCAACGCACTGAGACAGAGAGCGGATGAACAGAGAGAAAATGCGAGACGGCAAGAAGAACACTTCTTTTTTTTTTTTCCGGTCTCGAAGTCGTCACTGCGCCCGTGAACGGAGCCAACTGGAGCTCGTCCGCATCTTTATGAGCCTCGATATCCCGTCGCGATATAGAGGGACGGCCGCGTGTTGTATGTAGATCAGTGCACATATGGTATTTGGTGCTGCGTACGAGGTCGCCCGGTTCGATCCCAGACCAAGGCGGCTGCATCACGATGGGAGCAGCATGCAAGAAAGCTGGCGCGCTCGATTTCTTTTCATGTTAAGCGAGTTCGCCCTTCTACCATAATGTGCCTAGCAGCCCAGAAGGTTGAGGGGTTGTACTGGAAGAGTCTACCTGGTCGACTGTCCATTTCGGCCGCTGCGTATTGGCTGGAGCCGTACCAGCAAGGCTGGGGGCGCCTGTCACCTTGCTGGTACCGCAGCGGCCCAGTCAATCAGCGTTTCAGCAGCAGCGGCAATGAACGGTCCACTAGGTGGACTGTTGTAAAATAGACCCCTGGTATGGTCTGCAGGTTTAGTTGGTCAGCACATCTCGAGTAATTGCATCGCCAGGGTCAAGACTCTTTCCGCAGTGTCAGCTGTTTTTATTGGAGAGGTGGCTTTGCGTGTCCTCATCGTCGCCGACTGAGTCAATCACATTACGTTACCCTGAACCTCGTTCGCAGAAAGAAAGGCGGACAATCAGTTTAATGTAAACCGGGCGTACGTGCCATAATTATACGGTCTAATCAAGCTGGCTCGGATGAATGCTGAGAGAAAAGCCAATGCGAACTTGCACCCAAAGCTATTTACGTAGCATTATTTAACTCCGCGATCGTAAGGCGTACCGCCGGCGTTGCGTGCATCCCGCCACTCAGCCTTGCACTTGGCGCTGCTAGCTTTCAGAAACGGAAGATGTTATAACAGCCATTATTAATACCTCGCTCGTAACACTTTTTGTTTATCGCTGTCTGCGAGGCGTATTGTGCAACACCGATACAGGGGACACATCCGGAGCGTCACGCACAGTCATTGGTCAGGTTACCCTCAGTCTCGTATCCCACGTGCTACGAGTCTGGTTTTATGCAATGATGCGCGGTGGGTGTCAGTGTTTGTTGGCTCTCGCGTTCTTGAATCCATGGGTTGCAGTGTAATGGTGCCTGTGGCATACTGCTGCTGAGCGCGAGATCGCGGGTTCGAATGCCTCATCCCCTGCGGCGGCAGAACGCAGCGCTGGTGCACCTTTAAGAACCGCAGATGTCCAGATTAATCAGCAGCCCTCCACAACGACGTCCCACATGACCCCTGTTATCAATCAATCAATCAATCAATCAATCAATCAATCAATCAATCAATCAATCAATCAATCAATCAATCAATCAATCAATCAATCAATCAATCAATCAATCAATGGGGTAGTTCATTGGAAGACAAGCGACGTGGAGCAGTTCACAGCATGAAATTAGTTGGTGTGCTGCAGTCTGTCCACCTTTGCACGGCTTCGTTTCACAATAGTTCAGCATTGGGCACCATGTGGGGCAAATGAATGCGTAGTTAGTTCGACCGCCACGAGGATTTCTGGCCGAGTCTGAGCTAAACCGAAGCCACCTGGAAGAATGAAGGAGATGAACTGTAAGTTGAAGAAGGCAACATAAGTTCACGTGGGGTTGTGAAGTGTAAATCTAACGTGATGGTCTTGGCACAAGGGGTCAGCACATCGTCGGCTTGCAGCGTAGAGGCCCGTGAATACATGAATGTTCGATGCCTTTTTACCGTGAACTTTGAGGATCTTTAGGGCTGGAATACAGGGGCTTAATGAGCAAGTGGGCAAAAAATCCTAAATTAAGTCAGTAAATAGCTAGCATAAAGGCAAGTAGACCGAACGAGATGGCACCACCACAGTTGCAAGGGTCGAAGTTCTGGCGGCCGTCTGCCCTTGCACTTATTTAATTTTTCTTTATTTTACCTCTTAAATGCGGCAAATTTCATTCACATCCTTAGCACTTGCGCTTGAAGAGCATTTGTGCATTTCACATGATCTGAACAGGGAAATTGTGGTTGGCTTCGTGCTAAACTTTTGCCACTAAAAATATAGGCCATCGTAGGTTATGTCGCGCGTGTTGCTTAAAATATGTCGGCGCTTCTGCATGGCGCAAAATATCCGCGGGGTACGTACGCTTAGCAATGATCGTCAAAGCGATTGTTTTTTAGCCACATTTACAATACCGCTCTACTTACGTTGTATGCACGCATGACAACGTCAGCACTATACCGAGAATAACAGGCGGGTGGCACTAAACACCGCCCTATCTATATTTATCCTTGCGGCCGAGTACCACGCGGTAAAGGCTACGATCCACTTTTCCGCGCGTCATAACACGCTTGTCGTAAGCAGCGCTCGAAATCGGATCACATTTCATAAGCTGCAGCTCCTGTTCGCGGGAACGTGACACCATTTGCGTCAGTAGTCACAAAAAAGGTCGTCGTATTGCATTCGACAAAAGGTTGTTGTTTTGATAGCGAGTGCCTGTTGCGCGTTGAGGCTGTAGTACGCGCGCAGAGAGGGACCTGACATTTCACCGCTGCGGATCGGCGTTGTTTAGGCTATCCTTGCAGCCGATACGGTGTTCTTTTTCTTTAGTTGCGCCAAATTCTTGAAATCTTCTGTGGCAGATGGAATTCTAACCATTGAATTAAATTGTTCGACGAAATGGACATTACTTCCCAATAAAATGCGGAATTTGCTAATTAACGAAACACCACTAATTGACTTCCTGCTAATTAATTTACAGCACATGTTGCAGCGTACGAATTGTAGCTAGTGAGCTTGCGCGGCATATTGACTTAGAACGGATTATGAGGATGGCGCCGGTTTTGAGACGTGCGCCGTCAAACTTGCTATAGAAATGCACTGTTGTTCCACTTACCTTTTTAGGACAACGCTGTTTAATGCATTGAAGCACAAAAGTAATTGGAACGCCAATTTGTTTCTTCGGGCATATTGAAAATTATTATCTCGAAAGTGATGTAGTCCTGGGAATTGGTTCCAAGTGAAGATCCTTGCAGCCAGAATGCTTGGGAGATCCAGCACGGCCGTCATCACCTTCGACGGACCCATCCTCCCGAAGCAGGTGCTGTACTACGGTGGGGAGATGTGGTGCTACCGGTATCGGCCAACGAAGCAGGTGTGCTACGCCTGCGGCCAACAGGGGCACCGAATGGACGTCTGCCCGAACCCGGAAACCAGGACCTGCAGGCTGTGCGGCTGCCAAAACCCGGAGGAGGTGCACCAGTGCACGCCCAAGTGCCTGCTATGCGGCGGCGACCACGCGGTGGGTACGAGAGACTGCAAACAACGCCTCAAGTCAGCGAGCGAGCTGCGATGGGGCACCCAGCAGCAGCTACGGCGCAGCAGAAGCCGAAGCCGAGGAAGAAGACCACGATGGTTCCCGGACGAGAGCCAGGACCCGGGCCGGAGCGGATCGCGGAGCCACAGCCGCGGCAGGAGCCGAAGCCGAAGCCGAAGCCGAGGGTCCGTCCGGGATGAGTCATACCCACCCCTGGGCAACACCGACAAGAAGCAGCTGCAGCAGAAACAGCAGCAAAAGAAGAGCGGCGAAGGAGTTAAGGTGAGCTGGGGAGACGGCCCTCCCAAATCGCTTTTTGCACCGCACTCGAACAACACACAAACAACAAAAGACAGACAACTAATTGAAGAAATCAAAAGTCTCAGGCGCGAACTCGAGCAAAGTCGCGAGGAATCGAGACAATTAAAGAAACAGCTAAACGACTTAATCAGGGAAAAACAAAAAATGAGGGCAGGTTATACACCGACTAGCACACCTTCTCCGCCACCCCAGACCATGGAGCTGGCACAACAAAACAACGAAGAGGGGAACCCCATTGACGACATCAGAAGTCTCATAATGAATCTACAGAGCCAGATGCAAAGTCAAATGCAACAGATGCAAAGCGAAATACAGCAAACACAACAAAAGTTTGCCCTGCAAGAGCAGAGTTTCCGAAATTACGTAAAGAACCAGAATACGCAAAAAACCACCAACGACGCCAGAGACAGACTATACAACGAACGTAGGTTCGGCGCAGAAACCCCCAACGCAACCAACAATAATCAGACATGGCAGAACGGAAACAACAACACTTAGAAATCTGGCAATGGAACTGCTGGGGGTACAAGCGCAAGCAGGGCCTCCTACAGCAATTCATATACACCAGAGGAACCCCACCAGATGTAATCATGTTGCAAGAAACAAACACCACCCCAACGCTCAGGGGCTACACATGTCAAGAGAGCGGCCGCACCGCGACCCTCATAAGCAAACAAATAGTAGCCATAGCATACAAAGAGATAGAGGATACCCAAATAGAGCACGTAATCACGGAGATAATTCCCAAAAAGAAAAGAAAAGCCAAGAGCACCTACATCGTAAATCTATATAGCCCTCCCAGACAAACAAAGGGGAACTTTATTAGGCTCTTTGCGGAGGCGAAAAAGTTAGCGGGGCAGAATACTCTAATCATTGCGGGCGACTTTAACGCCAAGAGTCCGAGATGGGGCTACACTAACGAGGACAAAAAGGGGCGCGGCATCTGCACGGCGGCAGAGAACGTGGGGTGCGAGCTGCTAACCGACGAGAACCAACCGACCAGGCAGGGGAATAGCGTCAGTCCAGACACGAGTCCCGATCTAACCTTTATCAGGGGCGCCAAACAAGCGGAGTGGGAAAACCTGCTCGAGAACCTTGGGAGCGACCATCACATAATAAGGATCAGCACGGTGGCGGACAACGTCCGGAGGAAGATTGGCACGGCTCGGCTGACGGACTGGGACGCCTTTAGAGCGCACTGCAAGCAGCTCGAAGGCAGCATCGTTTCGGCGGAAGAGTGGAGCCAACAACTCAGGCGAATCCAAGACCTATACACGAAGGAAGTAGACAGGACGGAACAGACGCCGGAGGTGGACAAGCGGCTCCTCAGGCTATGGGAGGCGAGACGCGGGCTCACCAAGAGGTGGAAGAGACAGAAACTCAACAGAAAGCTAAAAAAGAAAATTGCGGACATCACCAAGAAAACGGAGGAGTACGCGACGCAGCTGGCCAGACAGCGGTGGCAGCAATTTAGCAATTCGCTAAACGGCACCCTCAGTACGGCCAGAACGTGGCAGATCCTCAAGGCCCTCATGGACCCGAGCAAAAACAAATCCGAAGGCAGCAAGTCGATACAGAGGCTAGTCCACCAGTACGAAGGCACGGACGAACAACTCCTTGAGGAAGTCCGGGTCAAATGCTACGGCAAAGACCAGGTCGAGAGCTACAAGGAAGAATACCGCGGCGAAGAAAACCCTACCACGGACCGACCCATCATGAGAGAAGAGGTCGTCGAGGTGATAAGATCGGCCACCAAGAACACGGCGGCGGGGGCGGACAAAATCCGGAACTCGCTAATCAGAAATGTCGGCGACGAGGCCATCGACCAACTTACGGCCTACCTCAACAAGCTCTGGCAAGAAGGAAGAGTTCCGGCGGAGTGGAAACACGCCGTCGTCGTAATGATTCAGAAGCCAGGGAAGAAACTCCAAATAGAAAATCTCAGGCCGATATCCCTAACGTCGTGCCTGGGCAAGCTGTACGAGAAAGTGATCACGAAGAGAATCCAGTCGCACTTGGAAAATGAGCGATGGTACCCGGATAGCATGTACGGTTTCAGAGCCAACCTCTCAACGCAAGACGTGCTACTCCAACTCAAGGAGGAAGTGCTCGAGACGATGCCGAAAACGGGCGAAAACGTCGTCATGGCCCTCGACATAAAGGGGGCCTTCGACAACGTGAGCCACGCGGCCATCATGGAGGGCATCAACAACACCAACTGCGGGAAGAGAGTGCACGATTACGTCAGGGACTTCCTGAGCAACAGAACGGCAACAGTGGGGCTGGGCGAGCTGAGAAGCAACGTCTTCCCCACGCCGTGCAAGGGCACACCCCAAGGATCCGTCATATCGCCCGTCCTCTTCAACGTGGCAATGATTGGCCTGGCAAGAAAACTTAAGGAGATCCGAGGAATCCAGCACGCGATATATGCCGACGACGTCACGATCTGGGTCACGCAAGGATCCCTCGGTGAGAAGCAAGAAAAACTGCAGGAAGCGGCGACCTGCGTGGAGAACTACACCAGAGAAAGGGGACTGCGATGCTCCACGGAGAAGTCGGAGCTCCTCAGGGTCGGCAAGCACCCAACGCAAGCGACACTGGAGGTGACCCTCGAGGGACACAACATCCCGGAGAAGAACATGATTAGGATCCTGGGCATGTGGCTACAAGGCAGCCGGAAGTGCAGCCACACCATTAGCCTGCTGAGCAAGGCGGCGGAACAGGTGGGCCGCATGATCAATAGGGTATCCCAAAAGAGATACGGAATGAAAGAAGACGACACTCTCAAGCTAGTCAACAGCCTAATTGTCAGCCGAGTCACGTACTCCCTGCCGTACCACGTGACGACCAAGGCAGAAAGAGAGCAAGCAGACACCATCCTCAGGAAGGCGTACAAGACGGCTCTGCGTCTACCGAGAAACACGTCGAACGAGAAGTTGCTCCAGCTGGGCATCAGCAACACCTTCAGCGAGCTCGCCGAGGCTCTGCTGGGTACGCAAACCGCGAGACTGAGAGGCACCCCTACGGGACGAGCGCTCCTGAGGAGGTTGGGTCGGGATACGAGCGGACTGACAGACAGATACGCGGACGTACCGGACCACCTCAGGAAAACCATTAATGTGGGACCACTGCCGAGAAATATGGATCCCAACCTACACGAAAACAGGCGAAAAGCTAGGGCCGAATACGTTGAGAGAACGCTAGCCCAGCTAGACAATACAGTATACACGGACGCCGCCGTATATCTACACGGAAGAGAACGCGTGGCCGCGACGGTAGTGGTTAACAAGGAAGGAAACCCAATCACGTATGCCACGGCAAAGGTCGCTGGCACAGCGGAGGCCGAGGAGATTGCCGTAGCGCTGGCGGCAGCGGAAGGTTATAGAACAGGCCGATCTCTCAACATACTGACGGACTCAAAAGAGGTGTGCAGGAACTATACGAGAGGCAGAATCAGCAAAACTGCCCTCAGAATACTCAGCGGAGCCACCTCCGCCGAGAAGGAAAAGCCCAGGCACAAACTAATCTGGATCCCGGGTCACGTAGGCATAGGGGGGAACGAAAGGGCAGACAGCCTAGCTCGAGGCGAAGCGTTCCGAGCTGAGCGGTCGGATGCCCCGGAGACCCACCTACAGGCTTGCGAGGGGGGATACGCAGAGACCCTGAACTTGCATAGAGGAAGTAGAATTAGATACCCGCCACCACACAAAGACCTCACAAAGGAGGAAGCGACCAGCTGGCGCAGACTACAAACAAACTCCTTCCCCAACTTACACGTGCTCAATAAGACGTTTCCGACACAATACAGGGCCACCTGCCCTTGGTGCGGTGCCAAACCTACACTCTACCACATCACCTGGGAGTGCGAACGCAACAAAGCATTCCACAAACACGAACACCCGAGTGCGGAGCAATGGGAGAGTCGGCTCACCAGCAGCGAGCTCACGGCCCAAAGGGCCCTAGTGCAGCACGCGAGCGATGCAGCACGACTCAGTGGAGCCTTGGAATAGGGACCCACCCTTGCTGATGAGGAGTCTCAAGTCGCCAGCGACGACGGAGACCTCGTAACCGCGAAACTCTTGAAAGACTCAAAAGTTTTCACTCCCTCACTCACTCCAAGTGGATACGCCTTGCGAACTCACCAGCTACAGTTCTTAAATTGCAATATGTGCCGTAAAGTAATTAATTACAAAATTAATTAGCGTAAATATATTAATTACTCGACAAATTACTTTGATATCTTAGAAATAATGTTCGCCTCGTCGAGTAATTTAGCTCAAGGGTTAGAATTGTGCTATCTGCCATGGGTGATATTTTTTTTAATTTGGTGCAGCTAAAAAAAAAAAACACCTTATACAAAGGTGTGGACGCCTTACGCAACACAGCCGCAAATAATGCACGACACGCATTTCCTGCATAGAAGAAGGGACATGCGACGTGCTAGGACTGACAGTCATTGGCAGAGAGAGAGAGAGAGGGAAAAGCATTCATACTTACACGGAACGATTGACTGCTCGAACGGGCGCCGGATACTCTAAAACTATCAAGTTACTGCAGCACAGTGAAAGCGTGTAATACGCAAAGTACCGAATAACAGTAGTAGCCGAAAAGCTTTATTGTATACAGAAACCGGACGGGCTCCTACTCCAGTCCCCCTGAGGAGGTAGGGGGGTGTGTGAAAAACGGAGTTCCTATTCCAAGGCCCCACTGGCACGGGCCATCCGCTCAGCTCGTTGGATCAGTCGTATAGCAGGGAAGTTATTCTGTAAGAGTCCACCTAGTGGACACGTCCATTTCGTCTGCTATTGAAGTTCTGATTGGCGGGGCTGCGCTGCACGTCGGCAGCACAAGGCGCCATAGACAATGAGAACGTTAATTGCAGACGAAATGGACGTGTCCACTAGGTGGACTCTTACAGAATAACTCCCCTGATCTTCCAGGGCCGGGATGCAAAGCAGCGCCTTCCATTCGTTCCATGTGCCGTTTGATTCGCGTTGTTCTCCGTGTTCTGCACACTCTAACGAGATGTGAAAGAGTGTTGGCGTTGCTCCACACCACGGGCACATGTCTCTGTATGCCGTGGGCTAGATCAGGCGGAGAGTGTGCAGATTCATGCGGGTGTTCATCTGTAATCTTCGCAACACGGTTGCCTCTGCAGCGCTGAGTTTGCCATACGGGGGTGGATATATTTTTCTATTTTCTCTATGTGGATCCTCGCTGCGCAACAATTCTGAAATTATTTCAGAATTGTTGCGTAGCAAGGATCTAAGGGTGTAAGGTCCTCAGTTGCAGAGTGCGGGGGTTTCACGCATAAATCATTTCTAGTCGTGTGCCAACTAGCCCGACAGCAGACGTCACTACCCAGTGCGATCCGGGGCTCTGACTCTGAGTAAGAAGTCACGGCTTCGATACCGGCCGCCAGGCACGTACGCAGGATCTTTTTTCAAGAGGGGGGGGGGGGGGGAGCAACCCAAGGTAACATTTCTATGCAAATGAGAGGAGGGTACTTTTACTAGTACAAATGTGAATAATGCCCACCATTCGCCATAAAGACGCGTAAACCCGCAAAAGAGAATTGAAATAACGTGTATCTCACAGGTGTACTCTTCTTTACTTCGCAAACAAAGAACCACATCAAATGAACTCGCGCATGAAAGATGCGCAGGAAGAACCTTGCCAAGAACAAGTTAGCAAGCGAAAGTGCCAAATAAAGATTTCTAGTAGCGTTTTTCTGAATTAGCTCTGGAAGAATTATAGAGAAATGTGTATTTGCGGAACAATCACAGTTCTTTTACATCCCTCGTTTACTGCTCTACCAAGTGCCAAAACCGATTTCATGTTGTTATTTGGGAAGTTGCGTAACGATTCGTGGTCCCCAGTCCCGTACAACCGCGTAGAGCGCAGGACGCTGTGGGGTTCTAGACGTACTGAGGCCACGGCGGAAGTTTAGAAGAACACCCCCATTAGCACAGCAGTGAAGTGGATACGTCAAGCTGCTCGATTCATAACTGTAGAAGCGTCATTCAACACACGGAATTATTCTCAACTTCCGGTGGCGTTTTCTCTACTTCCTTTTTAAATAAAAGGATATTGATCCATAAATATTTTCACGAACAATTTTCGCTTTTCCTCCCTGTTTGGCTGCTGCCGTGGCTTTCTCCCTTAGTAGATCGCTTAATTTATCATCTCCTTGCGACTCTTGTTTCCAGTTGCCAATTTTGGGCAAAAGGTGCTGTACAATTAGGGAAAAACCAGACGAGGTAACGGGGGACAGTCATATTGCTTATAAGTTTAACGGTTATTGCAGGGTCTGATGATGGACGCTGTTTCGCAATATCTAATTTTCCACCTTATCTAACCCATATCGCGGATATATGGTTCCGAAGATCTGCCAGCGTCGCGGCGAGCCGTCAGTCGAGGAAATAATGAAGCAAAAGAAAAAGTTAAACGCAACTGACAGTTTCTCTGGCAACAACTCGTTCCACGAGCATACAGACCAGCTGACTATGAACCGAATCCATTTCCTGGCCCCAGTCTAAATAAGGAAGGTTGAACTAACGAAGCAACAGCGATGCGCGTGATCGTTGAATAGATGGTCAGATAAAAATATTGTTGGGCATTATAAATAAAATAATATATTATAATGAAAACAATAAACTACGCCTTGTCTGCTGCAACAGGTGGTGACAACTGAATTCATCTTGAGTTAGTAGCGCGGGCACCGAATCGATGAGAAAACTGGTCTCCACACCCCAGGAGATGCTGATAACTACCGCCATCCAAAAGGAGTGCAGAAATTGACAACCATTCCACTCTGTGAAGATGGAATGGCAGCGAAAGCTGACGATAGTCAAAGCTCTCAAACGAAAAGCAGTGTTTCACCTCCGCTGCGGGTCGGCCTGAAGATAATGCAATATCGGGCCGACCCGCAGCGGGAGTGAAGCAGGCGTTAAGCAATCCGCATACGTGAATCGATCCCGAAGGTAGTGCAATGCCGGGCCGACCCCCGGCGGAGGTGAAGCAGGCATTAAGAACCCCTATACGTAGGCCATTCTAAAGATATTGCAATATCGGGCCGACCCGCAGCGGGAGTGAAGCAGGCGTTAAGCACTCCGCATACGTGGATCGATCCCGAAGGTAGTGCAATGCCGGGCCGACCCCCGGCGGAGGTGAAGCAGGCATTAAGAACCCCTATACGTAGGCCATACCAAAGATATTGCAATATCGGGCCGACCCGCAGCGAGAGTGAAACAGGCGTTAAGCACTCCGCATACGTGGTTCGATCCCGAAGGTAGTGCAATGCCGGGCCGACCCCCGGCGGAGGTGAAGCAGGCATTAAGAACTCCCCATACGTAGGCCGATCCCGAAGATAATGCAATACCGGGCCCACCCGCGGCGGAAGCAATAGCAGGCGTTAGGAGCTCCCCATACGTGGGCCCATCCCGAAGACTCCGAATGGCGCGTTGTAGGTTCTCGAGTCCAAAGGGATATGTGCCATTGATCTTGGACGCTTTCTTCACTATCACCAGGATCGGTCCACATGAAGATTTTTTCTGTTAACGGACGCCGAAAAAAAACTACAGAAGTTAGTCATACACTGCTTTCGCTGTAAAAGGCGGCAAAATGTTGACCGCCAAGTAGATTGATTTGTCGGCGCTTTAAGAATGTGTGTGAGGAGTTGTGGCGTGGGTTGATAGGGGGGGGGGGGGGGGGGGGGGCGGGCCCCTGTTGGGTACGTGCCTGCAGGCCGCATTCCGATGGCGGCGGAATGCTAGGAAACGCTCGTGCTCTGTTCTGCGTTAAAGAACGCCAAATTAAGTACGGTGACCAATTACTGTCCCGCAAAAGTAATCGAGCGTTTACTAAAGAGTAATTGATCGCTTTTACGTTTCTTTCGTGCCAACAGTTATTAACGCTGCACAAACAGAGTATGTAGGACGAGCTGATAGGCCTATTACAGTTCGTCGTCTGCTGCCTATGATACGGTGCTTACCTTACATAAGAATTGGTTTTCAATATTTGTGTTGGTCATCTTTCATCGTTTGTTTTATGACATTCTGCAGCGCCCCCGAGAGCTCTTTTGATGTGCGCGCTGGAGAGAAGGACAGTGTCGTGACGTATACGAACGCCTTGCGCACAATGCTTTGGCCACTTAATGCCGCGATGCCGCGTCCGGCTGCGCGGCGCCGTGATGGTTGCAGGACTTCCGAGAAAGCGCTGCCGCTATGAAAAGCTGCAAAAATTAGTCCACTATTGACGTATCGCATGGCACCGACGTCCGAACTGGCATTCGCTATTGAGTCGTGGCAGTTGGCAGTGCCGGTTCAAAGGAAACCAATACTGAGCGCCTGGCTTTGCCTGTCCGCGAGGCTGCTGCGTGGCACGACCGCGGGCGTTCTAGCTCCCGCTGAATTCGAATGACGAATCCTGTTGCAGCTTGTCTGGTCACGTGTAATTCGTTACTGAAGGAATTGAACTACAGTAAAAAAAATAATAATAATTGGTAAAAAAAATTTACCGAATAATTACAGAACTGCCAAGAAATATGATTGATTACAAGTGCTTGACTGCGTGTACTTTGTTACGTGCAAGTCTGCTGGAAAGACGATAATATTTTCCTTTTATTTTTGTTTTCCTACTGAGCTGTTATTCCGCACATCTGTTATCCAGAATGTTCGCTTATAGCTGCTTTTGTCTTTGGCAACGGTTGCTAGTTTCTCGATTTATTGACTGTTCCCGTATCGTTATTGTTATCACATTTGTAGTTACTATGTTTGTGGTGAATATCGCTATAGTGACGGGTTCTTAGCGATTACCAAGAGAAAGACCTACACAAGAACAAAGGCTGCCACCTTTCTTCCGCCTAGTGCACACGGATCTCTGAAAGAGTCGCTGTACAAGGCCCGCAGTGTTCACAACTATGGGCGGTTTGTATCGTCAGAGGGAGTGGTTCGTGAAAGAGAAAAATCGTCATCCACCTCATGCCGAGCAGCACGAGGCCGCAAAAGAAACCCATTTTATCGGAAAGAATAAAGCTTCGCAGAAAGCTTCGGGTACGCGGACGAATTTTCGTTCGACTGCGAAGCTTACTTTCTTTGAAGCCCTTGTGGGCTTCGTTCGTCATATCGTGCCACTTTCAGATGGATGACATTTCTTTCTCTTTCGTAAAACTTACTTCACCGTGCGAATTTCTGCGAAACTCAACGGCCAGATGGATTGTTTATGTGGAAGAAAGCCGAAAGGTCGTGCATTCGTGAAGGAGAGGTCTCCCACTTGAGAAGAACGAGCGGAATGAAGTAAATATCGCATTCCCAGACTTCAGGCCTATCTGTGCAGCGTATGAGTTTATAAGTGGCGTTCCGAGTTGGCGGTGTTCAGCTTCAAGAACACTTGGCTGATATTTTTTGGTGTTTACGTACTCTCCTAAATGGTTCTCAGTTGCTGAGCGCAAGGTTGAGGCTTCAATTCAGGGTGGCATTCCCATGAAGGCGGACCGTGCTTTGAGCTCTCGTAAAAGAAGAGAGCTACGTGGTCAAAAGTATAGTTCGGAGCCCTCCACTTTGGTGTGTTTCCTAGGTCCTGTGCTGCTATGGGAGATTAAACGGATTCAGAGGAATAAATAAATAAATAAATAAATAAATAAATAAATGGGGAAATTAAATTCAGGAAATGTAACTCCGACCTTGATTTCTTTCTTTTAATATCACTTACCGTAAAACTAACGGAAGTATAGTTCTGAAAGAATACTCTGTCGGTCTAAACTGATCACGCAGTGCTTCTATTTAATGAGCCTTGAACTCCTGCGCCAACTTCGCCTTGCACGCTGCGGCAGTGGTTTGTGTTTTTCTGCCCACGTCGCGCGTGCAGCACAGTGGCTCTGGCGTTGACACACGATGGCTCTCGAGTGTCACTTTAGCGCTGCTTTTTGTTGCTGCTCTTATCTCTGCCACGCCACCGGTGGGTGGCAAACGAGGAAGTAAAAGAAAACCCAGCTGTCGCCTCGATTGTTTACCCCGTGCATTCCAATTGCGGCTCCGTGGAAAATCACCGTTCGGTTTCCCGAACAACGCCGAGAGCACAAGCGGAGCCAGCTTTCCGACCGGAAACAATGAGCGCTGTGGCGAAACAAAAAGCACCCGGAGAAGACAAAGAGCGCGCGGACGAATTAATCGAGTAGCAGATTGTGTTGCCTCATTGTGGTGCGCTTACCCTTACAAAAATGACTTTAGACTGTCTATAGAAAGTCTATAGACTTTTCATAGACGACCTTTCCTTTCTATAGATTTGGACTTTTGTTGATACAAAGTCTATAGACTGTCTATAGACGAAAGTCGATAAAGTTTCTATTTCTTTCTGTCTATTCGCAGTCTATAGACGGTCTATAGAAAAAAGTTGATAAGGTGTTTGTTTCCTTTTTGTCTACTTCCCCTCTATAGAATACCTACAGACGAAAGTCGACACAGTCTCTATCTATTTTTTCCATACTTTGTCTATAGACTTTCTATAGACGAAAGTCGATAGGGTTTCTATTTCTTTTTGTCTACTCGCAGTCTATAGACGGTCTACAGAAAAAAGTTGATAAGGTGTTTGTTTCCTTTTTGTCTACTTCCCCTCTATAGAATACCTACAGACGAAAGTCGACACAGTCTCTATCTACTTTTTTCCATACTTTGTTTATAGACTTTCTATCGACGAAAGTCGATGGGGTTTCTATTTCTTTTTGTCTACTCGTAGTCTATAGACGGTCTATAGAAAAAAGTCGATAAGGTGTTTGTTTCTTTTTTGTCTACATCCCCTCTATGGACTTCCTATAGACTAAAGTCGATACTGTTTCTATCCATTTTGTCCATACTTTGTCTATAGACTTTCTATAGACGAAAGTCGATAAGGTTTCTATTTCTTTTTGTCTACTCGCAGTCTATAGACGGTCTATAGAAAAAAGTCGATAAGGTGTTTGTTTCTTTTTTGCCTACTTTCCCTCTATGGACTACCTATAGACGAAAGTCGATACAGTTTCTATCCATTTTGTGCATACTTTGTCTATAGACTTTCTATAGACGAAAGTCGATAAGGTTTCTATTTGTTTTTGTCTACTCGCAGTCTATAGACGGTCTATAGGAAAAAGTCGATAAGGTATTTGTTTCTTTTTTGCCTACTTCCCCTCTATGGACTACCTATAGACGAAAGTGGATACAGTCTCTATCTATTTTTGTCCATACTTTGTTTATAGACTTTCTATAGACGAAAGTCGATAAGGTTTCTATTTCTTTTTGTCTACTCGCTGTCTACAGACGGTCTATAGTAAAAAATCGGTAAGGTGTTTGTTTCTTTTTGTCTATTTCCCCTCTATGGACTACCTTTAGACGAAAGTCGATACAGTGTCTATTTATTTTTGTCCATATACTTTGTATATAGACTTTCTATAGACGAAAGTCGATAAGATTTCAATTTCTTTTTATCTACTTGCAGTCTATAGACTGTCTATAGAAAAAATTCGATAAGGTGTTTGTTTCTTCTTTGTCTTCCCCTCTATATGGACTACTTGTAGACGAAAGCCGATACAGTTTCTATTTATTTTTGTCCATACTTTGTCTATAGACTCTTTATATTATGGACAATAGTCGACGAGGTTTCTATTTCTTTTTCTCTACTCCCGGTGTATTGAATGTCTATAGAAGAAAGTCGATAATATGTAATTCCGAGTTCCCATACCCCCCGCCCTCTGCGAACGCGATGATATGGCACTGGTTCATGCAAGACGGTACCGCAACTCCGGCGCGGCGGGCAAACCGTGCAGACTGCTAGTCTGCGTTCGGTGCAGCTGCCCCGAACGAGGATCGCGGCGGAGCAGGCACCGTCCGAGTCACCAAGGTCTTCCAGGCACCCGAAGACCCTAAACCTGGCTGCTTCCCGGACGTACACTTCGCGAAGACCAGGTGGTGAAGGTCAGATGGTGATGATGTGGCAAAGGTGGTGAATAAGCGGCGAAAGCCGGCAGACCAGGTGGTGAATTCACCACCTGGTCTGCCTCTGAGTTGTCGTGGTCTTGCATGTCTATAGATTAACAATATACAAACATCGTTAATCTGGGCCCAACCCGTGTACGCTGTAACCAAGCGCAGGTACCCGTGGATATACGTAGCTGCGTTTGATATAAGCCACTGAAGTTGTATACTGCTGAGATTGCTGTAGAGTCTATTTGTAGACATTAGTATACACATAGTGTATACCTCCGCATTTGTTGACCACATGATATCATCTACGTAGCCGCTCTCGGCAATCCCAAGACAGTCTTCACAGTTGTCGCATCACTTTTGCGGCAGTAGAATAAAGAAAGCAAAATGCCGATCCAATTGTTATAATAGATGTTAGGAACGCCAGCTTCAGCTACAAGTGGATTCCAAACAGGCATCAAGCTAACAGCAAATACACTCGTAATGTTTGTAGCTGACAACGCGGCCTTTGTGAATGTGCGATGAACCGATGTCGCGCATGTGGTGTTCGCGTCGTGTCTCGTCCGATTCTCGGATACATTTCACATTGTCTTCATATCTCGGCTGCGTCACTAACATCGGGCGGTTTTTTGTTGGCTGATATCCTGCACTATAAACCCAGCAAAGTTTCTCATTCACTTACAATAGGTGCCAAGTTCTCTGAGCCCACCCAGTATTTCGCCGGTGGTATGCCTGCGCAGTCACGCATATGAGTACCTCAATGTTGTACTGATTGCTTTGACCTATCATCGGAACAGAAAATTAGCACTAACATACGTGCGGGCATCACATTTGGCGGTACGCGGGAAGATATGCTACAAGTACGCTGTATTACTAATCGACGCTGGCAATAATGCGTCTGAAACGTCTGAAGGGCCCTGTAACGGCTTTTACAAACAGCGCATTCATGTTAGCGTTCCAGTCTCATACGATAGCCCACAGCGTTTGTCATACAACGTGCCAGCGCATTTCCTTCGTCCATGAAAAAAGATGAATAGTGGTGATAAAGATGAATAAGCCACCCGTTCCGGCGCGCATGGCGCGCAGAGAGAGAGAGAGAAAGAGACAAAAAAAATGAAGGAGGAAAAGGCGCTCACACTCCTCCGAGCGCGCACGCCCTCGCGCGCGGAGCTCCTGCGCATGCTCGGAGCTCTTGCGCATGCGCGGCGGTGCGCCGTCTCAACGAGTGCGCCAGGCACGTAAACAGTTGTACCGTTGTGCGGTGTCTGCCTGGACTTTGGTGTCTGTGTATGCGTGTCATCTTTGTGGCATCACACGTCAACTACACTGAACGGTAAGCTTTAGCAAAGACGTTTTGCGTCAATAGCTCATGATTATGTGAGCGCATTTCGTAGCGCGAAGCGGCTGCATGTAGCGCAGGCGACTCGGATATAGTGTCGGTTTGTGTCGTCGTTGACATGGTTTGATAACGCGCTCTTGTTCTCGCTTCTACTATACGGAATGTTTTGCGGCGAGCGATCGCTCGGGCTTGTTGATTTTGGCATTATAGTTTAGGTGCGTAAAGAAGGAAGTACACCATGTTTTAACTTGATACTGTATGTTGTGTATGTTGTGCATTGTGTATGTTGGGGCAGCCAGTGTGGTAGATCTCATTTCGTGGCGCTTGATCCGGCCGCGATGAATGCTGCGCCGCATGTGTAGTGAAATTCTCGTGACACGCTTTACGTATATATCTCGAAATTGTGTTAGCATCAAGAATGTTCAGACAGACACGTATAGTTGAATAACTGCTAACGTACTCGAATGAAAGGCCGTGTTTGCGGGGCATGCATCAGCAGTGTGTGCGCTGCCGTTTTCGCATTGTTTGGCAAGTTACCGCAAGTTAATTTTGGGAAGTTACCGCAAGGAAAACACGAGACTTGAAGAAATATCAAGCAAAAATCTCTAAATTCACCCAATCTATTTATATGCAACCACAAACGCTTTTGGAGCATGAAACCTGCGATAAGCTCAGTCACTTGCAGCTTCGCAACTTAGCCGAAAAAATTGGAGAACAATAAATTAGTCGCTCCGGGAAGCACCTTTACACGTTTCAAACTGAAGGCATTGCGTTTGACGGTAGTTGGAAGATTTTTTTTTTCTCTTTTTTTAAACAGTTTAGCAGCAGAAGTTATCTTTCGAGCTATATGAAAAGCGTTAAGCGCCTTTCGATGCTTCGGCGTTATGCAGTTTACGTGCTCTTAATCACTAGGCAGCTGCTGGCGCAGATTCGCATTGTGCCAGTCGTGCATGGTATGAAGCGCTTGTCGTGCGTAATAAGTGTTCCGGTTTTCATTACTGTTGCATGTAGTGCCGTCGTCTTGGACAAACTGCATACTATATGCGCTGTACAAAAGAAAAAAGAGCCAGATTATCAATTTGGTGGTCTTTTCTTAGTAGATAACGCACAGATTATTCAAATAATTCAGTGGACATTGCATTTGTTCTACCCTTATCAACACACCTAAGAGATTGTAACATGTTTTAGTTGGTAAGTAACCTGATCAGTACGCCCCCATTCATGTGCATTCTACTGAAAGTGTGGCAAATGTATTCATCTCGAAGTATGGGAAAAGAGACATTGCAGACTTTTCTAAGCAGAAAGAAATTTGCAAATGTTAATGTGATTGTTCAAAAGTGCAGTCAGTATGCTGAGCATGTTCGTTCGGCACGGGCATATTGCATTAACACCTGAAAAATGTGCACAGTCCAGCCGGGTATCTTTGTTTCAACAATTATTATTATAGGAATCGTTTGGAATTCTCGCATTTCTTTTATTTTTATAAGTACACTGTGTGTCAGATGAACCTGTCTTGAAACGAAACGTACTGTTGCTGGCACCGGCGACCATTACGGTTGTCTAACTGCTTATCATACTGTAATATAACGAAACATCATAATGGTACTGATTAATATTGCCATGTAGTCTTTAGTCAGTGGTAAACAAAGTTAACTAGAGGCATAAGTGATGAGAGCAAATTATATAATAAAACTACTATTGAACCGTAAAAATAGCTCATTGTATAGTTTTCCCTCACATTGTTGCATTTGTTTTACGTGTGTCTCTGTGTCTTCTGTGCTGTACTCGTGTGGCCATCAATTACGAACTTGCCGAAGCCCTTGTCAGCTTTAATAAACAAGGGATTCAAGTTAGTTGCATCTAATACTACATGTCAAGTGACCGACGTGTTATTCGTTTTATCTAAATATTATGGACTGGCAGTACTTGGCAAGCATTAAACCACAATATTTTTTTATTGCACTTAAGCTGCAGGCGTCATAGATTGCCAGAACATTTTCATGAAAACAGCCAGGGAAGGCTTGGAAAAAGATCGAGAAATTTTAAAATGGCCACATAGGTATCCTGTCTTGTCATATGTCATACAAAGTTTCCAGAGAATCTCTGTGTTAAATATATTTTTAAAACCTTTCACTTCATAAAAATTGAGGGAAATTGGTTCTATTTATTGAAAAAGAAAAAAGAAAGTCAAGCATACTGACAAGGCATTTCTTACTCAATATGTTTTTTTTTGCGTTAGCTAAACGTCCTGAACCTCGATAGCCTAGAAAAAATTTTCATCTTTCAAAGCACCTTAAATAATTTACTGTGATAGAATTCATTCGAACTATACTATCAGTTCTGTTTCCTAGGAGGTGCATATCTGTCGTGCCATGACACAAAATGATCGTGTGGTATTTCGGGTGCTCATGTGGTATACCTAACTTGGAAACCTGTTAGCATGCCCAAGAGGCCTCATTACCTGTAAGAAATTAAGTGACCATATCAATACAATCAACCCATCTGCCTTCTGTTGAAGTTATGGCCAATGGCCATTCATTTAAAAGTATGAGAAATACATTTAAATGTGTATTAAGCAAAATAAATTACAATCTTAGGCATGATACTGTGAATAGTCCAGTCACGTCTTCTGAAAATATCCCGCTGCACGGGCATACTTAACTACCAGCCAAAAAAATGTACAGACAGCCCAACTGGGTAACGTTTCAGCAATAAATATTGAGACCATGTGGGATAAGTACATTAATGCATCATATATGAACTTGTCATAAAAGGGAACATACTGTTGCTGGCACGAGCAGCAGTTGTGAGTGTTGAATTGTTCATACCATGCAATAAAACATTGTATAAAGGTACTGATTTGTATTGACAAGCAGCCCTTAGTCATAGTTAAACCGCATTAAGTATTGACTTAGATGGTTTGAGCAAATATATTAAGCTGCTTAATGAACATACAAAGAATACACACTTGTTATTTTTGCCTCATATTGCTGCATCTACTCATTTGCAGCATACACCTGCAGCACCTTTGGGACTAATGACACAAAGGTCAAGGCCAGCCTGGCGACCATGCTTGCCAAGGAGTAGTGTAAATATTTATTCTGTTTCCATAATTAGCATAAGACATGAATTTAAGGAAATCATATATTATATCGAGCAATAAAAACGGTTAATGCATTGCCGGTGCATTTGTTTAATTTTTTTGCACTGCATGATTCAACACTATATAATTTCTTTGTGTTTATGCAACATATATGAAAGCACAGCTGGTTCAGGAGCATTATTAATCTGCTAACGGTAATGCATAAGTGCAGATGAAAAGGAATAGGTGCACATGCATAAATACATTCAAAACGTTTTGCTACCGCGTGTAAAGAAAAATGTAAACTAACTTGTAGGTAGCCGCTATGGAGTTATGGCCTTATACACTCTTTGTAGACTTGTCTATAAAATGTCTGTTTCTATAGAGTGTCTGTAGATTAATGAAAATGCATGTTTGTTGACAAATGTCTGCAGAATGTGTATCGGATTATAAAGTTCTATAGAATGTCTATAGACTATCTATATACATTTGTCTATAGAGATTCCATAGACTTCAGTCTACAAAAGTAGAACTGTATATATAGTTCTACTTTTGTAGGCTGAAGTGTATAAAATGTATACAGACAAATGACATCTATAGACATTCTATAGACTTCAGTTTACAAAAGTAAAACTGTGCGCTTATACACTTGTCCGTCGACACTCTGCAGACAACTGTCTACAAACATGAATTTTAATTAATCCATAGACACTCTATAGACTCAGACTTTTTATAGACTAGTCCATAAAAAGTGTATGGCCATAAGTCTATTGACAGTCTATAGGCTCATACTTATAGACTAGTCTATAAAATGTGTATGGCCATAAGTCTATGGATAGTCTATAGACTCAGACTGTTTATAGACTAGTCTGTAAAAAGTATGGCCATAAGTCTATAGACTGTCTATGTGTAGTGTATAGACAGTCTATAGACAGACTTTTTATAGACTAGTCTATAAAAAGTGTATGGCCATAAGTCTATAGATGGTCTATAGGCAGTCTATAGACTCAGACTCTTTATAGACTAGTCTATAAAAAGTGTATGACCATAAGTCTATAGACCGTCTATAGACTCAGACTTTTTATAGACTAGTCTATAAAAAGTGTATGGCCATAAGTCTATAGACTGTCTATAGACTAGTCTAAAGAAATGTCTATAGACAGTCTATAGACTCAGACTTTTTATAGACTAGTCTATAAAAAGTGTATGGCCATAAGTCTATAGACTGTCTATAGACTAGTCTAAAGAAATGTCTATAGACAGTCTATAGACTTCATAGACAAATGTCTATAGACTGTCTATGGACTTTCTATAAAAATTTTTGTAAGGGTAGTCGAGCTTGCAACTGACACGCGACACTGCGCCTGATGAGGGAGGCAGAGGGGAGCGCGACACACAGCACCGAGCTGCACTCGCGGGCTGGCACGCGCTGTCACGAGCACCCGGAGACGAGAAAGAGCACCAGCTGTGCCCCGGCCCGCCGTCTTTGTTGTCGTGGTGCCACTCGGTGCCACTGTGTAAATATCGTGCATAAACCCTTTTTGAAATCTCCTCATAACAATATTTTTGAAAGGATTACAAATCTTATTCAAGAAACCAAAAGAAATGTGCAAAATGCTGTTCGGACCGATAACTAAAGAATGTAACCGTTTCAATATCAGAGAGAGAGAAAAACATGGACAGGAACGGCACGAAGGTCAGCCCTACACTGAGGGCAAGGAGAAGAGGAATAGAAAGACGAAAAGGTGAAGAGAGTGAGCACCGAGCACACGTGGGAGGATTCACTGGATCACTGCAAGCGGTTTCTCAAATCGATGCACTTCAAAAGTGCACGAATCGCTTTTTGTGCCAGTGACGGCTGTGGCCACGGCCAGAGTATCTTTGACTTGGAGAACGGTCTCGAATCCAGTCGGTTTAATGTTGTCCGGAGGCACTGGACGTCGTAGCGATACACAATGAGTAATCGATAGTTTCTTCGCACCTACAGGAGCTTCACGTCGAACTATCAACCGTTCCCATACGCTAGGAGCAAGCGTTCGTAAACGCCCCTCCTCGCCACAAGCGGAGCAGCAAGGTTGTTTCGCCGCGGGAAAGGCTAGATGGCAGTTCTAGCCGTAGCAAGGGGTCCAGCCTACACAGTCGACAATTGAAGACGCTTAGAGAACTCCAGGAAGCGTGCGCCTTGTTGCGGGTGAGCAGACGAAGTTCCCTGGCAGCGTTTGTCCTCACCATTGGTATTAGACGCGTCTGTGAATATTCGTGAGCAGACCGGGTGTAGCATACCGCTATGAATGTAGGTTATGGCTAAAGGAGAAAGCACAGAGCAACATTCGGATACAACATGTGTTCGCATCAGCATGAATTGCCACTGAAGAATACAGCAGAACAAATTCTAACAACAATCACGAGTTCATATGGGCTGCATTTAAACGTTCAACGTGCACTCCCGTCTGACATCAAAACATAAAAAAAATGTACAGCATTAAAAATATCTAGCAGTAACAAGAAATTTGGACATTTTGTTTGGTTAGATACGTAATGTAATTTACAACTCAGTTTAACATCTCTAACTACTTTTAGTTCTATTGGTAGCTCATTCCAAACTTTCGCGCCTGAAAACTGAATCAACCGAATCATCAGATCCAGCGAGTTTAAATCGATGTGCAGTGAAGCTTTGTGCGAGGGCATAAAAAGTCAGAACACGAGTTCGTGTTTCTTGAATGTCCGCAGAAAGTGACGCGGAAGGCTTTATTCAGACATAGTAGAGAGGCTAGTGTAATACCACCGCCGTAGCCGCAGGACGGACGGACGGACGGACGGACGGACGGACGGACGGACGGACGGACGGACGGACGGACGGACGGACGGACGGACGGACGGACGGACGGACGGACGGACGGACGGACGGACGGACGGACGGACGGACGGACGGACGGACGGACGGACGGACGGACGGACGGACGGACGGACGGACGGACGGACGGACGGACGGACGGACGGACGGACGGACGGACGGACGGACGGACGGACGGACGGACGGACGGACGGACGGACGGACGGACGGACGGACGGACGGACGGACGGACGGACGGACGGACGGACGGACGGACGGACGGACGGACGGACGGACGGACGGACGGACGGACGGACGGACGGACGGACGGACGGACGGACGGACGGACGGACGGACGGACGGACGGACGGACGGACGGACGGACGGACGGACGGACGGACGGACGGACGGACGGACGGACGGACGGACGGACGGACGGACGGACGGACGGACGGACGGACGGACGGACGGACGGACGGACGGATGATGTTATGAGCGTCCCCTTTGGAACGGAGTGGTGGGTTGCGCCACCAAGCTCTTGCTATTATACTGCTTAATGTCCTACCTAGGTTAAACAATAAAAAAAAAAAAAAAAACACTCAGGTGCGCGAAGGCGAGCGCCTTCTCGTGGTAGTGCAAGGTACCGCGCGTACTCAGCTGTGATTGGTTCGTCTATTCTGCTTGAAAACAGCCAGGCCGCAGCACCCACGGTAATGGTTTCCGTAGCAGGTGTAATAGTGTCTACAGCAACAAAAGCCATGGTGCAGAGTTTATGATTTCATAACTTTTATAGCTTCAATGTCATAACGTAAGACGTGTGACAACATGAGTGTCATGAGCGCAGCGTGATTGTTTTGAAAGGTACCATTGTCTGGTATCTATTATCGAAAGGATTTCCTGACTCGGAGAACGGAACCGTGACGCAATTGCATCGTTGTGGACTTATAGCAGACGCTTTGAATTTTCTGCCGCGTTTGAACTAGCTGGATTGCAACGTATCTTGGGTACGCAAAAGAATAAGTTGTAAATTACAGCCTATGCATGTACTGGTGGATCAGCACAGCTAATAATTATTCATTTCATTCATTCAGATGTCAAAACAATACGTGAAAGCAGCCGGATATTTGGGCTATCTGCATAAACCTCACCGCATATCTTCTAAAGTCTTTTGATAGTGACTATGTCTTTGTGCTGATGAGCGGTCGCTCAGCAGTCATGACGTTCTGCTGCTGAGCACGCAGTCGCGGGTTCTGTTACCAGCCGCGTTTCTATGGGGCCGAAATGCAAAACCGCTTGTGTACTCGGATCTAGGTGCGCGTTAAAGAACTTCAGGTGGTCAAAATAATCCGCAGTTACCCACGACGGCGTCCCACACAGCCACAGTGTTGTCTTGGGACGTTGAACCCGATCAATTAATCAAGCTGCAGTCAGTTTCATTATTTAGTTGAAGTCAAAAAAAGGTAGTAAGAAAGAAATTATTGCACGCGCCACCCTCAGAAATTATTTACTAATAACCAGAGAAAGGTGCGTTATTTTTCATTATGAATTCTTTGAGCTCGGGAGTAAAATTAAATAAAGTGAAAATATTCCTGTTGCCAAGGCTAAATAACCATGCGTAAATATCAATTTCAGCTTTTGTGGGACATTTTAGAAGGTTGAAGATTTGTGCATGCTTTCTTGGTTTTGTTTGATCATTGTGATTTCGCTGCAATTCTTGTCGCTGCACTTTTATGTACATCCATTTATTTGTATGATTGATAGATGTAGATGTTTCATCTACCTCGTGACACGATCTCACTCAAGTGCTCGTGTTTTCTTTTTTCTTTCTACAGCTAACACTAAGAAGGAAATACACCGACGCACTAAAAGAAAGTTAAACCGGTACGTGTCACTACATGACGGGAAGCATCGCAGATAATCCTCAACAAAAACCTAAAATTCAACTTAAGGAAACCTCCGATTTTTTTTTTTATTTTTCGTGCATAGGAAAGCAACAAAACAAAAAAATAGACCTTTTCAGATAAGAAACCAAAAATCATGCTACATGTTAACAAGACATAGGAATTGAAAGCACTGTCCTCTCTGACAATTAAGCATTATGATACACAGATGTAAGTCATGGTAAGCAGATGACATCCAGCTGACTTCCGATTTCGGATGAACACGTGGAACTCACGTGGCATACAAAGCAACAGATTACAGAAATAAGAGATGTTGCCTGGAATAATTCTCGAGGTGACGTGTCACTACGAACGACCTCACAGCGCAAACTCGTGTACGTAGGCGCACTAGCACGTGTACGTCATCCTCCGGCTTGGAGCGCGGCGGCCGCGAGGAGAAGGGAAAACGGCGTTCGGTTTCACAGATCTTTTCGCGGCGCGTAGCGACGTAATACTTAGCAGACACGATTGTGAGCGCGCATTGTATGCACAGCGCTTGTCAGCTCAAGATGGCCAGACCTGGTGAGAGGACCTTTAATGAAAAATCAAGAAGAGTGCTCCAGGTGAAACTATGTCGAGCAGGCCACCGGGCTACACAACTCTAGAAAGACCCGGCAATACAATGCGGTACAAAGCACGCGTTACTATAATAGGAACTCTCCGGCACATTGTCATAGATTGCAAACAAAATCCAGACTTCCCCCCCCCCCCCCCCGCCCTCCCTAGAGCAGTGGGAGGCACTGATGTCCAGCTCCCGCCTCTCGGACCAGATCCTGTTGGTTGAGAAGCTCATTAAAGACGTTTTCTCTCTCTCTTACCAGAATAGTACTACTTGTACAGTCAGTGCACGAAAAACAAGACTGAAAACAACCTCACACGCAACAAATAAAAAATCACGTCACTGCAAATACCACACGTGCAAGACACTGACAGTACATTACACCTATAAAGCAAGACACTTTCAGCTACAAAACATTTTGAGCATTTCTTCCCATGAACTGTTTGTCTTTTGAAGTAACGTAGTTGCTCTTAAATACAAATGGTATTCAGGTGCCGAAGAAAGTCGTGAGCCAGCTCCTGGAACTTCGTGTCATTTAAACCCAGTGAGGCGACTCTATAAATTCGCATGATTTTCTAGATAACGCTGTTATGAGTAACAAGATCTAAGTTCTGGTGCAGTGAAAAAAGAAAACCGGAAATAGCACTTGAGCTTTCTGAAAGTGAAGCCATGGCAACGTGGGTCATGGGGTCACTTCTGTTGGCGTCGCAGTGTGTTAAACGAGAGAACCTTGCATGTACAGGAGAACGGCCAACGCAGATTGTTTCTTGAGTTTGTATACTGAAGAAAATTAACACCGCCTTTCTTGAGCTTGTATTTAACCGCAATTTTGATGTAGACATTTGTGTACGCGACCTGTTTTCTACCAGTTCATTGAAGTGGTCGCTAGGGGAAAGCAACGACAACAGAAGCGGACATTCAGGTTCGGGCAGATTGAATTCTTGTTAATTTCGCGGCAAAAGGTTGTTCGCAAATAAAGGCGGAACTTCAATTAGCAATCTATTTTCTTGCATTTGTGACGTTGTGGCGCAGTATAGGTGTCAAACTGAGAAGGGACCAACCTGAAGACTATGAACGATGGATCATGGACAATACATTCTCTAAGGGTGTTTGACTGAGTTAGTTTGTTCATTCTTCGAGGATTGCAGCAGCATAAATTGTGGGACACAGACACAGAAAGGAAAGAACAGGCGTGGGCGTTGCCGCTCCTCCACGTCTGTTCGTTCCATTGTGTGTCTGTGTCCCACAATTTCTGCTGCTACAGTCCTCAGACATTCCATAAGTCAATGTTGCAGTATCTGCATGAAACGAGCCTGAAGTTAATTCTGAAGTTATGCCACGTAGCAACACAAACGAATTAGAAAGTTTTCGAGTTTAGTCTTTGCCTCCTTTAGAATACAATACAGTCCATCTTCTGGTCCACAAATTAGCTAGGCTCAAGCAGACGCAGTCAAATTTTATGGAGTCGTAGCGAGCTGGTTACGGTTAGCTGGTAGCGGGAACACCAGGTCGGTGCAGCCCCCCGTCTTTCGTCTTCGCGCCTTTTCTAGCTTGCCGAGCTATTCTGTAAGAGTTTCTTTTTCTTGTGTTACAGAGGAAAATTTGCTAATACGGCTCGACTTTTCTCTTTAGCGTCCCTTTAAGGTGTCTTGTTATTTCAGATGGTCAACATCGATTGTCGTGCATCTAATGTCCTTGATTTGACATACAAAGAAAATCGATGTCGAATGCATTGCGGCGACTAGACGATCGTCCACTGACCGTACACGTGCTACTGGAACGCCGCAACCACCGATCACTGGATCTTTGAAACAGCTTTCTTTAAAGTGACTGCGCGGTGCGAGCAGCTTTGACTGCCTGGTGCTTTCCGCGCGTGAGCACATTTACCGCCTTCCACTCTCTCTAATGTTAATCTTTCTATTCCCCTTTTGCCTTCCCCCAGAGTAGGATAGCCAACTAGACGCTCTTCTTGTTAACATCCATGCCTTTTATCTCTCTCTCTCTCTCTCTCTCTCTCTCTCTCTCTATATATATATATATATATATATTCTTTGTACCTTGGTTCCAGCTGATGTCAGCTGGGATGTCTTCAAAAAACCCACTTGTGTTTTTTTTAAACCGTCGGGCCTTTATGAAAGACAGTAATCGTTGTGAAGCAACTTCGTCATGATTGTGCGGACAGATTACTTTCAGATCCTGTCTTCATTTCTGCCCTTCTCCTCGGTTTAAAGTAGCCAACCGGAGTGTTACTCTGGTTATCCTCGACATTTGTCTCTTATTTTATCTTGCTCTCTCTCGCGAATGGGTACAAATTTCTCAGATCAGGTATAACTTCGCCTTAATATCCAGCAAATGTTTTTCTTGCTCGTGCGTCATCACAGGGAGAGCAAGAACACGTATGTCATGAATCGCGTTTTCAACCTTGCACGTATAAGACATTTTTTTATACAGCTGCGACGGCTTGCTCTGAAGTGGATGATTCATTAGACATTTGCCGTCCCAAGCCACTTGAGAGTGTGCAAACAGCGAAGTTCGAGTAATTTATGACGCAGGCATCTCTTTCAAGGAAACGCTGATGTCAGCTAATCACTGAATGCTGTTCTACCTCGACATATTTCTGTGAAATTACTTGCTCAAAGACATTTTCAAGTGCAAGCAGCATGCACTGTGGTGCTGGAATACGTTGGCACGTGACACTAGAGTGAGTGCACAAGTTGAAAAACTGAAGAATATTATGTTCGGGATGGCAATAGCCTCGTTCTTTTGCACTTGTGCCAGGACATGGATAACTCCCTCAAATCAAGCGAGAAGTGCTTCATGAAAACAATTTCTTCGACGGACATACTTGCTGTTACGGGGCCACGCGTGAAAGCGGTGGCTGCATGTCTCAGTAAAACATTGCAATCTGATAAAGGAAATTTGCTTTATCGTACCAGCACAAAATCAAACGAGATACAGACACCAGAAACACTGGACTGTGGCGTCTGTGTCTTGTCTGTATGTCCTGTTTTATTTTGCGCTGGTAAAATGAATAAAAAATCCAGTAACCAGCTAGTCGTCTAGCAGCAGTTAGTTACAGATATGATATAAGAAATGTGCCAAGATTGATGGACTTATTGACAGAGATTGGTAGCACACGTCCTATGACGAAAGCTATCGTGGTGCGCATAATACGAGTAGCTTCAGCGCACCGCATGGTGTTCTCGTGTAGCACGTGTTTGGAATATACGCGTATGTGTCGGGACTCAGTATGGTGCCTGGTGTAACTAGGCTTCACCTTTTGTCTCGGTATGTTCCAATGTGTCTAGGAATATATGCACACCTTGTTTACTTTCTTTACATATCTCGGATTTCTCGGAACATCTTACGCGTCTTCTTGAAATGTTACCATTATTAGCATTTTTTTTTTTGCAAGAAGATTGTCCATCACCATTACCGAGTGACTAAATCGATTGTATTTTCGTTTCAATAATATTTAAACAAGAAGCCACAATGAGTGCTTAACTTTTCAAACCAGCGCCAGGGGTTATGAGGGACGCTGTAGTGGCAGGCAGTGGATTGGTTTAGACCATGTGCGGTTCTTTAACGTAAGTGCGTACACGAGAATCTAAGCAGGTGGGCTCTTGTGTCCCACGAGCAACAAAACACAGCCGAACAACGGCTGAATTGCAAAGCCTACGAGGGGGATGTAAGACCCCTTGCTTAAGCAGGTGTCCTAGAGTTTCCTGTATAATAATCACTAGCAGGTAATCCAGGTTCAGCCATCATTGGAATGATGGGCATAGTAAACTTTATAATTCTGGCTTCAAACGCCTGCGCGAGTTTGCAAATTGATGACTTCCAACAAAACATTGCGTTGTGAACGCAATGATCACCAACGATTATGCATATCCACAGAAAGTTATTTGCCTTCATGTGTTTAATAAATATGATTTCTTGGAGAAATAAAAAGCTAAAGTGTAATAAATAATACCACAAGAACGAACATTAGATGAAACCATCATTCCCATGATAGTTAACAAACTCTCTGCAGGTGTCCATTTCTTCGGTCATTCGGTCGTTGTGGTTTATCTGAGTAACAGAACTGTTGCCAAAGGAAGGAAAACACCATCTTCAGGGCTGCATAATATTAGCCAGAGGGAAGAGATCGGAAAATTTGAGGGCGTAGGATGGCTTAGGCTCACGCGGAATGTCCGGGAGCAGTCTTCGTCCTGCAGTGCGCATGGCTCGGATGTTTAAGAACGTCATCGTAATCTTCTTCGTCATCATCCTCTTTGCGTACACTACAGGACTTAGGGATCTGAAACCATCCCCGTCTTGCGTCACCTGATTCAATTTATGCCTGGAAACTTGCCAATTTCATCACACCACCTAATTCTCTGCCGTCCTCGACTACGCTCATTCGACAACTCCAATAGGCTCCGGTTACGCCCTGCGCATTGCATGGCCTGCCCACCTGCATGTACTCCTTAGGTCGGCATACGCCGACCCTTATACTCACTCCTCCGAACCCGTTTCACGGACGGTAGAAAGGAACTAATAGGAATGAGTGTCGCTGAGCTTTGAGTGGGCGATATACACACGCGAGGGAGGGAGTACGCACAGCCGGCTGACGTGTCGTTCATTCAGTGCGAGTGAGCGCACGCCTATTGCGCCGACCTATGGATTACCTTCTTCGTCTTAACGTCAACTAAAATGTTGGTTATCCGCGTTCTGTATCTATAGTGTACATCACTGTCATCCTGTCTCTTTACGTTATAAGCCTATCATTTTACGTTTAAAGTGACGATGATGACCAATTGCGATGGTTTTGTTTATTTATTGCACTCGATAGTCCTAGCTAGGAGGGCCCTAGGAGGCCCATACATCCAGGCAGCGGCGAATAAGCTCTTTTTGTCTAATCGTCGTGGTCAAGGTTGTACTGCAGCGTCCGATGCAATGAAATGTCGATCACACTTGCACCTTCAGTACTCTATCGCATCGTCGAGCGTTTCCGGTTCAGTCACCTGCGAGGCTAATACCGACAGGGAAACGAGCACATGTCTGGCGGCATATCGCAGGAAAGCATAAGGAAAAAAAAATAGTGTGACGGTGCAAAAGCCTTCGTGCCGGAGTGGCCGGAATTCAGGCGGTGAAATGTGCTCTGACGCAGGGGGTCGTGTGGTTGACGTCAAAGACTGCGAGCATTCGTTATTCCGAAATGCGTTCGAGCCGAAATAGATGCCGGTGTATTTTTTCGCTGTCATCTGAGCCGTTCGCACGTATTTAACCCTCTGCTCTAGCGCGACCCCGAACTGTTCGCTCGACGGGGACACACCACGCGCCGTTCTCACGCGGCTCGGTGCTGAGTCACGCTGGTCCTACGTTCTTAATATCGTTCCACATAAGTTCCGCCAACTTATGCGGAATATATTTGTGAGTCATTTCCGAATAGTTCGTGGAAGCTACGTGCCACGACATTAAGATGCTCTGTTTATTTAGGGAAGCTGATGTGGAACGATATTAAGAGGGAGCTTTAGCTTGGGGGCTCCTATCTAAATACATGGGAAAGCAAAAATTGTTTTTTCACGTGAACTACTGCACCAAATTTGACGAGGCTTCTTGCGTTTAAAAGAAACACTTTAAATCTCGTGACTGTTTCAAGCACATTTTTTTTTTATTTAGGCTGTGGATGGTTCTATAAAAATTGTTGAAAATTGCTAATTCTCAGAAAGCGAATCAAGTTTACAACTCTGTAACTCAGCATTGAAAAATGATATCACAAATTTGTTAATTGCATGTAAAAGTATATACAAAGTGGACATGATTAATATGTTATGTGTGACTCTTAAGTACATCATAAATATGTAAGCAGGGCTTTTGCAACGCACTTGTAAACATTGTAACAAATACGCGCAATATATAAATTAATATGTGAAGTTTGCCTGCTGGGAATGTTTTTACGGATGGAGTTTGCATTTTATCACTTCTTCCTGTAATGCTCTCGGGTCTTGAAAGTAGGGTATATAAATAAATAAATAAATAAATAAATAAATAAATAAATAAATAAAAATAAATAAATAAATAAATAAACAAACAAATGCGATACCTGTTCTTGGTGCAGAGTTACAGATTTCTAAACTTCTGGCTTCTATTTTTTCAACCTTACTAAAATTTCCCAATTTTTCAAAAAACAATGTCATGTCCTAAATCAAGATTCTGCTTCAACATTCACAATAATTTAACTTTCCCTCTCAAATCCAACAAATTTCATTAAGATAGGCCTAGAGGTTATCTCACAAAAAAATAATTCAGCGTTTTACATGTGCTTGAATAAGCGGCATCCGAGTTAGGCCCAAGCTCAAGCTTTCTCTTAAGAGTGACGTGCAGTAACAGGGGCCGAATGAAGAGCCGATGTCAAGCACACACGTTCCGCATAGGTTCTCTCAGTACGTGAAAGATTTGTTGCTGTCTAACGCTGGCTAACGCTTCCAGGGTTCTACTAGGAAGCATAAATACCCCCCCCCCTCCTCAAAAAAAGAAAGAAATGGATGGGGAAACGGCGCTCAAATGGTAGAGCATCGCACGCGAAATGCGATGGTTGTGGGATCGTTCCCCACCTACGGTAAGTTGTTTTTTTCATTCACTTTCATCCTAAGTATTCGTCATAATGGCTTAATTAGCTTGATTTCAGTCGCTCAGGTCCGGCAGCAGTAGACGCGCGAACGCCGAAACCGTGATAGGCCTAAACTCGGGTGAACACAATCGCCACGTCGTCGTGCGGAGGACGAGGGCCGAAGTTCGTGCAGCCGACAACGCAACACCGCTTGCCTCGTGCCCGTCTGCACAGAACGTAATCTTTCGCGACAGCAACTTCTCACGTCAAACATTAGCTCACTATCACTAGCTCACTCCTCGGCCTTGTTGTCTCTCATTTATTCCCAGCATGCTCTGCGTACGCCCGTTTTGCGTCACAACACAATGTGGCCAGTAGCTGATGAGTAGGCAAGGCGTGTGGTTAGAGGGAATCAACAAATTTATTTGTAAAAAATCTGCCCATCTCTCAAGCCTACTGAGAACGTACCCAGCTAATTTCATTGAGATCCGTGGACCTCGAAAAATTGCCGTAGTTGCCATTTAAGCTCATTGGGACGTCTCCCTGTGGACTTCTCCGTTTTCTCTTGCCTTCAACGTCAGTGAGCTTTAATTTATGTTCCATGAAAGCGGCCGGCTGCCTGGATGACTTGACCAAAATAATAAAGTTTGAGGTTCACGACCTTTAAATTGAAAGAGCATTCGGATTCAGTCTCACTGACGACTGACGACTGAAAGATTGGTTCGTCCGACAGTCCATAGAATTCTCGAGGCTCTACACACTACGGAAAATTTCAGCATTAGGGATAATTTCTTCTGTCTATAACTCACCCCCTCACACCTATAAAGGCTGTTTAGGCCAACTGATAGACCCATTTAAAAGGGTATGGTAAGGTGTGAAAAACTTTATTGAGGTCCTTCAGGTCGCACCAGATTCCTAGCCCGAAGCGGGCCGCTCCCACGTCGGGACCGAAAGGCCTATAGCCTCTCGGCCGCATCGCGGGCCCGGTGGACATCCCGTGTCTGTTTTTCTAGTTCGGGTTTGCGGAGAGCTGCGTCCCAACGCTCTTTCATGTTGGCCTTGTCGCTGCTTAACGCGGAGCACCGCCGGAGCAAATGTTCTAAGTCTGCAACCGCATCGCGGGCAAGTGTGTGAAGCCAAGGCTTCGGGAAATATTTTGCTTATTAATTTAAAATTGCACCCTTTCCCTGAATGTGTGCTTTGCCAAAATGCACACTACGTTTTGCTTTTACAGCGATATGTTTGATTTTATCAATATACTAGTCTTTCAAGGGGTGTAAGGTAGCGTGATTAAAAGACGGGACAAAAGAAGACACACAGGGACACATACAGCGCTATGTGTGTCCCTGTGTGTCTTCCTTTGTCCCGTCTTTTAATCGCGCTACGGTACACTCCTTGAAGATGGATTGCCAACAAGCCCACATTGCAAACCTCAAGTCTTGCAGACGTCCGCTGAGGTAACTGGTTTGAGAGTCAGCATAACAATACGTAACGAACCCGCCGTGCACATGGTGGTTATGGTGTGGCGTTGCTAAGCACGAGGTCGCGGGTTCAAATCTTGGCCGCGGCGGCCGCATTTCGACGAGGGCTAAATGCAAAAGCGCCCGTGTCCCGTGCATTGGAGAAACGTTAAAGATTCCCTGGTGGTCAAAATTAATCCGGAGTCCCCCGCTATGGAGTGCCTCATAACAAAATCGGGGTTTCAGCTCGTAAAACCCCGGAATTCAATTCAACAATAGGTAAAAATGTATCCATGTTCGTAATCACATTCAATTTAGGAAAGTGCCGGCCAGTGCGACTTCGAGAACTGTGGCCCTACAGATTTGCAGTCTGGAGTGTTACCTCTACCACCCCAGTGACTTTTTTTCTTCTTCTTTCTTACACACACACATGCGGGAATAATGCAGCACCTTAAGAGCGTATACCATCGCCTTTAACTGCTCCGATATGCTGGAGCCACGTTCTTCAGCGCTTCATTTTGTCTGTAAATTATCACCAAGGTGAAACAATTTAAGCAAAGCTAGCAGTAGCACGTGAAAGGCAGGAATGGGAGAAGAGGACAAAGTATAAAGTTACGTCTTCACCACTGGGGCGCGCCACCTCTACCACAAACGTTATTTGCGCTCTTATATCGGTATTACTCCGCCCATGCCCCCGCGATTGTTTATTCCAACCGATTCTGCATGAAACAGCGCAAGACTCGTTGTGGGTAATGCTGCATCGGTGCTACAACATAGAAAGAAAATGCGAAGAACCATGTGGTCGGCTCACGCGCTATGATTCGCTCACAATTGGCAGCTGATCTATAAAACAATACCGAACTGAAACAACTTAAAAGAAGTGAATGGTAAAAATGTAAAGGCGAGGTAGAAAATAAAACAAAACGCTGTCTTTCCACTTCGCCCATGGAAACACCATGCACATACATGAAGTAGCAGGTTGATATATATCAGTAGCCTACTGTGGCTGTGTGATGTGCTCGAAAGCGGCGCTGACACTAACTGCTCAGGGGAACAGACAATTGTGGTTTTTTTACTTTCTTGAAATGTTGAAGCGCCCGTGCACCCTTAAATTCTGCAAGCGGCATGTTTCGCTCAAAACACCCTCTTAGCACTCTGAAATTGATGAAAAGGTGCACAAAGGATTTTATGCCAACTTATGCGATTTTCGAGGTTTTCGGAGAAAGTAAGGGTACAAAAAAGGTGTTTCGACATCTAATTCACCCTCGAGGGTGTTATTTTCCTGACTGTGTACGCCAGCGCGATGCAGATCTCGAAGAAATCAAGTTTCTTTCTTTCCTGTTTCCGCAATGTCCACGACGCGTATACCTATACATCACAATCTAAAGAAAGCCCGATCCTACATCAATCCTACCGGTCCCTTAAGGTTCTCACGAGCCTTTGACTCCTCAGGAGTTACAGTGAACAAAGCGCGAGTACTCGGTTAATAATGAGGCCAAACATTCTTGCCGACGCTCCGCACTTCTGCTCAATGGGGCAATCAGCGTATTCAGCGACGCTTCTTGCGGCTCACGCTATCGGGCTCACGCGAGGCAGTTACGAGATATCAGTCGAGGCTGGGGCGTCTGCGCGTGCGTCAGTCTTCCCACAGCTTGACGTCAAACATCGAACATGAAGCGCACGAGGCCCTCATATAAGATGGACTGCGGACCGCCGTAAAGTGGCCGCCGCGTAGACAAGGTTGTTGAAGCACCGTTCGAGAGAACGAGATATATACTCGACTTGGGACGAGCAGTCTGATAGGAGACGTGCTCCTGCGTAACGTCATAATGAAAGCTGTTATAAATAGAACACAGCGCTTATCGGCATCACTTGGCGTATGAAGAAATCGCGGAAGGATTGCCCTGCTGTAAAGGTGACCCAGCTAGTGGATAACTCCTGTTTCAAAGCTCGCGCCTGATCACGTGGCATTCGAGGCGGCTCTGTATTTCGCTCTTTTCTTTTTTATCTTCGGAATGAATGAGAATTTACGTTAAAGAGAGCTTTAGGGTCTTGGCGGATGGCTTGGCGTTCTGCTTTCCTGCGCATACGAAACCGCGATCACAGAAACGCCTCTGTACTTTCAAACAGTGGGGTGCATCCGCACTGCCTACGGGGAGTCTTCAAGTGTGCGCCATCAGTCGTGGCCGGAGAGGGAAGCCTTGTGTTTTCTGACTCGATAATCAATACGCGGCCCGCCGATGTAAACCTGCAAGATAATGCAATCTGAATTATTATGCATCGTATGCCGCAAAATGCATATTTGGCCAGGTCTCTACGTTGCTACTTAAGAGGACACTTCAGCTCGGGTGCTTCTACCTAAGTATGCGTGGGAAAGGTAAAATCGTTTCACTCGGCAACCACTGCACCAAATTTGGTGAGGCTTGTCGCATTTAAGAGAACAAGTTAGAGTATATATCATCAGAAGCCAACAAACAAGGACACCAAGGAAAACATAGGGGAAATTACTTGTACTTACTAATTTAATTAAAGAAATGATAAATTAATGGCAATGAAAGTGTATGCAAAAAGAACTTGCCGCAGGTGGGGAACGATCCCACGTCTTCGCATTACGCGTGAAATTCTATAAGAGCGTCGTACGCGTAATGCATAACGCGTAACGCATAACGTATCGCATAACGCACGCGTATGAGCATCGCACGCGTAATGCGAAGACGTGGGATCGTTCTCCACCTGCGGCAAGTTTTTTTCATCCACTTTCATTGCCATTAGTTATTGGCACGGAATCGTGGCTGAACCGTGATATCGGCGATCGTGAGGTCTTTCCGAGCGAATTTGTCGTGTATCGTAGAGATAGGCCGAGCCATGGGGGCGGTGTATTTTTACTTGTGTGAAGTTCCCCGAAATCTCCCGCCTTAGACATCCTGTGTGATGTCGAATCTGTTTGGTGCACAGTAACCCTAGATGATAATTCTTCGTTCGCCGTAGGCGCATTTTACCGACCACAGAACTCTGATTACAATACACTTCAATCGCTGAATGAAATTATATATCTCGGAAGTTTCAAGCAGACCTTTCATTCTTGCTGGTGATTTTTACTTGCCAGACTTATAATGGCGTGATGGAATATGTGTAAGCAGCACGCCGTGTAAACATAGAAATGAAAAATATTATTGAGAATTTTGGTCTTATTCAATTTGTTACTTGCCCAACTAGAAATAATAACGTTCTAGACCTCGTGTTCTCGAATTCCCCCAGTTTGGTGAATAATGTCAGTGTTATTCCAGGTATCAGTGACCACATGGCAGTTGTTGCAGACATTAAAGAAGAGAGCAGAAGAACCTCAAGTTGTTCAACAAGAGAGTTTTTTCTATTCAGCAAGGGTGACTACTCAAGCATAGCTCAAAAGCTAGAAGATTATTTGCCTGTGTTTGAGTGCCTTGCTGAAACCGATAGTGTAAACGATTTATGGTTTAAGTTTAGGGATAAGGTGTTAGCCTTTGTGGATAAGTACATACCTGCGATACAAGCAGGCAAGATTAATAAATCCAAGAAGCCATGGATGACGTCAGGTATATTGAGAGAAATCAAAAGAAGGCGACGAGTTTTCCGTAAATTAAAGAAAACTGGAAGCAGTGAGCACGCGAAAGAATTATAAGCATTAATGGAGCAGTATAAAGCAAGTGTGGAAAAGGCAAAAGAGAGATGTTTCGAGGGGCTCAACAATAAAATGAAAACTAATCCCAAGTCGTTCTGGCATTATATCAAGGAGTGCGGATCTGATAATGTTGGAGTCAGCGAACTGAATTTTAATGATACGGTTATAGTCGATGAGGAAGCTAAAGCCACATGTTTAAATACGTATTTCCAATCCGTATCTTTACCTAAGCATGACGCTCCTTCCCAACCGCACACAAGCACGTTTCCACTGATGCCGCCGGTGGAACTGAGTGTTCGTGGTATCCGCTCTCTTCTTGAAAGCCAAGACGAATCCAAAGCAGTTGGTCCTGATGGTATCTCTCCTCGTGTACTGAAGCGATGTGCTGCGCCCATTTCGCTTTACCTTTACATAATTTACACTAAGTCCCTTTCAACAGGCACTTTACCCGATGATTGGAAAATTTCCCATGTTGTTCCGGTTCATAAGGGTGGCTCAAAAAAGGATGTAACAAATTACCGGCCCATTTCATTAACATCGATATCATGTAAACTCTTTGAACATATCCTATTTAAGCACATATTGACCCATCTTACAGATAATAATGTTCTGATAAATGAGCAGCACGGTTTTCGCAAAGGATTTTCTTGTACCACGCAACTTATAGAGTTCTTTCATGAGTTGGCTTCCAACGTTGACGAGGGTGGGCAAACAGATTGTGTCTTTTTAGATTTTCGAAGGGCCTTCGACACCGTGTCGCACTCCCTTCTCCTCGTCAAACTGCAGATTCTAAATTTTGACCAGAATGTACTAACTTGGATAACCAATTACTTGTTCGACAGGCGTCAATGCGTGCTTTTAAATGGGAGGTGTTCATCCTATGTTGGTGTAACGTCAGGCGTGCCACAAGGCTCCGTCCTTGGACCGCTTTTATTCCTCATTTTTGTTAATGATATTTCTGTGGGTATTTCATCGCGCATGCGTTTATTTGCCGACGATTGTGTTTTATATCGGCAGATTAGGGACGCAAGTGATGGCGTTTCTTTGCAGGACGATTTGGATCGTATTACAAGGTGGTGCCAGAAGTGGCAAATGTCGTTGAACCCGAAAAAGTGTGTGCACATGCGTGTTTCCAAAAAAAAGAAACCAATTGAGACATCTTACAGCCTGAATATGCATGTCATTGCTACCGAACCGACATGCAAATATCTTGGTGTTGTTTTATCGCATGATTGCTCATGGAATGCTAATATTGATTATGTTGTTGGTAAAGCAGCTTTTGGGCTCTTAACTTTATCCAACGGAACCTAAGATGGGCACCCCAGAATTTAAAGAACACAGCCTACCTCACCTGTATTAGGCCGATTTTAGAATACGCATGCCCTGTATGGGACCCGATGCAGGCCAGGTCTATAGATAAACTTGAAAAAATTCAGAATAGAGCTGCGCGGTTTGTTTTAGGGCGGTACAAGCGGACAGATAGCTGTACCGCTATGAAAACGGAATTGGGTTGGGAATCGCTTTCTTTACGCAGAAAAAAACTGCGGTTGAAGTTTTTCTTTTGTATTTTTCATGGTAACACTTGAATTGCTTGTAACAACTACTTTTATCAACCCAATTACATCATTATCATCATCATCAGCCTGGTTACGCCCACTGCAGGGCAAAGGCCTCTCCCATACTCCTCCAACTGCCCCGGTCATGTACTAATTGTGGCCATGTTGACCCTCCAAACTTCCTGATCTCATCTGCCCATTAACTTTCAATTACATATCCAGTCGAAATGATCAGCGATACAAACTGAAAGAGTACCGTGCAAGGACAACTATGTTTTACAATTCCTTCTCTGTGATGACTATCAGAGATTGGAACCGGCTGCAAGAGACGCAAGTGTGCTGTATAGATGAAGAAGTGTTTTATTTAAGTCTGTAACCCCCTGCTGTAACGCCTTTCTGGCAAAGCGAGGCACTCACTGAATAAAGAATAAAGAAAGAATTAATTTATCATTTCTTTAATTCAATTAGTAAGTACAAGTAATTTCCCCTATGTTTTCCTTGGTATCTTTGTTCGCTTCTCCTGATATGATTAATAAGAATAGGGCTCTTCGGATAAACCCCTTGCTTGAAGTTAGAGTATAGTGGGCTAAAGCAATTTGATTTTTTCATTTAGGCATTCAATATTTTTATCAAAGCTGTTAAAAATTGCTAATTTCCAGAAATCCAAACTTCCATATTTCCAACTCTACAACTCTGCAATAATAAATGATAACACAATATCGTAAATATCTAAAGCGGGAAAAATTGATCTATTATACGAGCATATTAAATGTACCACTAATATGTAAGTAGGTCGTTTGCAAAATTCTTGTAAACATTAACAAATTTACGTAATATATGAACTAAAATATCAAATTCGCCCGATTTGGATGTTATAACGGATGCAGCTTACAGAACTGCAATATCTATTTTTGGTGCAGCGTTACGAATTTATAAACTTTGTGCTCCTATATTTTTTTAACTTACCTGTTCCCGGCAATAATTATATAAAAAAAAACATGCAGGCACTAAATCAGTATTCCGCTTCAACACTCACTAGAATTCAACTTTCTCTCTGAAATGCATCAAATTTCATTAATATCGGTCCAGGGGTTATCTCAACAAAGCATTTCTGCGTTTTACATGTATCTGAATGGGCGGCGTCGGAGTTGGGCCCGAGCTAAAGCTTTTGATCTGCCGTAGCGGGTCAGCTCGTGTGGTTTGAAAGTCGAGCTGCTTGCGTGATGCAATTAGTTGTCTGTCAGTCCGCCGCGAGCTCGTATCACAAACTTTCAGAATGCCTAAGCGACCTCGTTACCTAAGCCCATTTAGCTAATAGAAAATTGGCTTTCTTTATCCCGTACAACAAAGGGGGAAGTACCTAAAAGCTACAAACGTGAGGCTCAGCGTATACGCAAATACGTGGCAGAGCAACAAAAACGCTGTCAACAGTCAATCGTAATACCATAATACATCCGTACAAGATTACATTCAAATGCATAATTAGTTGCAACATTTTTTTTTATATAAACCGCGGTCTCATATACGTATATACGTATATGGCCCAAGAACCGCAATGCAATCCACGTGGAGGGTGTATTTCAGTTCATTTGCTTCCTTTTTAAAGGAAGGTCTAAAGGCATATATAGGTCGAAGCGTATCAGAACACATAAAGGGCAGAACATAAAACATATAGAAAAAATTAAACGAGAAAAGTAATTTACTACAAAAAGTTACAAGATTGTGTCGGTATAGGGTAAATTGACAAGCGAGAGCAAGAAGAAGAAGATAAAAGAAGGTGCGGTAGAGGAGAGGAAGAGTTCGTTTCGGAATTTGGGGCAAGATGGTTATAGTCAACGTTTCCCGGAATGACTTACGGTCGGTGCAGATAGAATTACATGAATTGGGCAGAAATAGAGAAAGAAAATAAAAAATGTGAAGAAAGAAAATGGTAGGTGACCCTAATCTTTGACTTGGGTGTCTCTTAGTCGCACTTCGACATGGGTGTTCTTTTCTTAACTTTACGCGAACGCAACGCAAGGACCGAACTCAGAGGCAACTGTTTTCCATTAATTAGCCGGTTAAATATCGTTTCATCGTCTTGTGTGTGACGTTATTAGTGACGTCATTACTTCCGCTTTCTGCTTCCGGGTTTCCAGGAATTTTACAAAAGTCGTGCTCACGTGGCGGGTCTCTAAAATCTATGATTGTGTGCTTTGGTGTGCTGTAATCAGTGATTTCTAATTAATTCTGATTATTCCAGACACTTCAGTAACTCAACTTGTTACTTATGCTCTGATATCATATCTACAACGAAACCCATGAATTTTGCACTGTACTACTTTTTTTCTATTTTCTTTCTGATTTATTTTAAATTTACTCCCCGGTCGTCTCAGGAGGTGAACCGAAAGTGGTGCGCAAGAAATAAGAGTGTCACTCGATGCTCGTGCCACAGAAAAGACCGGAACAGTACAGTCCGTATTTTTCTGTAAATCCCCTAAATGCTAGCTACACAGCGACGCATCGCGTTCATCCCGTACACCAAGACCTCGCCGACCTGAAGTTACAATCGTACCCCATCTGACTGCTAAGTGGCGTACTGTTACTCTTGCGCGCCTTCCCTCTCCCCATCGATGGCCTCGCAGTCGGTGCCCTGACGCCCACGCAACGCTACACGCATTCCGCAGCGCATGAATACGATCCCCCGTTGTGCCATTCGCTGACGTCAGCAGATCAGCGCTAAACGGGCCGGAACGAATGTGGCCCGTCGACTGCGTTGTCACGCGACCGCTGCGGCGACATGCGCTCCCGCACTTATAATGTCAGCTAGCTAAAAGCAGATAGCGCCACATGGGCATGACGCAACGCAGCTCGAGGCGTCGTATGAGCGCAGTCAGGAATTCATATGCGTTCGCAAAGCAAAATGTCACGGATCCGGATGGACACTAAATTTGCACATGACCTACGTGAGAAGCTTGTTACATTGCTTTGAATCGCGACTTACGATTAACTGTTAATAAATGTATCAATGTAATTTTATCCTGACAGCATGAAGACTTCATTGAAAGAAAGTCAAGGTGGTATAGGATGATCCTTTGCGTGTTTTCTAGATAGTCTTCGAATTTACAGAGTAATTAGGTTTTACATTGTAGTACGGGCAGTCGTGTCGTGTTTTTAATTAAAAAACGTTGAACGAATGGATTGAAGTGAATGCACAAGTTAGTTAGTCGCTGCAGACATTACGAGGAAGTAAACATTATTCATTCCCCGTTGCTGACAGAACGTCAAGAGTACCGTCACACTTTGAAATGTCTTAATTGAAGTGGTCGTGCCTGGCAACACTATGCTGACGCAAGTCGGATGAGCAACACTGGGGCCAAGCAGAGGGAGCAATTCAGCCTCACCTCAATGCCCTTGGTTTTTCACTTGGACCGCTGGACAGTTAGAACTGCCAAACGTAAGTCGCGTACAGAAGTGTCCACAGCGTGACTGGGGGAGATGCATATACAATAGGACACAAAAAACGCAATACAAAGTTGAAAAGCTAAACATATACATGTACCAAGTACATGTACAAATGTTGAGAAAGAGAAAGCAAGGGGAGGAAAGGCAGGGAGGTCAACTAGACGAGCGTCCGGTTTGCTACCCTACACTAGCGGTAAGGGAAAGGGGAATAGATAGAGGAAAATAAGGATAGAGTGAGCACTGAGTGCACGTGGGAGTACTCACAGGAGCATTATATAAGCGGCCTCTAAAGCCGGTACTCTTCAAGTACTGCACTATATAGTGCATCAATCGCTTTTTGTGCCAGTGAGGTATGTGGCCACGGTCTGAGTATCTTTGACTCGGAGAATGTTGAACTTCAACAAAATCCATCTTTTGAGCAGTTTACAATCATCTGAACGCAAAATGAGTCGAAATGCGTCGAGATTGTTTTGACGAGTTTGCAAGGCACAATATGACGAATTGGAGTGAAATAGTTTCAGATTAATGGCCCCCAGTTTAGCGCCGCCAGAGAGGGCTGACGCTGAGACATCGACACTACGGTTTTAACAATTTCGGCGTAATGTTAACCTACCTAAAATGGTTGATTGTCTAATTAGGGTAATTATTGACATTTAGGCGCATATCCCGTCAGTTAGTATATTCCAGAGTGGTGCCGTTCCGAATACAGAAGACATACCAGTATAAGTAGTAAATGTATAAGCCATAGACAGACTTCATGTTTTGATATAATGGGACTTGGCGAACTCTTTAAGTTTTAGAAAAAAAAGGAGAAAGTTGGCACAATGAATCCCTGATTTTCTTTCGCTGTTCACCATGTGCAAAATTAATGATCACGGGTAACTTGGGAAAGAACAACGTGCATGTATCCTGCATTATCATTCGTGAAGCTGAAAACGTGAACGCTAACAAAAGACGACAAATAGCCCAACATAGAGCCTTCCTTGTTAACCTATGAAAACTTACTCCCAAATCTTCACCATGTCTTTGACAATTCGTTTTAGATCCCTATATCTTGCCAGAAAACCCCACCACCGCAAATTTGGGACTTGGCGCTCTCCAGATCCAGCCCTCCAACTAATGTACAGCTGTGGCAATCTTCGTAATAGTCAAATATAGTTATAACGAACTTAGTATGCTAAAATAGTTTGACATATCAAGTAATTCGATATACCTTACCCATAATAAGATAGAGGACTGGACTGTTTGATTTGGATGCATAATTGTAAATGGCGCAAAACACACTGGATGAAGGTGTGCCCGGTCTCGTTTTTCGTCCCGTGTGTTTTGCGCCATTTACAATAATGCATACCCAGACCTGGGTATAATGAGAGTGTGAGTCCGTCGTACACGGGCTGGCAGTCTGCGTCACTTACCTTGAGCAAACTTAATATTTTGGCGGACAACGTCGCACGTATACTGCTAGGCAGTAATTTTGGCATATGTGCCTTAGCTTCACAGCGTCTTTGAGAATAGCATTCACGGCGCGCGACATTGTGTAGATGCGTTGAAAGCCAATTCCTTAAATGTTGGGGCAGTACCGGAGCAAGAGATAGTAAGTAACGCAGGAACACGATAGGATTTAGCTCTCTGTCGAATTATGCGTCGTATATTCAAACAAGATATAAGCACCTCTTTCTTCTCTATAACAACTAAGCAGCCCCTTTCTCTTATAGCGCAGCTGTTAGACGTCCGTTCCCGCGTTTCGCGTTGGCGTCGTCCGTCTGCGTAACCGAGCGAGCGAGAACAGCGAAGGATGAAAGAGCGAACGCGAAGCGCAGCGCAAGATGAAAGACGCCGATAGCGAAGAGAGCACGAGGAGGAAGGCGGCCGGGGGTGGAGGGTATAACGAAAGCGTGAGAAGAAAAGCGTAGTGCCGCGCAAGACGGGCTCTGCGGCGGCGGCCGCTACGAGATGGCACCAGAGTAGCGTGCCGTCGTCTGTTCATCAATGGCATGCGGCGAGCGCGCCCATCGATATCATATATGGAAACAAAGCGCTGCATGAGCGGAGGTCTGTCTGTGACGGCTGCTGTCAATCGCGCCAACGCGTCACACACGCGCTGCCTCTCGCGATCTCGCGATTAGCGAGGTAGTCACGCCACATTTCTATCCGCTTGCAGTGTGCCGCACGAGACAGATTGTTCGCACAAGCCACTATATTGCGAAATGAGAACTCGTATGGAGCTGCACACAAATTTGGCATTAGTGAGTATCGTAATCGTCGGTGAATTTTTTTTCTATGAACATTTTTACTTTCTTCACCCTACTCTGTGCACCAACTTATGTTCCTACTCCCCCCAATAAGGGTGGGCGAGGATGAGCTAGTGTACACACATGCTGCTAAGGAAAGCAGTTGCTGTCCTGACGCTGTCCTGACGCAGACAAATCCACTTGTCAAAACGTTAGCTCCAGAGGTATTCCTTGTTTGGACCCTAGTTGATCGCTTAGGCACATCGTATTTCAATGTATACCGTGGTATCTCCCCACGTGCTATCAAGCCTACTCAGCCACGTGATTTTAAAAAAGTCATAATAAACTTGCTCGTAAAGCATGCGCAAAATAATATAATGCGTGGCGACGCATTTTTCAGGTTCCTGCACCAGCTTCGCGTGACGTCATAGTCTCCTCGCGGCATTCATACTGCGGCAAGTTGCGGAGGTGGCATGACGACCACGTTGGCCGGAAAGCGACGAAATGGTCGCCTTGGTCGAAGAACGACCGGTTTCGTGAAGTCACTCAGCGATTCTGCAGCTCCGCGAGTGGAGTGGCAAAGCTGCTCAACTAACCGGTGGTGCAGTGGTAGGCCGCTGGAATGCGCTGATGGTTATTTCACGTGGCGACGGTTGTTCGCGCAGAAGGCAGCAATTTCGGTTCGGCGACGGCACGTCGCGCTCGCTGACATCGCTATGTGGTTGTAAGGTGTGACCATCATCATCGGTCACGGTCGGCCACATGACCTCTGTCGATCGATTGTTGTTTTGAACGCCGCCTAATTGTGCATGAATATAGGAGCATCACGCTGCATTCTAAGCAAATCAAAGGTTGGGCAAGGAAGTCGTACAGGTTATTCTGCGAGAAAACCCAATATACGAGAAAATAGCACCGCCAGGAAGAGGCATGGCGTACAAGTTCAAACAGCCGTGCATTTAACGTTACATAGAAATGCAGTCCAGCAAGCCGCAACAGTGTTCGTCTGTGTTAGATCGACTGAGCGTCTTCATTCCCTTCCCTGCAACAATATCTTGAATTTGTGACGTCACATTGACGTACCGATGCTGTGGTTTGAATGCGAAATGTATATATATATATATATATATATATATATATACACGCGCGCATATATATATGCGTGTGTGTGTGTGTGTGTGTGTGTGTGTGTGTTTGGATTTTATTTTCTGCAATAGTAATCGAGATTTTTTTTTCTGCCATGAAAATGAAAAGAGTTTTGAAATAATACTTCACTGTAGCCTATACTGAGACTGCTTCCCATGCACCTTATCTGCAGTATTTGTTCATCTTCAAACATTCATAGAAAGAAGCGCGGTATAGGCACAAGCACACCGCGTGTTCCGTTGTGCGACTGCCAGTGCGCAAATGAAGAGCCACGACACCACTACTGGTATACAAGCAAAAATACTGGCTTCATTGTCGGCGCGCGAGGAGATAAGAGCTGCGGACCCAGTGCGTATGGCTGCAGGACGAGTGTGTGTGACACAGCGAGTGCAAAAAAAGAAATAAAAAAGATGACCGGACGAACATTCGGCGCACACAGAGAGAGGTGGAAGAATAATTGTTCCTTTCTTTTTCAGCAAGGATGCGATTCATCCGCCCTGACGGCTTAGTAGATGTGCCGTTGCGCTGCTAAGCACGAGGTCGCGGGATCAAATCCCGGCCACGGCGGCCGCATTTCGTTGGGCGCGAAATGCAGAAACGCCGCATTGGGTGCACGTTGAAGAACCCCAGGTGGTCCAAATTAATCCGGAGTCACCCACTGCGGCGTGCGTCTTAATCAGAGCGTGGTTTTGACACGTGAGACCACAAACTTCTAAATATGAGGGATACGCTTTAATGCCGCAATAGACAATGACGACGTGATCCCTCTTTACATTTCTCGTCTGGCTATGTTTAAGGTGGATGCAGTAGCGTACAACTTGAGAAAACCACCTAAGCTTTAAATGAATAAACAAATGCGAGGCTTTGTTTTCGATTATTCAGGGCGCTGCGACAGCTGCTACGGGTCAGTTGATTGCAGAATACCTAAAACTAAATTTAACTAAGTAAATGAGTAAATTAACTAAACTAAATACTTGACGAGGCAGGTGGGTTACACAACCGCCATGCGTTCGATCCCATCATTACGTAAAATCATCAAATTCCGTTCAGCTATCGGCTGCACAATAGCGCGCGCAAATAGGCGCAGTTCACGGCCAAGGTTTTATTCTGTGGCGACGGCAAACGGCCGATGTACATCGTTTGCCGCCGATATCGCTTCCGCTGCGCCATTATATCAACCCTGCCTTTGTGCGAAATAGTAAACAATGTGCAGATGACAAGTTCACTGTTCCCGACCTCATCCGAGGTTTCAGCACCGATAAAGGTAGCTATCAACGTGTCGGCGGTTGTTTTCGGAAGATTTTGCTTGCGACTTTTGCTACGGAAGTTCTGCAGAAGGATGGAAAGAATTTATAGTAAACTGCATTCCTGGTCCTCTTGGAAATCTATGCTATTAACTATACACGAAATCAGCGTAAGAAACGTGAGGACAGACGCGAGGAAAGCAGCAGGATAAACATTAGGTAATTAGAAGAAAGCCACAAACTAACATTTTAAGCTTGCCCCAGACCATTTCAAACCTATCTGACAAAATTCGGGTGTAGCTCCAAATATACAGGGTGCTTTTTTTTTTTTTTTTTGGCTGCACCGACTTTTTTTTCAGGTTGCCTATGGAAGATAGCAGAATTCTATCCTTTGATTTCAATTGCTTGACGAGGTGCCTAGAGAATTCGTTCCCACGGCTCATCCACTTGGAACGAATCCTCTGGACAGCACCAACATTAATTTTCAGAGTGTCCGACGAAATGCACTGGCGTTGCAGTTACTTTTTATGTTTTATGCAATGAAGCGCAAAAGTAACTGGAACACCAATGCATTTCGACTGACACTTTCAAAATTAATGTTGGTGCTGTCCAGAGGATTCGTTCCAAGTGGATACGCCGTGCGAACTCAGCGGCTATAATTCGTAGATTGAAGTATGCGGCGTAAAGTAATTCTAGTTAACTAACTACAACGTTAATTAGCTTAAATACGTTAATAATTCAATTGAACATTTTGACTTCTCGTAGAAGTGATGGCCGCCTCATCGACTAATTTAGATCAAGGCTTATAATTGTGTTACCTGCCACAGGCAATTTTTTTTAAAAATTGGTGCAGCTAAAAGAAAATACACCCTGTATACTTGTATACTTGCATTCTTTATTATTGAGCACAAGAGACGGCACGTTGACACATTCTTTAGAGCCTTACTTTGGAATAAAGCACGCTTACGGAAGTTTGCCTTCCAACGTCGGCCTTCCCCTTCCCTCTCTCCTTTCTTTCTTTTTCTGAAGGGCGTCCTGCTTTTGCATCTTATTTCGCCGCTAAACAATAAGCCTTTGTTGGAAGCCAGTGCCCACGTCGGCTGTTTCCCTAGTCTTCCCATGTTCGCGCTGTTTGCTGAAATGATGGCACGCGTCATCATAACGCGAGCTTGTAGAAGCATACTCTATTATCAAAGAGAAGGCTAAGATTTAGTGAGTGTTGGGAGGTGATAGCTTATTTAAATCTTTAATTATTTTACAGAAGTTTACAAAGTATTACATTTCAATAAAGTGGGACATGAAGTTTACGCGTATAAGTTGTCATTAACTCGAACGCACAAATACATGTATGACAGCACCCATGAATTGCGCCAACTGAAACGTCCCAAGAGGACAAAATGGATACACTGGACACTGCTTTGAAAGACTTCTATAGTTTGCGACTAAAGCTTTCGCAAAGCTTACGTAAACAATGTAACTACTTCCATTCGAGTCTAAACAAATATGTGCATTTATACAGTGTAAAAGATGCAGAGCACGACCCTAAAATATCTTTATTTTCTTTTGTTAAGAAAGCTTCCGCGAAATACAAGTTAACTGCCCAGGTGGCTGCATTGTAATCTTAAGTTACTTTACTTGCAGTGCTAATTCTGTGTATTGTGACGCACAATGGTCGAATTTGAACCTTATGCGAACTGTTTGTTAGGACGTTCTCACTTTAATTTGCATTTTAATTTATTATTCTATCTAGTTTACTTGTGTGTATGTGTGTTTGAGCTGGTCTATCTTTGCTACGTACTGTTTGCCTAAGAGAGAAGGAGTAGCGGGCATCAACTCTCCTACACTTAAATTTAATTAAAGAAAAAAAGAAGTTTCACTTTATTTTCAAAAATGTTTCTTCTTCTTCGAATAAGCCGGAGTCGGCTCCGGGACGGAGCTTTCTTTCACATGGCGACCACGGCGCAACCGCTGACGGCAGTCGGACCACTTGCTTCCCCGCCGCTGGCGGTTGTCCTCGGGCAGTGCTTGCGATAGACGCTATCGCCGTGGCTCGCATTGACGTCAGCGGGGCCTTGTAACAGCGGGCGCTGCCGCCTCGCGTTTGCGTCTGTCGGCCGCCCGCTCGGGAAGCTTTTGCCGCAACTCCCGTCCTCGAAAAATATCGTGCGCGCACGAGTGTGGTGGATGTGGCAATGAGCCGAGCCGACGCAGTGACCGCTCCAAAGAAGCCCACTCGGTGGAGTAGACTGCGTGAGACCAAGCGGCGCCGATGCAAGCTCAACGCTGGGCCACGTTGGCAACACATTTCGTAGCGCCTAACAGCGTTAGAGCGGTACTTGGGATACACAGTAAGCTCACGTAAAGACGAACTTGAAGGGGAAAGAATAAGTATTTTCCTCTCATCGGAAGTTCACCATAGAAATTAAATTTGCTATTCTATGTCAACCCTAGTATTAGAATCAGAAGATACGTGTAAAAAAACGAAGCATTTATGGCACTGGCAAGAGTCTAAGCACTGATTTACATACTTTGTTTGGACTACTCAGTAACTGCACCACTTGCTGCCGCTTTGAAAATCTGTGCGCTATATCGAGATCGATATTTGACTTCTCAAAAAATCGTCCGCGTACTCTTGCTGAAAAAAAACAAAAAGCCGTGCAGTAGGATGCGGGGCATAATGCGCAAACACTTGTTCGTGTGGCGTCCTGGTCAGTCGACATGCAGAGGCACCTCGAGGACTTCCTCACTTAATGTATACATAGTGTCAGCACTGCGTGTTTTCACAGCGTCATCGACACTAGCGTATAGTTTAAGTCGACGCTAACAGCATCTGCTTTTACCGGAGCGACAGGTCGCTCCGGGTGTCTCGCTATGCCCAATAGCAAGCTTCAGTTGCGCAAGTTTGGCTTAACGGAATGATCGCTTTGTATTAAGTGCTTTTTATGGGTTTTTTATGGGGCTAACAAAGCACTTGCATGTTTTTTTCTCGGCATGTCCAAAAATTTGTCTTAACCGGGTTCGTCTTGCTGCTCCAACGTCTTAGAACTAAGAGTCCAGCTTTAAAGATGAGGACGGACACGCAGAAAGCGACAGGACAAACGATGGAACAACGACCTCTTGCACCGTCTGAAATGAAGACTTAACTGTAACCACTTGTGAGATTTTAGGATTTCTTGCAGATTTGGGAGTCATTAAAAATAAAACATCCACGAGATATCGTCAAAACTATCCTCCAGTGCTCCTAGCACTTCTTCAATAAAAGGCGAAAGATTTGCGCTTTGGTCGGCTTGACAACATAATATTGAAATCACTACAGCAAGGAAGACACAGAAGCTTTTCTTGGGTTGTAATTTTTTTTATCCAGTATGTAGGATGCGTTAACAACGTCTCAAACAACGGCAAGTGCCACGGTACGTTCCACCAATTTCAAGTGCAACTTTATTTTGCTTTCATCCGTGCACGCTTCGCCACCTTATGTCACGGGCAGTCTCTTCCGTCTTTCTTGTGGGGTTTTCACTCGCACAAGAGCACACGGTCGATTTCATACCGACGTATCACCGAAGCTTGCATATGCATATATATTATATATATATATATATATATATATATATATATATATATATATATATATATATATATATATATATATATATATATATATACGCTATGCAGCACGGCACATGTAGTGAACAAAGGCCGTGGGGGCTACAACGTCAGAAGTAAGCACACTGGACCTCCTTGCTTGCACAGAAAAGGTGGTCGAACGCAATAATCGTGTATGAGGAGGCTTCTGCATGCTCCCTAACCTGACAACCATTGCTTCGTAAGCCTAGAGAACGCAGTAAAAAACAAACCAGATGCCTGCTGCAATGCGAAAAAAAAAATGCTCCATGTACAATAGGAACATACATTTTTTCTTTTTTTTACACTTGCAAAGCTACGTCTTACCCGCATTGCATGGGCATCACTGAGTCTCGAATTGGAGCCAACTAATCTTCATCCCCCCCAACCAACCATAACCAACCTTTATATATAGCTTTCATTGATTACGAAAAAGTGTTTGATTCGGTCGAAACCTCAGCAGCCATGGGGGCATTACGGAATCAGGGTGTAGACGAGCCATATGTAAAAATACTGAAAGATATCTATAGCGGCTCCACAGCCACCGTAGTCCTCCATAAAGAAAGCAACAAAATCCCAATAAAGAAAGACGTCAGGCAGGGAGATACGATCTCTCGAATGCTATTCACAGCATGTTTACAGGAGGTATTCAGAGACCTGGAGTGGGAAGAATTGGGGATAAAAGTTGATGGAGAATACCTTAGTAACTTGCGATTCGCTGATGATATTGCCTTGCTTAGTAACTCAGGAGACCAATTGCAATGTATGCTCACTGACCTGGAGAGGCAAAGCAGAAGGGTGGGTCTAAAAATTAATCTGCCGAAAACTAAAGTAACGTTTAACAGTTTCGGAAGAGAACAGCAGTTTACGATAGGTAGCGAGGCACTGGATGTGGTAAGGGAATACATCTACTTAGGGCAGGTAGTGACCACGGATCAGAAGAATAAGAATGGGCTGGGGTGCGTTTGGCAGGCATTCTCAGATCATGAACAGCAGGTTGCCATTATCCCTCAAGAGAAAAGTGTATAACAGCTGTGCCTTACCAACACTCGCCTACGGGACACAAACCTTGAGGCTTACGAAAAGGGTTCTACTTAAATTGAAGACGACGCAACGAGCTAGGGAAAGAAGAATGATGGGTGTAACGTTAAGGGATAAGAAAAGAGCAGATTGGGTGAGGGAACAAATGCGGGTTAATGACATCTTAGTTGAAATCAAGAGAAAGAAATGGGCATGGGCAGGACATGCTATGAGGAGGGAAGACAACCGATGGTCATTAAGGGTTATGGACTAGATTCCAAGGGATGGGAAGCGTAGCAGGGGGCGGCAGAAAGTTAGGTGGGCGGATGACATTAAGAAGTTTGCGACAACATGGCCACAATTAGTACATGACCGGGGTAGTTGGAGAAGTATGGGAGAGGCCTTTGCCCTGCAGTGGGCGTAACCAGGCTGCTGCTGCTGCTGATGATGATGAATCTTCATAATTGTTTTGCATGATCTGACTTACAAATGTTGGGAACTTGAAACCAGGTATAAATCTTGTATATCTCAGGTTTCTTTATTTACGTTCAGTACTTGTGTTAAAAATAGCAAATAATCGCTTTCATTCGTGTACATTGATGTGCTCCTTCGCCGTTCCACAACAGAATTCTGAAAAAATTGTCTGAGAAATTCTTCTATTCAAAACACTAGTAATCAGGCTATAATTTTATGTATGGCAGTATACGTTGCAACTATATACGTCTCGAAAAAAATGTGTAAACACAAAAGCACCGAAAGGAAGCACATTTCTAGCGGTAAAAAATGGTTACGTTTAACTCGTGAAACAACTAGCCAAGAAGCGTGTATTCGTCATATCTGGCTCATTCAAAGTTGCTGTACTACTCTGGGAACTTGCATTCCTTATCCGTGAGCATAACGCAGGTTTTTTTTCTCGCCACTCCCGCATGCGCACAAGAGTCAGGCAAACACAGCGTGCATCTGGCGTGTCTGCGATTTTGACAAAACGGAAATACGCGATCACAACACACAGCTCGCCGATGCATTGTCCGGAGCAGTGTGGCTCAACCAAGAATGCTTCTAGAAGCTCATGTTCTAGAGCTGTTCTTCCTTCCCAATCAGAAACACACCGTCAAAGTTCCCTTCCAGTAAAAGAAGAGTTTTAAGGCCATTTTTAAGCTCATTTGGCTCCGGAAACGAGCGATGACATTGAGTTAGACTGATTTTACGTCCAGAGTCGGAAACGCCGTGGGCGGCTCCGGACGCTGTTAAAAACAACTAAACCTTACGCACTCCGCGAATTAATCTTCTTGTCGTGTCGCCCATAACCTTGGCCCCTTGACGTTAGCTGAGCATATTGTGATTTACGCAGGCTTTCCCTCGCATGGTTTTGTACAACTCCATTGTTGAAACTATCGACTGTTGAAATTTCTCCTTCCGGCAATCTCTAGTTCGTCGATATAACGCCGTTTGATTCAAAGCGACTGTTAATAATAAACACTTTTCCTGCATTATTTCTGTCACATCATTGCGCTAGTTATGCTTCTTACTGCCTTATTTTCGACAACTGTGTCATTTATCAATCCTGGCATAGACTCATCGAGATATGGAATTTTACTTGGCAATTCGTTTTATTGTTCTCAAATGTCGACGGAAGTTGTGGAACCGTTCGTAGCAAAATGGGCACTGCTTTCAAACCTAGATCGAGTTATTTTACGCTCGTTCTTTATTATTCATATGGCCAGATGGCTCATTGGTTATAGCTTTCTGCCGATAGGTGTCGCGCGCTAAAATCCCTAGGCCAAGCGTTCCATCTTTTTGCTCTACTGGTCGTGCTACACAATTTTTCTTGTTCCTTTCCTTCTATCATCCTTTGCCGCTTGTCGACAATCATCATCAACGTTTTCCCGAATGGGCCAGGACGTTCACTCGGCAGCTGTTTCCTGGTAGCTCGCTTCGAGAAGACACATCTTCTGAATGAGTTGTTTGATCGTCTCTCCAGAAGCTAGACGGAGCACGCGAGCAAAAGCGTCCTTTTGTGGCTGCACGGATGGAACTCTGTCCTGCTTCCAAGCATCGTATATGCGCTGCCGCGTGCACAAGCACCGTGGTGCTTTCACGTAACCGACGTACTAAGAGCACGCCAGAACGCTCCCAAAGCGCTCCTGTGCCGAACTTTGGATGCACGTCGAAGAAGCCTCCGTGGCCAAATTCAAACTGGAGCCGTCAGCTACAGCGTCTTTCTTAATCCCTGCGTTGCTCTGAAAGGTCCGTCACCAATGTATCCTGACGTCATTGAAGCAAAGCCTCGATTTATGAAGCGATATGGAAAGAAGAGCAGTAAACACATCTAGCCCTCACTTAGCCGATCACGCTACTCATAGTCGCCACGTGAGGAGAAAATGGCATCCACCTGACCATATAGCATAATGCTACTGAGGGATTCATTTTGGTGTCACCTAAAGACAAGCTATATATTGGGACCATGTCCGATAAACGCCTTTCAAGGGGTTTGATCCCCGGTCAGTATGCATAATTCAACTGCAAAGTTTACGTTTTGAAGGACATCGAAATGTGTCCTTTAGTAATTGAAACGCACTTCACCTTCATTGCCACGTATTCTCACTTGTATGGGAAGCTATCATTACTTGCACTGTTGCCTTCTTATACCGTGCTAATGCCAAAGCCCCTATGATGAGGGACCGTACCGAGCTCGACTGGGCTTGATTGGGTAACTTAGTGGCTATGGCTATGGTGTTGAGCTCGAGGTTTCGGGTTCGATGCCGTTCTGCGGCGGCCGCATTTCGATGAAGGCGAAATGCTAAAATGCTCGTGCACTTAAGGAGAAACAGACAGAGAAGGAAAGGCAGGGAGGTTAACTGGACCATGTTCAGTTAACACGTGGGGAGGGGGCTGGGGAGGGGGCTTACACGTGGGGAGGGGGCTGTAGAATCAAAGTCACAAGCAAGGTGCCACTATAGTCTACAGTCGGGCACTCAAGTCTGTCGCCTTCTGTGCTGCTCGTGTAGCTTTCTGGGCTGACGAGCTGTGAGGCCATGCTTCCAGGACCTTTGATTAGGTAAAAGAGCGACCATTGATTATGTCTGGTGCCACTGCTCGTGTATTCAAGTGCACAGAACCCCAGGTTGTCAAGATCAATCCAGAGTCCCCAGCTACGTGATGCTTCATAACCGGATCGTAGTTTTGGCTCGTAAAAGCCGAGAATTTAATTCTTAATTGATACGTATGTTTGCTAAAGATCGAGCCATATAAGTCCGGTGTTTATGATGTGTCATGATGCCACGCTTGGCGAGGCTTGGATATACCGAACATGAGAAGTAATCCTATCGCGAATGGCAGCGTTCCGAGAAAAAAAAAATAAAAGAAACAAGTAAGGGATTAAAAAGAAAAGCTCGAACTTTGCAACGATTCTATTCCCCTCCTTCCTAGATTTCCCTTCTTGTGTTTGGCTCGCAAGCCGCCCTTATCGCTTACGTGGACTGCTCCTCTACGAGACGGATGGTGGGGCTCCGCAATACGGCGCCTGTCTTTTCAGCTGTGGTTCGTTCTAACCAAGTTATTTCCTTCCCTCACGACTCAAACGCCCATCAAGTACCAGACCTGTGTAACGTGCATAACCTGTGTAATGTTTTAAGCGGATATGATGTGCCATGCGTCAGTGCCGTGACATTAGTTGGTTAAGGCGCCTGTATAGCAAACAAGAGATCATGGGTTCGGATCCCACCGATGCCATTTGCATGCACGTAAAGGGCGAAAGTGTCGCCTCTGATAATGTCCCATTTTTGTCTCACTTTACATTCGACGAATACTGCGTCGAATGTCTGGAATACCGGAGGAAAGCGGCGTGTTAGTGAGGGCAAAATACAGTAAGGCAGATTTCCGTCGCCACTGTCGCGTTTCTATTTGGATCTCGAGCAATTTGTGTTTTTAGATGTCTAACTTGTCCCACTTTACAACTTTGTTAAATTTCTTTAAGTTCAAAAATTCCTCACGCCTACCCTAGCGTGCGCTTTAAGCGGATATTCCCTGCCGCGCATCGGCGCCGTGGCTTAGTTGGTTAAAGCGCCTGTCTAGTAAACAGGAGATCGTGGGTTCGAATCCCACCGGTGCCTTTTGCACGCGGCCATAGTCATGTCGCTCTTTCTCAAAGTGTGCTCTATCTTTTTGCACGTATACCTTCAATTTTATTTTAGGCACATTTGTTTTTACTCAAAATTATCTGTGCTACGGTTGTATTTGCAAGTAACCGGGCACGGCGCACCCGCAACCTGGAATCAAGATTTGACTACGTTCAATTTCAAACGAAGAGAGAGAGCGAGAGAGAGAAATTCTACGGACGTACAGCTTTTACTTCCTTCTCAACACACGAGCGAGCTTTTATTCTAAGCAGCGCCACATCATATCTAACGTAAGAATATAATCGCTACTGGGGTTTCACATTGGCGATTTAAAAACTTGTTTCTAGCATAAAGAAAGCAAGAGCACTGCGAGGTTACTTTTTGCGCACCCTATAAACTACACCTGCTGAGACAAATGTTTTGGCTCCGGCTCTCTTGCATCTCATTCGCCGCTACCGTATACTGTTCTAACGCAAGGAGAGACGGACGAGCGAAGCGAGCACGAGAGAACTGGCGCTGAATAAAAAGCCTGTCTGGTGTTAATAGTAACGTGCCTCCGCGTCTTTTTCTTCTAAAGCAATGCCTCAAACAAAACCAAGGAGCCGAGCTTTTCACTCTCGATCACAGTACGGTACGTAGCTCGCGCCGCTGCTCGCTTCTGGCTCTGCGGCCAACTCGGCTGGATGGATGGATGGATGTTGTGAGCGTCCCCTTTGGAACGGGGCGGTGGCTTGCGCCACCAAGCTCTTGCTACTATGCTGCCTAATATCGTACCTAGGTTCACCAATGAAAAAAAAAAAAAACACTATGAACTACCACGTCCAAAATTTCTGACACCCTATTGCGAACTGTGCTTTTGTACGTCTCCGTCTTTTGTCGTTTCCCTACTTTTCTTCCACCAATCCTCCAATCGCCTCTTACTGATGTCTATTGCGGACCTGCTTGCTTTACCACTGCTCCCGCTGAACCCTCTGAATCGCGCCACCTACGCCGTTAGCTTAGCGAGACCAACAAGCGCTCTCCGTATAGCACGTACCGACAGAAGCGAGAAACAAAGGCGACACGAAGCAGCAGCCGCTGCACGGACAGCTTGCGCCTCGTATCGATGGCTGGCGGAAACATCGGGACGTGGCCTCGTCGCTTTCAAGAATGCGGCATGATCGCATTGCGGATCTCGTAGGCAATGTCCATGACACACTGGGAAATAAACGGGACGCTAAAAGGTTTATTGACATGTAATTTCCCACAGAAGGGGGATCAAGTGAGACTGTCGAATTAAAGGTTTTTGCTCTCCCTGTAAAGCAAATTACTCATTTGGAAATTGCATATAGTTGAGTAAAACACACACATCCGCCTTCAAATACGATATAATGCACTAATACATTATATCCAGTACAAAGCGTGACCACATTGGAACTAACACACTAAAGGTACACATACGCTTTATATTCATGTACGTTTATGCTCTTATGTAAGCAGAACACGCACGCAGAAAATGTTCCACAAAAACAGAACATATATAGTCAGAACATTCTCTATAATATTCTGTATACTAAACATTTACGATTTGTGAAGTCAATCGCACTCCAACTTCACTTGCAGCTGCCTGCTCCAGTTGGCATATTGCGTGTTGAAGTTAAGGCCACTTAATCGCATGAAATGCGTTTTAAAGCTGGCTTCTTCTCTCCTGCTCACGCGCTTGCTGGCGGATCTAAATGTTTGTTAGTCATATACGGTAGCTGATGCCAAGAGTACCCATCGCCAGTGTTTTATGAGAGACCTTATAGATACGTGGGGAAATGTACTTACGGGGCGTCGGGCGGGCTCTGCGGTTGGTTTTTATCAACTTGTCTGGCGCATAGCGGCACAGACCAACGCAAAAGACACTAGCGAAACAAGTTGTTCGCAGGAGATTTTGGATTATATAAAAAAGAGGCATTTTCAAGCCAAACCTTACACAAAATATACGTAGAGAGAGCTCATGTTCTATGCACGCGAGCGAGCTGTTTATTGTGGCGTTAATGTAGTACGTTAAATACACCAGAGGTGCTTTCTATTCCACTGCTGTACCATTCTTGGCGCAATATCTTATGCAAGGGAAACAGCCAAGCTAATGCAAACCTATGGTGTCGGTCTTGTTTGTTGAAAACATTTATTGGAGCTTTCTAGATGTGTTGCACTTACATTTACAGTTTAAAGTATGCAACGCCTATAAATGTTACCTCTGTGCTTTCATATGCACAACATCTAGAAAGCTGAAGTAAACATTTTCAATATAACCGAATAAACAATTTGGGGAGAGACCGCACATAAAGCAGTAAGCAGCATAGGATAACGAATGCAAACTTTCGCCCTGCTTGCAAAAATTTTAATGAAAGTGTAAAATTGTGTTCTATCTGCATTTCGTTCGGTATGAAAAAACGTATACTTCAGCGCTAAGAAAATGAATGAGTCACTCACCGAGAGGCGTCGCCGGTAAACAGTACGTTCCTTCAGTGGTGCCTATTCGTATTACATGTACGCATGACAAACGCATTGGATATAACGATTGAGAGACCACGCTAGCCAAAATCATAGCCTTCGTTTGCGACTCGTGCGAAAATGAAAATAATGCACACTGTTATGAAAATAGTAGATCATTTCTTTGAAATTGTATTGTAAAAATATCGTAATTACAATGGCTTGTTGCTTTTGTGTAAAGAGATTAGGCGGTAAAAAAAATAAGTGCGGAATGCAGCACGGCTGACTTCCGCACACACACAAAGAAAGGTCGCGGTGCGTGGTAATAGCTCCATCACCACAGCGTCCGGTCATCGTGCGGTGGCCATTGGACCAGCGTGCTTTTTGCAGCACTTGCAGCGCAAGTAGCACAGGTCGAAGAAGTTGCACCCTTCGTCTACCCGCCAGTCGGATTCCTGCGCATACGTCACACAACGAGCAGACTATCATGGTCATCACCGAGTCCAGGGTGCCATAAAGGAATGGCTATACACACGCCAGGACGTTAAAAAACAAACAATTGTAGGCTAATAAACGACATTTATTCGCCTCTATATAATGAGCTCCAATAGATGCAGGCTACGAATCTGCGACATGTATTCTCGATCCCAAATTGCGGAGCCTTGGTGCGTCTCGAGGTGCGTCTACGCCGTCGCCGTCTCCGCTGTGCGACGGTGCGTGGGATTCATTTCCGGACGCTGTGGTGGCCGGCTGTATTCTGAGGGGAACGAAATGAAAACACGCTTGTGCGCTACTGTGCGCTTTCTGGGGCATTCATGCCAAACAGTGGGAGGATCTACGCACTGCAGAGCAATTATTCCCGTACCGGTTCAATCAATGTCGCGCCACATTTTAAGATAGTTTTGCAAGTGCGAAACACTATGGCTCCGATTGATTGAGTTTTTGATTTCAAGTCCCGAAGAAACACTGTGACTATGAAATATGCCGCATCGAAGAACTCCAACCTAATTTTGACCAGCTGGCGTTGTTTGACGGGCACCTAAATCAGAGTAACACGAGTGCTTTATGCATTCCGCCTCCATCAAAATTCGGCCGCCGCGTCAGGCATTCGAACCCGCGTCTTCTTGCTCCGCAGTAGAACGCCACAGCCACTCGGAGCCATCGTCCTGTGGCTACGACCGCGGGTTCAGTAGTGGCACCGGCGCTATAGCGCAGAGTGCGAGCCACGCTGCTGCGAGTGGGAGATGCGTGCCCGTACCTCCAGCTCGGTGTCGGTCTCGTCCCAGTAGCCGCAGTAGGCCTGCTGCAGGAACGTGACCTCGGTCACGTGGCCCTCGCTGTGCGACCGCCTAACCACGGGCGGCTTGAGCAGGCTGAAGGAGACGCGCAGCTTGGTGCGGATCACGTACTCCTTGCGCAGGATGAACGGAAGGTACACCTGCGCTGCCACGCGCAACCAATCGCGCAATGCGTGCGTTGTTTCTACTGCTGCGTGCCTAGACTAACAGCGGATCGCTTTCCTGAGGCACTTCCTCGCATTATCTGCAGTTTGCCTCAATTGTTGCGTGCAACGGAGACAAGGCTGCGAGGCCTGCAAACGGCAAATGCAGATGCTTTCGCAGGCAGCAAAGCTGGGGCTGACAAAGCGCGGTCGACCACCCCTATAGACGCGTTTGCCCTTCTAAATGGTCGAATTGCCCTTAGCTTCCAGGGTGCTGCGCGGAACTACTGAGGCAGAGTATAGTATACCTCGATATGTACGTACTCCAATGCAATCACGTTTCTTTCTCTTCATTTTTTCTTACAAATATGGTATTTCTAGGGGTGTGCGAATAATCGGAACTTCCGAATAACGACTCAAATATGGCCATGCTCGATCGTATTGGCCTTCGTATCGATTAATCGCTATGCGTAAATATAAATGTGTGTTCAACAGTTTTAGAACATTTCAAATCGCTAACTGTGCGCGATCAAGCATACGATTGGAGTAAAAGTGTGATAAATTTCATCAAAGCAGCCACAGTCGACATAAAATAGGAGAACTTCTGTAGAGGAGCGCGCTGTCGGTCAGGAAGCCAGACTGGATCACCATCACGCGCGCTAGCCAATAAGTCCCGAGTGAGCGAACTCTTTCGCTACTAATGCTCCATTTGTGCATTTAATAAACAATGCTTCGTAGCTTGCAACATAATGGCAGAAGCTTTCTAATGTTATGAATATGCAAGGATCTGAAGATATCGTCCTTTAAAAGAAGAATGAGAATGGCTGTTCATTATTCGAAAATTATTCGAAATTTATTCGACATTCGATTCGCTTCGCTCCGGAACTATTCGATTCGTAATATTGCTATGTTATGTCCTTGTTAGTATTATGTACGTATCGTCTCATTCTAAGTAACTTACACCGTGTTATTATACTGTATGATATGCATTATGATTTTATTGTTCACTGTATTTCTGTTCTTACCTTTTAATAATTCTCTGTATATATTAGCCCCTTCCCTATCTAACGGCCACCGCAAGTCCTGAGAGTAAAATAAATAGTGTAAACAAATAACTAACTAAATAAATAAACACCAGGCATATAACTATACATCCCTTTAGGCCATGCATGAATAAGGAACCGACTGGCCCGCTTACAAACAGTTCCTAGATTTAAAAAAAAAACGCTTTGATTTGGGCTAGTTGGGTCATTCAATAAGTTTGACAGGACAGCGCACAAAGAACACGGACAAATAATGGAGACACAAGAAGGACGGGCGCAGACTGCCAACTATGCTCCAGAACTCCGAAATTGGCGTGATTATAAACATACATCTATACCTTACATGTTCCAGCCGAATGTCAATGAAGCCGCAAAGAAAACGTAATAACAGCTATAGATATACCGTTCCTTAAACCGTCTCAACAGTACCTATTGTCACGCTAAGTACTAAGGCAAAATACGCGTCTCATGGGAAAAGGGCAACGCTTATAACGCTTAATTTATTTTAATTTTATTTTTTTGCATCTCATTTTAGTTATTAGGGTTCGTTTCAGTGCCCAAATATCTTCCGAAGTGGCAATTTGAAACATTGCCAATCGATGTGAACTAAACAGAGAAACTCTCACCTATTATGTCATCACTCGCTCAAAAGCGTACGAAGCAGGAGCAGGTAAGAAAGGCAGTGACAGTAGGCACTTCTGGTCTTGAAATCACATCAAATCGCACCTTTATTTATCATAATTAATTACAAAAAAGAGTGGTATACAGGCGGCACCATAGAACTTATTTTGGACTTCTGTCGTTTATTTATTTATTTATTTATTTATTTATTTATTTATTTATTTATTTATTTATTTATTTATTTATTTATATTTGCAGTACTGTCAGCCCGAGTACCAGACTTTAGGCAGTTACTACGAACGATCACACAAAACAGGCACATAAATAAAATGGTAAAGAAAAAATCTTAAGAAGTACGTGTAGCAAGAACAGCACGAGAATAATAAGAACTAATGTTATAAATGAGTTGCAAAAGAAAGCACACAAAGCAAATAGGGAAACCTAAATCATTTGTTGCGCAAGAAAATGCACATGGTCGCTAATACACATGCTCACTAATGTGCACGAAATGTTTCAATGCATGAAAAGTTGTTGTTGAACTTATGCTTTTTCGGTAGTTTGTTCCATAGTTTTGTTGCAGCAACTGGAAAGCAATTTTTTCCTGTTATACTTTCATATGTAAAAAAACTGACAGTCACTTTAGCATACGCCAAAGAGGGGGAAGGCGAAAGCCTGCGTGCTCGAGAGACATTCATTAAATTACTTCACATTCTCATTCGAATTCATTGCTGCTTCTTATTACTTGTTTTCTCCCACGAAAGGTCGTGGGTTCGAGTGCCTTAATTGGCACTTACTTAATTAACTTCGCCCTAATTAATACCGAAGGTCGTGGGTTCGACTCCCACCAGTCGTCATGGGTTCGAGTGCCTTAATGAACTCTCTATTAATAAACTGTGTCTTAATTAACTTGGCATTAGCACCAAAGTGTCGTGGGCTCGACTTCCACATAAGCTCGAGAGTACGACTCCCACCGAAAGTCGTGGGTTCGAGTGCCTGAATTAACTATATTTTAATTAACTTTGCCGCCCCCCCCCCTTTTTTTGGCATGATGAACGGCATCGAAGCCAGCCATGGAGGCAGGAAAAAGATAGGAGGAGCATACTGCAACGCGATTGAAGCCAAACCACATGGAGGCCAAAGAGGGGGAAGGCCTCGTGTTGGTGGCCTAACACGTGATCGCACGTAAAAGTGTGCGGTTGGTTTTAGTGTTCACGCTCTGCAGGCAGGGCACGTGAACAAGCGCGCACCGAATAAAAACTACTGGCATAGCTACTGGGAACCAAACGTCTCGGCAAATCTCGACCCCTCGGTCCTGGCTCCAGGATCTCGACGCAAGAGGTAATGTGTTGGGCCACCACTGTGTCTTCTCGGAGCGTTCGCTTGCCAAGGCTGTATGCGTGACGTAATGCTCCCTCCTATATTTTTCCTTCCTCCATGGAGCCAGCTGTGGAAGAAAACGACGACGAACGCGAGAGCAGTAGCACGAGCGCGAGGGGCATTGTGGGAACGCTGGAATGCTGAGCCGCGTCGGAGCCAGCTGTGGAAAGAGACGACGACGAACGCTCGAGCAATGGCGCGAGCGCGTGCCTGCGCGACGCGAGCTTGCCCGACTTTCTGTATTGAGTGAGTGAATAAACTTTTATTTGGTCCAGCAAAACGCGATAAAACGCGCACCAGGCTAATCCCACGACGGGACTGACAGATCTAGTCTGCCGGCCCGATCGCGGGCGCGCTGGACGGCCAGGATTTGGTCCTCAAAGACGGGACTTCGCCGGAGCGCGTCCCACTCTTCCTTGGGGAACTTCGGGCCCAGCGACCCGCACTCCCAGAGCATATGAGGCAAAGTAGCAACCTCACCACAGGCCACGCAAGAACAATACGGATAAATCTCGGGATATATGCTATTAAGGGACGCCGGATTTGGGTAGGAGTTCGTTTGCAGGAGTCTAAGTGTGAAAGCCTGCGGCCTGCTTAGCTTGGAGTGAGGCGGCGGGAAAACCCTTCTCTCTAAGTGAAAGAATTTAATGATTTCGTTGTGCGTGATAGGAGCGTCTCTGTGTCCGGGGAGAGAGTCGCCCGATCCGAGGGCAGCGCGGTCGGTAAAGCCACGCGCAGCCTCGTGGGCAGACTCGTTGGGGTTCGAAGGAACCCCTCCGATCGCCCCGACGTGTGCAGGGAACCAAATGATCGAGTGTATGGAGGTGTTGCCGTGTTTGGCGCCTTTCAGAATTTGAACGACCTGCCGGGCTACCCAGCCTTTATGGAATGCCCTGATGGCGGCTTTCGAATCGCTATACACCCTGTCTCTCCGACCGTCTTGCATGGCGAGTGCAATGGCCACTTGCTCGGCCACCTCTGGGTTCGTCGTCCGGACGGAAGCACAGCTGATGACTTTGCCCAGCGTGTTCACGACGGAAACCGCAAAAGCCTTGCCATCTCGGTATGCAGCTGCGTCCACGAAGCTTGCCTCAATCTTGTCATTGTTTATTTGCTTTAGTATACTCAATGCTCTTGCCTTGCGACGACGTGCGTTGTGAACGGGATGAACGTTGCGGGGCAAAGGGCCGACCACGATCTTCTCCCCTATTTCTCTGGGGATTTGGGTGTTTTGAGTCAAGTTCATGGTGGGTGCGAGTCCGATCTCCTCGAGGATGCGCCTGCCGGCCGGCGTGGTGGGCAGCTGAGTAAGCTGGGCCCGTTTCTGAGCCTCGGTTATGTCCTCCATTGTATTGTGTATGCCGAGCCGAAGGAGGTCCTCGGTATGCGTTCTGACGGGCAGCCCGAGGGCTCTCTTGACAAATTTTCTAATGAGGGCATTAAGCTTTTCCCACTCGGCTCTGAGCCAGTTGTGCATGGCCACCGTGTAGGTGAAGTGACATAGCACAAAGGCGTTGATGAGCCGAAGCAGGTTGTCCTCCTTAAGGCCACGATGTCTGTTCGTGACTCTTCGGACGAGGCGAAAAGCATTGTCGGTTTTCGCAATTATCTTGCGTAACGCAGTGCCGTTGCAGCCGCGTGATTCGATGAACATACCCAGGACTCTGATGGTGTCGACCCTGGGTATCGGGTCACCGCTCCGAGTGAACAGGTGAATGTCACTTTCCGAGACAGGTTTCCAGCCCTTGGGTCTGCGGCCTTTTTCTTTTCTATAAAGCAGAAGCTCAGATTTGGTCGGGAAGCATCTGAGTCCGGTGGGTAGCAAGTACTGCTCCGTGACGTCTACAGCCTCTTGCATGGCGCTTTCCACTTGCCCTTCGCTACCGCCGGTGCACCATATCGTGATGTCTGCGTAGATGGTGTGTTTGATACCTTCACCTTGGGCCAGATTCCTCGAGAGGCCGATCATGCAGATGTTGAAGAGAGCAGGCGAAATGACCGAGCCTTGCGGCGTGCCCCGTGGGCCCAGAAGCACCTCGTCGGAGACAAAGTCGCCGATCCGCAGCCTTGCTTTCCTCCCCGTCAGGAACGAGCGGACGTAGTTATATAGTCTGGGGCCCAGCTCGAGATCTGCGACGGAGGCCAGAATGTGTTCGTGGAGAACGTTTTCAAACGCTTTCTCGAGGTCGATTCCGAGCAGGGCCCTGGTGTCTCTGGTACTGCCGTCGATGATTTGATGTTTGATCATCTTCATGTCGTCCTGCGACGAGAGGCCGGCACGGAAGCCAATCATGTTGTGAGTATAGATGCTGTTCTCTTCGAGATATCTGTTTAGTCTGTTGAGGACGACGTGCTCCGCCACTTTCCCGACGCAGGAGGTGAGAGAGATGGGTCGGAGGTTGTCCACGTTCGGAGCCTTGCCGGGTTTGGGGATCAGGACGACGTTGGCTGTCTTCCATTGCTCTGGGACGCTGCCGTTTTTCCACGTCTCGTTGACCTTCTCGGTGAGGTATCCGATCGAACCGTCGTCAAGGTTCCGCAGCATCTTGTTGGTGATTCTGTCGGCACCTGGCGCACACTTCCCCTTGAGCTCGAAAATGGCTTGTCTACTTTCCCCCACGGGGAAGTCTTCGTCCGATTCCGGACGGGCTGGGCCGAGGTAGTCGGGAAACCGGTCTTCCTCGTCTCTGTGCTTTATGGGAAGGTACTTCTCCATGAGCTTGGCAACCAGCTCGTCCCCGGAACAGGATGTGGTAGCTTCGTGCAGAGCTCTGGCGAGCGTGTGTCTCTGACTGGATGTGGTGCTGCCCTCGTCGAGAAGATGTTTTAGCATGCCCCAGGACTTTCCGTTACGCATCTGCCCGTCGATCGAGTCCCAGACCTCGTCCCATTGCTGCTTGCCGAGGGTCCGACAGTGATCTTCGATGGCCTTGTAAAGCTCGGAGATCTTTTTCCTCAATCTTCGGTTAAACCTTTGTCCCTTCCATCTTAGAAGCAGCGCCTGCTTGGCCTCGATCAGATGGGCCAGCCTACTGTCCATCTTCTCTACCTCCAGATCGCTGACGATCTTCTTAGTGGATGACTCGGCGTCACTCTTGATTCGCTCGCACCAATCTTCTGGGTCTTTGGGGACGGGTGCGCTGTCGTTGCCGCGGAGCTTGCGAAAAAGGTCCCAGTCCGTGACAGTGAATTCTCTGGATTTACTTCGTATGACTTCGAAGCGGGTCTAGAGCACATAATGGTCGCTACCAAAATTTATTGCGGTGTTACTCCACTCGACTCCCTGGACGTTCTTCACGAACGCCAGATCGGGGGTGGTGTCCCGGCTCACCGAGTTGCCGATTCGGGTGGGGAACGCCTTGTCCGTGATGAGCGTGAGGTCCATTTCGTTGGCGTTCTGCCACAGACCCCGGCCCTTGCTCGTGTCGTAGACGTACCCCCACACTCAGTACGGTGCGTTGAAATCTCCGACGACGACCAGGAGATGGGTGCCGGCCAGATCGACGGACTTCTTGAGTATCGTTTTGAACTGCTGTCGCGAGTTCCTAGGATTGCTGTAGATGTTGAGTATAAGCACGCTGTTTCTCCGCTGGTTGCGTTGTCTCGTGTTGAGCAGAACCTCCGCCATGACGTATTCGACCTTGCAACTCGCCAGCTTCAGGTCGTGAGACAAGTGAGTAAGCCTCCTGTCAACTAACGTGCACACTCCCCGACCTTCGGCCTGCACGGAGATGGCACGATAACCAGAGAGGGATACGGCAGAGACAAGGGTTTCCTGTAATGCTATCACTTGTGGTTTGCTAGGTAGCGATCTAAAATATTGCTGCAACAAGCGCTCTTGTTGGAGTACCCCCTGCAGTTCCATTGCCAAATTTTGAACACCTCTTTGGAACTATCCATGATTAGATAAATTGTCTGGGGTACCCGCTGTAAGCACAGGTGCACGCAAAAAGTGCCCTCCACTCTGACGCGCCGATGTGCTCGTAGTCCTGATTTGAGTCCCCGACGCGTTCGGAACAAGGACCTGCATCGGAGTTACGGACGTATTATTGGGGATCACCAGACTTTCGAGGGCGTCCATGCGATCGGCCAGCGCGCCTAGGCCTCACTTCGGGTCTCCTAGGGCGACTTGCACCTGTACTAAGCCTTGCTGTAACTGCTGCACGCTCTTAGTGAGCGTACAGCAGTCTCATCTCATAAGTCTGCGAATCTGAATCCTCCTTACTGGAAACTGCCCTACGCTTGGCGGCCCCGGCTGAGTTGCAGGCCGGAACTGGTGCTTCTGTGGCGGTCGGCGCCGACGCGTTGGACGTAGCACTCTGACTGATTACCAATTTCTTAATCTTGGTCATTTCGCTAGCCATCTTTCTGACCATTTCTTTTAAGTCCGCGTTTTCCTTCTGAAGGCGCGCTTTCCTCGGCGTCCCTGGCTTGCTCTGGAAGCGGGTCGCGTGGGCCCCGGGAGGATCTCGCATCGGCGCCGCCAGCAACCATATCTGCCCACAATAGCATCGACTTTCTCTTCCTCTGCTGGCCGGCTCTGGACCCATACCGGGCCCTGGAGACAGAGCGGCTCGTGGAGCGGCTTCCGGATCTGCCCCTGGACATAGATCTGCCCCTGGACCCGGATCTTCCCCTGGACCTAGAACGGCGTCCGGAAGGCGGAGAGGCGCTCCTGGATCTAGAGCTCCCGCGAGCCGCGGAGCGACCGGCCACGGCCGGGAGTAGTCGTTCGCCCATGGCGAGGGCCGGAGACTTGCTTCTATTGGCTCGGGATCGGTCCCCGCGCCTGCGTCTGACGAGGTACGGCGTCTGGTACCTCTGCTTGCACTCCTTGGCAGCGGTGAAGTGTCGGCCTCCGCACAGCCTGCATTTGGGGTCGCACTTGTGTTGTTCGTCCGGGTTGGCGATGCCACGCCCCCTGCACATAGTTTCGTCCGGCGAGGGGCAGAAGTCCGCTTGATTCCAGAGGCGGCCACAGGCGTAGCACACCTCCACTTGCTGTCTATGTAATGCACACCTGACAAGTGTGCCGCCGTACGACACGTAGTTTGGCACCTTGTAGCCGTCGAAGGCCACAACCACGGTGCCCGTGCTCTTGATTCGTTTGACTCCCAAGGCCAGCGGGTTCTTCGAGTTGACAATCTTGCGGTCGAGCTCCTCCGCGCCGTCACTCAGTGCGATGCCGCGGATGACGCCTTTGCACGTAGAGTTGGGCGCTGCTTCGTACGCGTTCACCTCGTATTGTCTGCCGCCTTTTCCAGACCATCGGGAGGTATGATCCACGTAGGCTTTCGCCTTAATAGCGTTGTCAGCGCTTAGGTGGCGCCCGGGAGAGCTCAGTCCTACTCCAGTCTCAGTACGTTTGAAAACGCTACTAATGCTACCTCGTGTTTGCAAAGCGAACCGCTACACTCAGCGGCGACGTCTCACGTTACGTCTTGCTCCTCGTTTGAGCACAGATTGCTGTCACAACAAGCTCGGTAGCGGCGTTCAAGCGTGACCCTGAATGCTCTTGAAATGACACTAAAGAACAGCAGTAAATCAGTTTATAGACCAGTGAGGTATTTCTTCAAAGCTACATTTCTTTATGTTTGGCGGAAAGTAGTCAAATATTGCTGCAGAAAATAAAGCTCAAGCTTTCAATTTCACTCCGGACCTCAGCTACGGCACGTGATACTGACGTCGGGAACTTAGATAAATTTTCTCGCATTTGGGTTTCTTTGGGCGCTATAAACTTGCCGTACGAAGCCTTTCGTTCACTTAAACTGTATCGCAGGCCTTGACCGATGGACATTTAACATGGACCATGCACTGCAGAAGCTGTGGCAATTCATGGCGTCACGGCGTGCTTTTCCGCCGTGGGAAGGAGGCGTCGTCACCAGACCTTCGTCTGTGCGCGCTTCCTGGCTTGCTGAGAGTCTCCACTCGCGGTAAGAGCGACCTTTGCGGCATGCCAGAATTCACCACGCTACAGCTAACCTGACACTCCTCTTTTTACCCTCGGACAATTTGGTGCCAACGTATACTTGGCGAGAGCCACTGAAGTATAACCACGCTGTATTGTTTAGATAAAAGGCATGTCAGTGAGAAACGGGTGACTGGGCTTTGCCAGAACGTTAAGTGTGGACAGCCGGACTAGTTGGTTGTGAATAGCATTGCAAAACATCGTTCCAGAGAAGAAATAAATACGGATGAGCAGAGAAAGACAGCAAGAATGCCGGACTTGCACTGAATTTTATTCGCGGAAAGAGGGCTTAATGTACGCAGGGGAGAAGGCAAAGGCGGGGGGGGGAGACAAGCATTATGAAACATAGTTCCAGAGCACAAATAAACACGAACGAGCAGAGAAGGACAACGAGAACGCTGGACTTAGACTGAATTCTATTCGCAGAAACGCGGCTTTATGTACCCAGGGGAGGAGCGGGGGGGGGGGGGGGGGGGCGCTGCTGGTGCACCCGAGCGTTTAAAGATATTTCTTGAACCAGGCCACAGTTATCAAAGGCGGGAAAAAAACCAAACGAAGGTAAATGTTTCATGTCACTCACGTACAATCTTGCACATCTCCCACCATACCTGGCTGACGCGACAAACACGTTTTTCCCGAGCGCAACAGGAGGAGCACTGACGCAGAAATCTTTTTCATTAGAAATACCAAGGCTTAAAAGCTGCCCCGGTTTTTCTGAGCGCTGAATTTCCGCAACACACGTGTTTATTCAAAAAACGCCTTGCATGCTGGCTTATGCGCGAGCAATGGTGAAGGTGGAGCTCGATTATCTGAGGGCAAACGTGTTTGTCGCGTCAGCCAGGTAGGGTGGAAGATGTGCAAGATTGTACGTGAGTGACATGAAACATTTACCTTCGTTTAGTTTTTTTGCCGCCTTTGATAATTGTGGCCTGGATCGAAAAATATCTCTAAACGTTCGGGTGCACCAGCAGCGCCCCCCCCCCCTCTCCTCCCCTGCGTACATAAAGCCCCATTTCTGCGAATAGAATTCAGTCTCAGTCCAGCGTTCTCGTTGTCCTTCTCTGCTCGTTCGTGTTTATTTGTGCTCTGGAACTATGTTTCTTAATGCTTGCCAGAACGAAAGACTCCGGGCCGTTATTTCCGTCTGATACACACACCGTCATCGCAAACATCGAAACCCTGAACATTTCCGGACACGTGTACATTTCACTTGTGGTGTCCCACTCACCGTCACTGTCATTATGGGATTCGACTTATTTAATTATGTCCACTGCAGGACGAAAGCCTCTCCCATCGTTCTCCAATTAACTGCGTCTTGTTCCATGCTGACGCCATCCTATGTCCTCAGTCTCCTAAGTTAATCACACCGCCGATGTTCTCCGCCGCGCTGGACTGTTCCTTTTTTCCTTCCATTGGTGCTCATTTAGCGTAACCCTAACCTGCAAACCATTCTGCGCAACTCCGTTTCCTCCGCCTTCAGCCCCGCAGTGGTGCACTACTCGCCAGCAAGAGGGACGGCGCGTACCGTGTCGTCGGTCTGCAGTATCAGGCGGTTTCGCAGGAACTCCGGCGCGGCCGCCTCCTGGCGCAGGTCGGGCAGCGAGCGCGTGCGGGTCAGCCGGAACTTGCGCTGCTCCGTCACGGGCGCGTGGCTCGACGAAGCCGCCACGGGGGGCTCCAACTGCGTCGTTGTAGCGACACCCACAGGCGTTCTTTTCGCGCACTTACAGGCAAACCTTCGCGCTAACGCTTTTTAACGGACCATTAACGCGACCAAGAGAACGGCATGGAGGAACAGAGAGAAAAAGAAAAAGACTAGGAGTGAGTATGACGTCAGACCCTAGGCAAGGCATACTCCTCTGACACCTTCCCTTCTTTTCTTCTGGGCCAGTCTGTACGTTGACTCCCGGGTAATTGACCCGAGATGGTTGCCGAACCTTTCGAGACATTTCTTGGTTTGCGGTAGCTGTTAGTGATGCCCTCGTCGTGATCGGCCCTCGCCGCCTGTCGTTCACTCTATGCTCTCCCATAATTCTCCGCGCGCTCAGCGACTATATAGGAATTACCGCTTGCCTATCACGGGACGAGGGACAGTTCTCCAGGAAACTTCTCTTATATTTATTCGTGGTTCAAAATTGTCACGTGACCCTAGTATTTCTCCTTCCTCCGTGGAGAACGGGGATAAATCAACGTTTCCTATAGATTTCTCAGACATTCGTTAATGTAGAACAAAATGAGAAAGATAATTAAAAAATATAAGGTTAATCAGACAGAGTCGTCATCGCATTGGAACGCCACGGACGTATCACTATCATGGTCCATTTCTTTCTGCGCCGACTTCCATCTCGTGCGTCGCCACACGGCAGCCAGTGAATAGATATAGAAAGAATGTGTAGAAAGGAAAGGAGGGGGATACCCTGCACGGGGGCAAGGGAAGGGTCAAGGAAGAGCGATCCCACGCGGTTAGTCCTCCAGGCTTGAAGCGCGCGTTAACAGCTCGTTGAGAGAAACGGCATGTATTGTATACAGCCGTGTACTTCAGTCATTCTTGTGAAACGAACGACAATAGGGGAACCGAGGGGCTTGTTTTACAGCGAAGCTATTAGCCTCTAGTTGGTCGGCATTTTTCGTGCCCGCGTCCATCGGCAAAAAATGTGGGCCGGTCCGAGCGACAGTGCAGGGCCAGGAGCAGGGGCTCGTACCCCCGCAAAGCAGAGGCCCCAAGCAATCGGCAAGGTGAAAGGAACAGCCCATACATTCTTTGTAATCATGGACACAACATGCACAACAGCATACTTTTCAATAAAGAAAAAGCATAAAACAATCATCCGAACCACATAATTGATTATAAGGCGCTCCGGATAACAATACGAAGCCCGTAGCGCGTTTCCCGGGAAGATTACTGTTGCGCAAGTGCCGCGCCGACATCAGCTTGCGACGTAGGGAGTGACGTGTACAAAAGGCCTAGCCTAGCAACTGATTTCAATGTTCGTGAAGCACCGCTATGGGCGGCGGCGTGCTGCCAAAATTACCATTACTCCCATTACTAATATTACTCTAAATTACCATTGCTATACTCTAAATTACTAAAACATTCATACCTTCCCCCCCCCCCCCCCCCCCTTCGCAGCAGTTGTAGTGGTGATTTTCAACATCATCGCTGTGCATTCACTTTCACAGGGCTGGGATGGCGAGTCAATCTTTTTTTTTTTCTTAGTCACAACCAAGGATGTTATGCTCACCACCATATGAAACCAACAGACAATGAAGCCATGAAAAGCACAGGGGAATTAACTGCGGTTTTTAATTGGAATGTTGAATTGATAACTTAAAGGCAAATGAAAGGGGATGAGAAAAGAAATATTGCCGCAGGTGTATGGGAGCCGAACTCGCATCTTCTGCACTACGCTTGCGATACTCTACAGATAGCGTTTCTGAGACCGCTATTGTGTCCGTGTACACTTTCTTGGATATTTGGGTATGTGTACAAGGCCTGACCTTGGAAGTGTTAGCCAGCACCACTGAAGGCTATGACGGCGGATGTGGAACATCCTCTTGACTAACGGCGTCAAGTATTGCGTGATGTTTAGGAGCAGGCAAGGGGCCAATAAACCTTCATAAACTATACCTGAGGGTACGTATTAATGCTGTCAGAGTAGAGACATTCGCTATGCAAACGTCATGCTTGGTACACTGACCGATGAATTGGAGCTCGGAAGCTGAAATAGTTGTTTCGTGAAGATAATGTCGTTGTGTGCTGGAGCCGCATCGTTACCCCTCCACCGGGGCCAAAGCTGTGGTGTTTGAGCCCCGACCGGTTTGTACAAATGGTGTGCATGGTTGTTGGCTACAAGTTATAGTTCATTCATGCGATGGTTCGTTCAACAAGGCCTCAAAGGCGGATACCTATGTCGTTTTGAAGAAAGGCTGAACTAATTGAAATAATATTTTCTGGCTCAAATTATGTTTATGCATTGCATAAAAAGGCAATGGTGGTGTCCTTTTACAGGCGCAGAAGACTCAAAAGGAAGTGTGCTTTAAAGCGTGCTTTGCTGCAATAACAGTCTTTATAAGGTGAAGCCTAGCTTGACGTACCTGCGTGTTGAAAACAAACACGCATGTGTGCGCAGTCTAGAATGTGTACAATGACAAGGGCGATAGCCATCATAAATTATCAACAAAGAAACTTCATCCCTGTTGCGTATAAAACCTAAACGGTTTATACGCAACAGGGACAACAGGGAAGAGGCGTTCAACTATAGGAGATTATATACAAACATTAAATCAATTTAGACTGATAAAGTATTCTCTGACAACTCTACTTTCTTCAATTTCGCGGTAAAGTGTTCATTACTAGAACAGAAAACGAGTCAAACTTCAATTTCTTTGAATTTACGCCGATACCCCGCGTGGTTACACCAGTGTGACGTCATGGATTTAAAAAAATTTACTCGTATTTGGACCGTTGTGGTTAATCAAGGTTCGTTAAGCTTGCCAAGTTCTTTCTTTGGCTCCTATAGAATGGAAGCGTAGTTTTTGTTTACTGATAAGAAGTTAACTAAGCCGCACGTGCAAGCGCTGTCTGAATCCATGACGTCACGGCGAGCTGGTGCGAGAGGGCGGCGTCGGGCGCCAACCCATCTTTCGTTGTTGCGCCTTACCAGGCAGCATTCTATCACGCTAACGGGGGCTTCTTAGAGCGCAGCTCTTAAGCGCCCGTTCCTGCGTTGAGCGTCGGCGTGCCTGGGCGTAACCGAGCGAACGAGCAGAGCGAAGGATGAAAGGGCGAAATCGGGGCGCAGGAGGAAAAGTGAAGAGAGTGCGAGAAGGAAAGCGGAGGAGGTGGCTACAGTGAAAGCATGAGGCGGAAAGTGGAGAAGCAGAATATGGCTAAAGCTTGAGAAGAAGAGCGTAGTACCGCTCTGCGGCGACGATGGCTACGAATGGCACCAGAGTAGCGCGCGTCGTCTGTTCACCAATGGCATGCGGCGAGCGCGTCCAACGGTACTATATATGAAAACAAAGCGCTGCATGAGCGGAGGTCTGTTTGCGGCAGCTGCTGCGAATCGCCCACATGCGTGTCCCACGCACCGCCTCTCGCGGTCTCCCGATTAGCGAGGCAGTCGCGCCACACTTCGCTCCGTTTGCAACGCGCCGCACGAGGCAGACTATACGCGCTAGCCAATATATCGCGAAATGAAAATATGTGTAAAGCTTCGCTCAAATTTCGCATTAGGCTGTATCGCAATCATCGGTTAATTTTTTTTTTCGTTGTGGAAGGGTAATTCGCTAATACAGCTCAGCTTATTTATCTATTTAGCCTCTTTTTAAGATCAGGAAAATCTTAAGAAACCACGTAGAACTAATACATTATTTGATTAGCTTCACCTTACTTTGTCTTTAATGAACAATGGTCTTTCTGCAAGCAATAATCTTCGACCCGCCACAGGCTACGGCTCAGAAACTGCATAGCTCCGCTCATTATGGAGAAGCCATGAAACATCCGGCCGCAGCGGCCGCATTTAGCTGACCACGACACGAAAAATATTTAGTTTACTAAGAATTCGGTGCTTGTTGAAGCATTCCTGCTACTCAAAACTCATCCACAGTTCTTCGTTACAGTGTCTCTCATAGCGCAGGCATAACCTCAGGTCGCAGAGCACATAACTGCTGCAGGCCATTGTTCAATTTTTATTGAGATATCAATTATACGGACACTCGAGGCGCACTCGTATCATCATCTCTTTCACGCTTTCTTCCCTGCGTGACGGCGCATGTGCGGTTTGCGCCCAAGTGCTGGAGATCACGTGGTCTGCTGCGAGTGATTGACTGAAAAGCGTTTATTGTAAAAGGAAAGGGCTGGGTAAAGAGGTGGACGGGGCCTCCATGGTGCAGGGCTCCACTGGCCTCAGCAGCCCGCCGTGTTTGGTCGAGGAGAGCCACTTGGGCCTCCTTTTCATCGCTGGTGAGCCAGGTGTCCCACTGCTCTGTTCTGAATTTTTGCGTCGGGATGTGAGGCGTATTAATTTTGGGTGGTCTGAGATCATTCCCACGTAATGTGGGCAAGAGTTGCCTGGCCTCCACAGCACGGGCATGTGCCACGCATATGCGGTAGGGTGGATGGCACGCTTTAACCGTTGGTGCGGGTATGTATTAGTCTGCAGGCGGCGCCACTCATACGCTTCCCTTACACTTAGCCTGGGGTGTGTGTGTGGGGGGAGGGGGGGGAGGAGGAAATTCATGTCGCAGTTATCACAAGTCCTAGATTAAAAATTCGGCAGGACCCATCTGACAATGACTGTCGACGGTAATGTGTATAGAATTGCGTCGCTATAGCGACACAAAGTATTGCCACCGTCGAAACGAGTAATCTTTCGGGCGCGTACTGCCAGCGGGACTCCTCTTTCGCAATTCTTTAAAGAACACTCAGCGACTCCGAAGTGCACGGCGTGCCGGTGCGAGGCGAAGGTTGAGAAAGGTGCCATGCGGCAGCCGGGCTCCTCTCTCGCGCTTCTTTCTTAAAGTTGCTCTATTAGACTAACTGTATTTGAGTTACAGTCACTATATTCGCTGGATGTATGGATGGATGTTATGAGCGTCCAAAGCCTTTGGAACGGGGTGGTGGGTTGTGCCACCAAGCTCTTGCTATTATCCTGCCCAATGTCCTACCTAGGTTTAAAAAAAAAAAAAATAAACCCACCATGAATTTTCATAACCAAATTTTCTGACTCCCTATTGCGAAATTTGCTTTTTTTGTACGTCTCCGTTTTTTGTCGTTTCCCTATTTTCTTCCACCAATCTTCCAATCGCCTCTTACTAATCATTATTGCGGACATGCTTAGTTTCCTCCTGCTCTCGCTGAACCTAAAGGCTTCAAGGAGTCCAGTGGTGCCTAAATCGACCACTGGGCAGATATCTGCACGCCTGTACGTGTTGAAGCACGTGGCGCGAAAGGACGCTCTGACTGTCCTGCAAAACCAAATATCTACGAAACACACTCGCGCCCGCGAAGAAATATATAAAAATAAGAAGAAAACTACCCAATTATTATTTAAAGGCTAAAAACAAATGCAAATCAAAACCAGAAGCAAGCTCAAATCATGCACAAGAAACTTATGATTTCGTCGTCGCCACGGAGCCTTGAAAAAACACGCCCATCCGCTACGAAATCTCACGCCCATAATACAGGCTGCGCCATCCAGTGGTGCTGCCGAGAAGTTCGCGCGTGGCCTTCAAGACGAGAAGCGTGGCGCGCCACTGCGTGCGCACACTGATAATTGTTCCCTCGCTTGCGGCACTCTCAGTGGCACGTACACAGTGACCGAAGTTGTCGAGATGAAGAGCGGCACACGTACAGTGCAGTCATGGCGTAACTCGCTAAAGCGCTGGCGTGAAAGGCGTTGATCAAAAACCGGCGCATGCCTAGTGCATATGTGGCTCAGTCTGCCAAATCATCGGGTTGCAGTCATTGAGGAACATGTGTGACGTGGGCTCGATTCCGCCGAGCGTCGGAGAAATTTAATGGATCGTTTTTGTCATTGCAGAACGGCACACACGTACCGGCACATACACCCAGTGACCCAAGTTGGCACCAGAAGAGGCTCAGTGAAGACCAAAACAGACCGATCCGCGCGCGTACCCAGTGCTCCAAGTCGGCATTTCACTTCAAAGAGTGTCATTGAAGAATGGCGTACATGTCCAGTTCCGCATCTATACACTGGCACATGTCGGTGGGGAAAAGGTTCGTTGAAGAGCGGCACATATGTTACATATTGCCCCATACTGAGTGACTCAAGCTGGTACGACGGTTGGCTTTGAACCCTGTTCCCTCAGCACAGCAGTCCGATGCTCTAACCATTCGACCAGGCATGGTGACCCAGTGGCCCAAGTTGACGGAAAAACGGTTAGGTACAAACGTAGATAGATAGATAGATAGATAGATAGATAGATAGATAGATAGATAGATAGATAGATAGATAGATAGATAGATAGATAGATAGATAGATAGATAGATAGATAGATAGCCCCAGAAAGCCCGTGAAGTATCCTAAGAATGCTAACTCATTAACATGCTCCTTCAAAGCAGCGTTACAATCCGTGATTATCTTGACAACTTCTGTGCAGAGTTACAACAGACGATGAAAATCATCCATCGCAGCTCCGTTTCATGTGGCGCGATTTAAACAAAAACTGGTATAGGCAGCCACTGTACTCTGTAGGCTGCGTTCTGGGGCTGCTGTCACAGTGGAAAGCTCCATGGCAAGGTGTCTATACATGTATATAGCTCACCAGAAATCCGCTTCCGACATCGGGCGGCAAGGCAAACGGGCACTCGGTCATCTCTGACGGGCTTGTTCGCGGCGGAGGCGAGACATCGTATCGGTTGGGTGTCGACGCCGTTGGCCGCTCGGGGGAGGAGGTCAGGTCCAGGCTCCCCATCAGGCGGCGCAGGTCGGCCTTCGCTCCGCACACTGTGGGAGGGGTGCCCGGGCAGCTAGGCGAGGGGGTGCGCAGGCGCAGGTATCCTGCGATACCCGGTGACATGTGGCCCAGGGTGTTCTGTGCGTTGGAAGAAAGGGATTCAGACAGACAGACAGACAGACAGACAGACAGACAGACAGACAGACAGACAGACAGACACAGACAGACTTAAATTGCACGTTTGCAACGAATGCCGGGAAACAATTATCTAACGGCCAAACAGATTAACTTTTCATCTAATTAAACGTTGCTATTTTCCCTGCAAGCTTTGCCCAGCGTATTTCTCAAGTAATCCACCCAAAGAGACGCACTTGAGGCATCTGCCACAGGCATTCCTTATTAATCAGCTCAAGAGAAAGCAATTAAAACGATTCTTAAACCTTAAAGGTTTTCATCAAACGACATCCCTGTAAGTTATCTCGTTGAATTTAATTCTGAGGTTTTACGTGCAAAAACTACGATTTGATTATGAGGCCCACCGTTGTGAAGTACTCCGGATTAATTTTGGCCACCAAGGGATCTTTAGCATGCCCCCAAGCCACCGATAAGCCGCCGCGGCGGCTAAGTTATCTCGTGAAATCACAAAAGATGCAATGATAAAACAATCGGGCTACAATTGTTACTGCAGGCCTTCAATGAACTTTATAGATAGGCAGTGCCTCACGACTTCAGGCGTGCCATAGAGCGAAAAGAATGCCAACATTGTACTAATCCATAAAACGCTAAATAATTGAAGAATTATAGGCCCATTAGCTCGCTTTCAGTATTGTATAAAATATTCACTAAGATAATTTCCAGTACAATAAGGGCAACACTTGACTTCAGTCAACCAAGAGAACAGGCTGGCTTCGGGAAGATATATTCTACATTGGATCGCATCTATATCATCAATAAGGTAATCGAGAAATCTTCGAAGTACAACCAACATCTCTATATGGATTTCATAGATTATGAAAAGGCATTTGATTTGGTATAGATAGCAGCAGTTCATAGAGGCATTGCGTAATTAAGGAGCACAGGAGGCATACGTGAATATCTTGGGAAATATCTACAAAGATTCCACAGCTACCTTTGTTCTCCACAAGTAGAAAATTACCCATCAAGAAAGAGGTCACGCAAGGAGACACAATCTTTACAAGGCTTTTCACTGCATATTGGGAAGTATTCAAGCTACTAAATTGGGAAGTCTTAGGAGTGAGGATCAATGGCGAATATTTCAGCAACCTTCGATTTTCAGATGGCAATTTCCTGTTCGGCCACACTGGGGACGAATTACAACAAATGATTGAGGACCTTGTAAGAGTGGGGTTGAAGATTATTATACAGAAGACAAAGATAATGTTCAATATCCTGGCAAGGGGCAAGAATTCAGGATCGCCAATTAGCGTATAGAGTTTGTATAGGAGTATGTCTATCTAGGCCAATTACCACTGTCGTCGAAAACAAAAGAGTACAATCATTGCATTCTACTGGTGCTAACATATAGGGCAGAAACTTGGACGTTTACAAAAGCTCAAGAACAAGGAACGCGCAAAGAGCGATGGAATGAAAAATGTTAGGGGTAACGTTAAGAGACAGGAATATAGCGGTGTGGAAAAAAGAGCAGACGGGAATAGCTGATATTCTAGTTGACATTAAGAGATAGAAATGAAGCTGGGCCGGCCATGTAATGCGAAGGGTAGATAACCGGTGCACCATTAGAGTTACATAATGGATGTCAAGGGAAGTGAATCGAAGTCGATGGTGGCAGAAACATAGATGGGGTGATACAATTAGGAAATTTGCAGGCCCAAGTTGGAATCGGTTGGCGCAGGAATTGGAGATCGTATGCAGGGAGAGCACTAGTCCTGTAGTGGACTCAGTTATAGGCTGATGATGACGATAATGACGATGACGACAAAGACGACGACTGCGCCGAATGAAAAGCCTACATGACGCACCGGCAAACCAGAATCAACACTGATCAGCTCAACTGTTTGCGACGTAGAAAACTATCGATTATTGTTCGATTTGGGTGCGTCAAATGTGCGCATACGCTCTCGCACTATATTCCACATTTTTATCTTGTATGCTATTATACAGTCATTTCAAAGTGACACGTTGAGTCACAAGTTGCTGCCACCAAGAATGTCATTACTGCTTCCCAGATCCGTGGACTGACCGTGGTCTCCCGGAGAGGGGTCCTTCGTTGGCGAAGCTGGTCGATGGCCGGCAGTTCCTCCATGCCCTGGTGTCTGGCAAGGCCAGCCGACGCTTTTGTTGGCACTCTGCGCCAACAGAGCAATTATATTTTGTTTGGAATAATATTTTAAAATAGAACATAATAATCATGAACAGAAGACCTAAATAAAATGTATGTGACGGACAGTCATAAGATTTAAATTTTCCTTTTTCAGCAACACGAGCCTAAAGAAAATTTGCTTTAGTGAACCATCGACAAGAGGATTTCTTCCATGCATTTAGACAGGAGGTGTGAGAGCTAGGATTAGTAGCGCATTTGATGGGGGCACTGTTTCCTTTCTGCTCTGAAGCACGCAGTCTCCTTGCTGATCGGCTTATACGAGCCCCCTGTAGCCTACCTCGTTGCATTGCAAAGAGTTGGCGAGACACCTTGCAAGTTCGCGCATCCTACCTCAACAGGCCACCGAGGAGCAATTCACGGCGGCCGACACTCTCACCGGTAAGCGCGACTTCCTGCCTCACCGAGATGTCTCCCCATCGGTGCCGTTCATGTGCTCGCACCTCCATCGCCACTTTAATGGAGGCGTAAGCGCATATACCGACGTCCTGCTGTACTGCACCGCTGATTGATTGGACAGCTTAGCGGCTTCAGTCGCTCAAATGAAAAACTGAACAGCCAGCGACTGACCCGGAACGACCAAAGCGACCAGTTTGGTTGCGTTACATATTCAGGACTTGACAGCGAGACTCCTGTGCATATTATCGAAGCGCCGTAGGGACTCGTAGGTATGAATGCCACCTATAGGGACACGAAAGAGAACGTAAAGTTGAGCTGTATAGTCCATTATGCTTCTGACTGCCGGCTCTTACTGCAAGAAAATGATCGCTAAGTCAGAAAAGACGTATACATGAAAAACAGGCGACGCCGCTGTCTTCCAGTTCCCGCCACAGATATGTGTTGTCATGAATTTTGACGGCGCCGGCACTGGCCTACACCTTATTATCTAGTGCTGAAGATGGACATCACTGTGTTCCAAAGGAGCCAAACACTAAAGTGAGAAAGTTTAAACAACATTTACTGCGCCACAACAACCAAAAATACTAGAAAATACTTCAAATCCGCAGCCGTGGCCTATAGTTGTAGATCACCCGCGCGGCTTTTGGATCGGTTCTCACCGCCGCCGGGTAGTCACTGGTTCTCAAATGGGCAGAACTGTACCCTAGCCTGGTGTTCAGCTTTTTTTGTGTTCAGGCCGTCTGTGGTTGGACAATAGGTGTCCAGAGACAACTCATAAATCTCTATTCGGCCCCCTTTCGAAATATGAAGCCCCACGAGATGCCGAGCACCAGGCCAGGGGACATCTCTATCCACTAGAAAAAACTGGTGGGTTTCCGGCGGCACCGGGATCTGAATTCGGTACCTCCCGCGTACGAGGCGGATGCTCGACCGTTAGGCTACCGTTGCGGTAGAGCAGCTGTATATGTGCGCCGTTTTTGGTTCCACAAAGGCCCAGGACTACTGAGGACGTACACTGACGTGCACTGGCGTACAGACGCGGGGATTTCGGGGGGAAATTAAAACAGTGGAAGCTTGGCCTTCGTTTCCTCATCTAGTACTCGAGCTCTTACCGCTGAAGTAACAAAAATAAAGTTTGGAAGTGATGCTTTATCGCGGTGAACTAATTTGGGGTCTCTCCCTTCCGCGAGCCCGCGTCTCCTCACGTGTGCACGCCGGAACGATCGGGAGTGCGGACCACAGCCGGACGCTTGGCGCACCCGGCTTCGGCGGCTGCCTCGGCCCCGCTCTCGGTGGGCGCTCCAGTCGCGTCGGCGCTCGTCGACACGACCGCCGCCGACGGCGACCGGTGCAGTTTCCGGTTCCTCACGCGTTTACGCTTGCCACGACTCGTCGACGAGGTCGTGGGGCTGGCTACCGTCGCTGCCGCAGGCGGCGGGGACTGCGAGGCCATCGACGGTTTGCGATGCGACAGCCCTTGCAAGGGCCTGCGGACGGGAGCGTTTCGCCGAGTAAGAACTGTGAATGTGCCGTTCAATCTTCCATCGTGCATTTGGACATTTTCAAACTTTAATTTTCGATGCTGTATTGTTACAGCACTAATTTATCAGAAGGATAACGCATAAACATGAAAAGTAAGGAGCATGCAATGAGCAATGTAGCTGAAAGAATTGATATGTATGGTTTCCGATGCGATCAACTCCGGAATTTCGTGGTTCACGGAGCGATGACGTTTAACGTAACGCGTTTTAGTTTAGGCCAGTATTGGTCAGTATATTGTTTTTAATTCGCCACTGAAGTACACCCTCTCAATTGTTTTACTGATATCGCGCGAGCATCGATCCACACGGCGTGTCAGCGGCATTGTAGCGGCGAACGGCACTCCCGAAGCGAGCAGCGAAGCAGAATGCAGAACGGCCCCCACCCGCCGCGACGAGGACGCTGACGAACCGTGCTGTCGACGCTCGTGGAGTACTTGAAGAAATCGCAAGGGCGTACATGCCATGTGCAGAAATACTTTCCTTATACAACCTCTGAACCTATATTTTAAAAAAATAAAGAATTGCTGCGTAAGAAAGCAATATTCTAGCGGCTTTTAGGAGCAGACCTTAAGGGGGAAAAACGAATAATCATGCGTTACAGCTCTAACTCTGTGATGGAAATCAGAATCAGAATCCACTTTATTTCCAACACACTAGTTGCGGGCCCCCAGGCAAAAAGCTGTCGCAGACAGCTTGACGGGACCTGGGGGCCGACAGAGAGCAACATGCAGTGGATTTTACTAATTAGAACAATTGTAAATACATACAGACATTATGAAGAAGAAATGAACTTGCTTGATACAGATACAGCATACATGGTGGACACTATCACAGAATGCATAAATAGTGCAGGAGATGTAACATCCAGGAGAAAAGAGAAAAGGTTCATTGCTTCATCAGGTAATCACGCACCTCCGATTTAAAAGTACCGAGTGGGGCACTGAAATTAATGCGATCTTTTAAGAGGTTGTATAGGGTTGGTATGCAGTAATCCAGCCTAGATCTACCGTAATTTGTACGTGTACGCGGCAGTGGTATTAGCCTGTTACGTATGCTGTAGTCATACGGGGAATGTTCTGGTATCGTTTAGGAGTTTATTTTAACACATATAAAGAGTTAGTTTATAGTCGTATAACTTAGACGCTTTAAACATATTATGTTTAATGAATAGGGCACCAGTCGGTAATTGACTCGGGCGTCCATTAAAGTTCTCAAAGATTCTTAGTACCTTCTTTTGGAGCCGATCCAATTTGTTATAGTTGGTGGTCGTAGTACCCCAAACTAAAGTGCATTATGAAAGACGTGAGCAAAAATTAGCATAATATATTGCATTCTTTAGTCTAATTGGAATTAATTCCCTCAGTCTCTAGAGTCAACCAACTGCTTTGCCTAATTCAATCGTGAGCCTATTAACGTCCATGTTCCAAGACATTGTTTCTTCGAACCAAACCCCCCAAAATTTTTCAGATGCAACGCGCTGTAGGGCCATTCCTTGAAAGTTTAGGGTGAGTTCGAAGCCACTTTGTTTGTTGAGAGGCTTAAAAACAATATATTTAGTTTTTTTAATATTTAAGATTAGTCTGTTTGAGTTCAACCACTGTTCAAGGTTAATTAGGTAATTGTTTATCGTTGTGTTTAGGTGGGCTAAAGTTGGTGCGGAAAAGAAAATATTAGTATCATCAGCATACATGACCAGTTTGGGAGAATTAGGCACATCACATAAGTCATTGATGTAAAGTATAAACAATAAGGGCCCTAGAATCGACCCCTGAGGTACTCCATGTTTTACCACCGTAGTCGGAGATGACAAGCCATCGACTTTCACGCACTGTTCTTTTGTAACGATAGTTCTTTATGAGATCATGGGCGACGCCACATATACCGTCTTCATGCAGTTTTGACAGCAGAATATTATGATTTACACAATCAAATGCTTTCCTTAAATCAATGAACAATCCCACAGTAAAAAGCCTGTTTTCAATGTTGCTAAGAATTTCATTCTTGATTAGTTATAACGCCATTTCAGTAGATTTCCCTTTCTGGAAGCCGTATTGTGAATCATTCACAACGCGGTATTTAGTGAGAAAGTTTTTGAGCCGTGTATAAATGACATTCTCAAAAACTTTGGTCAAGATGGGCAGAACAGATATCGGTCGGTAGTTTGCTATATCACTGTCGGCTCCACCTTTGTGAACAGGGGTTATAAGTGCCAGTTCAAGGTCAGAGGGAAATATACCAGTCTCTAACATTTGATTAATTATGAATGCCAACGGTAAGGCTATAATGGACGCCACATGCTTAATAGGGACAGCGCTTAGGCCATCCAACCCGGCGGCGACGTTGTCTCTAATTCTGGAAATGAAATTTGCGACTTCTTGTGCAGTAACCGGAGAAAGAATAATTGAATTAGTCAGTTTTGTACGTGCAAACAGCGGCCTTTTAGTACAATCCCTATGGCTATTCGGAGACACGTACTCGCCAGAAGAACTTCACATTGGCCTAGTTGGTGTTTACTGCATATCACATTGACCGCCAATAAAGACGGGGACAGAGGGAGATTAATACCAATAAATATACGTGGTCGCCAACGCTGGGAAAAAAATTCGTTCATTTCTGTTAGGGCGTCTTCATGCGTCTTGCCGTGAGCAAAAGCTGCAATATTAATTGAGCACTGAACCTTAGAGTTATTAAACAAATTATTGCTTTCCTGCCATAATTTTCTTGGACTGTTGTATATATTTAACAAACAGGGACTGATAGAAGGATATCTTTGCCATTTTTTAAATCAGCGTTTAATTTATTACGATATGATTTGAATTCTGTGAGCAAGGCAGCATCACGTGATTTAACGAATTTATGGTACATTTTGTTTTTGGTTTTTATTCTCTTATGCAAGCTGTTTGTAATCCAAGGCTTGCATATTCTTTTGCTTCGTTTGGTGTTATGTATCAAAGGGAAATGTTTTTCATAGCAGGCTATGATTTTCTTGAGAAAGATGCGGTACGCCTTATCGGGATCACTTTCGGCGTAAACATTGTCCCATGCTATCAGTTCAGTATCAGAATAAAAATTTTTGAGCGAAGCGGAGTTAATGTCGCTATAACTTGGGTTGCTATTTTTGTGCTTTTTGGGAGCTACTGGTATAAACGTGAAAACCGGGAAATTATCACTGATATCAAGGGAGAAAGCACCTCTTAAGTACTGGTTGCAAGGAAGGTTGGCGATACAGAGATCAAGAAGTGTGGCGCTAGTTCCAGTAATACGAGTAGGTAACGTAATCAGATTTGCGCAGGCAAAAGTACGAAGGATGTTTTGGAAGCGTTCACTGGATGCGTCACCACTGAGCATATTGATATTCACATCGCCCATTACTAAAAAGGATGGGCGCATTGAGTGTAGACTAGGCAGCAAAGTTTCCATGAACTCAAAGAATTCGGACTTAAGTCCTAGTGATGGCCTATAAACTGCTGAAATAACAACATTCGTAAGTCTTAATATACTAGATACTCTACATTGGCTGTAATACAAGTTAGTCCATCAACAACATCATAAGCAATACAATTTTTTATGTACAGAGCTATACCTCCACCACGGTTAGCGGACCGCGTAATTCCGGGATAATTATATCCTGGTATTTTTGGTGGGTTATCGATTGCAGAAAGCCAGGATTCTGTGAACAATATGGCATCAAATTTTATCGATAGGCTATCGAAAAACATGTATAGGCTGTTCATTTTATTTTTAATGCTACGAGTGTTTAAATGGAATGCACTGAAGTAGACGACATCTCAGTGTTGAAGTTTTCAATGTCATAGTATTTACATTCTGCCGTGGCAGCCATGTCTCTGTTAGGTTGTACACTAAAAACAAATTAGTTATATAAACGCCAACCTTAACGTTGCATTTTATCCAGATCTTCTCGGCAGGCAATCTTTAACATGTCTGATGGTTCTGATTTTCTTGCAAAGATTTTTCCGCCATGCGTCCAAACGAACTTCCATCCTACTTCTCGTTTTTTCGCCATCTGTGCTCGTCATCTGTGCTCGTTGAAGAGTCATATATATATATATATATATATATATATATATATATATATATATATATATATATATATATATATATATATATATATATATATATATATATATATATATATATATATATATGAGTGCATGTGTGCGTGTGTGTGTGCCTCCGAGTTTGTCATGGCAACGTACAACTTACGGCGGAAATGTTAACTCCGTTTACACATACTTTTCATGCCTCATGCACAAATAACGTTACTTTTAGAGTGCGTGCAGCAAATACACTTTGTCGATGCACTTTTTACGCTTTAATTTTGTCTACCGGTTTGCGGTACCGCAAACCGTTTTCGCTGCCTATAGTTAGATTGTAATATATTATGCTTCCATAACCCGATTTTCATCCCTCTTTTGAAAAACCATATATCTAATAAATATGCTTGCGCCCATCATGTTACCAATTATACAATTTTTTTATACCAAATCCAATTGGTACAGCGCTTGCTAATGAGAACATCTCTACGCTTCGCGAGTAATCGAATAGGGATCGAGGATAAGTTAGGCGCTTTCGATGTCATTATGTTAAGGTGCAACCCATCTAAACCCAAGAAAACATACTGGCTAGCATTATAGCGCCTTAAATAGTTTATTATAATGCTTATTTACATGAATCGGTTTCGTTACCTAGGGGGTGGATGCGTGACTATGACGTCATGAAACTCTGGTTCACTCCGTTCCCGCGACCGCTGCGACAGGCAGGTGCAGTCAGAAGAAGCATGCGTGGCACTCTCGCTTAAATTTAAAGACAATTTCTTTCTTGGCAAGTTACGCCAACTCTTCCGTATCGGATATGTTCTTAGCTTTTTTTCGTGGGCTGATGCCAGAAATAGCGAAATCTGAAAACGTGCGCCGGTATTCCGAAGGTACATCTGGTACTGATGGCCCCGGTGATATTGGTACCAGTGGTACCACAGTGAAGGACTGGGGGCACCGGTGGTACCAGCGGGACTGGTGGTATCGGCAACGGTGATAAGGGGAGAATTCCCGCATTCTTTCCTCGTGACACCTATTGCTTTGAGACACTGTCATTGAAAGGCTGTCATTGAGACGATTCGCTTCTGGTAAAAGACTGAGACGCTGTCGCTTGAGACACTGTGGGCCTCAGAATAAATTATATGATTCATACACCCCCATTCTCAGCTCCTACTCGCTCAGGAAGACATTTTCTTTTGTCGACTTCAACTAGAGGCTTAATCACTTTCCAACTTTTTGTATGGGCAATTCCATCATACCTAGTCTTCTTGCTATAAGCGACATCAGTAAATAATGTTCTGTTCTATGACGTCACAAAAACATCGGTGACGTGAGCTCCAGCATTTCGAGACCAAACTTAATACGAAATTAGAATATCCGATAAGCGTTTGCTAACCTTCGCGCTTTCTGAATGTCATACTCTTATCCACCAGAAGCGGACAGTAGAGTTTCTACATCTCCGAAAGTTCGTGTCAGTACTCCTATTTAAAGGGACACTAAGGAGAAGCAATAAATCAATTTAGACTGATAAAGTATTATTTCGCAACTCTATTTTCGTGAATTTTGAGGTAGAGGAGGACATCTAGAAGAGAAAAATAACGCGTAACTTGCATTTTTTTTTAATTTCGTGCTGATGCTCCGACGCCGTAACGTAGATATATATAGATCGTTATGACACACTATAGGTAAATGTGCTACGAACTTGCCAAGTTCAGCCTTCTGCTTTTTTTATAAAATGGAATGTATCTCTTTGTGAAACCGTTAAGAGACTGACTCTATACAGGCCAACAAAGCAGCCACCGTCAAAATTCATTAGGTCACGGCGAGCTGGCCAGCGCATGAACTTCAAGGATGCATGGCTTTTCCACGGGACTTTCGCTTTTCGCATTTTTCTGGCTTACCACGTCTCTTGACAGTGGCTTTTTCTGTATTGCAGAAATGTAATTTACGAGTACAGTTAAGCTTATTTATCATTTTAGTCTCGCTTTAAGCCGGCAGATGCGCTTGCATAGTGACGTCGACAACCTTCGCACATCGCCTTCGTCGTCGGTGTCCTCGGCGCGGTGCTTCCCTTGTGGCGGTTTGTGTACTCCCGGTATTTGCAGGGAGGCCTGGCCAGCCAATCGAAGCTCAGGAGTCGACGACCGCGGAGCCGGGGGCGACGAGGTGGAGCTCTTGCGCGGGCACCCCTCGGGTTCCATCGTCCCCCGAGAAGCGACGATCTTGACGGGCGACACTCGGCACTTCTTCATCGTCTTCTTCCTCGCCTTATGTCAGCGGCTCATGCTCGGGCGCATGAGGCTGCCCATGGCTCAGGCAGGGCTTGGATGGGAAGAAAAGAAGGCGAGACGGGCCGTTCACTTTTTTGGACTGCGATTAGCATTATTTGGATGCTTGACCCACTTTCCGGTGTCTTATCTACCTCTCTGTCTAGGTCTCTAACCGCTTTCCCGCTTAGATGTAGAACGAGGCTGATATACCGTGTGAACCGGGTTCGAAACCAACCGTCGGACCAGCGTGGGGCAATGGGCACGTGACACTGGCTATGCGCTACTATTCGGCGGATTTCTTTGACGCCTACTTGAGTCACAGGGTACGCGCCGCTCTTGAGTAAACCTATCTGGCGCCAGCTTGGAGCCACAGGGTGCACGTATCGCTGGGTATGGGATCCTTTCCATGTCGATCATATCCAGCGGGCACCGCCATCTGCCGCGCGGCCGACGGAGACTGCCACGCTCGTTAATCAGTGCGGCTGCGGTCGCCTGTACGACGATCTCCACAATATAAAACATATCACCACCAAATGCGCACCCATCATAAAGTAGATTGCTAATGGCAATAAAGTCGCCACATCTCCAAAGAATGGAAGCGCCGTGTTTTCTTTTCTTTTTTTTTTTTGCACATGTAGAAAAGTGGGAAGGTAGGTTGTTAGGACCGGCTATCGTAATATATACCAAATATAGTCGAACGCCTTTATAACAAAGTGACTGGGGCCTCTGCAAGCATTCGTTATACAGGTCGTTTGGTTTTTGGTTGTAGAGGCGCTCGACTGCACTCAGGCAAGAGAAGAAAACAGAAAGCAAGAAGAAAATTTCAACAAGCGAAACAAACGATATACAAACGAATATGTCACAAACACTCAGCGTCTCTCCTGTAATTATTATTATTATTATTATTATTATTATTATTATTATTATTATTATTATTATTATTATTGGTGTTATATATATTTGCAAGTTAGGAGGAGTATTGACGGCGCGTTTAAGTGGGCCTGAATGTGCCAGCGAGTGCGAGTGGGCTCTCGTATGAACGTGCGAGTGCGGGTAGGCGTGAGTACGTAAGTTTGCAGTTCTGATTTTTTTTCGTGGTTTGTCATGCCATTTTTGTAGATTGCCTTTCCTTGAGGATGTTTTATAGCGGAATTGTCTTCAAATGTAATAGAATTGTACCGCATGCTCCCCTCAGTCAATGCCTCTTTGGAGGCCTGAGAGGTATTTCTAAATAAATAAATAAATAAATAAATAAATAAATAAATAAATAAATAAGTAAGTGCCGGCGAGGGTGAGTGTGAAATGAACGTGAGTGAGCGTTCGCTTATACTGTCGACTTATGGAAATCAGTAATTATTTTCAACGGATATAATTATTTACACACTTAAAACTTTCCGTACACGTTACCCGTAACATTGCATCCGTTCTGGCCAAATATGAAACTGTTGCCTTCTTTGGTTGTGCCAGGACATCGGGGACGCTTTGTAAGCATTTCAATGACGCCTCTAAAAAAGAGAAAAAGAAAAGGAGAAAAACGAACGTCTTGCAATTTCGATGTATTCCCTAATTAATACATCATCGCCATTAATCCATCATCGCAAGTAAAATCATCGCCCCCAGCATGTCACTTAATTTCGCTGGATGATGTATACGCCGAGTCACATATTCAAGGAGCAAAAGTCCCCAGATTTTCTCTCGCGCGCCCGCTCTTACTCGCACCTGTGCACAAACGGCTGGCGATCCCTCAAATGAACGTCTCGTCGAAAACGAGACAAGAGCTTGCGCGCGACGTCGTCAGCAAAAGTGCGCCGCGACGCAAAAAAGCGAGGAGAAAAAAAAAATGAAGCGGTGCCCGTGACGTATACGTCACGCGATCCTCGGGGTCCGGTATGGGAGAACGCAGGGAAGGAATTTCGCTTGCGGAGGCTAGATGTGACGAGCGGAGAGAGTATCTCGCTAGGCAGTGGAACTCGCTTCCTGAAATTGTGGGTTTGCGGCACAGAAATATTTCTATCTCGGCTATTAATGAACCGATTTGAAACATCTTTTGCAGCAGAACGCTTCCTAGAGGACGCGTAACAACTTCCAGTGCATAAGCAAACTTTGCTATGGGGCCTGGTGTGGGGCCCTTTAAGTGCTGAGTCACAAAGTTTTCAATTTGTTGCTCTAGTCTTCAAAATTTTTTTGAAATTTTCAATAACTTGAGAAAAAAATGATGACAAAAATGAGAAATCCGCGCGCTACAGTTTGTAGATTTTCACGTTTATTAATGCAGCAAACCTCATCAAAATCGGTGGAGTGAATGTCGAGCAAAATGATTTTTCCCTTATAAGAGCTGCTGAGTCCTTTTAATCATAGAGTTTCTTTATGCTTTTAACCGACTGACTTCGTTGTTTAATTTAATTTTCAATCATAAAAAACAGCTTTTTATATTAAACTTAATTTCTTAATCCTCTTGTATTATCCATCCGATTCATGGTCTATCCTCCATAGGGAGCATGTGAGCGGTATGAACCATGAGATGACAGATTAACTAGTTTATAACGACAACAACGAACTGGAAAATAAATGCTCGGCTGAAAATGTGTCAAATTCAAAATTACATGCGAAGACAGCGCTTAAATCGATGTGTTACGCACTACGATACTACTACTACTTTCTTTTTTTTGCACTTCACAGGGTCGTTCGCTTTTAGGGAGCACACTTGATTAATATTCAAGCTAGCATGAAAATTTGATGTTTATTTTTCCTTAAGACGAAAAAGTAGCCGATGATATACCTTGTGCACTGTTAATCCGCAGGTCTACATGTTGTTTTTTCTTTTAGCTGAACCACATTTAAAAAAATTTCTTATGGCGGATAGCACAATTATATTATTGAATATTGAGCTAAATTACTCGATGAAGTGGTCATTACTTCTACGAGAAATCAAAATGTTTAAATTCCTAATTAACATATTTGCGCGAATTAAAATTTAAATTAATTACTTTGATGTACATATTTCAATCTACGAATTATAGCTATACTCGCGCAAACTTTCTGTGGCAGTGAAGGGAAAGATACGTGCGCGTGGCTGCTGCACATGTGTCACGGCGCCAAGTAGTCCGCCAGCGTTTGGCAGTGCGTTTTGGCTGCTCGGAACCTCGGCACAGGTTGCGCTCGGAACAGACGCTGAGTCGATGCAGCTTCACGTGCGATGGTTTCGCGTTTTCCCAGACGCGGAAGGGAAAAGGCGCAAAATGTGTTTTATCTTATTTAACTGTTGCTAATAAGGCGTTTATGTTTTGTTTTCCCCAGCTTAAACTAAGAAAACACGGGACTCTTTTCAAAAGCGCTCTCACTTGTGCGCGCTTTGCCTCCGTAGCTTTCCATAGCTTTCCCTTCATTGCCACCGAAAATTGTCCACGAGTGTGATGAGTTCGCAAGGCATATCGACTTGGAACGAATTCTGAGGATGGCGCTGGTTTCGAGTTATGCACCTCATATAATCTCATGGGTGGCGGCAATGGAAGAGAAATTTAACCTGCCATGAGTAACTACTTCAGAGGAAAATACGAAATCAGGAAAGAAACAATTTATATGATAACTCAAAGGGAAGCTCATTACTTTTCGAAGCGAGATCGGGATGCCTTGGAACACGCACCTATAAAGCGAGATATAAGAAAGAAGAAGAAGCATGTGCTTGCTGCGGTAAAACTAGAGAAATGATGGAGCATGTTTCATTACATTGTGAAGACGTCTGCCCAGCGGTCTATTTAGGCACCACTGGCCTGACTGGCCTCCTTGAAACCCTTGGGTAAGCGAGAGCAGGGGGAAAGTAAACACGTCCGCAACAAAAATTAGTAAGAGGCGATTGGATGACTGGGAGAAGAAAAGTAGGGAAACGACAAAAAATGGAGACGTACAACAGCAAAGTTCGCAACTAGGGGGTCAGAAAATTTGGTTTTGGGAGTTCATAGTTTTTTGTTTTTTGTTTAACTTAGGTAGGACATTAAACAATGTAACAGCAAGAGCTTGATGGCGCAACCCACCGCCCCGTTCCTAAGAGGACGCTCATAACATTCATCCATATATTCATCCACCATAGAGTTTCTCCCATAGAGTGGTTTCTCCATAGAGAAACTCTATGAGTTTCTCACTACATTAACCGTGAACCCAGCACCATAGAGTTTCTCACTACTGAGAAACTCTGTGCGTGAAACTTGCATTGCTGTTAAACTTTTTAAAGAAAATGCTGTTTTATACATTAAAGCACCAAAGTAACTGGAACGCCAATGCATTTCGTCGGACACTTTGAAAATTAACATCTCGAAACTGGAACTGAAATCGAAACCGTTGTTGGTTGCAGGTATGACGTCATAGTGTTTGCCGAACGAACAGAAAACGGCGATTGTGGGTGGATGCGGCAAAGGGCTCTGTGGTCCGACAGTATTTTATTTCCTCCCTTCGCGCGGCCTGCCGTGACTGCCACGCCTGACTGCATAGCTTGACAGCGCCATCGGCGCTGAACGCAAACACACTTGTCACTTGCGTCATGTGTCACAGCTGACGTTGCCCGGCTCGCGGCGATGCGATGAGGGCGACGACGAAGAGACGGCCACTGCGGCCACTGATTCCTTTCACGAGGGGAGCAGTCCGCTTCCACAGGAGCTTTTTTCTTCTTCCTCAAACGCTACCTGGCACGCCCTTGTCGCGATTAGAAAACGGCGCACATCTGTGATTCATGTTGATACAACCGAATGTCCAATCCGCCGCGACCAAAACCGCAGAGCATGGCGTGTACGAAGCGATTGCTGGCTGTCCTCGTGTTTTTTGTGCTCGCGTTACTATATGTGGCGAGCATCGACGATTCGTCCCAGCAAGAACAGATGTGGCCTGCCGAAGTTTACGACGCCTCGGCGGACACTGTACCCAACGACGAACACCGCCACCTCATGTACTTCGTTCAGGTCGGTTCCCTCAATTGGGCGTCGGCTGACTGGTGTTGCAGAAGTCGCGTGGCGCAGTAGTGCTGAACTTAGCGTCACAAGTTGGTGGCTAGGCGGGATTACAGTTATTCAATCGTGTTTTTTACTAATTGTAACAACGTGTCATTATTTCGCATTATTGGCGGCGCCTCCAGCACACCAAAGCACCAACGGGGACACCAAAGCTAGAACCCGGACTGGTCCGTGGGTTTGGGCGCGCCGAGGCCTGAGCATGCCAGGGCTGTATAAGATCAGTCAACTTTTTATGCGAACACCCCCTGGCACGATTCAGCCTCCGCGGCTCCAAACCACGGGCCGCCCTGCTTCCAGCTTTCATCCCCCCGCACCCCTTGGATGCCCTGGAGATCCTGCGCCGCCTCCCTTAGTATAATCTCAGGTGCTCTTCTGAGGCCTCCGTTTGCCGGTTACATGTGCCTTCCTGGGGCAGTGCTTGTAAAAAATCATATCTATCGTCGCGACGAAAAAAGCGGCCCGCGACTTATACAGAACCTTGTCCTCAATATCGACGTACTTTTGTTATCCGTACATAGATAAGAAGGTCCGTAGCTTGTACGGATTTTGCCATTGAACATTTCACGGACGGCTTATTGTCCACAAATGTCGTCCGTTCCCGGTACATAATAAGAGCTCCGAAATGTGCACGCTCTTGTTCAATTCAATATACACCGCATGAGAAAAATACCTGCATATACTGTCAGCAATGGCCTGGACAAGTTATGTGTTGAATCTTGACTGATGGCTTTGAAGCCTGAGGCTTATTACTTCCGAATAAATCCTGTGCTGCCTTTACATTATTTCCATCTTATGCAGGTCACTGACACGCATCTAAGTGGCTCCGTACCGCAGCGTGCAGTGCAATTGAAGGAATTCATTGCTGAAACCATAATGAAAATCATCAAGCCACCTGTTATAGTAATGACAGGTGAGTCTCCTCAGTCCTGTACAACTCTACAAAGAAGTGTGGCTGGGAATTGGTCGGCATTCAATGCACTCTGCAAACTTTAAATCATTAATTGTGTCATGACAGTGTGATATTGTTTCCCACAGGTGACATAGTAGACTCTCTGGGTGCTCGTTTCCTGGACTCTGGTCAGATGCGCGAGGAGTGGCAACAATACTGGCGAGCCATCTATGAAACCGGTGTTACACGCAAGCATATCTGGTTGGATATTCGAGGAAATCATGGTGTGTGCTATTGTAACACTGATGTGCTCTTCACAGAGACTGAACCAGAAATAAATTTGGCAGATTTCATGCATACTGGGAAATTGGCGTTAAGTAAAGCTTTCTTTATGTTTGCGCAAATGTTTAAGCTAATTTTATGCAAACATAACTTTAATGATACAAATGTTTGCAGAACATGTTGCAAAGAAAGCATCGCTTTAAAGGATAAATGTCATTATTTTCATAAGTGCGAGCGCAGGTTTTCCTTTCACATATCATCTTTCTTTCCAGATAATCTGAATCTTGCTTCTGTGGAACACGAGCACAACTTTTACAGGTAAAGTGCTTCTTTGTTGCTGCTGTTGCTGCATCATATTTGTAAAGCTGCCACGGCTTTCATGTTTATACAGCTCAGTTGTTACCCCTTATGTTCGCATGTCATCTTGCTACACTTAAACTTCACTTTAATTTCACAGAAACAAAAAAAAAAGGTTCTTTTAATGTCAACTTCACATAACTAAAGTGTGTGTACCATGTGTGCCAAGTGTGTGCCTTTTATCAGGAACCAAATTCAAATGAAACCGAAGGTATGCACTGGGCATTTTATGATTTCAGGCACATTTCGTACAATAAGCTTTATTTTTGCTTTTTGCTTTTTCTTTCTTGCTTGCTTTTTGTTGTCTTTTGTTTTGTACATTCATGTTAGATGTAACCCACACCTGCTTGGGCCACCACAGTGGCCTGCAGTATGTTGAAATAAATAATAAATAAATTTAGTACATGATAATTCAAGTTGTAAACTAACAAACTGTATTTGCTCAGGTTGTGATGTTTTACTGCACAGTTCAAGATTCGTTAATTTTGTGCTTAAATCTTTTTTTACCTCTTCTTGGCAATTTTCATGAAAGAATGTGAAGCCCTAAATCAAGGATTTGCTTCCAGAGGGCAGTAGGATTTAGTGTTCTGTTTTAAACTCAACAATTTTCATTGAGTGGTTCAGCTCATCTCCAATTAGAGCATATTAGCATCACACATGTACAGTTTAATCTTATAATGAAGTTGTATCTGATACTGAATTCTGAATTCGAAATCCCACAAGTAACGCCGGAAGAAGTAAGGAAAGCCTTGGGAGCTATGCAAAGGGGGAAGGCAGCTGGGGAGGATCAGGTAACAGCAGATTTGTTGAAGGACGGTGGGCAGATTGTTCTAGAAAAACTGGCCACCCTGTATACACAATGCCTCATGACCTCGAGCGTACCGGAATCTTGGAAGAACGCTAACATAATCCTAATCCATAAGAAAAGGGACGCCAAAGACTTGAAAAATTATAGACCGATCAGCTTACTGTCCGTTGCCTACAAATTATTTACTAAGGTAATTGCAAATAGAATCAGGAACACCTTAGACTTCCGTCAACCAAAGGACCAGGCAGGATTCCGTAAAGGCTACTCAACAATAGATCATATTCACACTATCAATCAGGTGATAGAGAAATGTGCGGAATATAACCAACCATTATATGTAGCTTTCATTGATTATGAGAAAGCGTTTGATTCAGTCGAAACCTCAGCAGTCATGGAGGCATTGCGGAATCAGGGTGTAGACGAGCCGTACGTAAAAATACTGAAAGGTATCTATAGCGGCTCCACAGCCACTGTAGTCCTCCATAAAGAAAGCAACAAAATCCCTATAAAGAAAGGCGTCAGGCAGGGAGATATGATCTCTCCAATGCTATTCACAGCATGTTTACAGGAGGTATTCAGAGACCTGGATTGGGAAGAATTGGGGATAAGAGTAAATGGAGAATACCTTAGTAACTTGCGCTTCGCTGATGATATTGCCTTGCTTAGTAACTCAGGGGACCAACTGCAATGCATGCTCACTGACCTGGAGAGGCAGAGCAGAAGGGTGGGACTAAAAATTAATCTGCAGAAAACTAAAGTAATGTTTAACAGTCTTGAAAGGGAACAGCAGTTTACGATAGGTAGCGAGGCACTGGAAGTGGTAACGGAATACATCTACTTAGGACAGGTAGTGACTGCTGATCCGGATCATGAGAGTGAAATAATCAGAAGAATAAGAATGGGCTGGGGTGCGTTTGGCAGGCATTCTGAGATCATGAACAGCAAGTTGCCATTATCCCTCAAGAGAAAAGTTTATAACAGCTGTGTCTTACCAGTACTCGCGTACGGGGCAGAAACCTGGAGGCTTACGAAAAGGAAATACCTTAGTAACTTGCGCTTCGCTGATGATATTGCCTTGCTTAGTAACTCTACTTAAATTAGGTTCTACTTAAATTGAGGACGACGCAACGGGCTATGGAAAGAAGAATGATAGGTGTAACATTAAGGGATAAGAAAAGAACAGATTGGGTGAGGGAACAAACGCGCGTTAATGACATCTTAATTGAAATCAAGAAAAAGAAATGGGCATGGGCAGGACATGTAATGAGGAGGGAAGATAACCGATGGTCATTAAGCGTTACGGACTGGATTCCGAGGGAAGGGAAGCGTAGCAGGGGGCGACAGAAAGTTAGGTGGGCAGATGAGATTAGGAAGTTTGGAGGGTCAACATGGCCACAATTAGCACATGACCGGGGCAGTTGGAGAAGTATGGGAGAGGCCTTTGCCCTGCAGTGGGCGTAACCAGGCTGATGATGATGATGATGATGATGATGTATCTGATACAAATATACCTTCATTATATCGACTTAAGTTTTAAGCACATAATTATTACATGCTGATATTTGTCAGAAACATTTTACTTTATCTCCTATTAGAAAGCTTTATTATAGCACAAAACGTTTGCATCAGTGTTGTGTGATACAATGCTAATGCTAAGATAGGCAGCACTGTGCTGGCACAAATTGGTCTTTTAGAATAGCAGAACGGAGTGAAAAGCTAAAGCAAACATATACAATGCCATCTAGATGTAAAAACACAAAGTACTGGCAAGCCAAATCTGTACAAAATATCGAGCTAATCCAATGCTAAATCCGCAAGTGTGTCACTAAGTGAAGCTGATCCAAAGCACTGACCGCACAAATAACTTTATTTTGTCACAGAAAATGTGGCACATTTAGGCTTGACTTGTAGCCAAATCCCTTAAAATGAGTGAATGAACAAAAAACTACATGCAGGCTTTGGCACCATTTTGACGCAGCTACAGCAAACATGAGCAAACTCTCGTTAAGCCTACTGCACTGTTAATTGAGAATGTGTCTCAAGAACAGCGCCCATTTGTCACCTGTACGCCATTGCCAAAGCATCATTACACAAATCTAAAGCAAATATGCGCATTAGTGGGGGACGCATGAGTGAAGGCCGATGGCTTGATGATCCCAAGCGGGCAGCTCTCGCTTTGATACGTACCACCATGCAGCCCTACATAACGCTCCCCTTGGCTGCGGGAGCGTTTAACCCTAAATCCCATATAGCATACGTACGTAACAGTCCCAACTCCGTTTTTGTACAGCTGCTTGCTCAGTACGGAGCATGTGATGCTGACGCTAACTTCTTTCGTTTAGTGTTATGGGCTATACTAAAACTCTATTATATTTGTTATGTGTTCTTGATATTGAGGTCTTGGGTGTATTTGAATAGTTCAGAAAAACTGGTGTTGTCCCCGACATAAAGCTTCCTTTTAAGGTGAAGTTTTACGGTATTGTAGGCTTAAACCATAGACTGTGTCGTGCAATTGTTCAGCTTGCGTAACTCTTGTTGGAAGCGATTGTTGTGTGTTAGTGAGTGACAGTGCGCGAAGCCAGTGTCATAGATAAAGGGAGCGGTGCGGTGAAGACAACTTAACATCGAGAGTGAATGGGGGGGGGGGGTGCAAGAAGCCGGCGACAAAGAAGCGACGCGCCGTCAAAACAAATTACTAAGAAGAAAGGAACCATGAAGGGCCATACACGATGGGTGACGTAGAAGAAAATGAAGGAAAAAGAGATGAGGGAGAGACCCTAGAACGGCAGAGTGGTGTTCAGACGCAATTGAGCACCGAAAAAGTCAGCGTCCGCCTGGAGCGGGAGTAAGCTGTCGAGCCGTGGGCCCGAGCTTCCAAACTCCTACCGGCAGAACCTGGAGTGCCTAGCCTCCGTAGCTAGGACAAGGTCCCACCGCGTGACTGGAGTGAGCTGTTGAGCCACGAGCTCGAGCTTCCAGATTCCCACAGGCAGAACCTGGACTGCCGAACATCCTGAGCCAGTACAAGGACCCATCGCGTGACAACCTGGAGTTTGCTCAAGGTGCGACTAGTGCCTTCCGTTGGCGGACTGCTCAGTGCTCTTCAACTACGCGACCATGTGCCAGAACTGTTGGTGAGCCGCACCCCGATCTGTCTACTGTCCTTGTGTATTTGGACACACCTAACAACTATAGGATTAAGATAGCGGTTACTTTGATTACTGAGAACTGCGTTTGTTATAAGCAGTGTAGAGTGCTCTTTATCCTTTAGTTTTTTTTTTCTATCCTTTTTTTATGTGTGTTTTCTTTCCACTTTCTATATGTAAATATATATTCTTCTTTGACTTCTGAAATCAAACGCTCAAGTCCTGTCGGGGACGCCAATTTGTCACGGTTTGGTTATGAAAAGCGACTTAAAAATAATATCGCTGTCTGTTTTCTGTTCAAATGAAGGATGAGAGCGTTTAATTTCAGAAGTGACAGAAGAATATATATTTACATATAGAAAGTGGAAAGAAAATGCACATAAACAAAGGATAGAAAAAAAAAGGATAAAGAGCACTCTACACTACTTATAACAAACACAGTTCTCATTAATCAAAGTCATCGCTATCCTAATCCTATAGTTGTTAGGTGTGTCCGAATACACATGGACAGTAGATGGAGAGCAGAGTGCGGCTCACCAACAGTTCTGGCACATGGTAGTGTAGGTGAAGAGTGCCAAGCCGTCATTGACGGAAGGCACTGGTCGCTCCTTGAGCTAACTCCAGGTTGTCACGCGATGGGACCTTGTACTGGCTCAGAAGGTTAGGCACTCCAGGTTCGGCCTGTGGAAATCTGGAAGCTCGAGCTCATGGCCCAACAGCTCACTCCAGTCACGCAATGGGACCTTTTCCTAGCTACAGAGGCTAGGCAGTCCAGGTTCTGCCGGTAGGCGTTTGAAAGCTCGGGCCCATGGCCCCGACGGCTTACTCTCGCTCCCGGCGGACGCTGACATCTTCGGCGCTCACTTGCGTCTGAACACCACCACGCCATTCTAGGGTCTCTCCCTCATCTCTTTTTCCTTCATTTTCTTCTACGTCACCCATTGTGTATGGCCCTTAATGGTTCCTTTCTTCTTAGTATTTTTGTTTTGGCGGCGCGTCAGATATCACGCGCGTCACTTCTTTGTCGTTGGCTTCTTGCACCCACACATTCACTCTAGATGTTAAGCTGCCTTCGATGCACCGCTCCCTTAATCTACGACACTGGCTTTGCACACTGTCACTCACTAACACACAACAGTGATAGAGAGCAAACGAAAGGACTGATTGATTCGCTGTGTGCAGGGTGTACTCTGTGCAAGGACGGCAACATTTGCATTCGTATTCCTACACCCACCATGATGGTGGTGATCGCTACACATTTATTGGCATTGATACCTGCACTGATCCCGGTGTCAAGCGACCGTTCAACTTCATCGGCTCTCTGCCCCAGGTGAGAGCTGCTGGCGCACTCAACTGTGAACTTGGACTGTTTCCAACTTATTAGTGGCTGCTCCCCAGTGCTCTCAATTGTTTAAAGTTTCTTTTGGCCCCAGAAGCCTAATTGTTCTGGCAAATTGGAATGAAAGAAATGCATTCAAAACACAACAGACAAACTAGAATTTGCAGCTTTTTGAAGCAACTGTAACTGTTTAAGGAAAGAGCTTGATTTTTTGGTGTAGATAAGGGCGTGGCAAGGGAGTGTTCCATGGTCACATGGTTATGATCTGGCTTGGGCATGTGCATGGTTCGAAGAGGCAGTATTGTGTGATCCCAATAAACCAGCTGTTAGTCTGTGTTCGTCCTGTCTTCATCTACCTCGGTGTCTCGTCCCTAGTGCAGTTTAAGTTAAAAAAAAAAATGTGTCTTACCAGCTAGCCTCCCAACACACTCTCCTTGAGAACTGTAACTTACTTTTTAAAAGTTTGAATTTTGGTGAGTCAATCGTAGCCGTGTTTCTCAGCATGTTCTTCTAAACTGCTTTTCTAGTTGTGACCAGTTCTTGAACTGCTGAGTACATAAAAAGGAGCTGTGTAGAAATTTATTGGTACAGGTTTGTCCCTTCATTTACTATTAATGCAGCATCTTAAACACTGGTTTTGACTTTGAAAGGTATGCTAAAGAGGTTGAGCTGTATTAGTTAACTAACCTTCTGCAATACCTAGAAAAGAGTCACCCTTACTGTGAGAGGAAGCTTGGTAAGCGAGAAAAGATGCATGAACAAAAGACATTTGGTGACAGTGCCTTGAAGTGCCTGCACAAGCTTGCCACACAAGATAGGGGATTCTTACAGAATCTGCTGGGGTCTGGTTAATTTTTTATTGGTAAATATCGACTACATTATATTCTAAAACAGCCACAGGCTGAACTTGGCAAATTTCAAGAATTCTTATAGAGCTACAGCAGCCAAAAGATGAAGAAATTCTTTGAAATCCATGATGTCACCCTGACATACAGCTGCTAGTGTTTCTGCATGAAACTTAAAAGGAAAAACAGAACTTTCACCTTCATTTTCTTTCATAGTAATCAACTTATCGTGGGATTAATGAAAACAGGGTTTAGAAAGTATACATTTATTAGTCTAAGCTGATTGAGTGTTTCTTTTTAGTGCCCCTTTAAATAAGTGGCATTGTAGCTCAACCTTAGTGGTGACCATGCAATCAGGACAACAAAATAAAGACTTTCACGTACATGGGAAACAAATCATGCATGAAATATGCAGGGCAACCTGTGTGTGACTAGCCATTTGAATTCTCATATGCAGCATGTTCATTTTATGCTTATGAAAGCGCAGTCACTCTGAGGAAATCAATTGTTGCAGTGGAGCATATTTTGTTCATTTTGGCATGCATGGCTTGCTGCTATTAATTCTGCTTTCCATTTCGAAATTGTTTGTTTGTTTAGTTGGCCTTACTTCTCTTGATGTCCTTCTCTCATGTCCTTTTCCCTGTGTCAGTCTGATTCTTAGAACAAAATGAATGCACATTTAATGACTGAGAATGCAGCCCAAATAAATGCACACCCACTAGACAATGAAAGGCAGAAGCACTATGTTTTACTGCATGTTGCTTTTGTTTTGGGCGGTTCTTCACAGCAGTAGTGACCAATAGCTATGAAATTTTGGACCACATAAAAAGCCTTGTTTAAGAGCAGCTGCCGCACAAAATCTTATGTTTGAACTACAAAGGGATGAATCACAAAAAGCTGGTAAAAGAGACGTTTTTAAAAAGACGTTATCATTACCGCCCACTGGAGATAACACTGAACCCAGAACATTGAGAACCAGCACAGCTCCTCGACATAGGGTGAGAAACGAGGTGGCATCAGTGGTAGGCTTAAAAATCTTTGAGGCCATGATCTGGGATTGGCTTCATATCCTCTAAAGCTTGATTCACATGACAAAATGGATGACCAGTCTTCGTGGACGAGCATGACTGGGCTCAGTGCTGCTGAATCGCTTTGTGCAAAAGTAAGCAGCTGTTGAGCTGCTTGGTAGTACGATTCATTGCAGCTCAGACATGTTACACTTATCCAAGGATTGATTAGGCCAACTGTCCCATCGTGTGTATCCAGCTTAACCAGCTGCATAGTTTGTCTGCTGAAAGGGACACTAAAGGAAAATGTTGACTCAAGCTAAAGTGATAGATTAGTGCTCGAGAATCTATAAGGCGTTTTTTATTGTTGACGTACAAACACAAAAAATACATGGAACCCTAGCCATACAGCTTCACTGCAGAAGACACAGAACAGCAGCAACATAATGAAATAAACTTTGTAGTAAAACTATAAAAAGAAAAAAGAGATAAGCTTGTTGAACAGGCAGTAAGGGTTAAAATGTGCATGTTAAGAATGTGCATGCGTCACGTATCCGATGATGTTATTGTGGCATGGATACATTAAATATCTGCGACACTGTCATGTGTACATTGTTCTGATTATTTACTAGTGACCGTTTGCACGTGATTATCCCTGTTATTGAGTTATTTATTGCTAACACAAGAGATACTTCTTGTATCCCTAATTTCTTGAGCATTGTCAATTCTGTAGCAATACAAACGTTTCCAATTGTATTGCCTGCATGATGCAAATGGTGTTTTACATTCTCAAATGTATGTGAGAACCAACAATTACTCTGGAATTCGCGGTGAGACATTTATAAATATGTCTAAATAGTGGGCGGAATCAGCCTCTTGGGGTAAAATTTGACAACCGACGACTTTGATCGCTGTTTTCATTGTGATTTGAATGGTGCATGTTTTTGTGGGCATAAGTCCGAAATAGTGGACAGATCTGCCTCTTGGGACAAAATTTGACCATCGACTACGACTTTGATAACTGTTATCCTTGCGATTTTAATGGTGCTTGTTTTTGTGGACATAAGTTTGTTGTGAAAGATGACATGTTGACATCAAACATTCTCTTTATTACCACGCTCCGTGACTCTTTCCCCACGCTGTGCACATTCGGTCCATCTGCGCACACAGCACCACACACACTCTGCGTCACCCATGTCTTCTTTCCCCTCTGGCTGCCGCACTCATGCCATATGGTTCTCTCTGGCAACTACAGTCAGCCGTGCGCGCAGCCTCCGAGAACCATGCCTTGCCTCGCCTCACTTGCAGCTCTCGGTCTGCTTATGCCACCACTCTCTCCTCACAACTCTCACCTCCTCAGTATGTGTAACAGCATGGGAAGAGAGAACCTGTGGTCCATGGTAGAGCACCAACTGGTCTGCGTGGGCAATAGTTTGACGATGTCCCGTAGTAGAGTCACTCAGAACAGTCGCTGTCACTTAACAACTTGGCAACGCGATAAGGTCCACATCGTCATGATGCCAACTTGGCTGAGACACCCATGGCAGCATCACTCGAGGTGTGACTCTCTAAGAGCGCGAGATCACCATCTTTAATAGTCATTGGCTGCTGATGACGGTCGTGACTGGACTTCTGTGCTTGCCAAGCAGCTGCTTGATGTTTCTGAACATACTTGAGGGCCTCTTCAAGGCACTGCTAGAGTTCTACAACAAAAACATGGTGTGCCACTGCAGGAGGCTCCATATCTTCATTGTAGAGGATGGAAAACTGGGTGAGTTGGTATTGGTTCGTGGTAAATAAGCAACAGAGCACTGAAAACGAAGATGGTCTTCCTTTGTCTTCATCTTCAGTGCGCTCTTTCTTATTTGCCATGTATCTTCCTTGTCATCTGCGAGTTCCCATGGTGTGTGGATCTCATGGCCGTAACAGAGCAATGCTGGAGTATATCCAGTGACTTCACTCTCTGCAGTATGCATGGCAAGGGCGATCTCAGGTATGGGCTGGTCCCAGTCCTTGTGGTTGGAGCAGTATGCTCGTAGGCACAGCTTAATGGTGCCATTGGGGCACTCGACCATTCGTATGTCGGTCGGTATCACACAATGTGACGGTCCTTGATGCCCCAGTGTTTTAGGAGGTTTCACCATAAAGGGCTCACAAAGGGGTTCCCATTGTCACTTGTGATGGCCACAGGTGTGCCATGGTAACAGAAAACTGCAACCATACACTCTAAGATTTTCGTACTTGCTGCCACTCACAGAGGGAAGAGCTCTGGAAACAGTGAATTTGTCGATAGCCACCGGCAAGTATTCGTGGCTACGAGATGTAGATGGAAAGAGCCCGATAATATCAACACTCACCTCTTCCATGGGAGCTCTGTCCCACTGACTGTTCATGAGGCTCTCAGGCTTCTGGCATCTAGCTTTTGTATGTAGACAGACAGCATAGCACTGCACATACTTTGATATGTCAGACCGCATGACCAGCCAGATAAACCCTGCTGAGACACATGGTTTTGAAAAATCTGGCATGGCCTGCAGTGGGGGGTGGTGGTGTGCCATCTTCAGCACTAGGAGTCGGAGGTGATCAGATAGCCATGGTACCTTCTTGTTACCTCTTTGCTGAACCAGCAGTCTGCTTGGCTCCAGTTATGTTGTCTCTGCCAGATCATGAACAAGGCGGGGATCAGGGTCTGACCTTGGAATCCCCTGGACCAGTCTTCAGTTTTGAGAGACAGCTGTCAACAGCCTGTTTTGGAATGAGCCGTCCTATGTCACCTAAGGGTGTGGGATCTTCTTCCAAGGTCACTGCTACTCGCTCAAATGTAATTTTCACTTCAGGATCAGTTTCAGTTTCAGTTTATTATTCTTTAAATACAATGAATTGGTAAGATACAATATAAAGATGTTGAGCAGCAATGGGGAAGAAGTGTCTCATGCGGACTCACTTGGGTGATCTTCACAATGGAGAGGGGCTCTGCTCGAGGCTTCTGCAGGTATTTTTGCCAGTCCCTATCTGTGCTTGATTCGGCAATTGAAGCCCTGCAGTCATAGGACCCAACGCTTGAGCCTGGGCGAAGCTTGGTCGGTGCTAAGACAAGGTCAAGTGGTCACAGTGAATCTCAGACTTGGTAAATTCGAGATAGGCCTTGAACTTGTCCACTGCAAGGCTCTCCCACTCGTGAACAGTGTAATGGCTTGCAGCCTCAGTAAGAACCCTGCTAATGAAGGAAACAGGCTGCAGTCCATCAGGGCCAGCCCGCAGTAGCACAGCTGCATTGCCAGTTCTGCTTGCATCAATTTCAACCATAAAAGGTCGGTTTAGATCTGGAAAGCCCACAACTGCATCCTGAGCTAAGGATTGCTTCAGTGCAGCAAAAGCTTGGCTCTCTGCCCACTACCCCGGCTCATTCTTCTTCAGTAGGAGGTTGCGGGATCGAATCCCGGCTGCGGTGGCCGCATTTCGATGGGGGCGAAATGCAATAATGCCCATGTACTGTGCATTGGGTGCACGTTAAAGAACCCCAGGTGGTCAAAATTATTTGGGAGTCCCACTCTACGGTGTGCCTCATAATCAGGTCATGGTTTTGGCACATAAAACCCCCGAAGTAAAATAAACTATGTATTATTTTTCAAAAGTTCCTTGAGTGGATGTACTGTTAGTGAAAAGTGTAATAGCCAGCAAGCCCCAGGAAGTCTTGCATCTGCTTAATTGTGCTGGGTCTTAAGTAACCTAGCACTGCACGCACCTTTTCTTCATCTGGTCCACACTGCCCAGGTGAGATTATGTGGCCCGTGAACTTCAGGGACTAACGTCACACCTGTATTTTGTCCTGGTTAATCGTAAGGCCAGCACTTTCAATATATTGCAGTACTTCCCTCACCTGCTCAACGTCACTCTCAAGTGTCTTCGAGTAGACTAGAATATCATCTAAAAATGCCGTAGCGAAGTGATTATTGATTCCCACAAGGTCCATCAAGGTTAGAAAAGTCGCCGAGCCACCTGCCACCCCCAAGGGCATCCTGACGAACTCTAATGTACCCTGATGGCAGACAAAGGCCATTTTCATAATGTTCGCTTCGTAAACAGGAATCCGAAAAAAACAGAGATGGAAGCTTGAGAACCACTGAGCTTGGCCAAGTTGTGCTAGCAGCCAGTTCTTTGAAGGCATTGGGTAGGCAGGCACCTTGGTTTGTGCATTCAACGGTTGGCTGTCTACAGCAAGTCGGTAGCCTTCAGACTTCCTCGCAACGAGCATTGGGGTGCTTGTCCAAGGGCTGCTGCTTTGCCTTACAAGACCCTGCTCTAGGAGGTCATGTACGCAGCCTTCAATTATTTTCTGCTTTTTAGCATTCACTGGGCGTAGCTTCCACCTCACAGGTGCACTACCCCCTGTGTCTATGCAGTGCTGAGCGAGGGTGGTACACCTAGGAATTGTAGTGAACAAAGGGCTGAAGTCGTCAAGCACTTCCTTCGTGCTTGTTGTAGTTTTGTTGCTGCAGTGTGGTGCTTGTCCTCTTCAGTTGGAATACTATTCCTATGTGAGTGGCTGCAAGAACCTCTTCTAAGAAGGTGTGCAAGTGGTAACTTTCCATCTTCCTCTATTGCAAGCACTGCGGCTGGACCCTTGTTGCGTTTAGCTAACAGCACAATGCATAACAGGTCAGTGCCAATAGTCTAACCGCCTAGTGCTACATATATAGAGATGCCTGTTGCACTCAAAAAGTCCCCGCCGAGAAAAGTGTATCGATGTAGGTCTGGTACACACAGGGAACGCTGGTTGTGGCTGCTCGCATCCCACTGCATCTTCCACTTTAGGGATTTGGTAGACAGAAACCAACCTTTTGTCAGGTGGAGTGCACACACCTGTGTCATGAGCTTGGCACCAGTCTCCTCTGCTGCCTTTGCCCCCGGCATTCCAATTGAGCTCACTCTTGAGCCTGTATCCAATAGGGCTTGGAACGCAGTCTTCCCAATCCGCATCTCCAGGAGGTGCTCCTTCCTGCCGGCAAAAACCACTACCTGCAGCGCAGTCACGTAGGTGCTCACTGGTATGGCACCTCTTGTTTCCTGAACACTGTGGTCAGATATCCTTGATTTCGTTGCATTCGTAGCAGCAGCAGAGCAGGCTGGTACGCCGACCTGTGGCGCATTCGTAAGCTATGTGACCCACACCTCCACAGCGATGGCAGGTAAATCCCCCGGAGTCGCGGTGTTCATATCCCTATGATGGTGCTGCGAGAGGTGTCCTTATAGCATGAGTGATCAGTCCATACAGCTGGTGTCGATGGTATGATGACTGTATCACTGCGGGATGCAACAGCCAATAGGGTGCCACCGGCGGAAACTGCAACAGCCGCAGCCGTCTAGAATTTGAGTCGCCTTCCAGCCAGGCCAGTCACATTCACAGCTGACTGGAAGGTGAGGTCCCTCACCACTTGAGCTGTTGGAGGTAGTGGCAGCTTGCACTGCAACCACCTGCAAGCACACTCCTTGAGGCTGTCAGCTACCTTAGCCAACTTCGCGAGATTGGCAAACTGTTCGCCTTCTGCCAAGTCTTGGAGTTGTGGGTGTGTTTGCCACAGCACGTGGTCAACCTTTTCCGATTCTGGAACTCTCTCCTCATGACTTCACCCAATAAGGAGTCGGATTCTTAAGTCATACTTTTGGTTGTTTGGTTCTTTGTTGTCACAGCACAACATAACAATATTGTGTAATGCTGCGGACAGATGACTACAATCTTAGCAGGTCCTTTGGAAAAATCTGATTCAAAACATGTCACTGTTTTATGATTGTCATCATCATGATGGGGAACACTGATTATGTGGAGATAGTCAACTTGAAAGACAATACTATTAGGAGCAGGCGTGATGCGCGGTACTGTTTAAGCCAGTTGCACACTCTTTGGAGCTGTTTCGTCTGGCCTTACAACCAAGTCCAGAAGATTAAGAAGTACTGTTGCTAGGCAAGATGGTATATACAGTGGAACCCCATTCATACGTTTTTCACTGAACCAGGAAGAAAAAACGTAACAGCCGGGAAAACGCAACAGCGAGAAAAGCTCTGAAAGTGAATGTAAACAGTGCAGCTTTGACTTGAAAACAATTTATTTTCGCAAAGTATGCTTAGGACTTAAAAAAAATTGAAAATGATGGATTGCCGTTTCTTTTGCTCGCTAGAAAGCACCACACGTTTTTCAATAGCCTGAAAGGCTGCATTGCCGTCAGCATCGCTTTGAGGTGTGATGTATATACCTACGGAGGAGCTCCAGAGTGGTGACGGCTTTTCCAATGATTGGATCTGTCAATTCCCTGGAATCTTGTGGCTGGTTATCATCGCATTCAGCGGCTTCAATTGCTACCGAGTTCGCAACCATCTTCGCGATGCTTTGGCACTCCCACATCACGATGGCAGCATCCACGGTGACATAGTCGTCGTATGTGATAGTGTGGCCTTCCAATCATCAGCTGTTCCCAAGTTCACACTTGCTGCTTCTCTGCCTACTGTCTTATAAGCGATGCTGTGCCGCTTCTGGAAACGGTCAATCCAGCCATTTGACGCCGCAAACTTGGTGATGCTCAGCCTGTTGGCTATCTCCATCGCCTTCTTGTGTAAAATGCTGCCGATGAAGTTAACGACGGCAGCATTTGCTTGTTTAAACCCGAGCCTCGTCGAGGTTCCCATACTTGGTGTCACGCGCCTGCTTAGCTTTCGGGCCGAAGAGCACGGCATCCCCTTCTACCTCGGCACGCATTGAGGCAATGCTGTTAAGCGTTGAGGGTGGCAGTGTTTGGCAGTGTTGACCCTTTTTCGTGCTGGCTGCTTGTCGACTACGTTTAGTGCGTCCAGCTTTTCCTCAAGGGAAAGTGCCTTCAGCTTTCACGATGCCATCATGAAGATTGCAGTTTGTGCGACGCAGGTACCCTGAATAATTGCCAGTCAAAACCATTATTATGTGAAGAGTGCAAACAACTTTGGTCATCTGCTGCTACTCTGGCAAAGCTGTACGATGATTGCCTAGCGCCTGGTGAGGGTTGTTGCTATCCTCAATATGCTGACTCTCACCCTACGTAAGTGGCACCTCCATAGACGACCGTTTTGTGGTCATCCGGCAAGCACAGAAGTTATCTAGGAGGCTATGCCCGAACCTGTCCCGGCAACGTGGCGATGTTGGTGCGCGTTGCCTGGGCAGGTTCGAGATACCAGGTTGCAATGCGTCACGCTGGAACTTTTTTACAGCCACAACGTATAACAACAGGGATATTATTAATGCATGAGATCCTATGTGAGTTGCGCCGGGACTGGGCAAAACGATGGGGCAGCTGGAAAAACGCTGCACCAAGGAACGTAAGAGCAGAGTTCTACTGTAGTTATAACTGGGCTGTATGTACATATATTTTGGTCTTTCGTGATATTGTTCAACGCAAAAGTGCTCAACATCTTTTGCAGGCTGAACTGAGCAGCTTGCAGCGCATTCGAGAGGAGACACGGGGAAGCAACATGACCATCTGGTTTGGTCATCACCCAACGCGCAGTGTGTCTTCTGAGGAAATCCACGAGCTGCTCAGGTGTGGCTCACCCACTTGTTGGCTTTGCTCCAGTGAGGCTTGAGTCAGATTTAAAAGTTCATAGTTTGATCATTGTGGCTCACACACTGTGATTATTGGACAGTTGTGGCCGAAGAGCATGAACAAAGGTCAAGGTTTGAAGGGGTACTTTAATGACATTGTTACAAGGAGTATTTAATAGGCAGTAGCTGGTTGGTACAAGTCAAGCTACACAGCACAAAAACAGACTTCCACCTAGCTTGAGCCTTCCGTCATGCCCTCATCACTGTCTTCATTGCTCAACCATGACAAAAACCCTGGCGGATGGAGCACCGTCTTCACCAGTACGGTGCTTCATCCCTCAGGGTTCATTTCATGGACAGCGTATTGCAGTTCTAAAGTTTGAGGCAGGAAACATGCACATTGTCACTTTGTGGTGTGGTAGTCGATGACATGGGTCTTGGCAGAGATATTTCATAGGTGACAGATGTTATTTGGCACAGGACTCGATAGGGCACAACATAGCGCGACAGGAGCTTCTTGCAAAGGCCAACACGATGAGATGGAGCCAGAGCAGGATGAGAGAGCCCCAAGGAAAGCAGGCATCTCTGTGTTGATGATCATAAAGGGACTTTTGTTCAACCTGCGATGAAGAAAGCCAATCGCGAGCTACCGTGCATGTGATGGCCACACGGGCGATGGCATCATGAGCATATGAAGTGGTTGACGCTAAATTACGCAGAAGCATGGTGCCAAAGTACAAAAGGGGGTCATGGCCAAACAGAAGATAAAAGAGCGAGTAGCCGGCCATTTCATGATAGGATGAATTGTAGGCGAAGGTGACAAATGGCAGAGCAGTGTCCCAATCACTGTGATCGTCAGAAACGTTCATGGAGAGCATGTTGGTCAGTGTACGGTTGAGGTGCTTGGTAAGGCCATTAGTCTGGGCATGATAGGAAGTGGCAAATTTGTGATGAGCAGCACATTAGCAGAGAAGATCTTCAACCATGCAAAACAAAAAGCAGCAGCCGCGGTCTGTGAGTAGCTGACAAGGCACACTATGCTGAAGGATGATGTTGTAGAGCATGAAATCAGCGACATTAGTCGCGCAGCTGGTGGCCAGTGCTTGAGTGATCGCGTATCGCATGGTGTAATCCCTAGGGACCACAACCCATTTGTTTCCTGTAGTCGATGTGGGGATGGTGGGGAAGGAGCCTAGCAACTCCAACCCTACGTGATAAAATGGCTCGATAGGGACTTCAATTGGCTGAAGGCGACCAGCAGAGGGTGTCATAGGCTTCTTCTGACGCTGGCACCAGTCACAATTTGTAACATATTGGTGAATGAAACGATAAAGGCCTCACCAGAAAAAAACTGTCTTATGAGGTCATAGGTTCTGGAGACTCCCAAGTATCCCGTGGTTGGAGGATCATGAAGTTGCGTGAGGACATCCCTGCCCAGATGATGTGGGACGACTAGAAGTTGCGTGCCGTCAGAGTGCATGTTGCACCAGGACAATATGTTGTCTTGAAGCAAGAGCATACTAAAGGGTCTGTAATTCTGGATCGAAGACTGTCACCGAGGGAGAGCAATGATGGATCGCAGTGCTATTCGTCGACCACATGAAGAAAGTCCTTGATGGCCAATACGCAGGCGTCAGCTTCGCATTCGTTGGAGCTGGGTTGGTCAACTAGGTGGTGGGATAAGCAGTCAGCATCCTTGTGCAACTTCCCAGATTTGTAGACTACATAGAACATGCACTCCTGTAGTCTTAATGCCTAACGGTCGAGCCTTCCTATGGGATCTTTAAGAGTTGACAGCCAGCAGAGTGCACAATGGTCTGTAACAACTGTGAAAGGGTGACAATATAGGTACGGTCATAATTTTTCAATAGCCCAAACGAGAGCTAGGCACTCCCCCTCGATAATCATATAATTCTGTTCTAATGGAGAAACAAGGCAGATCGCACAGGCTATAATATAAATTGTGCCACTCTGTATTTAAGCGCGGATAGTGCCACTGCCATGGCCACTTGCATCGGTGCAAAGCTCTGTTCTTGTGGCTGGGCCAAAACGAGCCAACACTGGTGGTGACGTGAGGGCAGATATCAGTGCTGTAATGGCATTCACTTGTTCTGCTCCCCAAGAAAAGGCAGCATTCTTTCTGAGAAGGTCAGTGAGTGGCAGTGCAATGTCTGCAAAGTTGATGACAAAACGCCAAAAATAAGAGCAGAGCCCAAGAAAACTGTGGTGTGGACCTCTTGAGAAGAACGTGGCACCAGAAACTCAGACAGCACAAACTTTGTCAGGGTCTGGTTGGGTACCGGTAGCGTCAGCAAGGCGCCCAAGAAGTTTGATCTGATGGCCCCCGAAAGTGCACTTGTTAGAGTTGAGCTGGAGGCCAGCTCGGCGAAAGACATAAAAAATGGCCAACATAGGAGGGAGGTGGCTTTCAAACATGGATGAGAAAACAATCACATTGTCCAGATAGCAAAAGCAGGTCGACCACTTAAAACCACGTAGAAGCGAGTCCATCATGTGCTTGAAAGTTGCAGAAGCATTACACAACCCAAAAGGCATGACTTTAAATTGGTAGAGGCTGTCAGGGGGGCATAAAGGCGGTCTTCTCACAGTTGCGGTCATCGACAGAAATTTGCCAGCATCCAGACCAGAAGTCGAGCAATGAGAAATACTTGGCACCACAGAGACAGTCGAGTGCATCATCAATTCATGGAAGAGGATAAATGTCCTTCTCAGTGATCTGATTCAGATGGTGATAATTGATGCAAAATCGCTATCTATGGTTTTTATTTTTAACAAGCGCGACAGGTGATGCCCAAGGGTTGGAGGAAGGCTCTGTGACATCTTTGGCAAGCAATTTGTCTACCTCCTTCTGTATGACTTAGCATTCAGAATGAGACATGCAGTAAGGGCCTCTGTGAAGAGGACTGACGTTGCCAGTGCCAATGCGATGGGTAACGACATGTGTTCGACCCAGAGGACAATTGTCAACGCCGAAGATATCAAAATAGGACGCTAGAACAATGCAAAGTGCTTTGACTTGGGAAGATCCAAGGTCCAGAGATATCATTTTGTCCAGAAATTCCTTAATCGGCACGGTCGTGGAAGGTACGGCCACAGGCTTAGCATAAGGGGCGAAAGCAGAAATTGTGCAGGCCTCCAAAGGAGAAAGCTCTGCGAGTGAGATCCTTTGAGGAAGAACTTAGGTGGAAGTAGAGAAGTTGAGGACAGGAAGGAATGTTTTGTTGGCAACAACTACCATGGTGTATGGAAGAGCGAGGCTGCGGGTGAGGATTACATAAGTACAGTAGGTGGTGCTACTACATATGTAGTTGCTATCAAGGAGTATCAGGAACGGCGACACAAGTACATAGGTGGCAGCTTGAGGAGGAAGCCAAGGAAACTATAGGGAATGTAGGCAAGGGTGATTGGCAGAGGCGACATCAGGGCACAAAGACAATTTGAGCTATAGAACACCACTAGAGCAATTGATGAGTGCTAAGTGAGCAGTCAAGAAGTCGATGCCAAGACTGACATTGCGTGGGCACTCGTCAAGAACAGTGAAGAGAACTGAAGCGTGGCGGCTGGCAATAGTAACACAGGCTGTAGATACTTGCGATAGATACTTTGCAAGCCTCAGAGCCTAAATAATTTAATATAATAACTTTTCTACAGCCAGTTTTGTTTTTTTCTACTGTGTTGGAACATTGTAACACAGAAGGTGGTCACATGGAAACAAGACATTGTGAGGTTTGACACTCACTCTGGCTCACTCCTCACTCGGTCGTCTGCTATGCTTCTATATAGGCCTTCACAATGAGTAGCAGCATAGGAGGCAACCGAGCAAGCCAGAGTGAGCGTTAAATTGTTGCAGTGTTGTGCCCCCATGGAACCGCCTTCTCTATCACAATGTAATGGCACAGTAGTAATGAAACTCAAGCTGGCTGTAGAAAAGTTACTATATTAAACTATTTAGGCGCTTTGAGGCTTTTGAGTATATTTGCTAGGGTTTAAAGGTCTAGGACCTTCATTTAACACATAAAAGATTAAGTATAAAAATATCATGTTGGTAGGCTTCTTCTTGCTGGGCCAAAAAATATAGGTAAATTTGGTCGACAGCTTTTTAACACGTTAAGTGTTGCCATTGGAGCACATCCACAAGCAATGCCATGCACTATATGAAATGAAGACTGCACTTTCTGGTCAGATTTGGCAACTTTAGAAACATTGGGGAGTCTTGAAAAGTCAACCTTTGACAGGAGGTATTGCTTAAATTGGCCTCGTGTACTCCTAGCACTTCCGAAATCAAGTAAGTTTTAAATTACAGCAGCAGTGAAAGCCTTGGAGCTTCTCTGATGTCTAATTTTTCGCTCTGGTGTTTATGCTGCTCTAATGATGCTTCAGACGTCACTAATTCTCCAGAGAGTGCATTGTTTTGAATAATGAGTTTGAATAGTATCAACTTTATTTTCTCACGCAATGGGTTGCTTTTATTCATTAGCATTCCGACAACATATGTAACACATAGGAGAAACTGTTCCCCTTGTGTTGAGTTTTCACTAGCACACAAGTCGGCAATTGATTTCGAACCAACCTTCCGCAGCAGCTTGCTTGATTAGCAGTCTGATCTCTTCCTTTTTGAACACCACATATGCAAATGCCCATGTTTATTGCTGTACAATACTGTGCAATGCTGTAAATTATGTACAGGAAACTGCAGATTCTGTACAGAGCATGAGAGGGCTCCAGTGTACAATGCTGTAAATTACTGTACAAGAAAGTGCAGATACTGTATAAAGCACGAGAGGGCTCCAGTGCCAGTCTGAGGTGCACGACATCCAGCTGTCTTACAGAAAGAAGGTAATCGAGGATGAGGAGGCTTATGGGTCTTCCCAACAAGGCAATCATTGCTATTAAGAACCTAAAGAATGCTGAAAAACAAAGAAAGAACATGCTTGCTACAAGGAGACAGAACAAATGCTTTCCGTACAATACGCATATAAAGGCTAGGGCCTTTTCAGATGAAAGAGCAGCGTTTGTCTTATGGAACAGACACGGTTTCAGAATTGGGAGAGAACATGTCAGCTTGCCTTCACCTTTATATTGTATCTTGTCCACATGTAGAACCTGCTGCGTGGCACACGCGCTCTTGTCCACCTCTTCTTGTTCGCTTCCGTGCGCCTCCCCGTCTAGCAAACGATGCTACTTCACTACTGGGGAATGGTTTCATAGGAGTGGCATTTTCGAATGAAGTATGTCGATTTTATTGTGAAGGTCAAGTTTCAATTCATTTTATTTTCCTAAGTTAATCAATCTCTGAAAAAAAAATAATAATAATTGAAGGCCGAATAAAAAAATCTTTTAAACATTGAACTATAATTTTTTTTCCTTTTTAATTGCAATTCATTTCATTCTCACTATTTTTGTTTGCCTGAGGATAATATTTCTGTACTTGCGTATGGGGGCAGAAACCTGGAGGCTTACGAAAAGGGTTCTACTTAAATTGAGGTCAATGCAACTAGCTATGGAAAGAAGAATGATAGGTGTAACGTTAAGGGATAAGAAAAGAGCAGATTGGGTGAGGGAACAAACGCGAGTTAATGATATCTTAGTTGAAATCAAGAAAAAGAAATGGGCATGGGCAGGACATGTAATGAGGAGGGAAGATAACTGATAGTCATTAAGGGTTACGGACTGGATTCCAAGAGAAGGGAAGCGTAGCAGGGGGCGGCAGAAAGTAAGGTGGGCGGATGAGATTAAGAAGTTTGCAGGGACAACATGGCCGCAATTAGTACATGACCGGGGTAGTTGGAGAAGTATGGGAGAGTCCTTTGCCCTGCAGTGGGCGTAACCAGGCTGATGATGATGATGAGGATGAATATTTCTGCATTACGTTCGTATTTTGAATGAGGAAAATGATAAAGCTTCCTCTTAATCGCCGAGCTCACCATAGATGACGTTGCATATGTTGCCTGAAAGTGGACCAGAAACCTAAGTGCAGTTTGTATCCAACTGTGAGGTACAACTTAGTCTCACATTTCTTTTTTTGGTGCTGTGGCAAACATACAGACTGTTCCACATTTATGTTGCTGCCATGCTATCCCAAATGCAACGGCGCATACGCGACCTGCTTGGTGTGTCTTATCACGGGATGTGTTCTTGGTGTGTGGGTGAGCAGTTAAGGTGAGAAGGCTGGTGCCTGGATGCACGCTATATTCCTACCCACCTATTATTGAAGGTCACATGATCTGCTGAGTTTTAGAGGCTTGGAGCAGTGAAATGGTAAAGGGAGCACTAGCATGGAACATTTTTGTGGGGACAAGAATGCATACTTGCCACTATTAGTGCTCGATGACTGCGAGCACTCGCAGTCAACAAGTGAAATCTGTTCATGTGTGTTTTTGGGCATGTAACGCCACATGTGTTTAGTTAGTAAGTGAATCTCTTCTGCAATTTTTACTGAACATAAAACCATGAACCTGACTTTGTGTAATAATCTAATACATTGCTATCATGGTCAGTTCTTCTTTCTTTGGGCAAAACTGGGACTTCTTTGTTTTCCGAGTCATGCTGCGACCCAATAGGACTAAGTACTGTTGTTATACAGAATGCCCTTTGAATTCCACAGGCTTGTTGAGTGTTCTTTGACTACAAGTATGGCAGAGCTCTGGTTTCAATCTCGCTTATCATTGCAGGTTTGGTGGCCCATACCTGTGTGGCCACTACCACAGTCTGCTGGGTTTCTTCCGAGGCATGTATGCGCTGCAGCCATCGGGGTTCCTCGAGCTAGAACTGGCCGATTGGAAGACCGGTCGCCTGTGAGTGCCTTCGTGCAGCTTTTATTTGACTTCTACAGATGCGGTTCGAGTCAACAGAACAGAATCAGCGAAGGTTGAGAACATGCTGTCATGTTGGTGGGATCCATCTGCTACAGTTAAATCGAAGGGACCCTGAAAGGAAATGGAGCTGTGTTAGTAACTCACCCTTCTTCAATGTCAAGAAACTCTTGCCATAAGAGGAGGCCTAATAAGCAAAAAAAAAAAAAAAAAAAATGAAAGACGGGTAGTGAAGCGACCGTGAAGCGACCTTGAAGTTCGCGCAGCTGCTTACTGTGTTTTCAAGGCATCTGCTCAGGCCTACTTAATTTTCTATTGGTAAAGGTGGACTGCTCTGTATTCTGAAAGAGTAAAAGACTAATCTTAACATGTTTCAAAAACTTTGACTGCTCTCGAGAGGCTCAAATATGAGAGAATACTTTGAAATATGTGACAACATATTGACACACCAGCAGAGTGGTTTTGGTATGAAATTTAAATGACGAAACTTTCACCTTCACTTTCTCTTCTAGTAATCAGTGTCTTACCACATAATTAACAAAAATAGAGCTCTGGAGGAATAATACACTCATACCTTGTTATAACGAATATAGCAAAGCAAATAAAATTCCCCTTGAAATTCCCATAGAGATTCATGTATTTAAAAGCCCTTTTTAAAGAACTGAAGGTGTCCTGCCAGTGGATACATAATGAACTAGATTCGTCTCCGAAACCAAAAGATACCCGACCGTTTTGTATCGATTACATCACTTTCTGCAGGTTTTGGCACTCGTCTGCCGCTGCTGCCGCTGCTCTTTAAAACTCCCTGACCCCTGCGTCGAATACGTCATCAAGCAGCACTGGTCTTTTTCACTACCGCACATAACTGAACACTTTCACATAAGCATCAGCTCATTATCGCACTTCTCCGCACTGACCTCTCTCTCTTTTGCGTGCCTGGCTGCACTAGCCGTGCCACAGTGTGCCACTATGCGCGACAGTGTAAAAGGTTAGTGCATTCACTTCTCTCTTTCTCTATGGCGTGCCACACATGCAAGCACAGCTGGGCCTGGCCTCAGAGACCTCTGGGCACAAACTCAGGGGGTCATGCCCAGGCCGTGCATTCACTTCTCCCTCTCCCTGCGACACACCGCGCCGGCTAGCATCTGGGCGCGGCCTTGGAAATCGCACTGGCATCAGTGCAATCTCGGAGGCCATGAGCCACCGAGCCAAGCCGGTGCGGTAAAGTTCTCTTGCCTTCTCGATCACACAGTGGAGCGCTTTGTTGTGCGCCACGTGCTACTCAACCACGGCAGGCCAAGTGGAAAGTGGGCGCAAAAGACCATCGCAATGGAATAAAAGGCAGCTAGTATGTAAAGGCTGCTGTGTCAGGTCCCAAGTCTCGTGTTGCACATGCCGAACATTCTTTTGTTCTTTTATTCAAATTTCATCGCATGCGTGGCAGTGTAACGGTTCCGTGAGCTGCAAATCTTTTTATTCTTTTTAATCTTTAATCTTTTTATTTCCATGCTTACAATTGTGCACCACAGTGGGCATATATTGCAATAAACTGTAATACAGTGAAACCTCATTAAACCATAGTTGGCCGGAGCTCGGAAAAAGTACGTACTAAACAGTAGTACTGCTTAACCGAAATAGCATGAGATTGCCCACATACTTGTCAAAAACGGAACTCAGTGAGAGTGTGATTAAAGGGCAAAAAACATGCAGTATTATTGACTTCGCGCAACAAAAGTCTGTTATTTTCGTTTGATGCCATGGCGGGGTAGCAGCGACGACAGCAGCCTCAAACTCACTTGAGCTGTGAGCTAGCTTTTCCGCCAGACCCTTCTTCTCGCAAACACGTGCATGAGGCTGACTTAACACACAGCTTCTGTCACTGTTGGGCCTGAATCGCTTGTGCTGTCGGTTTCCGTTTTGCCCTCATCACTGTCATTAGGCGACACTTCGGCAACAACAGAGGCAATGATAGCGAAAAGTCGAAACTTGTAGCTGACATCTTTTCACGGTCGCAGCCGCACTGCCGAGCAACTTCTTCACATTCCAAAATGCCACACACCGTAGTCAATGATAGATTCCTCTCGCATTCCAGCGCCGACCTCTTGCGCCACGTTCGATAGCACGAACGATGTCCAATTTTTCTTCTATGCCGAGCACCCGGTTTTTGTCTAAGCTTCGGCATGACGCGAATCCTAGCTTGCACGCTGCAGTGACGCCACGACACTGTCTGGCACCCTGCCGAAATGATGTTGATGCGGCTTCACCCTTCCAAGCACCCTTTCCATTTGTGCTTGGAGGTCGTTCTGATCTCTGAGGCTTGTTGTTCTGCTGGGCCGACGTACTGCCATGATTGCCATCATGACATACTCCCATGATTGCGCGACAAAAAGTGGAAACACTATGTGTTAATCTATATGTACGCAATAAGCTGGTACAGTTTATGCAGATACAAAACTCATTATGTTCAATGGCAGCTGAGTTGTGGATTTAACTTTACTACTTCTAAAACGAAACTACTGTTTAACCCTTTGAGGGTCGAATTATTTTGAAAAAAAACTTTCCCAGGTGGTCAAATTACTTCATTGCCGATCTTGAATCTACAGAATCTATAAAGTCGGGAATAAATAGTAAAAAAAAATTAGGAACGGTATTTTGGTGTCGGCATCACTCAGAACTGCGAAATTTTCAATAGTATTTCAGAGTGTGGTACTCCTTGAAACAAGGGTCTACGCACAGTGCCTTATCGCAGTCTGCACACCTAAAACGCGTGTCTGTTCTCTTGGAGCGATGAGTTGTGTTGGCACACACATGACATATTCTCTGCATGCGGCTGCCTTGGGCAGAGGTCTGAGGCACCCTCTCGCGTAAGCGCGTTGCCGCAGAGAGTGAGAATACCTCGTGCACAGCGGTGATAAACAAGCTAAGAGCAGTGCCAATCAAGATAGAAATCAACTTCCCCAACCCCTGCAAGAGAGTGCCGACAAAAAGAAAGGTCACGTTTCGTGGGCCTCCACTGCTATCACGCGGCGAAACCGCAACCGCAAAAGGGGTGTTGCCGCAGTCTGCGCGACGCGCTGAAGCTAGAAATCAGTTCTTTTTATCTCTGCAAGAAGGTAGCGCGAATTTCAAATGCTTCTTGTAAGTCCTAAGAGGTGGCAGCACCTCCCATAAGCACGCATCATCATCATCATCATCATCAGCCTGGTTATGAGCACGCATCATCATTATGGCGCAAAATTTCAAACGGAGGGTCGGAACCGTACCCATACGGCAAAGACCTTATGGGACAGAAAACCGCTACCGTACATATACGGCAAAAAACTTCAAAGGGTTAAGCGGGTACAGTTTATGGGGAGTGGTGGGGAGGCCAGTGGCCCTCCCCACCACCTCTCTTCATCTGGCTGCTGATTGTGTTCACTCGTTTAACTGCTTCCTGGGTGCTCCGATCACGTGCAGCAAGCCGCGGCTGTTGGCATTAATAACAACTGCAAACTTAAGAAGGGTCACGGGTGGCAAGTTATTACAGTGTTCGCAATGACACGTTCAAGTTTTCACTTTCCCCACGTGCGATCAGAGAAAGGAATCTGCTCCACTCAGACATAGTTTCCTCTCCGTCACTTTCATCGTTCATCAACCTACTAGAGACATCAAACAGAGAAGACGCCACTTAACACACCCACATATCTTAAACTGTAATACTTATTTCTGCGCGTGGAATTTCTGCATTTCAACCCCCAAACTCGCCGCTTCTGCGCGGTTATCTGTTAGCTCTCTAATCTCTAAGCTCTCTAAGTTCTCTAATCTTACAAGGGTCTTTCATTCGCTATTTTTTATATAAATTCTAGTAATACAATATTGTTATATTGTTATACCAACTACATTGTTATATTGTTATAGCCATATTGTTATACCAACCAAGAGTATTGTATCATTGGTGATTTCTGCAGTAGTTAAGGAAGCCTCTTCCTTTTTCCTTTCTTTCTTTTAATGTACCATGTAACATGACCTGTTTGTTTCTCTCTGTAAAATCGTGCCCACCTGCTTTGGTTTCAACTGAGACTGGCAGTATTGCAAATAATAATAATAATAATATGTGAGCACCACCAAGGCATTGCTTTGGTGGCTCCAAAAGGGGCCGCTGGCTTGCATGAGAAAACCTTATGTCAGTCAGCCTTGCATGCTTTACGCGAAGCTTGATGACATTCTCCTCCAATGCATCCAGGTGTTGCATGTAGTGCAGCGGAAGGTTCCTCACGAAAACAGAGCCCCAGAGGGACTGAATCATCTGCCGGGCCTCCTGTGAGGACAACGTTGAGGCAGCCTGTCCCTACCGCATCATCACTGGCATCATCGCCGTCGCTATCTGATGCAAGCATGTTTGCGATGATCGCCTCATCAGTTAGAAGCACTTAGTTTCCAAATGTATAGCCACGCGCTTTGTTTTCTCTGGCAACGTCATGCATTGCCGATGATCAGCGGGTGCCTCAGCCATCTTCCGTTTCGGCAGCGAATCAAACCAATTGTTGGTCAAACGAGGCTGAGAAACCGCGTGGCCAGAAACGATTTCGACGCACCCAACGAAAATGAATGCGAGTTATTAAGCTGTTTGCAGAACTGCGCTGAATAACGAGCCAGCGAGCAACATGTGAGTAACCTGCGAGCAGCGCATTTGGTGCATTCCATTCGTGTTTCGGTGGGTGGGTTGGCTTAGAGCTATGAGCGCAGCCGATTCGTGTTCATAGGGGTGGAAGGGTGACGGAAGAGAGTTGAGGTGTCCTTTGTTGAGAGACATATACTGCGCTGCACTCACCCGACCTTTCACTACCTTTAACCAAGAATCTCTCTATGTCTCATGTCCGTGCTTTGCAGAATAACATTACATTAACCTGACTAGCCCAACAGTACATTCTTGTATCTTCCAGTGTTTTCTGACACGCTTTGCATATGCCGTATTTTCGCACGTATAACCTGCCGCCGCGTATAAACCGCAGCCGCAATTACAACAGCCCGGAAAGAAAAAAATATATCTTCGCATAAATCCGTGGTAATAACTGAGTATAACAACACTCAAATTTTTACCAAAGCGGTCTCCACTTGCGGATGCATGACTCGACCACATTGTATCTTCGGCCAGCGGCTTCGTTCCCCCATTCTTCGGCGATCCTGTGAAAGTTGGATTTACTCGCGGGATGTTATTGCAGACGAATCAGTCATTGGATATGTGACGTGATTAGGAGCACAACTAGCGCTCACATGACAGCGTATGACAGCGTGAACATAGAAATGGAGCAAACGTGACTGAGCCAGAAATCCCACCAGTGATTTGACTCATCGCTGTATCACCAAACGCTTCGCGCAGACTGAAGGAGCGCCGTGAGAACTGGTTACGTATGAGTTTGCCGGCGCCGCGTGCACTGTTCGCTTACTACTAAATGCAAAATGTCTGCCTGTAAAGAGGAGGATAATTGGCGACCATCAAAGAGCGGAGAAGGGGCTTCAACACTAGGCGATAACGAAGCTTTGAATGGCAGAGAAACTTGCCTTGAGGTGTGGCTTCACGGCAGCACTGCGAGCGTTGCCGTGAAGCCACACTTCAAGCCAAAATGTGCATGTAACTTGCATCCCCATATTACAGATAATTATTTTTAAATTTCTGGTGCGGGTTATATGTGCAGAAATATGGTGATCTTCATGTTTTAGTGCCACAGGTAAAAATATAAGCGGCCCTAAAGTGTATGCAATGCATTTTAAATGGGCCTGTTTTCCTTATTGCTTGGGACTCCAAGGTGTGACATTGGCATGCACAATTGCAAACATAGTGTCTACTAATAGGATACTGTGAGGCAAGGCTGCACACTGAGGGGCATAAAACGTTACAGTGAAGCTATTAAGGGGAGTTCAACAGCATCTTTTGTGTGGTGGTGAAGGCCTGCACACAAAACTCGCGGTAGCATGGCCAGTATCATCGGAGCCCTGAAAGAGCTGCATGACCAGGACACATTGGTGAGACTGCACAGCAGGATGCTGATGCTTGTGGGGAGCCATTGCTAAGAACAGCCAGCAACACACCCCTACCAGGGCATTGGAAAAGGCAGCTAGGCATCAGTGTTAGTAGAGCCAGCATAGCATACAAAAACATGCATAGGATATTGTGGAGAGTATAGAAGTACATACCAAGCTCAGATTTAGTGAAGCATTCGAAAAGTCTCCAGTAGATTTTGGGCAGTGGTAAACCAGACCATTAGGACTTCTGAAGGGTGTGATAACACCCTTATACCACAGCTTTGTTGACTTTGTTGCTTGAGCTGCTTCAATTAACATATCCGCAATTTAATTTTTCACAAGTGCTATGTAACTAAGCCAGTTGAATGAGTTCGATGCATTGTCCTGTTGTTGTTCCAGGTTCCGGGTTGCAGCAGTGGACCATGGTCTGTTCAGTTTTGTGGATGTACGTTTCCGTGAGTGGCCCATAATCCTTGTTACAAATCCAAAGAGCGCTGTGATGGCCATGCCTTCTGTGGAGCCATTGCAACGCATTACCCATTCTACTCACATCAGGTTGGTGGACGGTGTGCACACACCATGCTCAGAGTCAAGTGCTCTACTTGTTTGCATTGTAATGTGTTCTTTTACTGCTGCAGGCAGCTAAGTCCTAGAAAACATTGTTTTTCCATAAGTAACATTGTGCTGAAGTTCTTTAGAGTGCCAAACACGGCACTCTGTTAACACTATGCTCATTTTGGCAACATTGAACTGTTTTATGAGCAAATGGAAAGAGATATGAAGATAAGATTCAGAATGCGGAGGTTTGAATACCTGGAGAATAATGGCGATGCTTCTTCCAATCTCAATATGAAATACGTGGATTTTTTAAAGTTGGTTTATATCCAGTGAGCCCACTACCTGGCCAGGAAGGTAAAACACCTGGTCCCAATGTGGGAGTAGCCTGCTCCATGGAGTCTTGTGCCCCGTAGCTCGCAGGACCTTTCAGTAAAGTTATTCCATCCATCCATCCATATGCATTCATTCACATTTTGCCCATGTAATTTGCACTGTGCCTTTTTGTTGGCTTCATTATCACTGCAAGATTTTTTTTTTGTTATGTGAAAGTTCATTTCTAGCTTTTGAGCCTTGCTATGTGCTATTTATATATGTTCTTAAATTTCCACCATGTGTCATATCTGTGTGTATAATACATTCTTAATTGTCTCAGTGTGTCTGTCCTTAAGGAGTGTGTACCTGTCATGTTCCATGCATTTATTGAAGGCGCTGTCGCTTTGTTGCTGTGAATGCCAAAAATGGTGCCAAGTATTCTCAGTAATGGCTGCCAAGTAATGGCTTTTCACCTTGGCCCCTTTTACTATGCGTAACCATTGTGACAAGCAAATAAAGAATGAATGAATTAATGAATGGAGGTGGTGTATCTGGCAGTCCTGGGCAGTCAGAAACAACAAATCAGAGACCCCCAATCGTCGTGCCTGCTTCTGTTTCTTGCCTGTGCACTATCTGCATACCTGCCAACTCTCCCGATTGATCCGAGAGGCTCCTTAATTTCGACCTGACCTTCAGATTGTGCAGACGTGGCCATAAATCTGAAAAAACTGCCCCAACCCCATGTCTTTGTGCAGTACAGCCGCATCGTAATTGCTGTTATGTGCTAGGTAGCTAACCGAAGTCAGATTGAAATCTAAGCCATTTGTGTGGGCAGTGCAAGCCCAACCCAGTTCGCTTTAGATCGATACATGTGTTGAGGAATGTGCATGTGGCAAAGCTCTAATATGCATTACATAATGGCCAGGTTCCATAAGCCAGCTTCGCAGCAATACGTACTTGTTAAGCGGTGAAGCAAATTAAGAGTAGAAAGGGGCCAGTGTCGTGGGACCTTGTATGCTTTTCTTAATTATACAAGCGCGCACTCACCATCTCCAGTCACAGTACAAGCACCGATACATCTAATGACTGTTCTGACAGCCATTCAGAGCAGTCGTGGTCGTTGTCATTGCCCCCCCCCCCCTTCAATTGGTGGATCTCTCAAAATTTCAAGGTCCCTAGCTTAACAGGTATGCATCTGCCCCATGTAGAGACACTTCATCTCCTGTCTGCCTGGCCCTTTTCCCATTTTACAGGGCCCTGGTGTTCTCGCCCGTGCCAGTGTCAGAGGTGCGCTGCAGTGTGGACAACAGCCATTGGCAGCCCCTGAAGCAGGTTGCCGAGGGTCCCTTGTGGGTCGCTCCATGGGACACCAAGGAGATCTCGCCAGGGCTGCACACTCTTGTGTGAGAAATACTCACTGTGGCTCTAGCACATTTTCAACTGGTGCCTTCACAAATGCAAACCATTCCTTGTAACAGAACTGTTTCTAGTGCAACGACCCACCTCTAGATAATCAGAATAGCCTATGGAAATTCATTATAACACATTTTTTATTAATTCACCTTTTGCATAGATACAATCCTAGAAGTCACTTTTGACGACTAAAACAAAAAATTGCATTATGATCCTAACATGACCTAACAAGGTGTAATCTCCGGAGCAACATCTATAGGTCCATATGAATGATAGCATCGTGGGTGATTTGTTCCAACAATGCAGGCTGTGCTGCCATACATTTCGGTAACGGATTGTTCATCATGTTATGCTAAAATCGTCAAACAGGAGCATGATATGCTACACCAAGAGCTAATATGAATATACACTGGGCTAGCTGCATATACACAGTCAGGCCACATGGACACACGTTGCAATAACGGATCAATACCTAAGGGCCCTATAGAAGCTCTTTCGCTGTAGATGAATGGCCTTGCACCAGCGCCTTATTTCCCACCGTTGTGCTTCGTCATGCTCCCGTTGCTCCCATACACCTATGCATCCTGCTGTTCAGCAGTTGGCTTTCCTGCAAAGCTTAGTCGTCCAGTGGCTGAGCTTATTGCATTTTGTGACTGAAGTGGAAAGTGAAAAAATAGTTATTGCCTTATGCTTGGAAAGTTGTTCTGAAACTAAGTCTAGGTGCTTTCTAAGTTTGGTAATGTTAATTCTAGAAATAGTGAAGAAACTTGCATTATCTGCTGCATTGTGAACTATGAAACCATATGGGTTCTGAAACGTCAATCATTTATAACCCAGGCAACACCTATTGTCATCAACCAGACGAATGGTACCACATCCCATGATTATACCGTCATTAGGTAATGTGCTATACACATAAACTGACAATGACGCTGTGGTTGCTGGATTGTGAAAAAGTAATCCGTATGAATTCTGAAACATCTAACAATGATTTTTCGCTTTGTCATCGACCTTAATTTTTTGCTTCCCATAACACTCTATTTGGCCAGACGAGCTTCTTCTAAACTCGCCATAAATTTGTGTTATACAGTCTACCCTTACAGTACCAATGAAATTGATTGAATTATTTGGTAAATTGAATTTTACACAAGACAGAAAAAATGCCAGAACACACCACTGATTCACCTGGCAGTTCTAACATGCCCTTTTTTGTTTAATATTTTTCTTTACGAGCAATGTCATCATACCTAGCCTTATTGCAACATGAAATTGGCAAATATTGCTTTATCATGATATCACTGTAATGTTGATGATGCCAGGTTCAGCATTTCAACACCAACTTTCGTAGGAAATTAAAAATATCTTATGACCTTCATACTTGCTGTCATCCCTTTCATGTGTGAGAAGTGAGTGGTGGAGTTCCTCAACTTCAAGAAAACATAGCAGTAGTACTTCTTAAATGGCTTTTTGATTGCAAATCTTACTGTTCTGAGGAATGAATAAAAGAATAAATGAATGCCAATTCACAGGGTGCAGGCCATGGACCATGAAGGAGTCTGGTCGGAGGCTTATGTGGTGACCTTCTCGGTGGATGGCGCCCTGCCCGCCCATGATGTGGCCATGCGCATCCTTCTACAGGGCGGCATCAGAGCGGTGGGCCAATGTTGTTTGAGCCTCACTTTAATTACCATGAAGGCAGGGAAGCCTAGGAGAGGCCTTGGCTAGCCTGGCTAGTGTGGCAAAGGGCAAAAGTCAGCTGTCTTAGCAGAGGAACACTGGACTAGTGTTCCAAACTACCATCATTGTCTGTACCTTAACACTGCACTTTGGTAACTGCACCATGCTCGCCTGGCTGCGCAGGGCAAGTGAACACAACTACATTGGTGACCATTGTGTGACCATTGGCATTTCCACTATGCACGGAGCTGATAGATTATATTGGATCTATGTGCAATATGCAGCACATACACACAAAGCTGTCGCTTTGATGCGAAGTTCTGCAATGCTGGCAATGCAAGCATGATGAACCAGCACTGTTGAGGTGAGGCAATCTTGTTGGTCCACAATGAAGGGCGTGACAGAAAGGGTAGAAAGATGACAAGGAGGAGGTTGGCTCACCAATATAGCTAAGGCCTTCACATCCATCTTCGAGACCCTCTTCTACTTCCGTATCCTTCCTCCGTGAAGGTATACATAGTAGAAGCTCGGTGATACGATCATGCCTGATACGTATTTCAGGATAAGAATTTTCGAGAAGCTCCATCGCAAGTTCATTAGCTTGGGATGCTAAATGTGGTGTTAAATTAAATGCAATGCTAAATTTTGAATGTTGCAAGACTGCTTTTCGCTTTGTAGTGGATGATAAGACCAATTGAGCAGGCATTTGATTGAGGCCCCGGTAGCACGAGACACTGGCTGCTGTCAGGCCGGCAGAGCAGCCGCACCTGTGCACCGGTTGCATTCCTGCTATCAGGGTGACCTACGTCACTGCCTTGACTGCACCAATGTGCATCCTCTCTGCCACTTTAAAAAAATGAAAACAACGAAAAAAAACTTTTGCTTTGTGCAATGTCATGCAACTTTTTGACATTTTCAGGCACCTTGCAAACTTTATCAGGAGCCGGCAATCACATGCAACCCAGTCTTGCCGCTTCAGTAAGATTGGCGGCATTCACTTCCCTGGGTAGCCTTATCTATGTTGTCCACACCTTCGGTTGCCTTCAGCACCTTATGACAATTAGAAACTTTTCTACCTTTCCACTAGTCAGATCACACGATACAAAGTAGCTTCACCGCTGCAAAGCAAACAGATTCGCTTATGTTGCGCAAATCATATCCTTATCACCATCAGACAGGAGCTAGGCTTCTGCAATGAAAGAAACTCTAGAAAACCAGGCAGATCTTGAAATTTTGATCATAGAACACGCGAAGTGTGCTGCTCGCTGCTGCCGAAATGTGCACAAAACAAGCGTGGCAGTGATTCAAATTCGCATTTACCAATAGAAGTGCCTCCTGCACAACCACAACTGCTGTAATGAACTGCGATGCTAGTTTTCTCTTCTCACACCCGCTTTTGTTACTTTTATTTCTGCGTGGAGAAATACAGTGTTTACGGCAGTACCAAGGTGGTCTGGCACTGCGCCAACGGAAAGCCACGGTCACGTGATCAGTAGCCGATAGCACCTCCCAAAGCCCGATTTTCTTCCCGACTTCAAAGACAACACACTAAAGAGCGCAATTTCCTGAAAATCTGCAGTGTATTTCTTCCATATAGTTCACCATGAGATAAAAGAAGGCCTTAGGATTGCAAAAAAAAAAAAAATAATAATAATTGAAAGTCTTGAGCAATTCTGAGTGGAAATTCGGCCGCGTGCCTCCTTAATTGCCCTATACTATGTTTACGAATTTTGGGTGATACGAGTTTTTGTGCCGTCCTGAGAGATTCATATCACCAAGATTCTACCGTTATTTCAAAATAAGATGAACCATGGGAAATCTGATGCAATCATTTGACAACTTTGGGAATCGGCAGTGGTGTGTGTATTTTTCTGACTTGACGTGGTTTTGTTGAGAGTGCACTATGGCTTCTATTCTCCTTTGGGGTTCATTTATGTTCCGTGCAAGCCTTGCAGTGCTTCACTACAGATGCTTAGTGTTCAACAATCACAAGATGTTGATATTGCCATGTAATTTCCAGGGAATTAATAAATCACATTACATTGGAACCCTGATTATACAACTTTCTCGGGACCGCGAGAAAGCATCGTAAAATGCGGGCATCATAAAGTCCAAACATAAATTATGCCTATAAAAATACTACTTATTTCGCACAATGGATTTATGAGAAACTTCAATGTAAACTACTAACATACTCTGAAGGGCTTGGAAAACGAAATTACCAAAAAAGTAAATGCGATAAGAATTAATGCTGCAGTACAGGTACCAATCATGCTTTATTTAAACGAGCCCTTATGGCACTCCACTGTCCACTGCTGCGATTCCCGCCAGCCTGTGCGAACTTTAAAAAAAGTAAGTTTTTTTTGGACTTTGTTTGATCCGTGAACCAAGAGCTTTCGCTCGAGTTGGGCAATGTCCAAAAGGAAGTCCTCTGCGGCATCACGTGAACAGATGAAGTTCCAGATGCCGTCTATGTCCCGCAGTACCTCGGCGTACGTGGTAGGCACAGGCACGGCATCTGTGGCGGCGTCGTCCTCCTCGTCCAATGTCGCAGTGGTGTCGGCACTAGGCAAAGCCTCCTCGATGGTATCATCACTGTCCAGTGACACCTCGCCGCAGATCGCAATGTTGTCGTTGGCCTCCACGTCCTCGGCAAAGGTCGTGGTGAGGTTTAAACCTTCGAAATCGTCATCGGCGAAGCCTGCATCGGCCTTGAGCGGCATCAAGGTTGTTGTGTCCCCAGCAGAGGAGGCAGTCTCTTCCTTAAAGCCACAGTGCTTGAACGAGTTAGCGATTGTGCTTCGCGACACTGCGTTCCACGAACTGGCAATAAAATGCGAGGTGTCGAGCACAGTGATCTTTTTTCCGACTCACTGCGCTCCATAGCCGCCAGCCAACGCTGCACGAACCGCTTCCTGCACCCTTGCTTGACGCTCTTAATGATGCCGGTATCCAGCGGCTGCAGCCGGCTTGTGCAGTTAGGCGGAAAAAAACAACCTTTATGTTCCTCAGGCTGAACGTATCTGGTGGGTGGCACGGTGCGTTGTCCACGAAAAGCAATATTTTCCTCGCCTTAGCACCCATTTTGCTATCCAGCTGCTGCAAAAAATTGCTGAAGAGCGAAGACGTCATCCATGCCTTTTTGTTGAAGTTGTAGCTGCACGGCAGCGTCTTCAAGTTCTTAAAGCACCGTGGCTTTGCAAACTTTCCCACAACGAGCACGGGCAGCCTCTCGGAACCGTCCTCGTTAGCGCAGAATAGTGCCGTCACACGCTCTTTATTACGCTTGCCACCATGACAGCTGTCACTGTTTTACGCAAGGGTTTGCTCGGGCTGCATATGGTAAAGAATTTCGCTCTCATTGGCGTTGAAAATGTCGCAGAGCTTGTATGCAGCAATCATCTCCGGCAGCGACTCCATCCATTCGTTCACTGTCGAAACATCCACGGAAGTGCTTTCTCCAGAGGAGTGTCTGTACACAATCTTGTTTTGTTTTTTAAAGCGATCCAGCCTCCCGTTCGATGCCTGAAATTCGTCGATGCCCAGACACAATGTCACAAGGTCCGCCTTTTCTTTTATTATGGCGCCATCAACATTGATCGCAGAGCTCCGTGCTTGATGCAGCTACTTGACGAGAACTTTTTCTAACTTCTCATGCTGTCTTTCTTTTGCAGCTTTCCGCTTGAGCCTGAACTTGTTGGCTTTCTACAATATCACCACTTTGTTTGCCAACAAGATCATCTTAAGCGAAGATTTGGGTATCTTAAGGTCCCGGGCAATGCTTGCTTTCATGGCTCCATGCCGCATTTCCACTTCCTCAATAATATTCAGCTTATTGCCGAGCGACAGAACTGTCCGCTTTCGAGACATCGTGCGTCGCGTTGCTCCACACAACTCAAAACCTCCGCTGAACGCCGGTCACTAGGATTACGATGAAGAACACGTGTGATAAACCTACGCCTCTCCGCGCTACCTTGTCGGCGATCTGCTGCTGGGAAACTTGGAGGAGAGAAACGCTTCCCCAATGCGGCGAGAGGCGACGCCGCCGAGAAGAGAGGGAGAAAGTGATTGTGGATAAGAAAAGGCGCTATTTCAGCACAGTGAGCATTGCGGGCGGCTGCTGGTGGGGTGGAGAGAAACACTTCCCCAATGCCACGAGAGGCGACACCATTGAGAAGAGAGGGAGAAAGTGATTGTGGAGAAGAAAATGCGCTATTTCAGCACAGCGAGCATTGCGGGTGGCTGCCGGTGGGGGAGAGAGAAATGAACGATGAGATGAGGCAGGGAAGAAAGCTGCGCCGGAGCGAACCGGTCGAGCGGTGTCAAGCGCTCTGCATGCGGAGAGACGGAGCGAGGAAAGAGACTCACGGCACTTTTCTTTCGTCCGCCGTTTCGTCCCGTGCTTTGCGAGGGTCATCGTATAATGCGGGTCAGGCTTAAAATTGCATCGGATAAACGGGGTTTTTAATGCATTGCTTCTATGGGGACTTTGCCGGGACTGCGCTAATCCGTCGTAAAACCAGGGTCGTTGCAAAACTGGGGGACGTATAACCGGGGTTCCACTGTACTTTATTGCATACAGTATGTGCTGCTAAATCTTGACAATGTTTGGTAGGTAACATTACCAATGGTTTTTCATTTGTAGTGTTCATATAGCCATCAAAAATATAAAAGTTTGAGTCTGCATGAGACGTAATTGTTGCCGTATAACAAAGTTGCCATCAAAAAAGACTTTTAAAATGGTTGTTTGAAGGTCGTTTGAGGCCACCTTCCTGACTGCGAGTAGTTGTGGTCATCGAGGGAACTGTGTTCATGTGTGTCGTATATGCATTACACCAAGCATGTCTAATTTGTAAACAGGTTACATTTTAATGGGGAGCAATACAAAAGTACTCGTGTATTGTGCATTGGGTGTGTGTACAGTGCTCATGGATTGAAATAGGACACGGAGCATTTAGTACAACCCTACATATGTGCAAAGTACGCGAGAGCACAATGTCATGTCGCTAGGAATTTGGTCACCAAAGGTGACGAGGGCTCCGATGTAAGTGTACGCGCCAGAATTACGTCGATGTGACACGAACTGCAGCCGGTTGAAGCGAAAGTATGCGCATTACTTAGCCCTAAATTGACGCGTTTCATTCCGTGAGCACTGTACATAAAGGACCCCCAGGTGGTTAAAATTAATCTTGAGCCCTCCATAATGATGTCCCTCATAACTTTGTGTGCTGATTTGGTGCATTATGCCCCATACTTTGTTATCACTGTCAGTGCTTTACCTTTCAGACAAAACTGCGGTACTTTATAGAAAAAGAGTTATTGTGGATGTGCACTGACTCAGGATACAATATAGCACAAATGTTTGTGAGTGTATACAACCACATACGTCCCACAAATGTCGCAACTGAAAGATTTTGCATTTTGCAAGTACGTGAAAGAGCAGTGATTCAGCGTGGATGACATTAATCTGTGGCCACCCTGCATGTTTGCAGTTGCGGTTCCTGTTTGTCGTGATCATCCTAGCATGTGTGCTGCCACTGTGCTGGATCAAGGCAGTCCAGACGTCAACATGGTGTAAGGAAGCGCTCTCTTTGCGAGCTGTGCTGATGGGACTCGGGCTTGTTCTCTTCCCCAGTTTTCCACCAGCCACACTGTGTTGCACCTGCCTAATGGCATACAGACAATGACATTTCAGCTCCTGTTTGTTACGTTTGAACTAACAGGAGCATCCTTGCAATTTTAGATGTTTAGAGGACTACTAAGGAGAAGAACTATTTGAGCTGTATTAGTAATTTACCCTCCTGAAATACCAGAAAAGTCTCTCTTACCATTTAGGGGACACTTGGTAAGCCACAAATGACACAAAAGTGAAAGAGTTGTGGTAATGCCACCTTAAAGTTCCCGCACCAGCTTGCTGTGACATCATGAGTTTTGAAGCCGTCTGCTCAGGCCTAGTTAACTTTTTATCAGTAAAGATGGACTATATTGTATTAAAAGTGTCAGAACTGAAATTCACATAAAAGAAGTTCATTTAAAAGGGGCACATGCTCACTACCCAGGTTGGCGTGAAAAAATTTAGATACAGGAAAACCTCAATATAATGAAGTCGGTAAAATCGGCAATTTGCATCGTTATATTGAAATATTCTTGTATTGAAAATCAGCCTTTTATGCAAATGAGTACAGTCACTGATAGTTTCTTTTTTACACAGAAAGGGCCCACAGAATTTTCCAAATTATCGGGCAATAGAAAAAAGCAAATTGAAATGAAAAACCAATTCATTTTGATAAATTTCGGAGTCAGCGATGAATGATACGGTTTCATGCCACGTACGTCGACGCTATCTTCTCGGCGGTGTGAATTAAGCTAAGTCCGCCACGCTTTCGCGTGCACTCCACCCCCGCGGCTTATAGCGTCGCCCACACTCTGACAACGCTATCAGGAAAAGAGCCAGCAGTGGGGAGTGAATGCTTGTCTACCTCTCGCTGCAATGGGTCACCGAAACTTGAGATTACGCAACCTCCAATACCTAAGCATGCATTAAGACAGCTTAAACCATCGTGCCACTCCGTCTTGGCACGCCCACTCTTTGCACATGCGGCAGATTACAGTACAAGGTCGTTCATTCACAACTTGTTAATTCGAAATTTCGAATAATTCGAAGTAGCCACCGTGGTCCGTCCAACAATGTATTCAAAGCAATATGTAACACATCCTGCTAATTCACACTGAAATCCCAACCGCCACCAATATTTCGAACTCCGTGCCATTGTGGTTGGGGAGAGTGCTAGTGCAAGGGAGCATGTTGGCGACGCTGGCGTTGCTGCTCAAGTTTGCCTTTTCCATCAGCGGCAATGACGATAACACCGTCGCCGCGCACTATGTTCTTTGTGTACGAGTGAAAGCGTGCGAGGGTGAGCTGGCGAATGCGGCTCAATCTCGCGTGTGCGAGCGAGCCCTCTCCTGTTGTACGCGAGGCACGGGAGTGACGCGAGTGAGGGAGGGGGGACGTTCTTCCCTGGTGACTGCTGCTCACAGCGCGGCCATGCGGGTACCGTATCTTGAAAGCGATCTGCGATGTGGCCAAAGTTTGCGCCTGCCTGGGCCTCATCTTCAAGGTGATCTGCAGTGATTGCAGAGTGCGTGTAGTGCCGGTAGCTTCATATGCGATGCGCATTTTACGTTTCGTTCGCATTTAAGTGAGAGCTGTACGAAGGTCAATTCGCTCACTGCTAATGCCGCGTTTCCTCACTCCAGTGTTCTTCAACGCATTTCTGCGGTCATCGAGCGAGATGTGTTCATGCTTACCTGTGCGCCCATGACACCATGCTTGTTAATTTAGTTTGTAAACGAGTGTTTACAAGTTTATATGGCTGATAAAACTACTATCCTTCATATAGCTATCTGTTCGCTTTTCAGGCGAAACTGTCATTTTTTTTATCTCCGTGCCAGTCAGCGCTATAAACGCGTGGATGTAGCAAGAGCCATCTCAACATCGGGCACATCGTACCACGTTGGCCGCATCTAGTTACACTGCCTGTGGCAATGATTCGAATAGACATTGTTGTTCATGCGAACGTGACATAGCGTGTGTGCGTGCATGCTCACGCCATGTCGGACTATATACGCCCCTTGACCGAGCGATATATTTCTCTGACTTTCATTTGTTAAAATTTTGTATAGTTCACATTTTCATAGCATCCTTGCGGAATTTGAATTAATTAGCTTTTACTGTGCCTCTAAAGCAGGGTGCGCGGCTGCGTGTGCGTTCAGCCTCATTTACAGCCATGCGCAGTTATGGCTGAGATGCGCGCCAACTTCCCCCCCACTCCACCCCCACGCCTTTGTCTCCTTGTGTATACTTCAGTTTCAGTTTATTGTTCTTTAAGTACAATGAATTGGTAACAGACAATATACAGACGACTATGATCCCATTATTGCGAGCTCGCTCGCCTCCCCTCTTTCCCTTTGCTCGCGCGGGAAGGGAGCACGCATGAAGCCACCATCTTTCTTGTCTCACCCTTGTACACTTTCACTCGCACCTAAAGCACACAGTGCGCGAGGCACGATAGGATCTTATCGCACTTGTACTTTATACGGAACATGATGCGGCTCCACTTCGGCGGTTGCTCTGGTCGCATGGTGTTCAGTTTGAGAGGTGTGTTTGAAAGCAACCGCTTGTAGTTCAATCATTTGACCATGGGCATCTGCAGAAGTTTCCATTTATTTTCTCGGCATTCCTTTGCAGTAGCAGTGAAATTTCATTATAATGAAATTGCATACAGAAACATTTTGTTATATTAAGCTTCTATATATATATATATATATATATATATATGGTGTTCCATGAACAAGAGGTTATGAAAAGTTAAATACTTCGTTAACTAGAGAATATAGTTATATTCGTTACATCATTCTATCGAGTTTTAACTGTACAGACATACCACAAACTTTAGGTTCCTGAAGAATGCAGGTTGCACTAAAACATGTCCGACAGTTGGTTTCAAACCATTTCTCCCAGCACAACAGCCCAATGCACTACTCATTAGATGATGGGCTACTCAGTGACCCAAGTTGATGTTAAAAAGGTTAAATATGGACAGACAGAAAAACCAAAGGCAGGGTGAAGTCCCTAAAGAATGCTAATGGCATTAATAAACCTTCCTGACTGCAGGAAATGAATGGTGCAGATACTTTGTAAGAACAGAGAGATTAATTCAACTGCTTGGGGTTTTGACCGTTGGTGGTAAATGACAGGTGTGTGGGGTATGTGTTGCCCCATGATGAAAGCATAGTAAGCCGATTTCAGAATTTGCTGCTGGAAACAATGCCTTGTTTGAATGTGTGCACAGGTAACCAAAAGCAGCCATCTTTCTAATTGATTTCACTTGAGTACTGTAATTTCATAGAGGCATGACACACCTATTTATATGAAGTTCATGAATTGTTGTAGGCATTCCTTAGTAAAAATGAAATAACATAAAGCTTGTTTTAGCAGGGTTCATATTTAGTAAGTTATTATTACACCATCAAACAATATTTATGACATCAGCATTAAGCCACGCTACGTGACTGTTTACGTTTATCAATTGCCATGAAATATGGTTGTGTCGTGAGCGAAATGGATGCAGTTAGAATAGTTAATAAATGATGGTATGTCATTGATTTAAATAAGAAACATGAGAGGGCCCAAAATTGATTCTTGCAAAATGCCCTGGTATCTGTTTTTGGCAAAGGGGAAACATCTGCTTACCTGACAACTTGAGCTCAGTTGGTAAAGTAGCTTTGTAAGAGTGCTTAAAGGGGCCCTGAACCACCTTTTATCGTAGTGGAGAAAGGCATTTGAAGTGAAAATAGGCTATTTCAGAAATAATTTGCCGCTAAAAGTACTTCAATGCGTTCAGCAGAAGCGGAGTTATCGGCAGTCAAACAACCGCCTCCGCTGTGCTCCTGTTCTTTTTCAATGCCTTGCACTGCAAAGGCGCAGTGGGGCGGGCCCACAATGCTCCGCCTTCTAAATGTCACCGTGGCGCGCAGCTCAAGTTTCATTTTGGATGTTAACGTACACGCCACGACTTCTGCCTTTGGTGCCTATGCCACGCTAAGCATAAGTCAAACGCTGTTGCCCTCAGCGGGCTGCAGTTTGCTTAGCCAGTGGACCCGTGGCAGGACCTCGTGGCAACCATGGTATCTATGCAGTGTATCCGTCTACAGCTTGATGTCAGCTATCGGCCAATAGCAGCAGTCTAAGGGAATGGTGAAATAAAGCGTCCAATGATGAAATAAGGCACCTAGAAAAGACTGAGGACAGGGCCTTCTGTTGAAAGGAGAGCGTTTGAGAGAAAGGTGACTTTGCAATCTGCTTGCAAGCTCCACGCACTGCGTACGACAGCAAAACTTGGCTGAGATGTTCACAACAATGTGTGCTACCCGTGGACTATGTTATTTCATCAAGCCCAAGGGGTGGAGGGCCCCTTTAAGTAGGCCCACAAATTACCAGGTATTCAAATTTTGCCTACACATAGGTGTGGTTGATGGTGTCGAAAAGCTTTATTTAAATCATCAATACAGCCTACTATTAAAAATTCTTTTATGCTATCAGTAAATTTTATCAGGGCTAACTCTGTTGATAAATGTGTAAAAATCGAATTTTTGGGTTGAATGGTTCATTTTTGTTTATGCAGAAGTGAAACAAATGGCACTGATAATGGCAAATGCTCTTTTGGTGTGGTCCTCACTTTCCTATCTGACAAAAGGATAAAACCTTCTGCAGACTAATAAAGCGCGAACATGTACTGGTTTGTCAGTGATGCTGAAAGAGTTACTGATGAGTTTTTTAATAATTTTACAAAACACATGGTGGAATGATTGTCAGGTGATAATTAGACAAAATCTTTTAATCTCTTTTAAACAGAGGTATTACTTGTTTTTTAGATCTAGGTGTAAGCCATGTTCTATCATAGCAGTGACAGATGGCACCACCATTCTGTCATGGCAAGATTGACTTTTTAGTGGTGTTGGTTGCTACATATGACATGCACTTCAGCAAGTAATGAAACGAGGAAGTAATGCTCACAAATGTGATCTTAGCCACATAATGCCAAACACATCATATTTGCAACCTTGAAAGGCTCATTTAAGCAGTAATGGAAAAGCCTGAGTAGTGTTCTTGATAGGCTGGAGCCAAGTTTTAGTTATGGATAGCATAGCAAACCAATTAATAATAATTCATCACTATACAGATACATAGAACTTCATTAAAAGCATCCTGAGAAGTGCCGCACCTTAGGGCGATACCACAGGCCGCTCCCATGTGGGGACAAACCTAACCGCCTCATCGCACCCTCTCGGGAGAGCCCAAAGCGACAATGGTATTCCGAGCTCTTGATGGCCGAGTTCCAATTCTGTTCAGTGATGTCCTTATCCTGGTGGTGTCCCTCTCGTAACGAGGGACACCACCAGGACATGCGATCTAAATTGCATGTCCCCCCGCATCTAGGACACTGTGAGCTAAAAACATCCAGGAATAAACAGTGCATGAAGGCCAGACTAGGATAAGAGCTAGTCTGAAGCATCCTAAGGGTCATAGCCTGAGCTCTTGTGAGCTTTTTATGTGGTGGAGGAAAGATTCTACTTTGCAGATAGAAATGTGGAGTGAATTCATTAAAGGTGAACAGAGTGTCCCAGAACTCATGGACAAGGCTCCTCCTCCGATGCAGAGAGTTAGTATGCGTGCCTGGGAGTGGGCAATGTCATTGAGGTTGATGAGAGAGTCCAGATATGGCAGGGCATATGGTGCTTCTGTTCAATGATTTTAGCATAGCACGATGAAAAATCCATTACCGAAATGTATGGCAGCACAGCCTGCATTGTTGGAACAAATAACCCATCATGCTATCATTCATATGGGATCTATAGATGTGGCTCCGGAGATTACACCCTGTTCACTTATGTTAGGATGATAATGTCAATTTTTAATTAGAATAACATGTGTTTTTCTTATAAAAATGTATTCTCCATAGCCAGTAACACAACCGACCCTAGTCGACCACTCTTTCAAGAACTGCAAATATTACCGGTATCAATTGCATACAAACTAAAGATAGCTCAAATAATAAACACAGTAAAAGAACTGTTTACACTGTTTAGATCACTGCTGAGACAAACACGAGCCGCGGCTAATATTAGATTTAACCTACCACCTTGTCATAACACTTACGGTCAAAGGCTATTAGAGTATGATGGTGCTCAGGTATGGAATGAGATTCCCGATGACATCAAACTCAAACATAATTTTTCGGTCTTATTGAACAACGTTTTTCTTGTCTGTCCAGAACTGTGGGACTAAATACTTTTGTGTTTGGTTTTGTATATTCATAAACCTATCTTTTGTTGTTTTCCAGAATATGTATGTGCTTTACATATTTGCAATACCGCTATTGTAGTAGTATCTCACGTCTTTTTGTACATGTTTGAATGTCTGCCATTCCTTTAGTGAATATCTTGTATTTGGACCTTTCACTAGCCGAGCTGGCTATGGGTCCAATCATGTTTTGTTGTGTTGGTTGCATCAAATAAAATGATGTTGATGATGAAAAAAAAATGGTAATAAAGTTGTTTCAGTTTTCGTTGATTTGGAATGGTGTATGGGCTTTGTGCGGTTAAGCTGAAAGCACTTCGAAATGTGGCCTTTGAGCAAAATTTGAGTGGTAGTCAGCCAGCAGCTTAGCTGGAACATTTGCATACATCTAGCACTTATTATCACACAACACTTGGTATAGTGGCATCAAAACACATTGCATGTGCCATGGAGGGCATTGTTGAATACTATGTGTAACCGCAGCATTTGTGTTTGTACTTGTGCCTCTGGCAGTGGGTCCTCCTGACCTCAGTCCAGGTCGTCGTCTGTGCTGTGGCTGCTTCACCCGAAACCTTCACCTGCTGGTCTCGGTGGACGTGCTCTTCTGGCCATTGGTCGCCCTGCCTCTCTACGTGGCCATAGGTACAGCCCTGTGTTAAGCAACTTTCCAGCCTTTTGCATTTACGAAGGGTCTGTAACGCATAAAAGCGCACGAGTACAAGATATCTGTGTCGAGGCACGACACGCAAGACATGCATGCACGCATGTACCTGACCTGGAAGTTGTAAGTGCAAAATGTAATAATCTCCACCTCAACCCCCGTGTACACCGAGATACTTTTGAGTGATGCAGTGGCACCCAGCTGTATAGCGCGATACCTGCACAGACTCACTTCAACTCAGTCTCAGCCTGAAATCCTTGAGGATTCACTTTAGTTGATTTAGACTCGTGTATCTCAGGGTCCAAGTGGTTTTCAAGTGCTGTTGGAAACGGGACACAGCACACAGTAGTGTAAACACACAAAAAGGGCATTTATTGCTCTATCTGTTCAACAGTGCCAACTAAGTTAAACATATATAAAGGGAACATTTCCTAGATGGCGACTCAGTGGTGTATCAAGGACATTCAGCTCATTATGCAAGGGTACCAAGCAAGTATGTGACGCCCCCTCGGGCATAATCTTGGTTCGCCCGCCAAGCTCGGTGGCCTGCTAAAGCTCGGCAGGGAACATTGGTCACCGCACCACAATAAACACCGACGAGCACGGCTGCTCGCCGGTCAGTAATCATTCAGCACCACCACGCTGCGGAGCGTCCGTCTATCAGAGGGTGCCAGAAGCCCTCCCTTGTTCACGACCCGGGGTGGATCGTGACACTGGCGACGAGGATGGGATCCTCGTGACACTGACGAGATGGCGACAAGTACCTACGGAGCGCCCCACGCCGCCGCGAGCGGCGAAACACCGCCCCCCATTGCTGTTGCCATGCCGCTGTACAGAAGGCTCGAGCCGTTCGAGGGAGATGGGTCCGCCTGGCAAATTTACGAGGAGCAAGTCCACATGTTCTTCCGGGCAAACGACACACCCGAGGCCAAACAGCGGGACATTTTCCTGGCCAGCTGCGGGACCCGCGTCTTCAGCCTCTTGCTCGACCTTCTGAAGCCAGCCACGCCGCATGTTAAGACGCTGGGTGAGCTGCTTGCCATACTGCGCTCGCATTTTAACCCAGCACCGTCCACACTAATGGAGCGTTTCCGCTTCAACAACCGGAGCCGTCGGGAAGGAGAGACCCTCGGGCAATTCGTTGCTGCGCTACGAGGGTTAGTGAGTGCCTGCGCCTTCGGGGACCAACTGGACTCGCTGCTCCGGGACCGTTTCGTCTGCGGAATCAACAACCCCGCCATGCAGAGGCGACTCCTGGAGCTTCCCGACCCGTCGCTGGACGACGCCGTGAAGGCAGCGCTGGCAATGGAAGCTGCCGCCAACGACGCCGGCGAGATTTCCCGTGCGACTGGCTCACCGTCGGTGGAAGCGGCGGTCAACAAGTTCACGACAAAGGGCAGTACCTGCGGTCGCTGTGGTGGTGCCCACTCCCCTTCACAGTGCCAGTTCTCTCAAGCACAATACTTTACATGCGGGAAAACTGGGCACCTGGCACGTGTATGCCGAAAGGGGAGGACGAACAGCAAGCAGCAGCCTGATTCAAGCCCAGGTACAACACAAGCCCGCGGCCAGGGTAGCCGTCGCAAGGGTACACGGCGGGGGCATGCGGCAGCAAGCTCAAGTTCTTCCGCGGCCAGGCTCCACGTCGTGGCCGAGGACCCGCCGATTTTCGACATGGGGCACACAGGCTTTGTACCGTCGTCTGTGCCGCCATACATGCTGACCGTCGAAATCTGCGGGCACCCCATTTCCATGGAGCTGGACACAGGGGCCAGCGTGTCTGTAATGGCCGGGAAGCTCTTCAAGCGTACCTTCCCCGGCGTGTCCGTCGAGGCTTCGGGCGTGATGCTGCGCAGCTCCTCCGGGCAACTCTCCCAGGTCCAGGGCCAGGCACAGGTCAGCATTCGTTTTGGCGACAGGAAAGCAACCCTTCCCCTTTACTTAACCAAGGGGTTGTCGCCGACGCTGCTGGGCCGAAACTGGATTCATGTACTGGACATTCGTCTGCCAGAGTACCCGGAAGCCAGCCTGCATGTGGTGCAGAGCTGCCAAATCTGTTAGGAGCATCAGCGAGCCTCGCGTAATGTGGAAAGCACCCCTAATGTGGAAAGCAGCCTCCCCGCGCTTGGAGGACCTGCAGAGCCAGCTCGAGGAACAGCGGGAGCTGGCATCGGCACGGCTGCTGGAGCTGGAGCAGCTTCAGCTTGACCACAAGGAGGCCCTGAAGACGGTGGAGCGGCTGCGGATAGAGCTGCGGTCGCTGCCCGAGAGCCTGGTGGTGAGCACGGCAGAGTACAAGTGCCTGCAGAGCCAGTTCTCTGTGCTGTACAACGAGAGCAGGCAACTCAAGACTCAGCTGGACGAGTGTCGCTCCTTGCTGTCGACAGCCAAAAACTCGCACCTTCGCCACATTGAGCAGATAGAAAGCGAGGAGCTGGTTGTCCAGAAGAAGCTTCGCTCGGAGGTCATCCGCCTCGAGGACAACATCGCATAGATTCATCGAGAGTATGAGAATCTACGCATTGAGTTTGAGGCGTCGTCGGTGTCCAGCGAGCAGGCTCAGCCAATCAACCGGGAGATGCGGCACATTATAACGAGCCTGCAGAGCCGCAACAGGCAGCTCAAGAGCGAGGTCTCCCGCAGCAAGCGCAAGCTGCGCAAGGCCCAATCAGAGAAGCAGAAGCAGAAGCTGGCTGCTGACCAAGGGTGCCGTCCCGGGCCTTTTGCCAGAGTCGGGAGCTCCAGTTGTCGCCAGGAACTTCCGTCCTGGCCCACCCTGGTCTGCCGGACAGGTGGTGTCTCCTGCCAGCGCCTCATCGCTGCTCATCCACATGCCAGATGGGGCCATGTGGCACAGACACGCCGACCATGTCAGACATTGCCTCGGGACCTGGCCAGCACCCTCGACTGCCACTGAGTTCCAGCCGGCAGGAGGACTAGCGGCAGCACCAGTAGCTTCCAGCGGAGTACCACCTACCTCGGAGGCGGCAACCATAGCCAGTGGTGCGGCACCCGTTAGACCGGTGTCGAGCTCGGCACCACTCACGAGGCCGACCACTACGGACCCTCCGGATGGAGCGAGGCTGGCCCAGGCAGCACCCGGCATTGCCACACCTGACCCGACCCGTCGACACTGGTGCCCAGGCGGAGTACTTGACGGCGGAGGCCACCAGACCGTTACTCGCCTGGATAGCAGGCAGCATCGACCCAGCTAGGATGGAGGCAGAGCCTCATATTGTGAACATGGACGTTTGTTTTTCATCTAACAAACAAACTGGGGGTAAGGGGGTGTAGCAAGTATGTGACGGCCCCTCGGGCATAATCTTGGTTCGCCCGCCAAGCTCGGTGGCCTGCTAAAGCTCGGCAGGGAACATAGGTCACCGCACCACAATAAACACCGACGAGCACGGCTGCTCGCCGGTCAGTAATCATTCAGCACCACCACGCTGCGGATCGTCCGTCTATCGGAGGGTACCAGAAACCCTCCCTTGTTCACGACCCAGGGTGGATCGTGACAGTCCACCTATGCCATGCCATGCCCTGAAGCCAAACGGAAAGCTTTCACGAGACAGTTGCACTAAGTGCACCGGTGAGCGCATGGTCGGTCTACACGCGCTGCCATCCCACAGCCAAAAAGAGAAGGAAGCAAGTTCCTCTCGCACCCGAGTTATCCACGGCGTCAGGTAGCACTCACATCCCAATACTCATGCCATTGCTCATTGCAGCTGCATAGTTACATACAACAGCAACTCCAACTATTGCTTGTGTGTCGTGCAAGGAAACCGAGTGTAAGAGCAGGCTGTGCAGAAAGGACAAATGTCAAGGGATGTGAGAAAGGCCCACACGACTCAATGAGCAGGTTTGCCGACATTTTGTAGAGGCAATGAAAATAGTTTTTCTCTGATAACACAGCCCCCATTGTGAGGAAGCAGGAGCCACTACCTGCTCCATGGCTTATGTTCCACCATCCAAATGCCACTGTGTGTCTGCATCTAATCATGCGAATGGAGTGTTGATCGACCTGCCGTAAGCAAAACTGTGAACTCCATTTGGGGTCTGCAGTGACGACTAGCTCCCACTCCTTGGTATTTACGTCAGCCAACACAAGAGGTGTGCGAATATTGGCTATATTGATGATGAATCAAATAATCCTTACCGTTTGATTCATAATTGATTCTGAAATTCTCTATATGAGTTTGATGAATACTTAATTCAGTTCGAATGTAAGGGATTACAAATGATTGACCCAATTCTAACATGCACCTTTTATTTATTCTGATTTTAAAAAATTGGGCAGAAAAGTTTCTGCACGGTCAATCGAACACTGTTCCCAAACTTTTGTGGAGCTTCTATACTTTACTGCATAACCCAAGTGTATTGTGGCGAAGCTGACTTCAAAATGACTCTCTGTCAAAGCTGACTTTAGCGCAGAAAGGTGGGCTAGTTGGTGTTGATGCATTTGCTGTGACATAGTTGCTAGTGCAAACAAGACTTAAAAAAAAAAGAATAACGCTCTGTCCTGTCCCACGTTTTTTTTTCTGTTAGTCTTTTATGCACTAGTAACTATGTCACAACAAGTGCAGAGTTTGAATAACCAGCCGCCATTATGCAACAGATTTTAAATCATTGCCGATGTTTTCTGCCAAAAATAGGGGTGTGTGTTAGATTTATACTTCCTTTAGGATCTTTGATGTCATTTTTACATTAGTTTTCTACTTTGGACACATAGAAAGTAGGCGTGCATTTGATTCGGAGACATGTTAGAATCGGGCAAATACTACCAAATGTATCGGCAGTGTGTTTGGCACCTTTTCTCCATCTTGTTTAATTTGAACCGCCGGATAATACAGTCAGTTTCGTCGGTACCAAGGTCGCATTAATGGAAGTAGACTATCTTATTTTGTTTAGAGATGAGAAAATATTCTGTACAGTCAACGACCGATAATTCGGACTCCGCGGGGAACTTAAATAAGTCCGGATTATTGAATGTTTGAAAAAATGAATTTATCCAGAAGAGATCACTTTATTTACGTTTTAAGGCCCCTGTGCATGGAACAAATGGTTGATGCATTGCTGCACACAATTCTGCTTACGTGCAACCAAGTCCGCCTCTATTTCTGCCAGTTTGGAGTTTTGCTGTACGCCGTTGCAAGGACTGCAAAGGCTTGAGTCACATCTGCATGTGGAAGGCTCCAGAGCACACGGCACATCATCATCCAAGCCATTGTTCGACGGTGGGAGAACTTGCTCAATTATTTCATTGTTCAGTTCGGCACACAATGAAACTGCGCTGTCAATGCCTGCAAAGTCTTTAAGTCTAACGGCGGCAGAAACAGGCACACCACAGCCTAGTGGGTCATCAATGATGTCCACATTTGAGCTCGTTGTGGTAGGCGGCAGTTCAGCCTCTTCAGTTGCGGAGTTGGGCTCATTCGGACTGTGACTCAAGGTTCATTTGGAGTCGAATTGCAAGGGCACCATTGGTGCCATTTGACACGGCCCATCTATAACTTCACGAGAAAAACTTCTTGGAGCCAGCAGAGTGCTATCTCAAACACAAGCTAAACAAACAAGCACAGCATTGCAGAACGCTGTCCGCAATGCAGACTCAACAAACAGAATGGCAATAGGGGGCCATGCGCGGGGGGTGCCAGAAAAGGACGTGATGATCGTGGTGTTGATGCGACCTCACAATTCAGGCAAAGCCTTTAAGATTGGCAGTTGCAGTCTAAATTTGAGGCGTAGAGTGGCGACCAAGGCAAGCCCTTGGACCAAGGCAAGCCCTCTAGCCTGTAATCTCTGAGGCCATACTTGGTGTATCATCGAGTTTGCCACGGAAGATAATGGCGGCAGAGTTGGCATATGCTACAGCCACGGATGGAGTATCGAATGTAGAGCTGGCGGCTGTCCAAAATATTGGTTGCCTTTACACATTAAGTCTATGGGGCCATTGGCGGTGTCACGATGCTGTCCGTATTACCGAGCATGTCCGGATTGTTGGCGTCCCATATCAGTCGGTGACTGTATTTATACAAAAGTTGTTGTTTTTCTTCTTATGCAGTTGAACCCATAAATAACACAATTGACGGGAAAATCGAAAAAATTATCTTTAACGAGAATTTCATTGTTGCAAAACGAGACAGCACAGGTGGGAAATGTATCACAATCTTTACTGTCAAAATTCCATTAGCTTACATTGTCAAGCCGTGCTTAAGCCTATCGAGCCGCATTGCCTACAACACAAAGTGTGCCTCATGTGTCGAACAGTGATGGGGGCACTGCCATGGAGCAGTATGGTAAACCACTTTCGGAAATAATATCACTATTGCAAAATTTCCCGTTACTCGGCACCAGATACGGTGCGACTGCATGCCATGAATGCAACAGAATTCCTCCAGTGCATGCTGTAGCCCATACACGGCGACACGTCTGGTGCACAGCTCATAAGTGATTGTATTTCGTATCCCCTAAAGTGATCGACCGAAAATACAGCCCCTTCGCACAAATCTGCATCTGGCAATGCTGAATCCACACGAGGCCTGTTGATGGCACCTAAATCAGCATTCTTGAAGCAGAGTTCATGAATTCTTGAGCGGTCACTTTCTGAGTCACAGTACAGTCCCAGCTACAGAGCCACAATCAATTAATGACTACTTACCTCTGCAATATGGAAGGCCACTAGTACCATTATCAAAGCTGTCTTATCTCCATCACTTCCATTCTGTTTGCTCATGCTTTCTTTTTTCTCTGCTTGCCACAAGTGCCAATTGAATTATTCTCACCTCTATTTTGTGCCCAGGACCATGGTTTGTGGGTGAGATGGTGGAGGGCCACTTGGGTGCCTGCTTTGTCTGGGGCATCATTGTCTACGGCAGATTCCTGCCCGGTGGACTCTCCTACTTCTATGGCATGGTTTTTGTGAGTGCTGTCACATTTCTGCCTCATATGGTTTTATATGTGGTTAAAGGTGTTTATTAAAAGCAATGCTAGCCTTTTTTCAAATGCCCACATTGCCATTTTTGCATGGAGCATTTAGTAGCAGAAGAAGCTGTAATTTACACCATTTGAAAAGATAAAGCAATTGTTGTCCACCCAACAGTAACATTTATTTATTTATTTATTTATTTATTTATTTATTACGTAAACTCACATTTGCTCCAAGAGCATTATAGCGGGGGGGAAATACAGTCGAACCCACTTCTAATGATACCGGTTCTAACACTATATCGGTTATAAGAATGAAAAGCTGCTGCACCATAGACTTTTCTATGTTTTCCATGGTGAAATAACCCGCTTACTACAATGCCCTGACGCCGGATTATTGGTTATAAAGATGAAGTCTGGTTGCTGGGTGTCCGAGCGGAAAGGTAGTGAAATACGAAATCCTTGAAAAGAAAAAAAAGAAAAAGAAATTCAAGCCGCTGCACAATGGGCCGCTGTTCCAACAGCTGCCGCGCGCTCATTTTCCAGCCATCTCCGCGCAGCTCTCTCTTGTCGCCCTTCCACCCTTCCGAACACGAATGGGCTGCGCCCATAGCTCTACGCCGCTCCACCTTCCAAAACATAAGTGGACCGCGCCAACTGCACCACAAAAATACTCAAGCGAACGCAGTGAAGAGGTCAGAGTCAGGAGAAAGAAAGAAAAAAAATTCATTTATCGACTGACAACGATACACAAATTAAAAGAAAGACAAAAACACTAACACACATGCACTTAATATAGATCAATGATGACGACAAAAGAAATACAACGAGCAATTAACTGTGGATATCAAAACTAACACTACACAAGAATACACTTAATGGTGTTCCACTAAAGCTCTAGAGTTAAAAAAACAAAACAAATGATGGCATCCACATGGCCGGGCAGCAGCAGCAAGTCCATAAAGGGTGGCGTAGGCAGCAGAGCTTTCCTGAAGAACACCGGCGAGCCGATCTCGTTGCAGTTGAAGCCATTGCTGGGCTGGGTTTCCTGGAGTCTAGATCTGACTCCGTCTCTCGAGCAGGTAGAGCTAACTTGAGGGGAACTACCATAAGCTTCGTTGCAGACATTGGTTATTCGTCTCTTACGTGAGCTAGACACTCAAAGTTCAGACACGGCTAGGCGGCCCAAGTGATACTGGATGGCACTAGCTCCTCGACGCTTCTCAGCAGATCATAGGTTCAACATCTAGACTGCTTAGCTAGGTCCAAAACCTGCGTTTAAATAACTTATCCTCTCCCTATTTCCCTGGGTCGGGGAACGGCAGATATTGGTGACGATCCAATTAAGTTCACCCAATTTTATCGCGGCTCCTCCCAAGGTCTTGGTCATGCCCTTTTGATTAGGGGCAAGGGAACGAGTGATTTCTTCGCTGCTGATAGAGGTTGTGCACTCGCATTGCGCCACACAGGCACATACACACGCACTTGAGTCCATGGTGGGCCTCTATTGTCCGTTCAAAAGCCCAGAAGAAACGACGCTAGCCGGCCATACGGCGTTAACCGTTCTGACACACATACACTGTCAGCACTTCGTGGACATGGGATTGCACAGAGACACGACATATTTCGGGGTATTTGCATCCCTGCCATCTTATCAAGCTTCTCAATGCACGCGCGGGGCAGAGAATACACAGGGGTTCCTACAAACAGCTGTCAGGGTGTCATGGTCGCGCTGACAACAACAACAAAAAAGGATAATAATAATCTCTAAACCTGTTCTCGACTTTTTTTCGGCCGCTTGCCCGAGTGGCTGGCAATGCCAGTCTTGCTCGCTGGTTCCTATATTCATGGCCTTTAGGCGCCTGTTGATCGGTGCTTCGCCAACTCGAATAATGCCGCACCGTGACAGACGGAGAAGATAGATTATGACAGCTAGATTAGAAAAATCAGTCGTCTTGTTGACAAAGACGTGGCAGCAGCCCATCAGTCATGGTGCTTCAGTGTTGAGCACTGAGCTTTTGCATCGGCTTGCCCAGTGGCTACTAACAGTTCCTTGCAGCCAAAGTCAGCTGTGAAGGTGGATAATCATTTCAACGAAGTAATGGGTGTAAGCAAGTGCGGCTCCCCTTTCAACTTCATTATAGCAAGGTTTTACTGTATTCGTATGATGTAAAAACTCACCACTTTATATGTTCAAGAGATGAAAGCGTACAATGCATTTTCTTGAATTGCTTGGAAGATGTATTCTCAGTGAACATTGAATAAAGAACTGCCTCTGCATGTCTATGGAATCATGTTCTTTCCAGTACATGGTGGTGATGATGGCACGCCTTACATTACTGTACGTTACTGGGTCCTGACAGCATGCAGAAAAACTTTCCCCTCAACTTTGAAAAAAGAACTGCTTCTACATGTGTATGGGATCATGTTCTTTCCAGTACAGGGTGGTGTTAATGGTGGGCCTTACATTATTGTATGTTACTGGACAGCATACGGAAAAAGCATTTGGCTGTTCATCACACTGACATCAATGTCAGTGGCGTAGCCAGAAATTTCGTTCGGGGGAGGCTCACACTGGAGCTCGGCGTGCTCACTGAATTTGTCGAGGGATCAAATACGTGAATAATAACTGCATTGCAATTGCCAAAGATGCTGCAAACAAATTCTTGAACACTACGCGCTGTCAAGACAAGTAAAATATGTATTTTTGCATAAAAGAATATATTCTTATGTCCTAAAAATTGTGCCAAAAATAACTGATATCAAGGCTTCTATGTTGTTGGTCTATTTATTAAGAAAGAAAATATAATATGAACTTTAGAACTATATCAGTGCGAAACCAGCAAAGCAGTGCATGCCGCTGATATGATAAATGTAAAGGCCGTGAAATGAACAAGTTGAGGACAAATATGTTAAGGATACTTTGTCATTCGAAAGCCTAGTTTAGATTTTTGTACATATGCAACGGCCAGGGAAAAATCTCAGTGAAGCTGTCCTTCATTTCAATGTACTGCGCAGGAGCAGCTCTCACCGGTTGCATACTGTAATTGCACCGAAATCGTAGTCGCAACAGAGATCACATATAAAAAGCAGCAGTTCTGCAAAATATGCATTAGAAATTCGAAGTACAATGGAATACACAAGTGCCAAGATAAAGATTGTTAAAAGGCAAAAGAAAGTGTCTCTGGAAACAAAGTTCACTGCATGTATCCACAAAACCTTGCAGCAAGATATGTAAATATACGCATAAGTAACCAGTAAATCTACGTATCTTAGCAAAAGTCACTTTATACAGGGTGTTTCAGCTAATTTTATCCAGAGCTTAAAAATATGCCGATACACTCTAAGGCGACGTGACCAAGTGCATGTTACTCACTTTTGTACATAGTGTGTTAGGCTATATGTTGTATTTTGCTTAATTAGATTTTTAGTCAAGATTATTAAACCAACTTCTTAAGTAACGAAGTTAGGGAAAAAATTCCACTTAGAAAATTGAAGAGCGGTTTGCAAAGCGTCCGAATAAACAGTTTCTGTCTTTCTATATATATATTAGGTATTAGTGTATTTTAGCTTACATGCCCGCGAACTACAAGACTAGTGACATGCCCGCTTGCGCGTCGTGATTGCACTGCTCTTCAACGTTCATCGCACAAACAGTCATAGGCGCGCTACCACTTAAAAGGCGACAGGGCAACCACGTAGGCGTCGGCTGTGCCATTTACGCCAGCGATGTGCTCCCCTCACAAAGGTTCGTTATAGCGATAAGCAGACGCAGCTGTAAGCAAATTGAACATCCCTAAATAAAAAAAACTCAGTTTTCAGAAGGCTGAAAATGGTGGAATGAGAGTATCATTAATGACCAGACGCAGTCTTTCACTGAACTTACGTTTATTTTTCATGCGCTTTCACAGCAAGCGCTCTAAGAGGTCACCTTCTGCAGCGATACAACACTGGGATCTCCTGAGAAGGCCTGCTGTCGCTGCCTTGAGCACCATCTGTGAAATGCTGGGGCAGACTTCAATTATCGTCTCCCGTAAGGCTTCTGGAGTCGTCGTTTCCGTCGTGTATACGGGATCCTTAATATAGGCCCAGAAGAAAAAGTAAAAAGGGTTGAGGTTGGGTGACCTTGCCGCCCACAGGACAGGCCCGTTTCTCCCTATCCATTGCACTGGGAAGGTAACATCAAGCCATGTTCGTGCTTGACTGAAGGTGTGGGCTGGGGCCCCGTCGCACTGATACCACATTGCGTCAAGCCGGCCTAGTGGCATGTTGCAGCAGAAGTCTTCAACCTGCCCTTTGAGGAACTGACATAGATCTTGCCGGTCAGAGTGTTGTTAAAAACATTGGGCCAATGTCTGTGTTCTCATATATTCCGCACCAAACGTTAAAGGACCACTGATATTGGTGGCGGGATATTCCTAGCCAGTGTGGATTTTGCTCACTTCTATAGTGTGCGTTGTGGACATTTACTTGGCAATTTCAGGAAAAGTTCATCTCGTCAGTCCGGATACCTTGGTGAGAAAGTCAGAATCCTGCTCCTCCTGAATCAAAATCCCATTTGCAAAGTTGAGTCTCTTTTAAAGATCCCTTGACTCCAGGCATTGATGCAACTGCAGGTGATAAGGGTGCAGTCCAGCTGTTTTCAAAATCATCCAGGCAGTTGTGTTGGACACACCGAGCTGTGCGCTCACGCTGCACGTGCTAGCATGTGGATTAGCTACCATTAAAGACAAAACGTTGTAACGAACCTCATTATTTATGACTCAAGCTCTCTGCCTCTTTTTTGTGAAGCTGCCCGTTTGCTTCAGCGACTCGTAGGTGTTGAACATTGTCATCGGGCTCAGTCGCGTACCCTGGTGCCAGCTTCGAAATATTCTTGTAGCCTGCCGTCTCTGTCTGCTTGCAGCTACTAGGGCAAGGATCATGTTTGCTTTTTCCTTGTTGGAAAAAGGCATCACCAAATTGCTCGCACTTTAGCGGCCGATGCACGATAGTCTGTTTATCGCTTGTGGTGTTCTCCTCCCGTGCTCTTGGGACAAAGGAACGACAACACAGTGGTGCAAACAATCACAAGGGCATTTATTGCACCTTCTATAGATCAATGCCTGCTAGCCGAGTTGCTATCCACAAAACATGCTGATGGGCGCGCGACAAATCTAGAAGTCCGACTCACCACGACCGGATTGCGAGCGAATATGTTCGCCCCATGCTGGATCCCAACGCCTGGTCGTTCGCGTGTACGGTCACGCGAATGGTGGCGCGTTCGAAGGCGGCCACGCGAGACAGTCTCGCCGAAGCATGGGTCGGCGCCCGTGCGGGACGTCCGCGCCCCTCGACGATCTCGAACCAAAGCGCGAGCGCCTTGTCTTCCAGCGCCCAAGTAGCCCCGCCTGTCGGCGGCGTTAGCAGCGCAACACTCGCGCCATCTCTCGCACTGCGCCTCAACCACTCCGACCGCCGCGGGCGCCAGGCCACGCGAGCCGTGCGGGAAAACCAACATATCAGGGGATGCGTGAGAGTCGCGCATCCCCACACGCTGTCTGGAATTACCACCTACCACTACAACCACGTCCATCAGTCACGTTACACAGCACAGGAGATAACGGTTGCTAGCTTAAATCGAACAGCCAACGCTTGCGTCGCTGCTCTGTCGCTTTTTAAGTGGCAGCTAGTGCACCTATGGCTGTTTGTGCGCGGAAAGCTTGGGAGCAGTGCAATCACGACACACAAGCGGTCATGTCACGCTGTTTTTTGTATTTCACGGCAATCCGCAGTGAGCTGAAAAACACTAATACTTGATAGATAGAAAGACAGAAACTGTTTATTCGGATGCTTTGCAAAGTGCTCTGAAACTTTCTAATTGGAATTTCTTTCCTAGCTTCGTTGCTTCAGAAGTTAGTTAATTAATCTTGACTAATTATCTAATTAAACAAAATACAAAAACAACTACACAATGCATACGAAAGCGAGCAACATGCATTTAGTCGTGTCGTCTTAGAGTGCATCGGCATCTATTTAAACTCTGGCTAAAGTTAGCTAAAACACCCTGTATAATGCGTCAAACAAGGCAAACATGTTGCGCAATCACAGATTCACAGATCACAGAATCCTAAGGCCCACACCCCCCCTCCCTCCACTCCCCCGATGCATCGCGCGCGACGGAAGGCGGCGCACTTCCTTCCCGCTTTTCTCCGTTGCGCACACAAGACTGACCAACCATCGCCGGCTCCCCCCTCCACTCCCTCCCCCTGCTACGCTTTCACTCGCACATACAGCATGCGGCGCGCGCTGACGATGTTATCGCCCTTGCACTTCATACGGAGCATGACGGCGACGACAGGAATGCGCCTTGAGTGTCCACCTAATTGCTATCGCAATAATATAGTAAGAGTATCCGGCAAGTGAGGAGTCCCATGGCCCATTACTTTTCGCAAAAGTAGTAACAAAATTGAACTTTCAGCATGCGATGATTCGCTGCGCAGCAACAATATCTTTTTGTGCGTGTGTGTGTGGGGGGGGGGGGGGGCACCGAAATGAAGAAACGCAAAGGAATTATCTTGGCCACAATGGAATGCCTACTTGGGGCACCTAATGTAGCCACCTAAGGAATATCCAAGAAAATGTGAGACGCTTGGTCCACAGAGAACCATATGCATGCTGCTCATTATCCTACACTGGCGAGATAAGACTTTTCGTAGACATTGCGATAACATAGAAACGATGGTGATGCCCTCAAGCGAATGCGTCGCAATCTGTCGAGTCCCCACAATGGTGACGGCGAGCGACCATTGTTTCTTTTTCTCGTCTGCTAGCCAGAAAGCATCCAAAACTTTCCGAGGCCGAAATCCGCTCGGCCAGAGAATATGCGCACCGCAGTGCGCCACGCGGTTGTCAGGGCAACACATGAAAAACGCATGACCTCTGGCTGGCTCTGGTAGCCCGCGGGTAGCGAGAACAAGAAAATTGTAGAGGCTCAATGTGTCCTCGCAAATAAAATTCAAAGTAGAAAAATAAATAAGAATGCAGTTACCTTTGCTGGCTTTAGTGTCTTGACATGCGTGGATGCCTTGGCGCAGGTGAAAAGGATGTTATTGTTTTCTGTGACGATGGCAAATATGAACCATCACAACGCTTCGTCTCATCGGAACTTGCCAACTTGTCTGATAGTGTATTGAGTTGGCTTGTTTCGTTGAATGGTCCGATGTACGACTTTAGAAAAGTATATGCATCTTTGGCATCAAATGTTAATAAAAACAATAAACCTACAAAGATCCGGAAATGAAAACGTAAAGCATGACTTTGGAAATGTCAATGCACCTTTCGCATCAAAACATTATGTGATTTTTATACCTCTAAAGTTTCTTAATTGAAATCCATGCGCTCCGTAGATTCTGCGGCCTCTGCGAGATGCCGCGGCGGGCCCGCTCGCCATCAAAGCGCCCTTGAAACTTTGTGCTCTGATGGGGCTGCTTGCGTTATGTGACTCCAGGTGCATGTGCGTCACCACAAAATCCAGCCCGTGTTCACAATCTTCGCGCCGAAATGTTTTTTCGGGCGCGAAAAATACATTCTAGAGAAAATCCAGAATGATTTCCGGTGCCGTGGGCTGTTTTGGTTGGTGGTGCGTCACAGCACGAAAAAATTTCGACGGGGGCTGAAGGCCCATAAGCACCCCCCCCCCCCCCCTGGCTACGCCCCTGATCAATGTACAATGCACACACGGATATTTCCACCAATTGATTACAAAGTTTCTGAAAAAGTTTATGTAAGGTAAGAGACCCAGGAACCGAGTTGCTCGAAAGTATTCATGGTGAAATTTGTAGCACGAACAATGAACAAGGACGCAGAGAAGGTGGACACACGAGCGCTTACTCACAACTGTTCATTTTTGGAAAGAGACAGAACATAAAAGCACCAGCTACCTGCACTGAGCATTTGCAAAACGAGTCATCAATTTTTATAAAAACAGATTACAAAGGTTCAAGCAGTATTCAAGAATACAAATTCTTTGTCAGTGATAGCAACTGATGGCTGACTGATGAATTTTTCAGAAAAGCACACCTTCTTATTTGGAACGCTTCTGTAATTTCACATTTTAATTTATTTTTATATGGAAGCAAAATATCAGGGTCAAAAAATGCTGGTTCACAATGACATAGGTTACTCGCTGTTTGAACTCTTGTAATCTGTTTTTATAAAAATTGATGACTCGTTTTGCACATGATCAGTGCAGATAGCTGGTGCTTTTATGTTCTGTATCTTTCCAAAAATAAACGGTTGTGAGTAAGTGCTAGTGTGTCCACCTTCTCTGCGTCCTTGTCCATTGTGCACGCTACGAATTTCACCATGAATACTTACCAACTCACCTAACTGTCAGTTCTGTTCCTCAAAAGATTTAAGCTCATCTATTTATATAAAAGAGCTCTAGCTTTGTCACCCTGCTAGTAGTTTTGGGGCTGTCACACCTAAAAATTTAACATAACTTGTCTTGTGCACATGTGTTATTTTTCCTTTCTTTCCTACTTTCTCTCTTTTTCTTTCTTTTCTGCCTTTTTTTTCCAACATTGCTTTTGTACCAACACCAACTAGTCCAGGAGTGCTATTCTGCCATATTGTCAAATTCTGTAATGGCAGGATATTGAGCCAATCATTTACGCTGTAGCAGCCCTCTCAGCCAATCTGAGCTGACAAGATGGTGGTTTAGACAATACGGAGGAACTTATCAATGTCCAGAATAGCATCCCAGCATTCCTCAACTTTCTCAAACCTCAATGGGGTTAACTTTTGCAGATTGCGATGTGCTATGTGCCATTGGTGTGCTGCCTGGGATGCACACTGTGGCGAAGGCGCCAGGCATTGCGTGCGGGCGCCGCAAACCCAGCAGTGAGTGCGCTGCCACTGGTGGCTGTGCTGGCCCTCCAGTGCCTCTGGGCAGCCCTGTTTGTCCTTGCCTATGGCTACCTGGCACTGATCTTTGGCTTCCTGCTTGTCGGCGCACCCGTCGTCTCTGTCATCAGCTGGCAGCGGGCGCGTACACTGCCCTACCACCGGCTCGAAAAGTTCGAGCGGTTTGTAGGCGGTGGCGCAGCCAGCAATGGCGCGGCCAATAGCAAAGCTGGTTCCAGCTGACAGCCGCCCGCTTCCATTCCTTCTTCACCGTAGCTTCTTTTTCAATCTTACCGGTTGTAATATCCTCTTCGTAAAATGTCATGTTGTGATCTCTAGTCATTTCTTATTAGTTAGGCTGTGCATCCCTGTACGTTTGAGCCATTGGCGAAAGCTTATGTTAACCCTTTGTTTACTGTAGGAAATGACAAAGGTTTCACCGAATTTACCAGAAATGTGGTGTGCAGATGGCTATGTTTCTAGTGAAAGAATTTAAGCAACCCATAATAAACACAGACTATATACAATAGAGCTTACGTTGACATGCGCTGTCCTCTAGTGTTGAGTACTGCAACTAAAAGCAAGCTGGGTATATACAGTCATAATGGCTTCACACTGTGAGTTATATTCCTCGTGAAAACTATGCACGTCATTGGTTATAGTGGTGTAAATTCTGATGTCAGCTATAACCAACATCTATAATTGCTAGAGAAAGGGTTAAAGCAGCTGGTGTAAATTGGGGTAAATTGGTTTGCACTTGAAAATGATCTATTGTATCTTAGTGCTCTTAGACCATTTTCAAGCTTCTGCCAAGACTTCACACAACAACAGAAGTGACAAGCAGATGTGATTCTAACAAGGTATTCAAGAAATCTTGAGAGTGTGCCAGGTTTCACATGACATTTTTCACAGCTGAGCAGATTGAAGAGTTGTGGCTACGACTTTGTCTTGGGGCTTAACCATGAACAGTACTTGGGTGTTGTGCCACACAGAAGTGCTACACTGGAAAGCTTTGGAGGCAGTGGTTCTAACTTGCTTCACATGATTTTTAGGCAAGAGATGAACAAACTTGGATGGCTAAAGTGAGTACGCTTTAACTTGGCAGGAGGGACAGACCTGCCCGAACTTGGATGCAAGAGATGCTGGTGGCCTTTAGAACTACTTGGCTTTTAGTTTAGTTGGTACTAGCTGAAGAATGTAATTACCATTGGACTACAGTTAAACTTTGATATAACGAATTTCAGTATAACATAATTCTCGATATAATGAAGTATTACATTTTTTATTAGTTCTTGTCCGTGGAACAGCATATATTTTGCAGGTCAATATAATGAAGCATGTTTATACATGATTTCAATATAATGAAATTTCACTGCCACCGGGAATGAATACTGAGACAACAAATGGATACTTCTGTGGATGCAGATTATCAAGTGGTTCAATAACATGTGGCTGCTTGCGAATGCACTTTTCAAATTGCCCGCCACGTGGCCAAGAGCAACCATCGAAACAGAGCAGCATCATGTTTCGTATAAAGTCCACATGTGATAATATCCTATCGTGTCCTGTGTGCTGTATGCTTTAGGTGCTAGTGAAAGCGTGCAAGGATGCACCAAGAAGGGTAGTGGCTCGATGAGCGCCATCTTTCCAAGCAAGCAAAGGGAAATAGGGGAAGGGAGCAAGCTCGCCATAACATGACCAAGCACGCACGAGGGTTGGAAGGAAGGGCACAGGGGGCAGGTTGGCAGACGTCTCCTTTGCTAGCGTGGCCGTGGCTGCGCATAGCTGAGCACATACGCAGCTCACGCGCCCTGCTTTAGAGGTAATCTGCCGCTTGAGCAAAGACTGGACAAGCTTAGATGGTGTGGCATCATGTGCTGTCTTTCTGCGCATTTAGCACTGGAGGTTGCATAATCTTGAGTTCCAGAAACATGTTGAAAAGAGACGCAGACGACGCAGTCACTTCCTGCTGCCAGCACTTTTCATGATAGCATCGTCCCATTGGGGGCAACACTATTAGCCGCGAGGGTGGGAGTGGACGCAAAAGCATAGCTGGCTTTGCTTTTTACCGCCAATTTGATATTGTCGACAAGGCATAAAACCATATGTTTCATCGAAGACACTCAAATTTAACAAAATGATTTTTCTCATTCAAATTTGCTTCTTTCAATTTCCCGATAATTCAAAAAAATTTTGGCGCCACTTCATGTAAGAAAAAAATCCATCGGCTGCTCTACTTATTTGCATAAAAGATAGAATTTAAATATAATAAAATTCCTGTATAAAGAAGCAAATTGCCAATTTTACTGACTTTGTTAGATTGAGGTTTAACTGTAATAGACACTAGAATAAAGATGAGGAAACACTGACGATCCACTCATGTCACCATTGGTGTTTTACTGGCTGTTTGTTTTGGCTTGCGTTATCTTGATCGAACACAGGTCCTTATAGCTGTACTAAAACACACTCGTCAAATGAAATAAAGTAGTGTTGGTTATGGTGTTTTGGGGCCCTCAACGATCCAAGGGAGCTGTATGGGCTCTGAAATATCAGAATCAATATTACAGTAGACTTCCGTTAATTAAACTCTGGTTAATTCGATCCTGACCAACGGTCCCGGCCAGTGCCCATGCATTTCTATGAGCCCAAACTTTCCTTATTTAAATCCTAAAATTGGCCTTTGCCAGATAATTCGAATCTGACCATGAGCACACACATGCCTGACCCCTGTGGTGACCCCAATAGTGACCCCTCTAGTGGCAGTCTTGGTGGAGCTTAGGCGACAATGAATGCGTTGAACACATCATCTCCTGTCGAAAGTGCCTATTCTTGGCCTGCCATGGGAAGGTTTTCAAGCAATAATCGTAGGTCACATTGTCTGATAAAGACATTTGCTTGACATATACCTGATATTTACCTCTGCGTGCCCTCATAAAAAGGGGACACACTTTTGATTCGTGTGCATGTTAGAATCGGGAAAATACTGCCAATTGAATCGGCAGTGTGTTTTGTCTTTTTTTTTTTTCACCTTTTTTAATTCAACCAGCTGCATAATTGATCTATTTCATCGGTCCCATGAGGGTCGAAATAACGGAAGTCAACTGTATCTTACAATACTCATGTGAGCCTTGAAACGCCAGAATCACTTTTATTTTTTATTTTATTTGGCAAGTATGTTTAGTTCAGTTATGGTCCTTTCTCGTCAGATGGGTTTCCGTTGAAAATGAGACTATAGGTCTCTATAGTAACCTTGCTAAACTACAAGTACACTTTTTCTCAAGGGAAATACTTAGCTTTCATGCACTTCTGATGAATGTTGATTAATGCAGTTACGAGGACACTTGTTAAATCTCTGATGTTAGTGTTTGAACCACTATGGTAATTCTATTTTTTTAGAACTTGCTTTTGTTTTACAAGAGAATTAAGACCTGCATTTTACAAGAGAGTTCAGCAGCTTAAAGGGGTGTCCATCCAACCTGACTTTGTGCTTTAAAGTATTTTGTTCTACATATAAAAAAAATGTTTTGATGTACATCCAGTTTGTTGAATTTATTAAACTATTTCATTCAGTATTTGATTATCCTAAATATTTGCACAGCTTTTCCATGAATAAGCTGTCACATTTAAAATGACACCTGCTGACCTACCGCGGCGCCGTTTCCCCATCCGCTTTCTTGGGTATTCATGTTTCCTAGTAGAATCCTCGGAGTGTTAGCCAGTTCCACCACTCACAGACCTTGGTAGCAGATGTTGCGGGATCGTTCTCCACCTGTGGCAAGTTGTTTCTTCATCCACTTTCATTTCAATTAATTTATCGTTGTATTTCATTTATTAAGCACAAGTAATTTCCCCTATGTTGTCCTTGGTGTCAGTGTTTGTTGGCTTCTTATATGATTAATAAATATTGGGCCCCTTGGTTAACCCCCTTTCTTCTCGTTTACCTGCTGACCTGTAACATTTACACCCTCCTCAAATGCTACCAAGAGAGCTCATGAGCTTCTCCTGAATTTGTGGCGAAAAAGTGCAGCTCGGTGTGATTCTCTGTATATCTATTTTCATTTACTGCACTGACTTTCCAGCTTAATGCATCCATCTTGTGCTGTTAAAATGATCTCTAGGAAAGGAAACCACTAGTACAGGCTTTCCTGCACAATTCACTATAAACTGCTGCAAGTATGTATTTGTGTAAACTAATTAAAGGGACACTAAGGAGAAACTCTAGATTAGTTTAGACTGATAAAGTACATTTTGAGAAACATGTTTTCATCAATCTTATGGTAAGGGATTGATTACTAGCAGAGAAAACGAAGGGCAAACTTTCAGGCTCTGAATTTTGCCCCCAGCACTAGTATGTCGGTGGGACATCACTGATTTCACATGTTTTAAGTTTTTTGTATTTGGGTCTTTGTGGCCCACTAAGAGCTATCGTACCTTGCCAAGTTCAGTCTTTGGCTCCTTTAGAATACAATTTGCCATCTGTAAAAAATTATCTGTGCTCAAGCAGATGTCATCAAAATTGATGAGGCCACAGCAAGCAAGTATGGAACTTTGAGGCAGTGTTACCACCCGTATTTTGTTTTTTACATCCTTTCCGACTTTCCAATCCTCCTGCCGTAGTAAAAGCAGTTTTTTTTGCTATTTTGGAGGGTAAGCTAAACAAGTGTCCCAAAGCAATAGTATAGAGCAGGACCAGGGTTATGATTCTATATTTAGTTGACCCGGCACTTAACTTGCTTAATGTGCAAGATCTATTGAATGTCGGGACTAACAACGGATCAAGTTACTTTTCTTTCTAGTGTTTTTTTAGGTTATGTGCACCTTAAAAATGCCACCAGCACCTGACATCTATGTCGCTGTGCGTAACTGAATCCACGAGTTCTATGCTGAGAAAACATGTAGGAAATTGGAGATAGTGCCTGTGTGCCCCTCAAGCACAGGAATTGTGTGCAATTTGCTCATTTGTATTAACTTTATCCCCTTGGCTTTAAGCATTCTTGTCATTTCTTGCACTTTCTCGAGCTCATTTTTCATGGTTAACTTACTATATAGCAGCAATTCGCCTCGCTTATTAGTGTGTAATTGCAATTATTCATCCATTTTCAAAAATTATAAGAAAAATTGTTTTCATTTTCATAAGTTGCTTACCCGTTGGGTGTATTGGTAGCCATATATTATACTAACTCTATGACACATTACTTCAAAATTGTATTAGTGGTTCACTAAATATTATGCGAGAAAATGGTTTGCTTTGGATGTGAAGTGTTAAGTATTAACTGGGTCTAGAGATATTGAGAGGCAAGTACATAGTTCCATGGTGGATGAATGATATCAGCACCATAATTTCCTCTAGTTGTCTTAGTTTTAAGGTCTATAAATAAGCAATGTTCTAGTTGACCACAGCAGAATCTATATGTCAGTCTTTCTCAAAATTTTGCCACTGTTGCTGCTTTGCAATGTTTGGTGCACCTTTCAGCATAGTATGAAATGTTGTTGGTTAACTTTGGCCATGCACTGATGCTTACCAGTCCACATTAAACTGGTACTGTAGTTTACATTTGGTTTGACATTGTACATTGTACATTGGTATGACATTACTTTTCTTACTTTTTTCTTTTTCTTTTTTACTGTCTGCCACACCTGTCAAGTCACATTTTCATTACGTCAAGTGTTTGTATGCATATTGCAGATCAATAGAGTATACAGACAACAGTTGATATTTCTGTTTACTATTTAATTATATGTTGATGTACACTGGTATCCGGTACCCTTGTGGCTTGTGCCAGTTAGTAGGCCAAATTGGGTCCTGGGCACGGCCATAGGTGTAGCACCAAAACGGGCTGCTGGGCCAGTTGGTACGTGATCTTAGCTAAAAACTGAGCCTAAAAATGAGACAAGACAAGGGAGACAATTGGAGAGGCTAGCAGTACCCTTCCAGTTTTCTCTCTTGCCCTGTGTTGTTTTTGTGCTTGGTTTTTAGCTCTAAATGGGTATTGCCAATTTGTACCTTTCTTACAGTAAAGGAATGTTCAAAGAATTAAGTGCTTGTAGCCATGCAAAAGGAATAGTACTAAAATCTTCTCAATTGTCTTGTGCTCAAAAGCAACAGAGCTGGACTGTATGTGCTCTCTGTTTCACAAAAGATGTGTCACTGATCTTTGAAACAATTGTGTGACGGTGATCATTTGCAATCGAAAAGTTAAAGATCTGTCAGGCCCTCTGAAGAGAGGATTCCATTATTAAAAGAATGAAAGTAAACCTTATATACAAGCTATTTACATGGCAATCAGTTTGTCTTGAAGCTAAACCATTTTACCTCTTTGAACATAAGGTGCTTGAAATTAACCCAGAGTCCCTCACTACGGCATGCCTCATAATCATATTGGGGTTTTGGCTCATACAACCTCGGGATTAAATTTTTTTATTATTTCTCTTCATAGTAAAGGGCAGTAGTGATCAAAACGAGCCAGGTGTCATTGCCAGATCCATTATTAGCTAAGCAGGCTTGAATATGCAACATTCAAGCATCAGAGAAAGAGGAATGTTTAGTTGCACAGTCGAACCTCGTTATAACAGTCACATCCAACATGAAAACACCATCATTATTTCCAGTATTCATTATACATGTATATTCATTACATGTTAATATCAGCAATAAATGTTTTAGATATATGCTTCTTATATCTGATAATTTGTTATATCTCTGTTCATGGGGTGTACAAATACTTAAGATTTTGAATACAGATAGTATACTTGTTGTTATTCAATTCCTATTTATTTGTGAATTCAGTGTTCGAAGTTGTCAAATATTCATTTATTTTTGAGTATAAGGGATAATACTTATTTGAGTGTGCAGGGAGAAAACCAGCTGCTAGCTGAGGGCAGCAGTTCCTCCAGAGAATGCACGGTGTTATCTTCTGCTCAATAATTTGCACTCCTTCAGTAAGGATGCCGTGTCTTTAAGCAGTCTATGAATTTATATTTTCAGACAAGGCTATTTATTATTCGGTAAAAATCTTGGTCACGTTTGCAAACATTTAAATAAAATGTTGTGCAGTGCTGTAGTAATACACTTGGCTCCGTCAACATCTGGTGACATGCTGTTATGTTTCATGACTGTCATTGTCATGGTGCACCAGATGCAATCTCCTGACCAAAACTGTCCAAAATAGATATATCTTCAGATTTTACCTATGCCCGAGTCGCACCTCTAACCTTGGAAAATGAAAAATGCTTTCTTCTTCCAAATGAAGCTTAGAGAATGGAATAAAGGTAAGCACAAACTTCAAACGTTATGGAAAGAAAGACAGAGTTCCATCCCATTTGAAGTTTGTGGTTTCCTTTATTCCATTCAGTAATGAACCAACTAGCCCAGCAACGCATTTTGTTAAAATGAAGCTTAGTTTTGCGGTACTGAGACGTAGGCAGAGTTGTATGTTGCGTGGATATGTTCTTATTGGTGTTGTTCTTCTCAGCTTCCTCTACGTGCATGCAAAACTCACTTTCCGAAAGCACACACAAAATCTTTCAGTGAGAAAATGAAAGTGCACTCTGTCTTGCATGAAATTTTAACAAAAAGGAAACTGGATATGGTACGTTAAGTCTTTGTGGTAGCCTCAGCCCTGAGAAAACTGTTTCCAGATCAATTCCTTGCATCTTGTGTTAAGATTACATTTACAGATGCAAGGTCTATGCAACTGCCTCGTTAGAAGTTTTTATTTTTATTCCATGGGTCTGCTAACCTTTCTCTTTACTCAATGCATTCATATTGTGTACAGGCCTGTGGGCTGTGCTTCTGCACAACTCTCTGTGACAGTGGAGGGAGAGCTACACGGCCAAAGCTTCTGCTCAAGTTACAGTGCAATGCAGTCTGGCAGGATTTGATAGTGCTTCAGTTTCTTGGAATAGATACTGAATCAGGGTAGATTCCACATCTGACAGCTTTGCATTTGCCTAAATGCTGAAGTGAAAATGGGAAAAAGTGAAAATATTGAATGGTGTATTTTGTCTTAAATTTATTATAAGAACTGTAGTAAATAAGATGTTTGTTTCCTGTTTCCCAGCTTAAACTAATGTGAATGAGAATTTAAAATTGTTTTTCAGCAGCACTCTTGTGTGCACTTTACCTCCGTAGCTTTCCCTCTGTTGCCACAGAAACTTGACTGTGAGTACGACCATGTTGCAGCTTAGGCTTGCATCCATCTGTGATGTTAGTCACCAGCAGAGTAGCAGTATTAGTATTGCATGGTGCCTCACCTCAATAATAAAGAAATGTTCTTGGTTGTGTACATGTGACTCCTCTTCACTAACTGTCAATCTTGTGTGCCAATGCACACATTTGTATAACTGTACTGCCTTGCACTTTTGTGTGCTCCTTGCACATGTGCTTATGCAAACGTGTGTTTGTAGGGGAGCAAGAAGGCAGTAATGAACCCCCCCCCCCCCCCTTCTTTCCTTCCTGGGAATCCCCGGGCCATGTGGCCAAACAGCAATAGCTGACTTTCAAGAAGCTCTGAATCATGCAAGTTCAGAGGAAACATTTTGTGTAATATCACACTTGCATTGCAAAAAAAAAAAAATATTTTATGGCAAAGGAAGCTTGCTTTATACTCCCCATCTTTTATTGTAATTGCTACCTGCACTCTGTAAGTTGTTGTCCCCCCCACGCTTTCAGAAAGTTTTCTGCACAAACCCATTGTTGAACAACGAAACACGCAGCTTCGGCTATTGTTTTTCTGCATGAGAAATGCAAGAAACATGCAAAAAGCTTCTCCACCGACAACTTAACAGGTTCCCCGTACCCTCGCAGATATGCCGCAAGCTGCATGCTAAGCCAATAAGTTCCACAAACACAAGATGGAATTCTCATGAAAAAAAAAAACAAAAAAACATTGTCATCCACATGGAAGTAGCACAGAATTACAAACAAAATCATATTGGTTTCCTCTAGAAGTTTAGGGATTAAACTCAGCACCACCACCTTTCCTGGTAGTCTATCCACCAAATGAGTAAACCAGAAGGCTAGCAGACTGTATGTAGGGCCAGAGCAAATTATTCAAACCTCGGTTGCACCAAATATAAAAATAACTTTTGTTATATCTGATATTTGTTACAAGTAATGTTCACCATATGGTGAAATCAACAATCAACAATTACATTTTCCTTAATGGTAATTTGTTGTATCCATTCGTTATATTGAGGTTTGACCTTAATTGGCAGTTTGAAGTGCAAGAACATTTAACAAGTTCCATGGAATATATCGGACAAGTTAACGAGGACAACTGTAAAGCTTTCATCCTGAGGAGAAACCAGATTGCCAGTACTAGTGTCTTGGGCACACATGCAAAGTGGCTGTGCACAATTCGTGGTGAAGCCTCGCATCACGTACAGGCTTGTGTTAAATGTCCAAGCAGGCAGCTTTATGACCTTATATGGGCGAGCAAGCCTTGGCACAGTTCTGCTGTGGACATTACCTGGTCTATCTGTACTGCGAAAGATCTGCCTTCGACTGCTAAGCTCATTTAATATACATTTATTCTCTCTACTTAAAGATTGCACTCACAAATTCCAATATGCATGTCATGTCTGAGACTATGCTGCTTTTGCAGTCAAGGTGGTTTATTTGTTATCATTGAGTACATGTGTTGCCAGAGCATGGCTTCCATGAAAAAAATTTTGGCATTTTTGCCCGAAGGGTGAAGCATGGACAGTCGTAGCAAGGTTTAGTGTTGCAGTTCAACTCCTCGGACGGTGTTGTAACTATATGCAGGTGTGACAAGGCCTGAAGCAGCACACAAGACAACTTCTGCTGTGCAGAAGGAACAGTGTCCTGGCACCCACCAGGTGTCTGAGAATGCTAACGTCACGAGTGCCACCAGTAGTGTTGCACGAAATGAGAGTGAATGAGACCGGCAGGAAACCATCGGTATTATTCATTGCCCTGTGAAACATTAGATCCGTAAAAGAGCAGTGGTGCCGGTACCAGAAAAATTGCATCAGTTTGAGATTCTGAGCCTGAGTACGGTTTTGCATTTTTAATGCTTTAGGATGAAAGGCATACACTGAAAATGAATTGATTTATGACTGTTCTTTGCTCTCTGCAATTTCCAAAAGTCTGATAAATATATCGGTCAATATCATTAAACCTGGTCAGAGCAACTTTGGTGTTTCAATAGTATAGCATCTATCTAGCCATATTGAAGAATTCATATGGACCACTACTGCATCAATGCTGACGATAACGGCAAAAATTTGCTAGGAGTGTCCATATAATTGCTATCGCAATAAAATTTGCTCGTGCCTTAGTTGCGCAGAACAAAACTCATGAATGCACTATACTACAATGTGGAGACTTGAAGAGAAACTTGTCTGGCATGGTATGAAATATGTAAACTGTGTGTGCATCAATGCGTGCAGTACTGGCCTCAAGCTAACTTCTTGCATCTTGGTTGTGGCATGTTAACTACATAGAAATGCCAATAGCACAATATCGTCGCGCTCTATCTGCTCTGTATCTGTTGCACACCTTGTTTTCATTGTTCATGCCGTGACATGTACGCTATGGTCTGCTGCGTAGAGGAACATCCATTTAGTATTAAAGTGATGGCTTTTTGCCCCTTCCTCTCACTGTGTGGATGCTGTCTTGCTAGGTAAACAACTGTGGTCACTGGGTATGTGCGGCTTGGTATGTGCAACTGGGCACACAACACTTGGCGTGCAACCATTCTTGGCCAATGCCCCGGAAAGGGTGTGTGCCACTAGGCGTGTGCCTGAATAGGCGAGCCGAACATGAGCCAAGAAGAGCAGTTGGCAACAGAAAATTGGAGAGGTCAGCAGCAGAGAAATAAAGGAGTTGGCAACAGAAGCAGCCAAGTGTGCAGGAAGAAGTGAGCAAGGAGCATTGAGTTACAAAGAAATGAATAAGTTTGCTTGCTATGTTGGCAGCATAAGCAGCTGAGTGAGGATGAAGCAGTGAAGTGAACAAAACGGAGACCAAAGCACCGAGTGTGGAAGTGACCTGAAAGAAGTGTCGAGCAGAACGAGAACGTCTTTGTTACGCTGCCTAACTCTGCTATCAATTCAACTGGGGTACTGAATTAAGGCCTACTATAATAGATAGATGGCAAATGAAACAAGTACGCATGGGAATCAGTGAAAGCACAAGGGAAAGTAACTTAATTTTCACTTAAGATCCTTCGCATTACACATCCAAAAGTAGAACATTGCATACACAGTGCAGATAATGTTGGTTCCAGCTGCAGCACATTGTCTTTTCATCAACTTTCATATGCCTTATTAGTTCTACATTTCATGTAATATGAACAGTTAATTTGTTCTATGCTTTCCCTGTCTTCACATACCAAAAATATGAAACTGCTTGGTTCACCTTATTTTTCTCAGATTCTGAATGTAATGTACCACCCACATCTCTTGCTTTAAATCTGAAAAGATGTTAGTTATGTGGGCTTTATTGCCATACAGATGCTCCCTCTAAGAGTGGGTCATAGTGTGCATGGATCTGCCTCTACAGCATTCTGCTTCTGAGCCACGATGTTGCGAATGAGGTTTCTGGCTACAGTAGTCTAATTTGGATGGGACATAACATGCAAAAAACAGTTGTGCCCTGTGCTTTGGGAAAACATTAATGACCTGCCTACAGTGCCCCTAAGAACATTGTTGCAAGGAGGCACAAACCCGCTAAGCACATTTAGTGATGTTACCAAAGAATAATGTAACAAAGGGCACAAAAGACGTAAGCAGAACAATTGCCTTTTGCATTATGATCTGATTGAAAACAAATCTGGCACTATGTTAAGTAATACTGCTTCAAAGAAAAAGGAAACAATAAAGACAGTGCAGTAACAATCCACTTAAGGTGGCAGTTCCACTCTCGTATTGTTGTAGGAAAGAAGTGCAGATTTAAATGTTCTTACTCCGCACATATATTCACACACCTGTAAAGAATGAACAATTCGGCAGGCAATGCAGCCTGGTTTCCTCTATGTAGTTGATCTTGTCCATCCCTGTGCTGTCACTTAAGATGTTGCAAAAGAGGCACAATCTGAGGTATTGATGCCTTGACAAAAAGTAAAGGTCGCCAATTCTTTAACAATATTGCTTGATCTTCTCGTGAAGTCGTAATCACCTATTACCAGCTACGTGATATTAATTTTTTACCATCATGTGCTAAAGCACTCGCCTCCTTTTCACCTTCATTTTTCATCAAAGAACACACCAACACATCCAACAAAACAAATTAGTTTTCTTATTTATTAACAGTGTCTGGCTTGTATTATGTGCAGAAACAGACAGAAAACAAGACTGCCACATCGCAGTGTCTCAGGCATTGTCTGTGAATCCAGAGAGCCGCCTCAATGCCACTGCAGTTTCTTGTGCTCCCATGGGATGGTAGGCAGCTAGTGACATGCTGAAGCTGGCACGGCCAGAAGACAGTGTTCGCACAACATCTGCATAATCGTTCATTTCAGCAAGTGGAACCTGCAGGGGTGGAGAGCATTGCAAACGTGATGCCGCAGGTCGCTCCATTTGAAAGACACAAATGTTCTCACTTCGCCACTGCTCAATAGATTTTAATGAACACAGCTGCATCATACTACTGACACAAAAATTATCCCACATGCTTCTTGCACCTAAATGTATAGCACTTGGCAAGTATGAAGGTTGCAGAACACTTGTAAGGTATACATATTTTTGATATTGAAGTTCGTCTTGAGAAGCCAAACCTGGCATTATCGACACTATGTGACATCATGATAGAGCAATATTTGCTGACATCATGTAGCAGAAAGGCCAGGTTTGATGGTGTTGCTCATAAAAAAAAAGACTTGTAACACATTTCTTTTTGGCTGTGCTTGGCGTGCGGCAGCTACATCAATCGCAGGAACAGAGCCAGCCAATATATTGTGACAGGATGCATACACCTTGTGCATACTGAAAATAACTGGTTTATAGAAAGAATGGTTATCACAAAGTACTTCGGGAGCTTTGATGCATGCAAGTATTGTTTTATAAGGTTTAGAGGGTGTGGACATTCATTTAACACAAACGAAAAAGTCATGTCAGTTGTTCCTGAAAAAGAAAATATTGTTATTCTGGAAACTGCCAAGAACTGATTTTAGTTTATGCCTTCACTGTTCCTGCAATATAATTGGCAATAAACATTGGCAATAAACGGGAAACAGGGAATGAATGTGTGTGCAATAAAAGTGCACATCAGCATCTTATAAACGGCATATATAATTAAGAGCACCCAAAGCAGAAAAAAATTTATTATACATTGCTCTGACTAGTACTGATAACTTAAGAGCTGAACTTTTGTGAAACTTGCATAAACCATGAACATTTGTTCACTGTGAACACTTTATTAGATGCAGTACACAAAAGTGTGATAGCTGTCATTTCATGCAGAGTTAGTGTTGCAAACCCTATGCTCAAATTTCTTCTAAATTTACCAATTTTTATACATTTCTGTAATATAAATTGACACCTAAACCAAACATGTGCTCCCAAAAGTTGCTAGAAGTGTAACTTTTCTCTTTTAATGCAACAAATTTGCAGACCACTTCAGCGTTTCATACGTGAACAAAAGTATGAATTTTGGCCCCAAGCTGCTGCTTCTTAAAAGGCCCCAACTAGGTTTTGATATCGCAAACAGAAAAGTGCAGTGTGTAGACCACAAGGTGATGATCGTGTCTGTAAAGTATCAAATCGTTCCATAATGCGAAAACAAAATTTCATATGAAAGCCTATGCTTCGCTATAAAAAAAGACAGGAAAGTAATGTTCCCTGGGGACGTTAGTCAAGGTATAGAGAAAGGGTGTCTCTGTTGGCAGTGGAGCTCACTTTGCAGCATAGCGGTGCGGCATTTAGGTTCCTCCTATCTCGTCTGATAATCATCCTATTAAAATTCTTGGTATGGCACTTTATGAGTTCCAGCACATAGCTGAAATTTGCAATGGGGCCTTGTGCGGGTCTCTTTAAGATCTGTCCTTGTAATTGCAAGGCTTCCATGGTTATCACGCCAACAGAACATACCCAGAGCGCCCTATACCATGGATGGAAAAACTGTGGCGCCCATTTGCATTTTGTGAGTTGTGGTCTCTCAACACTATTTAACCCTCTGTATTTAACCAACCCTAAATAGAACGTGCAAACTACATGTAGTTGATCCTCAATATAAAAAGTTGCATGCTACACAAAAAAATACCATCCTTTTATCCAAAAGAGGGAGAGATAATGATAAATCAAAGGCAGGGAAGTTAACCAAGACTGAGCCCAGTTGGCTACCCTGTACAGGGGAAGGGAAAAGGCGAGGGAAAGATTAAGAGAAGAGAACATTCATTACAGTCGTATATACATGGTGACACAGTGATAAACAGTTTAGGTTTGCTTTGTTATATTCAATAATTCGTTATATTTCTGTTCAACGTATGAACGCTTGACTACACACACAGAACCTTTTTTACATATTCGTACAGTGATCCTTTGAGTAAATGCACTAAAAGAAATGTTTACTCTCCAGGAAAGCTTTATCATCGGTGTGCATTCGCACGGTATTCTTGAGATGCAAGGAATAATAGAAAAAGAATGTGGCCTACCTCGGCATTCACGACACGCATGTCTTGTCGTTGCAATATCTCTCGAATCGTTGCCCTCCTCTGGGAGAGGTCACTCAGCATACGGCCAAGATACATCTCGGGAATGGACACCTGCGTTGCAAGATATGATGGCGCGTTGGGACAAGGCAGTTAGATTTGCTCGTGCACATCATCTGTTTAATACATTTCTCAACTTTGCTGCAAATAAAATCTGAACCCATCGGGTACACTAAAGACAAAAACTAAATCAGGTTAGACTGATTAAAGCGTTCTTTCAAAACTCTATTTTCGTTAATTTTACAGAAAAGTGTTGGTTTCTATAAAGGAGAAAATAAAGGTCAAGCTTTCTATTCTTTTTGTTTAATTCTATGGTGCAGCCCCAGCATCAGTACATCATTGCAACGTCACAGATTTCAAAGCAAATTCTCATATTTAGGCCACTGTGGCAAGGCAAAAGCTCTCAAAGCTTGCTATGTTCGGTGTTAGGCTCCCTCAGAATACAATGTACGGTAGTGAATACAATGTATGGCCTAGGCAAACAAGGAATGTCATTTTATTAAGCCAATATCTTGACAAGAGGACTTGTCTTCGTCAGGACAGCAACAAGACAAGTCCCCTTGTCAAAACATTGGCTTAGTAAAGCGACATTTCTTGTTCAAGTACTCCTCATCATTTAAGTTTCCATCTTCCTCTGAACTCCTGTCTTGTTTGAATGTATGGTAGTCTAATTTTACTAATAAAAAATTAATTAGGTCCAACAGACAGAGTCAAAGTTCATGATCTTGCAGTGAGATGGTGCGTAACATTCAAGGTGGCATCACCAACCATCTTTCATTCTAGCATCTTTTCTGGCTTAATAGGTTTCCTCTCATGATAAGACTGGCTTTTTTTTTTTTTATATTCTAGGTGAGTTTCTTTAGGCATAGTAATAAAAAAAAGTAAATTGGCTTAGACCACTAGCTTTTTTCCATTTTGTTTGAGTTTAATTTACCAATAAAGATGAACTTCTTTTTCTCCTTAGTGTCCCATCAAGGTCACTTAGCTATATTTCCTGAAACACATTATTCACCAAGGTTGTGAAGGAACCTGACAATGCTTTGCAGGCATCCAGCACTTCAAGAGAAGGGCAACATTATATTTGCAACCCTGCTAAAACGAATGGTTCTTTGTGGTGTTAACCCGCCGTGGTTGCTTCGTGGCTATGGTGTTCGGCTGCTAAGCATGAGGTCGCGGGATCAAATCCTGGCCACAGCAGCTGCATTTTGATGGCAGTAAAATTCGAAAACACTCACGTAAATATATCTGGGTGCACATTAAAGAACCCGAGGTGGTACAGATTTCTGGAGTCTCCCACTACGACGTGCCTCATAATCAGATAGTGGTTTTTTCGCACGTACAACCCCATAATTTAATTTTCTTTGTGGTGTTAAAGCTGTAAAGTAGCATCCACAGATTGGCAATCACAAGTGCAACACATGCAGTGTCACTCAAATTATTACAGGGAGCTCTGGCGCTGTGATTGTTCAGCTACCATAGAAATGATGGGTAGTACACATAGATTTTTCTCATTTTCGTGCTTGTGGCTTTAGAAGTTCTGATGCATTTATTTATTAGTTAATTATTATGCTTTATTTGCCTCTATTGGCTTAAATTTCCGAACACACGAAAGCAAGAAGACTCTGCAGACATGCATGCTTATCGCCAATTGTTGCACTTTTTTCTTTCAATATCAATTTGCAGTCACAAAGTCATTTGAAGATAGAAGTATAAAGCTGAGACAAATCCATATACAGCCACCATCAGATATTACCTGAACAATGAAGAAATATCTACAGCAGTTTAACAAACACGGGTTGTAAGGAGCAAGCAGAGAACGTTTTGGAAAGAAGACACATTAAGCTAGCACACTGTCCCAGCAACCTTGTGCAGGAGAAGAAAAAAAATTGCTTAAAAGGAAGGATTAGCTCAGGGCCAACTCCGATTTTTGTATTTAAATACATATAAAACACAGTAGTGCCTCTGTGAAACAACTGTTGGACCAATTTTAATGAAATTCATTGTGTTTGAGAGAGAAGGTAAGTTCTCACAACTCTAGAAGTAGAATTTTAACGCAGGACCTCAAGCTTTTCACAAAAGTTGTCTGAATGGTAAGTTTATGAAAAAATAGAACCATAAAACTTGGAAATCCGTAATTCTTTTACAAAAGAAAATATTGTAGTTCTGTAAACTGTCAGAGCATCTCAATCAGAAAAGTTTTTACAGCATATGTAAGATCGTTGCAATTTTTACGAGTGCTTTGCAGAAGTCCTACTCACAAATTAGTGGTATATTCTAAAGCAGTGTATAATACATCAATTTTGTCTGCTTTAAATGTCTTATTGTGTGCAGTTTACAGAACTGCGATATTGTATTTTACTGCTGAGTTACAGAGCTGGAAACTTGATACATCAGTGTTTTTAAGTTATATAATATTCAAGGATTTTTTATCAAAATATTAAGAGTCTAAATCAAAAATTCACTTCATACAGTTCCCATCCTGTTTGCAATGGTTGCAGAGCCATTCAAAAAATGTGGAATATCAATGTACAGTGCTAGAAGGCTGTTTGAGAGTTTACCTGCTCTGAAAGTAAACTCTACAGATTTCATCTGATTTGTGATTGACACATTCGAAGACATGCCAACTTTTTAAATATAAGATGTGACATGAATTAGATTTGGGTGCACATTGTTTTGTACTATGAACCCATAAAAACTGGGTGTGCATTCGATTCGGAAGAGTGTTAGAATAAAGAAATACTGCACATTGAAGCAGTGGGGTGTTAGTACATATATTACGCCTCTTCTTTTAATTTGGAACAACAGATAAATGAATCTATTTTGTTGGTTTTATAAAGATCGAATTAACGGAAGTAGACTCTATAAGCAAGTATTAAATATATGCGTATAACAAATACTGGATATAACAAATAATTTTTATTGTCAGTAGCAACTTCGTTAAAGAGAGGTTCAGCATATAGTAATGAGTTTGGTCCCTTCTACACTCTATTATCTCAGTACAGTCGAACCCGACTATATCGAACCCGTTTACATCGAATTATTCTACATATCGAACAATTTCTGGTCACGGTATAGTTACAATGAGTATATATAGCAAAAATTACGCTTACATCGAACAAATATTGCAGTGACTCCCGATATATCGAACGTCAAGCGGCGGAAAAGTGCACCCAGAAGTTGGCTTTCCCTCGCGGTAGCGGGGTAACCCGGCGGCGCGGCTCCATCCAACCGCTCTCCCTACTGTGACCGCGCTGCCTCGGGTTGTTCGGGCGAGCCGTCGACACTCCCCCTGTCGCGCATAGTGGAGTCTATTAGGCCACATCCTCCCTCTTTCTCTATCATCTTTCACCTGCCACCCCCTCTCCCCTGACGAGGCTTCGCCGTGCTCCCTCACGGGTTGCAGAATCGAGCGTCCTTCCTTTCTTTAGATCACTATCTAGCGACACTCCCCAGCAAAAAATGATCCTGACCCGCCTACAGCGCTTGCTCAGACAGCCAATCAGAGGCTCTTGTGCTCTCTTGTGTAAGATGGCGAAAGTGCGAGTTCTCTGGCTGCTTCTCTGGTTTATCGTGTTTGCGCCTTGTGGGCCTTCTCCCGCAGTGTTGCCGTGATGAAGCGGCAGAATTCGCCTTTCGTCGTGAAGCTCGAAATCATAAATCTCGTCGAACGCGATGAGAAGTTGGATGTCCCCGCAGCGTGCAAGATTCCGAGGAGCACTCTCGGCACGATTAGGGCTAAAGTGGCCAGACTCTCAACCCGGTGCCCATGGCGCCCGACGCGTACGCACTGCCGTGTACGAGGGGTTCTTCATACGTGCCGGTTTCCGTGTGTTCGGTGAGGACTGTAAATTCTGATGAATGCGACGAAGCCGTTGCCGGTGTTGCCGAAGTTTGGAGCGAGCTGTCAAAATTTTCGGGACATTCGAATCAACGGTGGACGAGTTTGTGAGTGCAGATGATGGTGTCGCGACCACGGTAGAGCCCGGAAACGAAGACTACATCGCCGACATCGTACCGAGCAGAAATGAAAGTAGGCACATTGAGGAAAGCAACTACGGTCCTTTGCCCACATCCTCCGAAGTGATTGGTGCACTCGCATTAGTCCGGCGCTTCTGCGCGAATGCGGAAGGTTGCGGCCTCAGCTGCTCCGACTCCTTAGACAACGTGGGGAAGTGCGTGCGTCGCAGGCAGCGAAATTGTCCAAGCAGAAGAAAATGCAGGACTAATTTATGCCAAACTAAGCTAGTTTCGTTAATAAAGTGATTTTATAAATGGTATGTGCTTTTATGACATCCAATTATTTAGCAGGCTTATATCGAATTATGCTCTTTATCGAACTGATAGGCGTTTTTTTACGAGTTCGATATAGCCGGGTTTGACTGTAGTTCTTTAAAGCACTACGGAAGCTGCAGGATTCCTTAGCAAATAGGAAGGCCGAATGCCCTTCAAGATGTGTTCATCCATGCCATGTCGTCTGCTTAGTGTCTGCTTGTCATCCTGTCGATACATGCTCCATGGTTGGTGGCTTAATGCAACAAATGTTCTGGCATTATAACTATAAGCTGCATGAGTGCGACAGTGGGTTTTCCCTTCACCTAGTATACATTTTCTCTGCAGTTCCTTGCTGCCTCCTGAGCCAGTAGTAAGGCTGAATGCCCCACATCATATGCTCGATGTGAACTTGGTGTTTGCTCGCCACCATCATCGCATACCATACTATAGTGAAGTAGTAAATTAATTATGCAGTGAACAATTATGCCTTTATAGCATTCTGCACAGTCAATGCATCACCAATAAATGCTGTGGTGCCATCTGCTTGGAAACTAAACAACTTTTACAGCTTGGCACTGCTTCCATAGTCCTAGCAGCATCAAACCAAGCAGGTGATCTGAATAATAACAACAAAACATAATTAATGCCCTGCCCTCAGTGTAAGATGAGACTTAAAGATGACAACTATTGCCATTTATTTCTTGCTGTCAGGGTGAAGAGTAAGCAACAAGCATGAATTTGGATTGAAGCAGGCAATCTGGGTTATATAGCCACTGCCATGTTGCCATATAAACACAGTTAGGGTGGCTATTGCGGTAACTGCCACAGTAATTCAAGGTATATGATGTGCATCACTGTAACGTATTCGGTACCAAGCAAAAAGATCATTGCTGGCTCTCCCATAATCGAGAGTAGTGTAAGCATGAAATGGCAACTGGCAAAGCAGATTGGTTGGAGATGATACTAGCCACTATCTTGAAATGGGTGTAGTGCATGTTCACAATGGCACACCCCACCACACCACACCGCACTACACCATACTGTGCACTGGTCCATATGGACACTGCCCAGCTAGAAGAGAACCAGCTGAAGGCGGCACGACAGGCAGGGGAAAAACGCCGTGTACACAGAGTGCGCTGCCCAGCTAGGAGAAGAAAAGCACCTGAAGGAGGCACCTCACAGCGTGGCGCCATCTCACTAGGCGACACAAAACCCAGACTGTTGGCATTCAAAAGAGCACCAGCAACCCTGTCTCAGCACCAAAAGATGACAATGAAGTATATGATGCCCTGTATCTGCCTTTGAACGTCACTATAGAAAATTACAAATAAGACTTCAGCGTACTAGAATAGCCTGAGTGATATTGGGAACAAACATCAGGAAGAACTCTGAAGCAACATATTTTGTAACTTGTTTGGGCGGCAACTAGCATATGTAATGTGGTCCTGCACCAAGGGTTGGGGGCCAGAGACCATTTAAGTTTTGACTGGTTGCCCAGATGATCGCGTTTTGTTCTCGCAACTTGCCCGGACGTTCTCGCTTGAGTGCCTGGATAACTCCGACTTTAGGATCAAGGTCATTTGCAGGTCGCTGAAAACGGAAGCTAAAAGCATTTCGTGCGTAAAAAACTCTCTATCCCACCAATAATCAGAAAGTTACACCTGGAACTATACTCCGCTGCGCAAGGATATTGCCTGTGTACGCCTCCTACCTTCAGCAGTGCTGCAAGCTACTTGTGAAATAGAGTGCAGGAATGCCAGCACCCTTGGAACATGAAGATATGGCCCACCTGGACCTTCATGATAGGCTCCATGAGCACGACAGCAGCGTTAGCCAGACACTGAGCGGTGCATTGGGATGCGGCTGCAGTGACCATGGCCAGAGAGGTGCCGCGGCCCACTTCACACCAGAGCAGCTCAATGCTGGCATTGATCACTGGGAAGCTTCGCAAGGGTCCGTGTGATAGTGCCAGCGACACTCCAGCATCGAGAGCCCGTCTGTGCTGCGGCCAAAGCCGCCCCAAGTTGTTGTCGTCGGTCACTACCACCTGCACAGAAAGGCATGCATGTTCACGTCATGGTTGCTGCACTTAATTTACAGAAAGTTGCCCAGGGTGCTACAATATCGAGAGTCGTCATTATTACTCTTGTTGCACCACAGGTTCATTAATGAAATTGGATCTTGATACATTCCTGAAAAGAATAAGTGAGAAAAATGTATTATCTGAAAGAATATACGATCTGAATTGTACAATCCAAATGGGATCTTCGAACCGCGATACAATGAAGATAGGTATTTACTGTAATTACTGTATTTATTTGTGCAGTGGCTCTTTTTTAATGAAACACGTACCAACTAGCCCAACAAGATGTCCCTAACAAATGTGTTAACAAATGTATTTCAAATGCACTCTATGTTTGCCACGCTATCTGCCAATTATCCTTTCAGACAACAGTTCTTTTTTCTTCCCCTTGAAAGGAGTACTGACATGACAGTTTCAATTTGTGGTTTTCTGATGTTAAATGCAGTTACAGACCCTCTATACCATAGAAAAAGCAGTGGCAAGCATCTCACTCTTGCTCTGTGTCATGATGTCATGATACTATCGTCATGTTGTAGTGATGATGAAGAACCATACAGTACCAAAATTGTGGGTCATGAATCTAACTCCTCATTGGGCGAACTTGTGCTCAGAAAAACAAGTAACATTCGAAGCATAATGATAGCAGCGAGCACACTTGTCGATCATTGAAATCTGATCTACGGGTGGAGTGAGCCAGCTATTATTATACATGACTCATCCTACATTCCACCATAATCGCTAGCACTCATGTACATTCCAGAATGTGCATCACTATTTGCTTTGCGTATGCCATCTGATTAGACAAGGTTCTCGTGCTATAGAATCAGCGACAACATTCTAGAGAGTTTTGATACATGAAGGCACATCTTGCACCGAGTGACAACTTTGTTACAGTGATTAGCCAGTGAAAAATTGTCAGTGGAAAAATATGAACAATGTGTGCATGTCAATATTGATGACACCAGGGTGGCATTCCTTCACGAACTTTTGTGTCAATGTAAGGTATATTATAAGTGTTACCCAACCTTCATATCAGCGAAGTGTTGTCCCCTTATGAAAATGTGGTAGTGAGTGTTTCTACAATCTCAAACATACGTGTCAGGGCTCCTTTGGGGGCACTGTCACTGCTTTACACAGAATAACACTGCAGTGCTGTTGCACTGATGGCACAATAATGACATGAATGTAATATCAGAATCTGATTAGAAAATGCATACACATCTGGTAGAAAAACACCATGCAAAGGTTTTATACAGTACAGGGAACTGTGTTAACAAAATGCTAACCTTCAATCCTCTAAATGGTGCGTCGGATGGTAACACGCGCATCTCCACTTCGACCCTGTGATTCGTGCCGCCCGCAGCGCGGTCCAGCAGGTGCCGCACTGACTTGGCAGCATGATCTGTCGGTGCCTCCCGGTAAGCTACCTGCAAAGCACACAAGACAACACGACAAGCTATGGCTTCATGCAATTAGATTTCATTTACAAACACAGAGCAAGTCATAGCTATATAAAGGGACACTACATAGCAACACAAAATAGCAAAGCTAAATCAGGTTACGCTGGTATACTATTGTTTTAAAACCTGATTGTGATTAATTTGACCAAAAAATGATTGAGAACAAATTGAAGATCAAGCTTTCTTTTTTGAAATTTTGAGCCAATACTACCTGAGTTCCGGTACGTCAGTGGGATGTCGCAAATCTGCAGTTATTTTCTTATATTTATACTGTTTTGGGCTGTAAAATTTCTAAAATTTGCTATGTGAAGTCTCTGACTTTTTTTAGAATACAACGTGGTCCTTCTGTATCGAAAAATACCTATCTAGACTGAAGTAGACACTGCCAAATGGATGATGTCATAGCAAGTTGATACGAGAAATTCAAACACCACTGGTGTTTTGCATTTATGTCATTTCCTGGCTCACCAAGTCTGTGCTAACAATAAAACAGTCTTTTTTCTATTGTAGAAGCACAACGAGTAAGTACAGCGTAATTTAGTATTTTTCTTCAGAGTCCCTTTATAACACGCACCTGATGGTGGTGCTGGTATTGCAACAGGTAGGGTTATACCCCTGACACACGGGTAAAACTAAAGTCCTTTGCAGTAAACCCCTTTTGTTACTCTAAAGGACCCTTTGCAGAAAGGAGTTGCACCGATGACACACAGCACCGCACTAACTTCCTTAGGTGGTTCCTCAGATGAACGCCGCAAGAAAAATAGTGCTGCTTGTTAAAGCAGCAAGAGAGAAAACATTTTTAAAAAGCTGTGCATTTAGATTGCATTTAGCTACTGTAGAACCACAAAAAAGTCTTTTTTTTTTTGTTGTCGATGGCTTATAATGCGCATATTTATCTCATTCGCATTTTTGCGCTCTTAGCAGCAATTTAAATTGGTCCAGCAACTATGTACAGTCGGTGTTTTGCTATGCTACAGTGTACTAGAATAGCTGTGCATGCGGTTTATTCTGGTGCAGGCCATGTTTCTGTCATCCTTTTTCACGTCTTTGTTGTCCCTTCCTTCGTGCGTGCAGGCATAACGTGTTTTATTCAATGTATTATTCGCACAGTTGTGATCGCGTAACAGAAATGCGCATATGCATCATGGCTCAGCGAAACGCTAGCAATGAAGCAAAAGTTGAGGTCGCTCTGACGCTTGTCACTCTTGAATCTCATGAAGATGAGATAAACGCAGCCAAGGTGAAAGTGGAAAACATCAAACGTCGACTCATCATGACAATGCTTTATGTTGACTACTTCGGCTGTATCCCCTCAAGCCGCCAACTGCCGAAGGCGGGCCTACGTGTGCAACAAACAATGGCTTCACGATGCCAACACACCAAAGACGACACAGGAAATGACACTGCCGGAATTCAACATGACGGCACTAGCGACGTGATGCGAGCGTTTAAGAGTATAGCTAGAGTAAATCTTCGCTGTTCGACAAATCGCATTACCGCTAAAAATTAAAACATTTTCGCAAGGTAAAAAATACTTATGGAGCACCATAGTTGTGTGGCAAGTTTCCCTCTATTGACGAGTTGTGCACGCTGTGTGTGAGAGTAACTCCTTTTTCGCTTGAAAAGTGCATGCGCGATCTCCTTTCCCGCAAAGGATATTTACCTTAAAGGAGATACTTCTTTATCGTGTGTCACTGCGCTTGAACGCCTTTCCGGTAGATGTCCCCTTACTTAAAGGACTTTAGAGTGCCCGTGTGTCAGGGGTATTAGGCTGGTGTGCTCAGCCAGCAAATGTTATGCCTGAGCATCTCTGACAGTGATAACATCTAGTTTCACCAAACAGTCATCCAATCATTGTCGTATAGATAAGACAACGCTACAGACGGCCATTCAAGGAAAACCTTAAGCCCTGCCAAAAAAGTGTTGGCTCACTCCATAATGACAACATCAGTGAGGGACTCTGCCATATCTGCACAATGCCCTCTTTGGTTCAGTTATCTTATTGCTGTTATGAAACTGTTACTGCGGCAACATGACAGGGATGGGGTTTTTTTGCACGCTGTATGGGTGGGCACACCAGCAGCTGAAAGAATCCATAATGGCAGCAGTAGTAAAAAAACACACACAGTTCAGGTCTCAAGCTGCTTAAGTATGTATAGCTATGGGTGTCATTAAGCACTTAAAATAGCATCAGGCAGTCAGTAACAAAAGAAAAAAAAAACGGTTAGAAGAAACCATATTAAGAAATAGTATCCTCTGCACTACACAGAAATGATACAAATATAAAAATTTGCATGCAATTATTTTAGCTGAACATTGCAGTTAAAAAGAAGTCCTTGCATTTTAAGTATGTACAACTTTAATATAGTTACACACCTGAGGTTTGCCAGGAAAGCAGCACATTAAAAAAATTTCAGCTCCATAAGTTGGGAAAATTATCGCAGTGCTGCAGCAAAATAGTAGAAACACTTTTTATATTCAATTCTTTGTTTTTCCTGCAGTTTGTAAATTCCTTTACTATAGCTATGCACAGCGATTAGTAAGTTAGTTATCAGTGATGTGATGCTGATGTTCATTGCTATGTTTTCAATCCACAACACATGCAACCTGCGCAACAGTTATGCAAGACCAATTTCATCAACTTAGGAATTTAAAGGAATGTGTAAGGAACTCTACCTAAGATAGTACAATACAACAGGTACCTCTCGTGATGATAAAGGTGATAAAAATATAGCTGATTTTTTAGGCAAGCATGCCTAATCACTGCACAATAGGTGAATCTTCAAACTCAAGTTTGCAGTGTAACTTGCATCTAACTTCGTGAACTTTCTTTTTAACGATGCCACCAGGCTGCGGCCTAAAACACTCCCTTTTTAATGGAGAGCCGCAAAGTGATGATGATAATGATGACCTGCTCCGAACTCTGTTTATGTTTTAAATGTTCGGACGTCTTCCTTATTATTTTTTTAACAATATCTTTGAATTATTTTCCGAGGTACCCAGTCAAAGCCTGAAATGTAAAAACAGAAAACAACCTACAATTTTCTGAAACTATACTGAATATCACGATTGTACTTTGCCTAGAAAAGCAGCTTCGATGTACCCAGATGTCCGACTAATAAGTTCTTCAGTATGTCTTAAGAAATCGCAACACACGCAATCGCATGTACTGTTGTACCCCTTTGGATAAAGTGGGGCCAAGGCACTGAACTCGGCCAACGTCTCTCGAGGAGTCTTACCAGGCCAGTTTATGGCATGAAAGATGTCACTGACAGCTTGAAAAGCCCACCTGCAGAGGGCCCAGGCTGGCATCCACGTTGTGCTCGAGCAGAATGCGGTCCCGTGTCACTTCCAGGTGAAGCTGTCCCAGGCCACCGAGCACCTGCAGCGGAGCCAAGCATGAAACAAAGACAGTCAGAATGAGTCTACAAAAAGAAAGCGGTTAGTCCTGAAAAACAGCATACATGCGTGAATGACAGCTACCAAGAGGTCTGTTCAATGTCAGTTAATTATGCAGAATTCTGATATTTCGCCAAGCTTAGATGCTATAAAGTAATGTATAACTACCGCAACAAATTATTTGCAGCAAAGAATTTTGTTTTAATGTCTCAGTTTCTTTGAGATGTTTCAAGTATATTTAATTAAAAGCAAAGGCCTATAAGTTTCATGTAAAGTGCAAGGATCTCTAATTACCGAGGTTAAAGACAACAACGCAACATTGTCTTGTAAAGGCAATAATATAGACCTGTTTAAGGGCTGCACCCCTGTAATGGCTGCACCCCCAACTTGGCAGCCCAAAATTTGTAAAAAGAGATTTCCACCGGAGATGCATCGCGTTCGATGCCCCGGCGCCGCACGCGTGCATCGGCGAATTTCCGCGTGCTCCGCACTTGCGCGCGCTCCTACTAGATGGCGAGAGCTGTGCGTTGACCTCTGATGCAATGGCACACTCGGGGATCCGGGGTGTGCAGTAGTCGCCGGCACCATTTTGACCAATAGATTCGGTCCCGCGTAAGGGCCGCACCTCGTCAAAATCGTGAAAAAAAGTGCCACCCTTACACGAGTCGATACGGCATGCATTACAAAGTGTACTGGCTTCATGGGCATTCTGGACTACATGATATTTGTGTGTTTAATGTGTGCTGCAGTCCAGTATAGCATTTTAGCTGATGTCGCAAGCGGATAATGCTAGCATTTGCAGTCGACTCCTGTTAGTTCAATTTTTCGGTTAATTCGATCCCGACCGAAAGTCCCGGGCGGCACCCATGCATTTTTACGGGGCCAAACGTTCGTTATTTCGATCCTGAAGTGGGCATTTGCGGGACAATTAAACCTTGAACAGTCCGCATGAACGCGCCTGAGCCATATGGTGACCCCAATAACGACCCATTTAGTGGCAGTGTCTGTCTCGGCGGAGCTTAGGGTACAGCGAATGTGTTGAACACATGACATCTCCTGTCAAAAAAGCCTATTTTCAGCCCGCCCTAGGATAATTTTCAAGCAATAACGGTAGCTCACAATGTCTGATTGCGGTATTTACCCGATTCTAACGGGCGCCTTTTGTTTTCCAGTGAAATTGGGCCTAAAATTGCCTGCGTGGTGCAATCGGCTACGAAACCAAAACCGCCTTCGCCGCGTTCGTGCGCTTTACCGCATAACATGGCCGTAAAGCGGCGAAGCTGACTTTAGGAAACCTACCGCTATTCTAAATAATTGGGTGCACGTTAGATTTTTACTTTGGTTAGAAGCTTTAAATCATTTCTACATTAGTTTTCTAGTTCGAACACGTAGAAAGCCAGCGCGCGTTTCATTCGGAGGCGTGGTAAACTCGAGCAATACTCGAGTATTTTTTCCGCAACTTGTTTAATTCAACCCGCCAAATAATTAGATCAGTTTCGTCGGTTCCGTGGGGGTTGAATCACCGAAAGTCGACTGTATTAACAGACAGCTGCTGAAAAATGGGTACAAAATGCAATGAAACATAAAATGCAACAGTGAAATGGTAAATGTGCATCTGATGCAACAACAAAAGAAAACAAATGTGCAACTGATGAGGAGACCAGTAGTAGCCACAAGAAATGCGCTTACACACAAATGCGACATTCAAACATATGCACTTCAAGAATGAAATAAGAAAAGCCTCAGTTTCGCCTGAAAGGTGAAGCATCAATTGTGATAGCAAATCACTAGACAGCTCTATGAAGTAAGGATAGTAGTTTTATCAGCTGTTTAAACTTGTAAACATTCGCTGACTAACTCAATTAACAGGCATGGTGTCATCGCGCACACGCAAACATGAACACATGATACTCGATGACCACGGACACTCGCTGTCAAAATGCTGTCATGAAGAATCACGTATTAATAAAAACTTAGAGCGCTAAAGCCACGAAGGACGTGGAAAAGAAACACACACCACACATGCTCAAGGGGTTTGTTATGTGTGTTTCTTTTCCATGTCCTTTGTGTTTTTAGCACTCTTAAGTTTTTATTATTATGCATTACCAACTAGCCTGCCTATCCATCCTTTCGCAAGAATCGCGGCAGCAGCAGCAGCAGGCGAAGTGATCTTCGTGCTATATATTGCTTCAACACAAACTAAGCGGCGAGAACACAGCAAGCACAAAGGTATGAGCCACTTGCAGATGGCTTTCAAGATAGGGTGTGCGTGACCGTGCAAAGCACACAGTTGCTGCCGAAGTAGGACGCTCCCACCCTCTTTTCCATGCTGCCTCCCTGCTTTCCTCCCTTGCGCATGCGAGACTGAGATGCAATCGTCAGTTCCCCTTGCGCATGGTCACGAAATACACAGTTGCTGCCGGCGTAGAACATTGCCCCCCACCTTATCCCTCACTCTAGGGCCTTTCGCGTGACAGAAGACAACGCATTTCCTCTTCGCTTTCATTCCTTGCACACACCAAATTGATCCGCGATCGTCGGCTTCCCTCACGCGTTTTCACTCGCACATACAGCATGCGGCGCGCAGGGAAGGTGTTATCGCCCTTGGACTTCATACGGACCATCACAGCGACGGCAATGCCAATGGCAAGATGCACCTGCAGTGTTCATATAGTTGCTATCACAATAATACGAGGAGAGAAACCATTTCAATCTTTCAATGTGCTTGAGAGGTACAACCTCTCAACTATGTGCAGTGCACTGATGCGTTCATGGTGTATCAACAAGTTTTTAACCAAATGGGATGCTGCTGGGTTGTGCTCGTCGCTCTGACTACTTGACATCAACACCCGCACACTGACCATTTGCCCAGTGTCCGGACAGTGGCTGAGCCGCAGGGCTGGGTCTTCACGTAACATGCAGGCTAGGGCAGCATCCAGTGCATTCTGATGACGCATTGATGGTGCCTCAATACTGCACAGTAGTACGGGCTCCGGAATCTGCATTGCCGCCCGTTGACCAGCAGGCCCTGCACACAACAAACAACCAAGGGTCATTCAATCACTTATAACCTTTGTCTTTAGGATTGCTTACTGTATCAAAGCATATTCAAGCATACAATGACCTTGAGCACCTTTTCCTGGTTGCTTACTACAAGCACTCTATCTATAGAAATGTAAACCAATTTTCATTCATGTAATTTTCAATCAGAAAGTATGCCTCTCACTATACTTTAAGCTGTACAAATTGGGATTTGATGTTTCGACGGTATGTAGTGGCTGGGCTACGAGGGATGCCGTGCCCATGACTACGTAAGGTTAATTGAAGCATACGTAAATATCAGTGCATGAGCGTTTGTGCGTACCATGCTCATCAGAATGTGGGTGCTACAGCTAGTATTCAAACCAGCAATCTTGTATTCAGCAGCTGAATGCAATGGCCACAGAGTGACCGCACCAAGCACTATACTTAAAGCCATAGTACAAGAACTATGCAAGATTTTTCTTTTCTTCTTTTTTGATACCGAGGCACCGGCTTCCCAACCACGCATACGAGACTTGAAAAAAATTTAAGCCTTGTGCAGTGCTCTGTAAGCCTAGGATGCCAAGTGGTGTAACACTGTGCAAACCCAACCTTTTTTCTGGTTATGCAACTAGGAGCTCAGGATAGAAGGAATAAATTATGAGCGTTTGTTTTATAACAACTCCACATGCTTGTTATCTTTGCCTTTCTAATCCCTTGGTTATGACATCCACTTGTCATAGTGGTGCACTTCAACTGGCATCAATCAATATGCTTTAATATTCGCAGTTCTGCTACATCTTCACCAAATGTGGTGCAGTGTAGTACCTTCGAGGGCTGAGCGAGCTGTAGCTGCGTTGGCAACCAGCAGGTCTCCAGTGACGCTGTGCTGGAGTCCAGCAATGGCCAGCACGTCACCGGCCAGGGCCTCACGCACGGTGCGATACTCGTCAGCCGTTACTTCAACCAGTTCGACCGCTTTCTCAGACACATCCCGCGTGGCATTGTACAGTCGCTGGCCCATTGTGATGCGGCCGCCATACAGCCTCACAAAAGTTAGTGGGCCCTTGAACTGCACAGAGACGAATGTTTGTAACACTGTCGTTACAAGAAAATATCCATTTACAACTATTTACAAGCTACAGGCTGATAGGTAGTCAAATGTCAGAAAAGATAAAGTTGTAGCCCATGTGATCTCTCTCCACTGCTGCCTCATCTGAGGAAGATACCAAAACGTTTTTGTTTTCATCTCCATGACAATGCTCTCCAGGGGCAGGTTCACTGACCCGATACTCATTAGGATGCGACATTGTGGGCCAGAACCTACAGCTTAAGTTGCACGACTTGAAAATGTTTTGTGGCAGGGTAGGCTTTGGGTACTTCTGGGGCAATTTCGTAAGTCACCGGTGTAATCTGATGCCAGTGTGATTTAACGAAGGTGATTGCCTTCACATCGGTTGAACCAGAGGTCTCTTCTAGCAGTTAAAATTGGTAAAGATTCTCTACTAAGTTGGACAGATTTTGATGATGCTATTATCGAGCTGCAAAAGGAAGGGAATGTGAAGAGGGGTTGTGGTGGAGATGAGAGTATGTGTAAGGCATGGTGCCGATTTTTTGGTTGGATCAGTGACGATATCATGCCTGTTATGGCAGATCCACACCTGTGCTTGGTTGTGGCAGAACAAAGGTGCATCACTAGCATGTGTTACACCAGCATTTTCTGTTGGCACGTTGTGTAACATCACAGAGGTGACTCCAGGTGAAGCGGCCCGTCAATCAGAGATTAGTGATGCAGGATGTCAGGCTGCTTTAGCCAAAAGAAAAGATGCTTGATGGTGGTGTAAAGTGGCCAACACAGTCAAGAAACGAAAGGCTTCGTTTACTTTGACAATAATGTTAGACGGTTTCTGAACCATTTTTCTTTCTTAAGAGTCACACTACGGAATGGAAGAAATAAATGTGAGTCAGTGCTTGTGCCCTCATTCTGTCTCATAGTTCACATTTTGTCTGTGCTGTTTCAGTACAAACGGTTCCCAAATCACCCAGCAGGTTTCCATTATTCCGACGTACACTTTCGGTCATTCCTCAAAAAATGAGCTGAGCAGAAACATTGTTACGCCATTCTGACTACCATAACGTGATCACCTTCAAATCGCCTTGATAAAACACCTTGCTCATGCTATGCCCTTTCACTTCCCAATTTCGCATTGCAATATGCAGGCAGCTCAGCAACCAGGTGACTGAGCTTTGTGGGAAAGCGAATGCAACTATGTTCCATGGAGGATACAGAGACTCATTCTCCTTCTGCAGTGAAGTGAAAGCAAGGTGAAAAAAGCACCACAGTGTGCAGCGATCCAGCGGGTTGTGACCGAGCAGCCTTATTGGCATAAGCGTGGCTGAGGCGGTGCAAGATTGTGCGGCCATTCATGAAAGTGCAACAAGTCTGCTTATTTTTAATGTTCAATATTTCAAGCATGCTGGCAGAGAAAACAAAACACGAGATGAAATTTAGCACCTTGTAGTGCTTGTGCCACCTGACTTCATCCTGCAAATCTCATCATACCACCTGACACTCTGACACTCTTTATTCTGTTTTCCTTTTACTGGCACATGTGTTATTATTCCAATGAATCACCAATTCTATGCATTATATAACCTGCCCAACTCTACTTCTTTGTCTTGGTCTCATCTAGAATGAAAGCTACCTGCCTTCATATTGCCGTTTTCTTGTTTCCTAACATGACACATATCATTTTCCATTTCATCGTTCATTGCAGAGCCCTTACCTCCTTCTCAAGCTCTTTTGTTATCCTCCAAGCTCAGCCCCATAGATATTCGTACTGAGTAGATGTACTGATTAGTAATAGCCTCACAGATGCGCTTTTCTGACTTGAGAGTGCTTGCGGTCGAGAGCGAGAACATGCGAATGTGTGCTCCATTGGGAAAGAAGGTGGCTTGGGTTCTAGAGACATCTTGAAGTTTGCAATACCTTCGTGTGCACCACTTTGAAGGCCAGTGCAGCTAGCTGCCCGCTACCATCAGAGACAACAGGTTCGGGCAGAAAGTCGATGACGGCATCCAACAGGGGCTGCACCGCCAAATTGCGGTAGGCGCTGCCACACAGCATTGGTGCGCCCTTCCCCGCAACAGTTATTCTTCGCAGTGCTGCCATGAGATCATCTGGCGGGACCTGCCGATCTTGTAGCAGAAACTCGTCTGCAAACTGGTCATCAAGTTCTGCTGCTGCTTCAATGAGCTCCTGCCTGCAATGAAGAAGTTTTACACTGTTAGGCAATTTGTGGGGCACTGAATGTATGCTGTGCTGTGTTTCAAACCTCAAGATTCTGTTTTAAGCATGGGAAAGTTAACACATAGTCCAATTTGCATTTTTGATATACTGGAGCAAGTTTTCAGTTGTGGATGCTGCAGTAATCCAGTTAGTCATTAATTGATTACAATACTAATTAAGTATTAACTAACATTTTTTTTTGTGCAAGTGTACTCTCTATGGCCAGAAATGCGAGTGTATTTGTTGCAAAAATCTCACAAGAACAGACATTTTTAATTCAAAAACAAATGTTCCGGATACAGAAACTAAAAAAAAAAAAAAACAGAGAAAGAGCTGCCATTAGTGCTCACTAGAAATGATGTAGAACCCACAACACTGAGAACCAGTGTGGTTCCTCGACATGACCTCCGAGATTGGGTGGCATGCTGAAAATCTTCGCGGCAATGTGCTGGGATTTGCATCATACTTGCTAACCACCAGGCGCACGCGTTGTCTGCTTAAGTGCTATTTAAAGGCAGTTAATAAGAAAATTATACAATTACCAGGCCTGCAGTTCTGCCAACACTGATTAAATAGCATGTACTACACACTTATAACCAATTTAGTCAAAGTGAAATTTCATTGTAGTTCGCTTTTAAGTGTAAATGTATCATGCACCTGTTTTAACATATTGCTTTTATCAAACTGCACCCTAAAAGATATCACTGCTCAATACCGAGCTGTTCCAAGTGTGCTTCTTGCATACATCTTCACAGCATAAAAAATGTACTAAGGTGACTAAATGCAACATAAGCAGGAAGATAGTAAATGGAAGACATCTTGTGAGCAATACTCTGAGAGTGCGACTGTGCACTGCAGCGTATCTGGTTGCCAAAGGTGGTGTTTGGCCCAAACTAACCATACAAGCCAAAATCATGACGACATACGACATGAAATGACAAGAACTACAATGAAAGAATCCATCTTAGTTAACCTCAATTTTCTGATGTTTCAATTGTCCACAACATAAACAGCTTGCATTCATACTGGTGGCACACAATTTAAGAACAGTCCGTTACAGTGTGTGCATTGCTGAGCACAAGGTCACGGGTGCAATCCCAGCCTCGGCAGCTGCGTTCGGGTGGGAGAAAAATGCAAAAAACACTTGGGTGTGCACCGTGCATTAGGTACACATCCCTAGGGGGTCAAACGTAACCCAAAGCCTTCCACTGTGGGGTCCCTCATAACCTGCTGTGCAGTTTCAATACATTAAATTCTATAACTTTTTTTTTATTTAGCAAAACACACATAAAGAGGCATGAAATTTGCAGAACAACTATTTTGTGTCTTTCTTTTCATCAGATCCCATTTATCTTGTGCCTTTCTTTGTGTGTGTGGCTTCCTGAATTGTGGGGTGCCAGTGCCAGCTATAGCAACCTGCTACTAGCCTGCCTTTCTGCCTTTACAGCGGAAACCGTTGTTTTGCTCTTACTGAGGACTAATGATAAAGGCTTTTCAACATCTAATTACTCTTATAGGTGACAAAGGCAACTGCAATTTTATTCAACAGCCCTCACAAATTCGTATGTATCGCAGTTATTTCTTGACATACATTTCAATATGTGTCATATAAGAAGACGACAAACTACAACCTCTCGATCACCTAGAGATGTGTAACTGAGTCACTGCGAGTATTATGTAAGTAGAATATGAGTGTGAAAGCCCTGTCATTGCTATTGTGGAAAGTTGAAAGAGTTGATTAAGGAAAGACTGGATGGGCTGAAAACACAATCAGACACACAAGGCCTGTCCTACCCATTCGTGTTACTGTATTCACACGATTCTAACGTGCATGTTTCTTGAATAAAAAGTGCATGCAAATTCACGTGTGCATTGCAATCATAACTATTTCTAGTCAGAATCAAAAACAGTACCGATACTCAATAAAACAACAAAAGAAAAAAAGCTCATTGCAAAGTAGCTAGCCACACTGCCATCAAACAGACGTTCTTGTTTTACTCCTTGGTTTCTGGTCGCTATTTTCCAGTTTGCTGTACGCCTGTCATAGTACTTCTGCTCAATCACCTTTTGTAGAGGTAGTCCAGTGGCAGCATAAAAAAAAAGATGTTTTCATTATGAGGCATCCTTCGAGCATAAGGTGATCCTTGAGGCAGAAGAACAGGGTAACTGGGCAGGATCGCATGTGTTAGGCGTTCCCGAGACATGCGTCGGTAGTTGGCAGCGACAAAGGAATTTGTAATGCATTATATCGAACTAAAGATGACTTTCTGTGGTTGGCAGACAGCAAAATGGAGGTTTCATTACTTGATGTGCACGGTAGAATCGGCACAAAGTTGTTTTTTTTTTAATATTTAGGCGGTAAAATAACTGTGCGTTACAATTGAGGGCACGGTAGAATTGTGCAAATAGGGCACTTTGTCTCGTCCATTTAGTTCTGTTCATGTGGCCCATCTTTCCTTGTCTTAACAGCTCATCTCTTAAGAAGCTTTGCCATGTGTGCTCCTATATAAATATGCAGAAACAGAGATATCACATTGCGCAATATTTGCTGAACCAATCCTGGAGTGTTGCTGCATTTAAAAAAGAGAATATTTTGACTGCTGGCAGCAGATCTTTTATTTAGACATCAATGTTTGCAGAAATTGTCAAATGTCCAAAAATTTTAGTTTGAACATTTTTTTTGCTGAAAGAGTATTTGAGGCCCTAAACAAGCATACTGCTTCCAACAGCTGGTAGAATTTGGCCTCTCCATTAAATTAAACAAAGTGCATTCTACTTTGTTAAACAGTTGTCTAATCAGAGGGTTTCTGCATTTCACATAAATCTGAACAAAGAAATCAGATTTGGGCCCTTGCCGACAGTTGCCCCTTAACTATCATTTACCTCACTGTAACCATAATACATTTGAACCTGGACATAATGATCACAAATATAATGAACGATTGAATATAGTCAATAAATATAAAATTTTTCTCAGCAATATGAGCATGCAATGAATAGACAACTATCAGTTATTTCACTGTAATCATAATACAGTCGAACCTCGAAATAACCAAACATCGATATATGGCAAATTATTAAAGATAACAAAGTGAATATAGAGTTTTCCCCACTCATATCATTCTGCAACAAATACATGCTTATAATGAATATTGTATACAAAAGTATCTTAAGGTTGGATATGCAGTCATTATAACTAAGCTCGACTGTATGGGCGGCAAGTGCATCTGCATCGCACCAGCAGTGTGGCAAGGGAGGCGTGTGCTCATCACCTCTTCTTTGCAGCTTTTTCGTATTGGCTAGTCCCGGGTCCAAGAGGTGCACGAGTGAAGACACGGCCTTGGTGGGAGTCTGCAGGCCACATATGAGTTTCCATGGACACCAAGTCAACAATGCCAACCATTCTGTCTGCGGTTTTTAGTGGGAGTTGCACCACCAGAGGAGCGGCTCCCAGCTTTGAGCGCACATCAGATATGCAAGCATCGAAGCTGGCAGCAGCCTTGTCCATCTTGTTCACAAAGATGAGGCGAGGCAGGTTGTGGCGGCAGGCCTGTTCCCACACTGTAATGGTCTGTGCCTGGACACCCTCGGATCCATCGAGAAGCGTGACGGCTCCATCCATTACTCGCAGGGAACGCTCCACCTGTGGCAAGCAAGCAAGCGGGAGCACTGCCTAATACAGCAGCACATGCTGAGCCACCGCAGGACTTATTTCCGACTCCCAAATCATTTCCACCACCCAGTGTCTTTTTTTTTAAAGGGACACTAAAGAGAGACAGTAACTGATATAGGATTCTTTCAAAATTCTATATTTGCTTATTTCACGATAATATGTTCATTATTAGAGGATGAAGACAAGGCAAAAGATCAATTTCGGCAATTTCACACAAAAATGGTTTCACACAAGAGAACCAATGTTGGTACATCAATGTGACATCATGGATCTTTAATGAATTTTTTGTCAGGCCATTGTGGGGGCTCAGTAAATTGAAACTTGCTAAGTTTAGTTTTTGTTAGAATACAATGGTACTAGTTCATATTTATTGATTAAAAATTAACTAGCCCCGAGATGACGCCGTCAAAAGTTCATGTTACAATTTGCTGCTGTAGGAACTTCAAAGCAGCGTTGCCACTTGTCTTTCATTTGTGCATTTATTCTGGTTTACTAAGGCTTTTCTCACCAAGAGAGCAGCTTTTTTGGTATTGTAGAAGGTCAATTTACTAATACAGGCCATATTGCGTTCCTCTTCAGTGTCCCTTTAAAAACAATCAACATGTTGAGTAATGAAGCAACTTTTAGTATATTTTACCAAATTTTAGTATTTGCTCCAGCTTCAACTCTAGTATTCCCCATATTCTGAGGTTTGCGTGTCTGTAAATATGTTAAAAATGTGCAAGGTAGCTCGGAAACAGTAAATTACAAGTTCAAAATGTTTATGTCATCAGGCAGAGCTTTGTGCTAGATATAGCAGTGTGAAAGTTGGATGTAAACACAGATGTACAGATCATTCAACAGAGTACCAATCGTGTGAGCCTAGCCTCAAAAATTACCATGAAGCAGTAAATCCATATATTTTTTTTCCAGACCTTCGGATTCTGGCAATTAGAGAGCCTTGGCTTGCTGGCGGTCGATATGAAAAATTTAATGCGCACTTCTTGGCCTTGGCTCACATATGTGACAGATATGTGCTAGTACAGACAGCAACTGTTGCTTCTGTAAACTTTAAAGGACTCACGGGTGTCTCGGAAAACATTACAGGGAAGCCACGTTATTGTAAAGGTGTGGACCTATTAGTACAGTATGTTTAGTATTGCACAACCCTGTGTGCGTCTCGGCTTCATCTTAAGTTGCGCTTTGCAATGTTAAATACCGCACGTTATGCTTACGTTTATTAATTTTTTTCAGTGCGATGTTTGATATTAGCGGCTTATTTCGTTTTCCTAACGTAAATGTCACAATAAATAAAATAAAGTGCTTTTTTCATATTGTTTACAATAAATATGACAGGTAGAATAAAGAGTTAAAGAAGTGCAGCGTTGATTTCCATCAAATGGAAAAATTTTTTTTGGCTACACTTCTTTCCTGTGCTGAATGTATCGTACCAAAGACGCATTTGCCAGCTGCGCATGTTTCGCGCGCACAGAATGACGCATAATAGGTCGTGTGGAAGTGGCATGCGTCGACTTCCCTCGAAATACGACCGACTTGATGAGCATGCGCTTGCGTGCCTGGTTTCCAACACGTCGCACCAAGTGTTACGTTATCTTTCTGGTTTCGCGAACCACATACTTCCATGCTGAAGTCCACGTGACCCGGCGTGTCGATGAGGTTGACGCGGTGGTCTCGCCAAGGAAAGGTCACCGTGGCAGCGGTGATGCTAATGCCCCTCTCGCGTTCCTGGGGCAGGCAATCGGTCACTGTGTCGCCATCGTGAACTTCGCCCATAGCTCGTGTCAGGCCACTGTAGAACAGTATTCTCTCCGTGATGGTCGTCTTGCCGGCGTCGACGTGGGCTACGATGCCGATGTTGCGCACTTTGCGTTGCTTGTGTTTTGGCAGCTCCGACCGCTCGCTGTGCGAGGGACCGGCGGTGCACAGGCAACGGCAAAGCGGTGTGGCCGACCTAAGAAGTGAGCTTGGTTTACCGCGTACTAACAACATGTTTAGTTCACTGCTGCGTATTATTTACGCCAATAAATATGCGTTAAATTTGCTCAAGGTTCATTCGACAGTCCTGAGCAGACGGCTTGTTTGGCTATCACTGGGCGCAGCCATGTTGGTTAACTTGTCTTGGCTTAGCTTTAAACGACTGCAGATACGTCTTTTCAATGGCTCACGTGGGCGTCGTCTGCTATCACCCTCAAAAGCACCAGCCCGCCCATTCTTTTTAAATTATGGGGTTTTACGTGCCAAAACAACTTTCTGATTATGAGGCACGCCGTAGTGGGGGACTCCGGAAATTGCGACCACCTGGGGTTCTTTAACGTGTACCTAAATCTAAGTACACAGGTGTTTTCGCATTTCGCCCCCATCGAAATGCGGCCGCCGTGGCCGGGATTCAATCCCGCGACCTCGTGCTCAGCAGCCTAACACCATAGCCACTGAGCAACCACGGCGGATAGCCTGCCCATTCTGAGATGGTCCCTGTGTTTGCCTCGTTATAGTGGTTTGTAAATCATTGCACAATCACTGCGTGCGTCCTTATGCTACTAATTGGGTGGAACTAAGGAAGAACATTGAAAGAATTTGACGTAGTAGTTCTGCGGAAACCCGCAAGGTGGAGAGAAGTAATGAATAAAGGGAAAATCGGACATCCACCCGTTCGTAGCAATTGCTACAAAGGGAACCCATACGGGTTCCTCGAAATCAAAGCCTCAGAGTTGAAGAAAAATTCGTCCTGGTCCGGGACTCGAACCCGCGGCCACCGCCTTTCCGGGGCAGCCGCTAATTAACATACATGCAAACGTATACAATCGCTCGTTGAGAATCCGCGCTATGGGTGCATTGAAACGACAATGGGTGTTTTACAGACAGCGTACACACTACAAATATGTTTGAATGTTTATTTCACTAAAAAAAGTAAAAAAAAAAACGTCGAGCTTCTTTGCTACGACCACAGTGAAATCATGGGATGTGTAAAGTGCTCTGTGTTTGCAGTTTGCCCAGGACCTGTAATTTGGCAGTCACCAACTTGTTTTGTAGGCACTTTGAGAAAATTTGAGCAGGGCGAGCGCCGGCAACCAAACTATGCGTTATCCTCGTAGTTGTCCCTCGCAACACGTCAGATGTGCACTCCTGGTAGATTGCGCCACTGTAGGATACATCATCATCATCATGGCTACGCCCACTGCAGAGCAAAGGCCACTCCCATACTTCTCCAACTACCCCGGTCATGCTAATTGTGGCCATGGTGTCCCTGCAAACTTCTTAATCTCATCCGTCCACATAACTTTCTGTCGCCCCCTGCTACGCTTCCCTTCTCTTGGAATCCAGTCCGTAACACTTAATGACCATCGGTTATCTTCCCTCCTCATTACATGCCCTGCCCATGCCCATTTCTTTTTCTTGATTTCAACTAAGATGCCATTAACTCGCGTTTGTTTCCTTACCCAATCTGCCCTCTTCTTATCCCCTTAAAGCTACACCCACCATTCTTCTTTCCATAGCTTGTTGCGTCGTCCCCAATTTAAGTAGAACCCTTTTCGTAAGCTTCCAGGTTTCTGTCCCGTAGGTGAGTACTGGTAGGACACAGCTGTTATACACTTTTCTCTTGAGGGATAACGGCAACCTGCTATTCATGATCTGAGAATGCCTGCCAAACGCACCCCAGACCATTCTTATTCTTCTGATTATATCAGTCTCATGATCCGGATCCGCGGTCACTACCTGCCCTGAGTAGATTTATTCCCTGACCACTTCCAGTGCCTCGCTACCTATCGTAAACTGTGGTTCTCTTCTGAGACTGTTAAGCATTACTTTAGTTTTCTGCAGATTCATTTTAAGACCCACCCTTCTGATTTGCCTGTCCAGGTCAGTGAGTATGCATTGCAATTGGTCCCCTGAGTTACTAAGCAAGGTAATATCAAAAGCGAATCGCAAGTTACTAAGGTATTCTCCGTTAACTCTTATCACCAATTCTTCCCAATCCATGTCTCTGAATACCTCCTGTAAACACGCTGTGAATAGCTTTGGAGAGATTGTATCTGCCTGCCTGACGCCCTTCTTTATTGGGATTTTGTTGCTTTCGTTATGGAGGACTACGGTGGCTGTGGAGCCACTGTAGATATTTTTCAGTATTTTTACATGTGGCTCGTCTACACCTTGATTCCATAATGCCTGCATGACTGCTGAGGTTTCTACTGAATCAAACGCTTTCTCGTAATCAATGAAAGCTGTAGGTACTAATGAAAGCTCTAGGTACTCTAGGTACGCCCAATATATATTGTTGTAATTTAATGGGATATTTGCTGGGTTATAGTTGGTCCATTCTTGCGTGAAATAATAAGCGCCCCCTTTAGACGGGACAGTGACGCGGGAAAGCCTGTCCGTTGTCTATCTCACAAGTCCCGTCTAAAGCTTGCGCTTATTATTACACGCAGTATATTGTTGTAAGTTGAAACTCCGTCACAACCCCTTATACTATCCCGGCTGCAGCTTCGTTGCAATGGCTGTCGATGGCTTGAATATGTTTCAAGGCCACATATGCCCCTTGTGTCACCTTGGCACATCCGTTTTTGGAGACGGGCCAAAAATGGGCACACGCCTACTAGTATCGCATACGCAGTTGTCTGTTCAATCACACTGAGTGGCACGCACACCCAGTGATTCAAGTTGTCTACACAGGGCTGCTCGGCTGAGACAGCAGCCAGCACACTCCCCAATCTAGCGGACAATTTGGGTGTGTGAAAGAGGCTAGGTACAGACCGCAAACTAGACAGCACACGGGTCACGAATCGGCTTATGAACGAGAAGAACGGGGGTTAACCGAGGAGCCCGATTTTTGATAATCATATCATAAGAAGCGAACAAACAATGACGCCAAGGAAAAGGGAAAGTTACTCGTGCCCACTAATTGAATTGAAGAAATTATAAATTAATGGAAATGAAAGTGGATGACAAAACAACTTGCCGCAGGTAGGGAACGATCCCACGTCTTCGCATTACGCGTGCGATGATACCACGACCGTGACGCCTGCGGCAGAAAGGATGTTCCGCATTCGCCACCAAGGTTTGTGAGTGGTGGCGCTGGCTACCACTCCCAGGATTAGTTCTAGTGGTAAAACATAAATACCCAAGAAAGGGGATAGGGAAACGGCGCCGCGGTAGCTCAATTGGTAGAGCATCGCACGCGTAATGTAAAGACGTGGGATCGTTCCCCACCTGCGGCAAGTTGTCTTTCCATCCACTTTCATTTCTATTAATTCATAATTTCTTTAATTCAATTAGTAAGTACGAGTAATATCGGCTTATGTGTATGATATACAGCCACCATCATGCTTAGTCTGAATGCGCCTTCTTTGTTCTACTGGGCGAGGTGATATCTGGATGGTTTGCCTTGAATTTCCTAGCTTAATGCATGTTCTTTCCAAGACATCTACTATTTTCTCCCTATACAAACAGTGTTTGTCTAAGTTAAACCGCTATATAATTGTGTCTTCTATGCTCATCAGGTCTGACGGTGGCTGTATACATATATGAACAACATGATGTAATGACATGATGTACCATGCAAGCAGGCCAACTTCACGCGCTCTTCGTGCTTTCTGCGTAGCTCTAGGGAAAAAGAATTCCTTCGCAGTGTTTGAGCGTCGCAACCGCGAGCAGTAGAAACGCGTCCTGCAAACTTCGCCCAGCGCTACTCTGCAGTGTGCACAACATATTCAAGTGCACATGACGCGCTAATGACTCGTGCTGCCAATACTTGCCCTGTATGGTTGGCGCACTTGTATAATGTCGATCTTGCGTGGGTCCAGAATTATGGAGTTTTAGCATATCGTAGGCGTGTATCACACATATACCACAGTGCCGGGAAACGTATCAACATCAGTGCATTCACGGCTTTTCTCTTCAAAAAAGATGCAAAAATCTATTCGCGGTACACCGCTGCCCACGCGTTTACGTCGGTTGTGTAAACACAGCAATTTGTCATGTGCCTTCCTGGCGTACTGTCATATAGTCGTACAGAAGTCTAACTTCACTCATTTTGATAATAATTCAGAGCGTATATATAGTTCAGCACGCAGAGCGTCACAGGATGTCAACTTCGCATGGTTTAGCGTCTCCGGTATGCGTTTGTATTTCTATTTATTTATTCGTTTAATTACTTATTTATCTGAAAATTTTGGTGACGTTCAAGGATTTGAGTTATAATCTTCCCCACAATGGCGCAAATTCTTAATGGGTAAAAGGCTGTCACGAGACCACGCACCAAACTGGCTGACCAGACTCGCCACACATTCACGGTAACGCTGGTATCGAAGCACGGAGCACTGGGTAGTGGTCGCAAAAAATGTTTCCACTGTATTGCAGCCCTATATAAAAGGTTCGGGCTCCGCTCTGTCTTGGCCACTTGCGGTCAGAGATGAGTTAAATTTCCAGCTCGGTACATTTTGTCCGCAGCGACACCTCATGAAGTTATAGTAAATGACATCTTTTACAACTTTCCTATTTTCTTTGTCGGATCGGATCACAACAGTTGCTGTCTCTTGACGGATCATAGCCACATGAGGCAATGTTCAGATCCCAGGATGTTCTTTCGAGGGGGGAGGGGTACCTTTACTAGCGTAAATGTTAATGCCAACCGTTCGCCATAAAAACGTGTAAACCCGCAAAAGAGAAACGAAATAAGGTGTATCTCACAGGTATATATATATATATACGCCTGTGGGATAGACCTCTCCTTTGCTTCACAAACAAGGAACCCCATCAAATGTACTCACGCAGAAAAGAAGCGCAGTAAGAGCACTGCCAAGAACAAGTGAACAAGCAAAAAATGTAAAATAAAGATTTCTACTATCGTGTTTTTTTAAGTTAGCTATGGAAGAATTACAGACAAATATATATTTGCGGAACAATCACAGTTCTTTTGGATCCCTCGTTTACTGCTCTACCTAGTTAAGTGCCAAAACCGACTCGTATTGTTATTTCGGAAGTTGCGTAACGATGCGTGGTTACCAGTCCCGCACAACAGCGTAGAGCGCGGGACGTTGCGGTTCTAGAAACACCCACATAAGCATAGCAGAGGAGTGGCTACGTCAGGTGGTTAGGCTGATAACGGTAGACGCATCATTCAAAACACACGGAATCCTTCTCCACTTCCGGCGGCGTTTTCTCTACTTCCTTTTTAAATAAACAGATGTTGATCCATAAATATTTTCACAAGAAACGGTTAAATTTGTTAATTTTCGTTTTTCCTTCCTGTTTGGCTGTTGCCTCGGCTCCCTCTCTTAGTAGATCGCTTAGTTTCTCAACTCCTTGCGACTCTTGTTTCCAATTGCCAATTTTGCTCGAAAAGTTCTGTACAATTAGGGGGAAAACCATGACGAGGTAGCGGGTGACATTCATATTGCTTATGGGTTTAACGGTTATTGCAGGGTTTGGTCATGGACGCTGTTGCGCACGATTTTATTTTCAACCTTGTCTAAGCTACATCACGGGTTTATGGTACCGAGGATATGCCAGCTTCGCGGCGAGTCGTCACTCGAGGAAGTAATAAAGCAAAAGGAAACGTTAAAGGCAACTGGCGTTGTCTCCGGCTGCAACTCGTTCCACGAGCATACAGACCAGCTGACTACGAACTGAATCCATTTCCTGGTCCCTGGATCTGTCTGATCAATGAAGCTTGAACTAACGAAGCAACAGTGATGCACGTGACCGTTGCAATAGATGGTTAATCGCGCGGGCATCGAATCGATGAGAAAACTGGCCTTCATACCCCAGGAGATGCCTGTAACTATATATATACCGCCATCCAGGAGTGAAAAAGGCACCAAAATGTTGACCGCCGGATAGCTGTCATGTCTCAAGATTGATTTGGCGGCGCTTTAGGAATGTGTGTGAGGAGTGGTGGCGCGGGCCGAAGGGGAAGGGGAAGGGGGGGGGAAGGTATGCCGCTTAGTTTCGGAGGAGGGGGGCCGGCCCCCCCCAGGCCCCCCCTGGGTACGTGGCTGGTTGAGATACTTTTCCAGATGAGATGCTAAAGTGTCAACCGCTGCGCCTTCTGTTACATGCATGGCTTCCCTCCAGGCTCTGTCTGTAATTGCTCTGCTCGCATGAGCGGAGGGAGTTCTGGTAAACTTACCGACGTGGTCCTTGATGCTTCCAGACGCCAATGAGGAACCGGGAAAATGCGTAAAATAGCGAGAAATAAGGAGACGTGGCTGACGATACGTTTTTTTTTTTTTTCACAATCACACCAACATTCCCCGCACACGCACACACAAACACGCACAACAACAGCTACGGGACAGGCTACTCCGCTTCTCACATCGTGACAGCGGCTCCGGACCAATCGGAGTTCGGTGAGCATTAATTTTCCGTTGGAATACGCTGCGCCGATCGCGTTATAGCGCGGTGTTCAAGTCTTTGCGTAGGCACCGCAATGAGTTCCACACACACCGTCGCAACGCGCGACAGTTCACCGGGACGCCGTCGATGATCACGTCTCGGCACACAAGTCACCTAGCGGTGGGCGCTGTCGTCTGTATACGGGACCTGATCGGCTTTGCATTTCGACGTCTTCAGCGGTGCGTTTACAGTTGTTGCTTTGCCCGGCAAGGTGCGCAGCGGATATGTAAGACGGAGCCTTGCGTACCGAACCATCGTACGAGTTTTCATCGGGGTTGTTAGAGACGCCGCCGTATGAAATGGAAAGTCGTCCGCTGTAGTACAGAAAAGACTATCTCTGTTCAAGAGGCAGTCCACGCAGACTGCAACGCATGCCGAAGGTGTTTTTTATTTTACATTGTTGTATTAAGCTTGTTCGAGGACCACGACCGACTTAGTGACTTCAAGGTGAGCTCCTGTGAACTTTGGTGCACTCTTTCCACATAGACGTACCGTGCCTCGCGTCTCGATCGTCGTGTAACATACCGCAAAACCTGTGCAAACAGCTTTGCTCGAACAGACCCATCTGACCGCGACTTTCAAGGATGCTCGCCCGCGCAGGAAGCACAGGTTTGCAGTGGGAATGAGCGGGTTGGGGTCCCGCCTTCCATTTATCACTCTCACCGTGTATGGATAAACTAAGCCGTCATTTATGCCCCAGCTTTAACAATTTTTCTGTGTGCAAACCACGAAACGAGCACGACAAGCGTCGCTCGGAGAAAGAGGATTTGCAGGAACTGTCAATGTTATTGTCGGTGTGTATACACCCTCCTTGTGTTTTGCTTTCTCGACCCCTGCTCGAAACGTAGTTCGCACCAAAAGAAGGGGCGGGCGGACTGTCATAAACTGCGTACGAACGAGAATTTCAGTGATTTTGGATATGCTGCATGGTCCGTGGCATGCGCGGGTCTCGCGCAAGCATTCGTTCCATGTTCACAGGCGTTCTGGTACACAGGCTTCTCGGCACATGGAGGTGGATTGAATGCCTTTACATTACCTAACATTATTATTATTATTCTTTTGGGACAGGGAGGGAGGAGGAGGAGTCATGGAATGCAAACTTCGTTATTACACTGATCATTATTATGGCTGACCGATGCCCACCCTTACCACGGATATACAACTGCAAACATTATTTGGGAATGTATATATGCGTATATGCCGGGCAGGGGTCCTGTCGAGAAGTTCAACTCAGAACGCAGCGCATGAAGCTTATACAACTTGTGTTGCTTTCTCTCTGACAGAACGTGACATGTGTGATGTCCACGGGGGGGTCCGGAAACGTGTTCTTTTGTGGGGTGCAAGTATGCGTCCGAAAACACCTGAACAGTTTTTCTCCGCACTTTCCGACAACCCCGGTTACATTCCACGTCAATCTAACCATCCTTGCTTTTTCTTCAGCTTTGTTCTCGGCGCGCTTTGCCATACGATTGACGCAACGTCGTACAGGCTGGAACAACAGATACTTTATACACTGTAAACTAATTTACAAGGGTGTAAATCAGTCTATAAATCACGCCCTCATAACCGCAAGGGTGTGAGTCATAGTCCGCTTTACGCTCTTATGCACACTTAAGGGTGTAAATGAGTTTACAGTATACTAAAGGACTTACAGCGCCCCATAGATAACATCAAGATAAAAGTCGTAAGCACTGGTCTCTTTATACATTGTTCATTCGGACTTAACTGATCGAACTGGTTTGACGTGCCAAAGAAAACATTACAGACTGCGCTGCTGTGGAGAACTGACATGGCTACCTAGATTTCTTTCCTTGTTTACAACGAGAATGCTAAGCGGTCCTGTACGATCACAACGCACACAGCCGAGCGCTAGTTCACCAACACTTGTTGTGGATTCACGCCCACTGGTGTACCTACATGCATGTAGAAGCTCTTTCTCTGCGTCGACACGTCCGACACGAAAGTCACGCTTTACGTGTCTTCCTGTGATCGAAGCGTACAATGTATTTTGACTTTTCTAAAGAAAAAAAAAAAAAAAGAGAGAGAGAGAATCCTACGTAGCTCTGATAATAGCCCAGCCACGTTCTTCCTTACTCGTCGTCTCTCTTCGCGCTGTATATGCCTAGCAACGTAGTATTATGACGTATCGGTGACCATCTAGTCCGCCCATCTCCCTGGAGTTCATGATCCGCGCCGGTCCATCCATCAGAGTTCGCCTTCGTCGAGTGAAAACAACGTTTCTCGCTAATTGAAAGCCCGCGCTCGTCTTCGGCGCGGTGGCTAATGGTGCGAGCCGCCGTCCGCCGGCCTTCCCTTGGGACGTCCCGTCAGCGGCTGCGCCAGTTGGCCAGCAGCGCCCTGCGGGGGACCTCGCCTACGCGCTCGGGGCACCTCGAGAAGTCAGTTTGCCGTTTACGCGGCGATGCTTCGCAACGCGCCCTTATATGCGGCGGGACAGCGGTTCGCGCAATAGCGATGGCGTAGAGGCGCTCAATTGTCTCTCCGGAACAGAAATATATCAGCGGGTACCACCGTCGTGCGGTGTAAAAGGAACAGGCGAGATGCCAGCAGCAAGGCTCACAAAATCGAGATTAAATATGTCGCAAAATAGACGGGATAACACAGACGTATCGACGGTGTGCGACAAAGGAACAGTCGCGTACTGTCGCCGCCTGCGTTTGTATATACTATCAGGCGTGGGCGAATGGTTCATACTACACTGCACAGGGTGCGCTTGGAGGGGGTCTCGCTTCAGAAACAAAAGCAGCGGGCCACTAGTCCCGGCCAAGTGAAGCGCAACCGCTGTCGGATGGACCCTCTCTCGCGCGCGCGGCAGCCAAGCCCAGGGTCGTCCGTCATCGTTAGGCCTAACGCGATTTGGGGGGGAGGGGGGGGGGGGCGGATGGACTGCAGCCTGCCTTGCCGCGTTGGCGGCAACTCCCCACACCCGCCGCCGTCTTCGTCGCCGTCGTCGTCGCGCCGGGGGTGAGTGCGGCTGGCCACACGGACCGCTCTGCGGCGGCGCCTAATCCAATCAGCGTGCGGCCGCTACCAGATCGTCATCGGGGTGCAGGAGAGCGCTTGTCTCCATTTTTACGCTCTCTCCATGTCGGGAGTGAGAGGGAGGTGTCCAGTGAATCCACGAGGCCGCTTTTCTCTCGCTGCCGGTCGCGAGGACGAGAGCGTTCTCTCTGCGCACTCTCGCTTCCGATGTCCGGGGGAGAGATCTCTGTCGCCTCCGCGGAGCCTCTCTCTCACCGCCATTGTCTCTGCGAGATCTCTCCCTCCTCTCCTTCTCAGAGCGGGGTTTCGGTCGGTCGGTCGTGGTCCGTGGCGCTAATTCAATCGGCGCCCTGACCGACTGACTCATGGCGCCAGGTGAGGCGACGCGCTCCTCCCCCGGGTGGGACAGGTGAGCGCGGTCACGCGAACAGGGCGTCGATGGAGTGCTGCAGCCGGGCGCTGTGCTCGCGCGCCCGCAGCCGCAGCGCCGCGATGCTGTGCGTCCGCAGGTCCTGGCTCACGGCGCCTCCGGACGCGGTCGCCGAGCCTGCGACAACGGCGAGAGGGAGGCACCACCGTCGGAGAGAGACACTCTTAAGCTCTCAGAAGATTAGCACGCTAATCGCGGCAGTTTCAGCGCGACGCGAATGCACAGTCACGGACAAGCACCATCTTTCACCGTTACTTCTCCGGTCGCCAAAGATCGCATAGACCCCGAACTAAGCGTGCAAGCTGAAACCAGTCTTGATCTTATAGGTAAAAGAGATAGCAGAAATGAACGCGTTTTAGAGAGGCGTAGCTCGTTCGTATTTCCATCGTCCACGATAGATGATACTATAGTGGGATCTACAGCCACGTATTTCCCGAGTGGTATATCCAAGATTCTCGAGTTTCCTTAACGCTAAAGAATAGCGAGTTCAATTGTTGACAATGCTGGCCAAAACGCAGTGAAATACATGACAAAATGCCAGCTCCGCTAATTCTCCCAACCCCTGTTGGTTTGGCACAACACTTGTGGGCATTTAAATAAGGTTAACAACAATATACATGCTGACGTGCATGTTGAACAAAGAAGCCAGAAGGCTGAAGAGGACATATCTTATGTAGCCCGCAGTCAAGTGGCCGCGCATAAATTACATAACGAAACCAAGCGATAAAGTAATACTAAAATCAGAAAAAACAGCAATGAATGTGTTCCTTGCAACTTGAAAGTAGTGTTACGAGAATGAAGTTTCACAGAAGATCACTTTTTCACCACAAATCACTACTAAATCAACAGTGGTCACTCCTCTGATCAAAATTATGTATACGAACGGCGATAAACTCGATTATCTTCTCCGCTTATGAATGCAATTTAAGTATGACGACTGCAGTCCAGATTTGGCATTACGAACTTTCCTGCGCACTTGTCAATTTTGAGCTTCTGCGTCCCCAATCAAAAAATCTCATGACACATATGCCACATATCCAACCATATCGTATGGGAACGCGTATGTTTCATGTGTGTTCTCATACGATCGTGCAAGATCATAAGTCACATCAATTTTTCTTCTGCTAGCGTCTGAATTAGGAATCAGTTTTTTTTTTCTTTTTCAGTGAGCCCTCGATCTGATGTGCACTGCTGCTGTTGCACAGTACGTGTGCCTTCGGACGTCTGCTCAATGAGCATACACACACACACCTGCCGGCGAGAGGGCAGATGGCGTCCCCGGAGCAGGGCTCGGTCTCGACGCCGTCGTTGACGTCGGAGGAGCAGCAGCGGGCGGGGACGAAGGCGCCGACGACGGCGGTGTCGACGACAGTGCCTGCGGACTGGCCGTGTCCCGGCCAGTCCTTCCGTGGCCGCCAGTGCCCGCGCCGGTCAGCGCCTTGGACGACGGCGCGGACGAAGGAGGAGGAGGCGAGGACGGGGCCGTGCTGTCGCTGCCGCCACAATCCTGTCCCTTGAGCTTCTCGGCCGCTTCGAGAGACTTGCGGTGCATGCCTGCGTCAACGAGGCGGCAGCACGAGGCTGGGCTCCGTCAGCGCCGTTGCTACGTGTGTGCGCCAGGGTAACGTGATCTATCTATCTATCTATCTATCTATCTATCTATCTATCTATCTATCTATCTATCTATCTATCTATCTATCTATCTATCTATCTATCTATCTATATCTATCTATATCTATCTATCTATCTATCTATCTATCTATCTATCTATCTATCTATCTATCTATCTATCTATCTATCTATCTATCTATCTATCTATCTATCTATCTATCTATCTATATCTATCTATCTATCTATCTATCTATCTATCTATCTATATCTATCTATCTATCTATCTATCTATCTATCTATCTATCTATCTATCTATCTATCTATCTATCTATCTATCTATCTATCTATCTATCTATCTATCTATCTATCTATCTATCTATCTATCTATCTATCTAATGTCAGTGCGTTAAATTAGCTATAGCTAGCCAGCTATCTTAGTGGATTTAGTTTTCTATTCGTCAAGACGACCTAGCGCAATAGCCCGTACGTAATATGAGGTATTTCTTAGAAATTTGGTCGTTAACTTCACATCATACACTAATAATAAAACTTTCATCGGTTGAAGCATTTTTGCCGTCTCCATTGACCAAAGAAGCAAAACAAGAACGTAAGTGTCTTTAGTCGTGTTATACAATGGTAAGTTTCATTTCTCGCTCTTTATTTCACGGTCCGATAATTGCCCCTCGTAGAATTCGGTTCGTATTGTACGCGGTGTGTTACGGTACACAAATTCATGGTGTAATTTTATAGCTGAAGATGTATTTTAAAGGTCGTGGAGAATGTTCCGAAATATCCGATATAGTTCATTATTCCCGTGAAGTTATTTTTTACGTCGTACTTTCTTTCCCGTGCACCAAAGAAAGCCGGAAATTATTATTTTTTAAATACAGATATACTTGTTAGCTCGTTCGCCTAAAAAGACTAGTTATTAAACATTATGTATTTCAAGTTACGTGAAACATCGTGTAAATTGCGCCTACACTTGCTCACGCACATACGGGTAAATTCCATGGCTCTTGCACATGCACAGACACTAGCTAAAATGCCGAAAAAAAAAAAAAACTCTGCTCCAACAATGCTGATTATTGGATTCGTTGGTGCAGAAGCATGTAAAATAATGCAGTGTACAGGGCGAGGATACAGTAAAGAGACGATGAAGACAACACAGTACGTCTAGTGTCCTTCGCGTCTTCAGTGCATCCTCGTCTTACCCGTTGCCTTCTCCCTTTCACGCACATCGCAACTCCATAAAGGTAAGCGGACAGCATCGAGAAATATCACTGTCCCGCAATAGACAACACATCTTTAACTGATGCTCACAATGGCGGTACAGTCTTGTCTTACAAAAAGAAGAAAAAATAACTTGCCGCCTGATTCTTACTGAGACGATTCTGCTCTTTTTTCTGACTAAGTTTTTTCACCACATTATAACTAATACTGCGGGAAAGCTAGATTACAAGGAATTGCTGTCACGCTGAGAAACCGACGTTTTCAAACCGCTTTCTCCGCCAGATCCTTTACCTCTTAACGCTGTATTAAAGCTTAATACTACTACTACAGCTATACTACTACTACTTGCTGGCTTAGATGTGACAAAACGACTTTACCGTAAGTGTGCAATGCGCATTCTCAAGGCAATAGTAGAAAAAATATCGCCGAGTGCTCTACTACTCGTTGTCAACGGGCACTCTGCTCCTATCCAGCACTGTGTAGCTAGGTTTGGCCATCCCGTTCTTCCAGACTTGCCTTAATAATGGCTTCGTACGACTACAGACATTTGAGGTGACTGCGACTGAATTTGTGCGACCACGCATCTAGCTCAGTAATATATAGGTTTTTTTCTTCTTTCTAGCTGCATCAAATGTTTTAAAGACTGCCTATGGCAGATAACACAATTCTAACCCTTGGTCTAAATTACTCGCCGAGGTGGCCATTACTTCTACGAGAAGTCAAAATGTTCAATTGAATAATTAACACAACTACACTAATTAACGTTTTCGTTAATTACTTCACGCCACATCTTTCAATCTACGAATTATAGCCGCTGAGTTCGCGCGGCGTATCCATTGTGGCGTCTAAACACCACAAAGGCGTTAATTTGACTTTTGCCACAAGGCAAACACCCGCCCACCCATCAGCGCCTGTCCAGACGTCAACGCAGCGTGTACACCTACTCTAGGCGGGTCCACTACAGGCCACTAGCCCCAACATTATCTGACAGCCTGAACTAAGGATGAAAGGAAGACTCCATCCAATGCTACCAAACAACGACGGCCACCTTGGATTCGCAGGTTGCCTTCCTACCGCATATTCCATACCATCGGGCTTCGGAGGTGGGGTTACTGAGGAGTGTTGCTAGCATGGGCGTGGTATCGCAACAGATTCAACGATTGTGATTTGCTGCTGGACAGTCTTGAGATTTCTTAATCGACTCGCCTGGGGAAACGATGGTATTAAAAGCCGAGACTTCTCGAGAGTGAAGACAGAGAGCCCTGATATGAACTCGGACGTTTAACTTGCTCCTGAATGGAGTGGGCTTCCGTAACTGGAGCCATGTAACTAAGCCAATGAACCTTTTCCCCTCCATTCTTACTACCTGACGTAGCAGTCGATGGGCTTGATGGATTCCTTGCCCTAACGCCACCCTAAGCCGCAACACCACTTGGAAGGAATATCCTGGACAGTACCAGTTCAGAGATATTAATTTTCGAAGTGTCTGACGAAATGCATTGGCGTTATATATATTTTTTAATAAACCGCTCTTTATGCATTGAAGCACAATAGTAACTGGGACACCAATGTATTTCGACGGACACCTTGAAAACTAACACCTCGGAACTGGTGCAGTCCTGAGAATTCGTTCCGAGTGGATACGCCGTGCGAACTCAGCGGCTATAATTCGTAGATTGAAATATGTGCCGTAATTTAATAAATTAAAAATAATTAGTGTGATTACGTTAGTTATTCAGTTGAGCATTTTGATTTTTCGTAGAAGCAATGGCCGCCTCATCGAGTAATTTAGATCAAGGGTCAGAATTGTGCTATCTGCCATAGGCAATCTTAACAAGATTAGTGCATAAAAACCGGTTATAGTTTAGCGCTGTTCCACTGCACTATCTCACAAGGCCCAGCGAGTAGACACTTTTGACGCCCCAGCGTGCATTGCTGGCACTGCCTCGCTCTTGATTGGCTCTGACTACACGTAATTTCCTAAACATGGTGACCTTCGCGTACTTTCGGCTCCTGCAATCGCTTCCGGCGTTTGCAGTGCGCAAAGGCATGCCATTCGAGATTTGATTAGGGTACAGCACACGGCCGAGAGGCATTGCGTACCGAGCAGCCAGGGCGCGCACGAGGAGACGTCGTCGCCGCTCTCCTTGGCGCTTCGCAGGATAGACTCCGGCAGCGGCAGCGAGTGGCGCACCATGGCGCCGTACAGGCCGTACTCGGCCATGATGGTCGACTTGCCCCAGCATTTCTCCGTCTTGCGCCACTTGGCGCGCCGGTTCTGGAACCACACCTGCGCCGAGAAACAACCACGCGCAGAGGGAATGCTATAGTATAACGGTGACACACTCAGTGACACGATGGCATCGTCTGGGAAGCACTGCGACGACGAAGGACCCGTATGCACATATTTCTTTGTGTTCCGTCCTCACAGCGATCCATTTCACAATGATGAAATACCAACGAGCCCAACTATCTATCCTATACGCCATCGTCTGCTCAGTGTTCGTATAGCAGACGACGCCACTGCTACACCAGCACGCGTTATATATTAGCACAGCATCTGTAGACTTTTTGATTGGCTGGACGCCAGCTCTATAACTTCCACAACACTGCGTCGTGTTAGCGAGACGGAGTTTATAGCCGCGTGCGGCGCGATTCGAGAGCCCTTAAAAATCCAGGAACCACCAGAGTTACTTAAAAATCTCTCGCTTCTTTCCCTTCGTTGTTATTCTTGCACGTTCCCGTAGACGGCGCTTCGTAACCTCCTCCCCCTCTTTCTCTCATCTCCGTGTGCAGAACCGTATAAACAACAGCGAGCGCCGACAACGAGGAGCGACGCCCAATTAGGCTAATGGGGCGGCTCGTTAGTGCCTCGCTCACAGGATTCGGTTACGCCCTCCGTCCTCCTACCGTGCGCCCGCTCGCTTCGAGGGGGCACCGCGACCTGTAATGAGGATAGTGTTTCCAGCCACGAGGCACGTTTTTTTGGAACCCAGCGCCTAAAGCGAGCGCGTACTGCGTTCTTCGGTATCGCTCTTTGCCCAAGTGAGCGAAGTATAGTGCTACAAGTTTGAGCCACGGGCTCTAAATAGCAAAGGAAATTCGCTTACGAGGAACAAAACACGCTGCTGGGGTTTGAAGTTGTCTCTCCAGACAGCAGACAGACTCGCCACACATGATTTGCTGGAGAGAAACGCGCAGTCACTACACCATGCTGTCGCTTGGTCTTACTCGTATTCTACATCAGCGAAGATTGGGACAACAGAAATAACTTGCAGATAGGAAAAAGTAGGGGACACAGAAAAGGATGCCGCAGGGATAAACAGGCGCACAACGCGTGCTTCCGCCCTCGCCAATATATTTTTGATAGTCGAATGCCCTGTGTAAAGCTAGGTGAAGACACCAAAGGAATCAAACGAATCAAACCTTACACAAACGAAAACATTATCTCAAACCACTATGTGGTATCTCATTTTGTTAAAAGTGAACGGAGTACTTTGTAAACCCAAGATAGTATATTTCAGTAGAATGCACCCCATAGCGACCGTAGTTCTTTCCTTAATTTTTTTTCCATTCAGTTCACTATTCGCTAAAATCTTCGATAAAATTCGTTAAAAGCCAACAAAATGTCAATTAGAAGTCCCAGTAAAGCCGTTACAGTGTTTTCTGAATTGGCCATATGTTCCTCACCAGAACATGAATTGGCCTCCCTAGTGCAGTATTCGGCCACTCCCTCCCAAATGACTCATTCGATTAACCAATGGCCCTCAGTCCCCAGCTGCTGCGGAGCACCTGACCAAGGCGGTGGTCAGACCTGTAACGCAGCAGAAGGAGCTAAGAATCTCTGGACCCGGACAGGTCACCAATGGAAACTGACCCTTGCAACGTTTAACACCCGAACCCTCACGAGTTAACCTAGCCTAGCAGTACTCTTTGAGCAACTATCAGACATTGTTTGGGATATGGTTGCCCTTAGTGAGGATAGAAGAACTGGTGAGGATTATACAGTGGTGACAAATGGCCACGTCCTCTGCTATAAAGGACTGCGAGATAAGAAGCAGTTCGGAGTAGGATTCATAATCCATAAGGAAATAGCTGGCAACATTGACGAGTTCTACAACATAAATGAGAGGGTAGCAGCAGTCGTAGTAAAGCCTAATAAGAGGTATAGATTAAAATAAATTAAAATAAATGTAGTGCAAACCTACGCTCCAACCTCCAGTCGCGATGATGAAGAAATAGAACAGTTTTATGAAGATGTTGAATTGGCGATGCAAAAAGTGCAAACTCAGTATACTGTAGTAATGGGCGACTTCGATGGAAAAGTGGGGAAAAAGCAGGCTGGTGAACAAGCAATTGGCAACTACGTCGTGGATTCTAGGAACACTCGAGGAGAGATGTTGGTAGAATTCGCGGAAAGGAATAAGTTGCGAATAATGAACACCTTCTTCAGGAAACGTTGGAACAAAAAGTGGCCCTGGAAAAGCCCTAATAGTGAAACAAGAAATGAAAAATTGATTTCATACTTTCTGCCGATTCCAGCATAGTGCAGGATGTAGAAGTGTTAGGTAGGGTAAAGTGCACTGATCATAGGATAGTGAGGGCTAGCACTCACCTCAATTTGAAGGGAGAAAGAGTAAAATTGGTCAAGAAGAAACAGGCCAACTTAGACGCAGTATAATGGTAAAAACAGACCAATTCAAGTTGGCACTTGCAAACAAATACGCAGCCTTAGAACAGAGAGATGAAGATGGCTTAGAGGCAATGAATGAAACCATAACTAGGCTGGCTTCAGAAGCAGCAATTTAAGTCGGAGATAAGGCACCAAGGCACTCAGTAGGTAAGGTCTCCCAAGTAACAAAGGACCTAATAAAGAAACGACAAAGAATGAAAGTGTCCAACTCAAGAGATCAGATAGAATTTGCGCAACTGTCAAAGCTGATCAACAAGTAGAAAATAAGGGATATTCGAAATTATAACGTTATAAAGACTGAGGAAGCAGTAAAAGATGGACACAGCATGAAATCAGTGAGAAGGAAACTTGGCGTCCTGCAAACCAAAATGTATGCTCTGAAAGATAAGCAGGGTAATATCATTAGCAATATCGAAGATATAGTAAAAGCAGCAGAAGAATTCTATACTGACCTGTACAGTACCCAAAGCAGCCACGATACCCCCATTCGAAGTAGTGATGAACAGGTTACAGAGGCTCCTTCTATAACTATCGATGAAGCCTTAGAATGGCCTTGCAAGATATGAAACGCGGAAATGCGACAGGAGAAGAGGGAATACCTCGATTTAATCAAAGATAGAGAAGACGTAATGCTTGAAAAAACTGGTGGCCCTTTGTACGAAATGTCTCACGACTTCAAGGGTCCCGGAAAACTGGAAGAATGCCAACATTATACTAATCCACAAAATGGTAGACGTTATAAAGAGTTGAAAAATTATAGGCCGATTAGCTTACTTCCAGTATTCTATAAAATATTAATCAAGATAATCTCTAGTAGAATAAGGGCAACACTGGACTTCAGTCAACCAAGGTAACGGGCTGTTTTCCGGAAAAGATACTCTACAATGGATCGCATCCATGTCATCAATGAGGTAATCGAGAAATCCGCAGACTACAGTCAGCCTCTCTATATGGCTTTCATAGATTACGAAAGGGCGTTTGATTTAGTAGAGATACCAGCAGCCATAGAGGCATTACGTAATCAAGGAGTCCAGGACGCTTTCGTACATACTTTGGAAAGTATCTACAGAGATTCCATAGCTACCTTAATTCTCCACAAGAAAAGTAGGAAGATACCTATAAAGAAAGGGGTCAGACAAGGAGACACAATCTCCCCAATGGTATTCACTGCGTGCTTGGAAGAAGTATTCAAGCTATTAAACTGGGAAGACTTAGGAGTAATGATCAATGGCGAATATCTCAGCAACCTTCGATTTGCAGATGACATTGTCGGGTCCAGCAACACTGGGGACGAGTTACAACAAATGATTAAGGAGCTTAACAGAGAGTATAAGTGGGGTTGAAAATTAATATGCAGGAGACAAAGATAATGATGTATAGCCGGGCGAGGGAACAAAAGTTCAGGATCGCCAGTCAACCTCCAGAGTCTGTGAAGGAGTACGTTTACCTAGGTCAATTAATCACAGGGAACCCTGATCATGAGAAGGAAATTCATAGAAGAATAAAAATGGGTTGGATCGCACCCGGCAGCATTGTCAGCTCCTGACTGGAAGCTTACCATTATCATTGAAAAGGAAGGTGTACAATCAGTGCATTTTACCGGCGCTTACATATGGGGCATATGGGAATTATGCCTTAAGGGCAAGCCTTTATCGCAATTAAAAAAAAAAAAAACATATGGGGCAGAGACTTGGACACTGACAAAGAAGCTCGAGAACAAGTTAAGGACCGCGCAAAGATTGATGGAACGAAGAATGTTAGGCATATCGTTAAGAGACAGAAAGAGAGGAGGAGGAGGAGGAAAAACGTTTATTTAGCTCTAGAAAATTCTATGAATTTCGCGGAGTCAGATGGTGTCTTCCATCTTCTTGGCAATGGCCGTCTGCCCCTAGTCCAGGGCTCCGCTGGATGCCGCTGCCAGCTGGGCCCGTCGGATCAGCCCTAGTTGGACGTCCTGACGGTCGCTGGAGAGCATTCCTTCCCATTGCTCCGCACTCGGGTTTGGTATTATTGGTGCCGCATTTGTTTTCTGGCAGGCCCACGTTATATGGTAGAGCGTGGGTGTGTCCTGGCACCATGGGCATTTGTCACTGTATTGTGTGGGTTGTATTTTGCTGAGGGTGTTTAAGTTCGGATATGCACCCGTCTGTAGCAGCCTCCAAGCTACGGAGTCCTCTCTAGTGAGAGACCTATGCGGCGAGGGGTACCGCTTCCTGCTGCCCTTATAGTGATTCAGGATAGCCGAGTATTCTCTGGGGACTGGCTCGGTTTCCTCGAGGTCATTGGCGGAGGGTGCTCGGTATGCAGTGTATCCTCGGGCTACCCTGTCGACCTCACGGTTGCCTTCCACGTCCGTGTGACCCGGCGTCCACATTATCGTGTGTCTAATTGGTTGTTCTTTTTCTGGGTTTTTTGTGTGGGGATCTTCCGAGCGGAGTATGCGGAGCGCTCTGTGACCTATTCTGCCGAACATGTAGTTTCGGCATGCTGTTTGGGAGTCGGTTAGTATTGTTAAGGACCGCCTAGTCCGATAGCCCTCCGCTGCCGCTAGAGCGACGGCCGCTTCTTCAGCCTCGACTACCGTGCAGTCCCGTAGAGATGCGCTGACGATTTCTCGCATATCCGAGTTTATCACCACCGCTACTGCGTTGGGGTTGGTCTGTCTCGCCCTTCTGGTGTATGTGGCTGCGTCCACGTATACCGTTGTTGCCTGGGAAGCTAGGGACTTTTGGATGTATTCGGCTCTCGCCTTCCTGCGTTCTTCGTGTAGGTTGGGGTCCATGTTCTTGGGAATGGGAGCCACCTTGATTGTTTTTCGTATATTGTCCGGGATAGTCGCGGTTCTTTGGGTTTCTTGTATCTGTTCGCTGCATCCCAACTTCTGCAGAAGTTCCCTGCCAGACGGAGTCAGTTGAAGTCTGCGCAGCTGAGCAACATGTTGTGCCTCTCTGAGCTCTTCGAATGTGTTATGAATTCCTAGTGCCAAGAGCTTCTCCGTGGATGTGCATTGTGGTAGGTGGAGCGCGGTTTTGTATGATTTGCGTATGATCGCGTCTATCTGCTGAACCTCGCTCTTGATTGGGTTGTAGTACGGGAGACTGTAGGTAACCCGGCTGATCACCAGACTCCTAACCAGCTTTAGCGTGTCTTCCTCTCGCATGCCTGAGCGTCTGTGGGAGACGCGCGTTATCATGCGAGCGACTTGAAGAGTTGATGTCTTGAGTAGAGCGAGAATGTGTGAGCAGCGTTGATTCGACTGTATCCACATGCCCAAAATTCTTATGAGCGTTTTCTCCGGTATTAGTTTTCCCTCGAGGTAGACGCCAAGCTTGAGCTCGTCGCTAGTCGGGACCGTGCGATTCTGTTTCCCTCTCCAGACTCTGAGCAGCTCAGATTTCTCGGTGGAGCAGGCTAGCCCTCTTGCCCTCACGTAGTTCTCCACGCAGGTCGCAGCCTCTTGCAGTCTTTCTTCTTTTTCTTTAAGTGATCCCGTGTTGGTCCAAATGGTTATGTCGTCGGCGTACATGGCATGGTGTATGCCCTCGATCTCTTTGAGTTGTTTCGCAAGGCCGATCATTGCTATGTTAAATAGCGTTGGTGAAATGACCGATCCCTGGGGGGTTCCTTTGTTGGGGGTATGGAACTTCTCCGAGCGGAGTTCTCCTAGCCCTATCGTGGCTGTTCTGTTGGACAGAAAAGCGAACAGGTATAGACGATATTTTAATTGATATTAAGAGAAAAAAATGGAGTTGCGCAGGTCATGTAATGCGTAGGTTAGATAACCGTTCGACCATTAGGGTTACAGAATGGGCATCAAGAGAAGGGAAGCCCAGGTCGAGGACGGCAGAAGGCCAGGTGGGGCGATGAAATTAGTAAATTCGCGGGCGCTAGTTGGAATCAGTTGGCGCAGAACAGGGGTAATTGGAGATCGCAGGGAAGAGGCCTTCGCCCTGCAGTGGACATAAAATAGGCTGATGATTATGATGTTCCATGCATATGATGAAGTACGCATAATGAACCATATTGATGTGTGCTATTTAAGATGTCTTAGGAATTATCTGTGTATAAAGTTCCTATATCGCTTTTTCGTGCCCTCGTGTCACAGTTTGTTGTGTAATATGTCTCTAACATTTCAGTTGTTTTCATTTTCCTTTTCATTTCTTTCTTTTTTTTGAAGTGGGGAGGGGCGGTATTTGCCGTCCGCTACAGGGCGAAGGGAATTTTCGCCAAACCCGCGTTAGGGCAAGGCGAATACCGACGTCGGAGAGATAGTTTCGATAGTCCAGCTTTGGTTGCGTGCAGGAAGCTGGACTTGGAGAGTAATCGAACGTATAGACACGGTCGAGCGCGTTTACAGAGAGCAGCTGAGTCAGCTTGTGAACATCTGCAGCTACACTCTTATGGCTGAAACCTTTACAAAACGCACATTTTGACATTTATTGTGGAGGTAGCGGGCTTGCTGTATATGCACACTTTAATGTAACAATTAAAGCCGTGCTGATATTGTGTTGGTTTGGTCGTTTTACCTACAGTGGCTTAAAGGCAGCTTGTTGTATGTATGTCGTAACACAACGTCTGGAGCTTTGGTTACGATGAATTAATAGATTTCGCACATACATGCCATGAAAATCATTATACTTTGATGAACGGATAAGAATGAGTGAGATTAAGGTGTTTTGAGTATGTCTTATATAGGTCTTGTTACATTTTATTTCATTTGTACTGTACAATCGATTACGTTCGGCAATGCGGAGGAGAACAGGCAAGAACATATGCGAGAACAAAACGCAGATTTCTACCAACAAACCAGTGATAAGCAGAGTGACTAACGGAGACATTGGAGATAAGAGTGGTGGCACCAGCCATGGTACACTCGTTCTTGTCTCGAAGGAGATGTGTCTGTCTATGACGAAGGCGTTGGCACAGAGGCTTAGGGTGCTGGCACGAAGGCTTAGAGATTGTGTTCATGGTGAACTGCCTCAAGATGTTGCGGGTCTCTGAGAGCACCGGTGCTAGGAGCTGGTTATATTACAGCGGAAGCGGCAGCTACCTTCTAAAAGTGGGGAAGAAAAAGCGCAACGTGATATGAGGAACGAAATCTAGTCGCACAAATTGCTGACCTTTCAAATGATTGCCCGGTGGTGCTAAATGTTTTAACACCCGGTATGTCAATGCAGCAACTTGAGAATCAAATGGCAGTACTGTTATTTATAAAGTCCTAAACATATTGGTGGTTTTGTTATTTCGTGCTTTTTTACTTCATTGTTTGAACTTACATAATCTTGCTATACATGATCTGCTGCAAAATGTTTTTACAAGGACTGTTGAGAAATATACACGCTATCGATGTTGTTTTTCATACAGTTGATGTGTAATGTGATTTTGTAGACTGCTTCTGCCTTACTGCTGCAGCCGTAAGGGTGTCGCGGCCCAGTCAGGTAACTGATCGCCTTTAGCAGTGCTCTCCAACACAATTTTGTAAAATTGTCTTAAATAAAGAAAGAAAGAAGGGAGAACAAAAGAAAGCATTTTTTTTTTGTACTTCGCAAGAAGTTCCTTGGCGTTGACATGCATCTGTAAATTTTTTACGGAGCCCAGACACCTCAGATCAACAAGGTGCTCCTTATGTGGAAAAATATGGATCACATAAAAAGTCCCTGGAAAGGAGCATAACTAAGGAGTGAGCTTCGTCCACTTTGCCAGCATGTGGTGGCGTTGGAAGAGTAAAACGAATGCAAGCTTGAGTCCAGGAAGAGTAAAATGCGCCCTACGAAATGTCGAAAGAGAGAGAAATGTAGGAGAGCATCAACAAAGTGGCAGCGCTTCGCGTTTGCCACTACCCCAGGCGCAAACTTCCGTGGCAGCTGCCGCGGCGGATCAGTGGAGGAGATGTTGTACCACTGAGCACGAGGTTGCGGGTTCGATCCTCGGCCTCGGCGGCCGCATATAGATACGCCCGTGCACATGCGTTGAGATGTTCGTTGAAGAGGTCCGGGTGACCAAAATTATTGCTCCATGCACCACGGCGTTTCTCATAGCCCCAGCGTTTCTTCGGGAAGTTGAACCTCACGAATCAAACACGAATCAATCAATCAAGCGCGTGTGCCAAGTCGTTTCCCGTGGTCTGTCGCTTTCTGAAAAGCGTACCTTTGCTGCTGTAAACCGAGTTGGGTCATTTTCTATAGCGCGTTCGCACTATTTCGCTTTTTAACGCGTAAAACAAGAAAGCAGTTGTCCACGCAAATAATTTTTCAGGCAAAGTTCGCGAAGAGCTCGCTCTCTCAGACGCAAGTGATTGGCGGCGGAATTCATCGATGATTCGACGGGTGCGGGACTCCTCCGCGGCGCACACGACGGAAGAGGAATCCTTCCCTCATGCCGCCCGCGTGGCTCCTCTCGCGTCTCGCACACGCTGCCGAGATCTCGCGCGTTGCGTCGACAGCGCCGCGCGGAGCGGCGGGGGCGGCGCAAACTTAATTTGAGCCGACGTTTTGGGGCGCTAATCGAGTGAGCGGCAATCCAATTAGCGCGCGCGCGTCGACGGTGCCATCACCACGCGCCGAGTGAGTCAAGCGACGGGCGCCGCATCGCGGCCGAAGCATCGCTCGGCGCGGTTCTCGGACGCAGTAGCGATGGACGCGCGCGCAGCCGGAACAATGGGTCCCTTTAAACAACGCGAATAATAAAGGGCGAGCATCGGCGATGATGTACGGGCGGCATTATTGAGTCGCCGCGCATGTTCGCCACCACCCCGCGTTACGTCAGGGCGGCGCATTTGATCGAGCGAGCTTGCTTGGCTCTCGACCGTCGGCGAACTCGTAGTATCGCGCATTGCGACACAACCGAGCTATATTCTTTGTGCGAGCGCAGGCGGGTGAATATCTCATTCACGTGCGTGTGCTGCTTCGTTATGCGACCTATACGCTAGATGGCAAGGTCTCTCGCGCACGCTTTGTCGTCGCCATACACAGACAATACCTGCACGCTTCGAATATCGGCTGGTATACGTTTGGATCAACGCAAATGTATAGAGCGTCCATGGTGCGCCTCTCATCACGGAGAACACCTTGACGGAAGTATATTAAAAAAATCAGTTTCGCCACACGGGCGAAGCAACGAATGAGATAGCAACATATTAGAATATTACACGAGAGAGAGAGAGAGAGAGAGAGGTTAACCGGCGAGAATCTCTGGTTGACTACCCTGTATCGGCAGAGGGGGAAAGTGATGCGGTAGATGAGATCAAGGATACAAAAAAGAAAAGAAACACACGCGCGCAAAATACAGAACTTGTGGGCGCTGTTACGCAGTCTGCGAAGGCGTCACATAGTGTTACACAGTGTCAAGGTCCCAGTAATACATTGTACGTCTCACAGTGTACAGTCACAATTTGTCACCAAGTCCGGTGCCTTTTAAATAACGCAGCAGTGCCTTCATAACGACTCGCGCTGATGTTCGTGTAGTCCAGTTTCCGTGAACGTTCTTCTCCGTCAGTGGGCGCTCGTCCGGTTGGCCTACACCGTGGCTGAGCCCTTTGCGGGTTGAGACGAGGGCACTCGCAAAGAAGGTTCGCGATCGTTTCGCTGCACCCGCAGGAGTCACAAAGTGGGCTATGGCCCACTTTGTGACAAGAAAGGAGTATACGTTTGAAAATGTTACTCAGAGCCAATATTACACGAATTGTAAGACTCGTGGCTATAGTGGCAGGATGAATTGAAGTAAATGTAAGCTACGTAAAAATTCGCTGCTCTGCTAGGGGTCCTGTGTTTGAATCATGCCATCGGACGATTTCATTTATGTTTATTAAAGCCAGCGTCTTTCTTAGCGACTTTACCACCACTTTCCCGTATCGGCTATGTTTCAAACCTCTTGCGTGGGCCGATCCCGGAGGTATATACTGTATAGCTGCGCCATTAAACTGCATCGTTTGAAGGTTTTAACTCAGTTATTGTTTCGCACCTTAACCTTTATTATTTAAGTCTGAGAAGATTTAAGATGAAAGGAATGCGATGTCGGTGTTTTGTTTCGTGACATCTGCTTGTGGGCTGTCATTCTAAAGATTATGAGGAATAATTGTGTCAAGAATGTATGACCTGGTATGAGCAACTTTAGTGATAGAATGGTGTGGCAATATGAGCCCCATATACCGCATGTAGTATAGCAGCGCGTGGCATATAGCATACATATTGCTAAATATATGGGGAGCCTCACTGCGACGGCGACGGCAAGAATTCGCTTGGAGTGTCTATACAATTGCTATCGGAATGGAATCTCCGATGTGCTACCTTACTTCAGCGAGCAGGCATCAAAATGCTACTGATTGTGCCATCGTCATTTGTGTCTTTACCGTGGTTTTCTGAATGGACGTCGCTAGTGTACAGTAAGTTGTCGGCGCAGAATTGTGACTTTGGAGGCAGACAGACGACGCCTTGGTTTCACGCGTCCTGTAATTAGCTTTGGTTGATTCCCAATAGTCAGATTTGTTAATGGCTAGCTACAGTGAGCGAATAGGATAGCCCCTTTTTTCACAACTATGAAATCGCTCTCACACTTTTGTTGTTTTTTTGGCTACTGAAGAGCTTGCTATCCCAAAGTCGTAGCTAAGCACATAAAAGAAACAGCAAACGAGAAAACAATATGAATAGAAAGGAACATAGAATTAGTCAAGCGCTTTCGCAATCGCTTAGAGCGAAAGAAACACATTACATACACTCTACAAACCTACTAAAAGTTCGACATGAATTTGCAAAGCTACATAAATCATGCGTATAATACAGAATCATCGCATTATACCTGTGGCAAGCACGCGCACTCTCCGTTCATGTTGAACTGGTTCAGTTAAAAGTAAGACGCATAAAAAGTCACTAACACGGAAGAGTTAGGATAATAAATTGAGGTGTATAAAGAACAACGCACTAAAGGACACAAAAAGTCAATGGCACGACAAAGTCGCCAAGATGTAACCATGAGGTACAAATATATCACTAAAATAGCAGTATTTACTAGGAATTCTTGATGCCACTGTCCACAAGAAAATCACGCAAGGATTTTGGAACTCCGCTGTATTATATAAGGGCAGGACCAGCGTTCGAGCGCTGGTCTCGGCTCCGGTGCTCCGGTGCGCCAACTGAATTCCGCCATATAACGTTTCAAAATCGCAAACCAATATTCTCCACTTGCTTTTTTGGTCTCTTCTTTTAGGCCAAGGATATTGTCATAAAGTTTTGTATACCATAATATGCTACGTTATAAAACTTACCTATATATATAGCGAAGAAGACGCCCGCAAGTGAAGACGGACCGTCAACTCGTAAGGACATGTAGAAAGCGTTCTCCTGTCACTTTTTTGTGCGTTTTGGTGCCAAACTCGGACGGTGTGACCTGCCGGCTTTGTCAGAACTTTCCGAGCCACTCCGCGAGCGACAGGATCTGTCTCTCCCTCCAAATACGTCTCGAACCGCCATTTAAATGTATAAAATTCATCTCGCCGGGCACTCTTTGAGGGTTCTTACAACAGGTCTGGCCCATTGAAGCAGCGAACAGCGTTCTCCGAGCCTCTGCGGCAACGAAAGTGGCACGGGGCCCCAAGTGCGCAGCCCGACTACAGGCCCAATCACGCGTGGCTTCAACACTTCCGGCAAAGACTGCAAAAGAGCAGACGGTTGAGCTACTCGCTGAGAATTTCTGGTTTTAGAAAACATTGTGCGAGGAAACTGCGCCACGCGAACAAGCGTGGCATGTGCGCCGGCTTTCGACCCTAGTTTACTCGTACATTCACTCAAAGCTGCAGTTACACGAATCCCTGCATTATACATTGCAACGTCGAAAAGAGCTAGAAGGATTAAACACGAGGGCGCGTTGGTTCGTCTTCTGGCCGGGTCGGTCGCGTTTTGATAGAGGCGGGATGCAGATATATGTGCACTTGATCAAAGTACCACACTTTCACAAAAACTTATTTAGACAGTCTAACACTGAAAATATACAGTCGTCTTTCAACATGTCCAAATACTTCAATGTCTGTTTCTGTTTGAACTAAAGATTTCCGTTGTAACTAATGGCCCTTGTTCTTACAGTTGATTACGATGCCACAAAGTAGCGCAAAAGATTCCAGTCGTGTCCTGCCCTCTGACAAAGCGGGTGGCTTTGCGGTATACTCCCAAAAAACGTTTATTCAGAAGACAAGTGACGCTGTGTCATCGGCGCTCGTCTGCAAACATAATTGTTCTCTATCTACTTTGAAAGCAAAGGCACTGAAACTATGTGAAGGTCTCCAGCTCGATTGACTTGCGCGCTATATACTTAGCAGTGAGAGACAAGCTCATGACTGTCTTTGTTTTTCCTCAGCAAAAACACGCGAAAATGTTACGCCTTTCCGTGCTATCATCTCCAAGACCGCCGCGCGTGGCAAAAGTAGGTTGCTTGTTCTCTCCACCAAAGACTTGAACCCGTTGTTGGCCGTGGACGACCGTTTCGCCGTAAAAACTCCGAGGCTGTCGTTAACTTTCTTCGTAAATTTTAGTGGCCATTGTTACGCCATTGTGTTGCGATCACACGCAATAGTGTACTTCTGGAAATTTAAACATTTGGAAACTTTGTGCTTTCAGGGAAAATATTTCATTGCAATGGTATCTATAATAACATGCACTTTTTCTTTACTCAGCCATTTTGCTCTTTGCCTTTTTGCTAACAGTTGGCCGTGTTGGTCACGGTAATTATGAAACATGGTTACGGCGTTAAAGACGACGAAGCGCAAACATCAACTGGCTTTACTGTGCGAAATATTACGTAATGTGTTCTGGACTTTCCCGCGAGCCTCTCATGCATGTTAGCCTTACATGCATGTTAGCCGTCTTCGTTAGCGCCCTGTAAGTACGCCTCCTAATGCTGTTTTCTTTCCACTTGAAATATTGCTTGGCTTCTACTTTCGTAGATTAACAGCTGTTTACATGTAAACTGGTGCGCTCTGCGCCTAAACGCGTTTTCGCCTCACTTATGTTGATGACTATGTAATATGCGAACAGAGAGGGGGATGTTTATTTATGAAATGACAAAGAGGTCGGCTCGGGGTTGACTCCTCTAGCCTGCTACTACGCGCTGGAATAAATGGAAGGGTAGAGAAAGAGGGTGTTTTGATGGCGGTGCACCTATGTTCACCTTAACGAATCTCGGCTATTGGCCCAACAGTTTTGTGTGATTCGGGAAAACGTCGGTCAGAAAAGTTCTACAGACAATCTACACACATAAACAGCCTGTGCTTTTACGGCATTATACTTTCGTCGACTAAGGTTCGTGCGCCCTTTGCAAACACCCCGTTCGGAAGGAAGTATTTGGACCATATTGGGCTAAAAGAGCAAGACTTGTTAACGGCTTTTGTTCACCTATTGACCTCAGAGATATAGCAATAAGAACAAGCAGGCCAAGCGATCTACAAGGAGTCTACCATCTATCAGCTATCTAAATTTATTTTTATAAAGGCGGGTGGTTGAAATTATTTGACCCCCGTTGCTGGGCTGGAAACTCTAAGCGGTGTTCTGCCGCACACATGGCGCTCGAGTCTAAGCAGACGACGGTCTGACGCGGAGAGACACAGACCTGCATTCGCGTTAGCTCCCTTCAGATTTAATTCTACGTTACTATACCAAAGGAGCATTCACGTGATCACCCTGCCGGTGAGCTGATGCCAGCCAAAGGTTCCTCTTCGACACTGTGCACGTCGCTCGAGCCTCGGCAATGTGCGCACCTGTATGCGGTCCTCGGGCAGGTCCGTCTTGAGCGACAGCATCTCGCGTGCGTACACGTCCGGGTAGTGGGCCTCCTTGAACGCCTTCTCCAGCTCCTCCAGCTGGAAGCTCGTGAAGATGGTCCTGCGAGCCAGAGGGTGTTTTAGCATTTCCGGTATGTGTACGGGGTTGGCACGCTCGGGCCGTCGCATTGTTGTTACGCTCTATATACTGAAAAATCCCGTACGTCCCACAGGGCCCGCACCACAATTATATACGATATATATATACGATCATATCAGTTTATATGGAGAAAATTTCATACAAGGTCTTATATAGTCCTTGTATCCGTAATTCTATAGTAGGACCGCGTATGAAAACCTGCGTTTTACCATATAAAGTGGTATCGTATAGGATTGTGGTATGGAGCCTGTGGGTAGTTTCGATAGGGCGGGTGCTACGGCGCATGCGCGGCCAACGTGCCGAGTGTTCGAAGTCACGTGATCGGCTGCGGGTGCGAACATGCGAGTGCGACAGGTGGTGCTTGATGTGTGCTGTCTTCCCGCTCGCCTAGTCTTGTAGATCACGTGATCTGTGCTTCGGAGGTGCTGCATACGATGGATTATTTTTATTAAAAGGTGTACTGACACGACAATCTTGTGTCCCCTCCCCCCCCCCCCCCCCCAACGCACTTTTTTCTTCTTCTTTACGTAGCTGTCGACTCCAAATACACGATCCGAAGCCTTAATCTTTCGAGAGTGCCATAAATAATTATTTACAGCACCTTTTATGCAATCCGTTCAAAAGCACGACAAGCGGAGCGCGGCTTCGGACGAAAAAGAATGACCACGTCATCGAAAGCGACTGTGGCGGTCACTTAATCTCACCAGTCAGCCCAGTGTGGTAGCTGAAGGCCATACAATGACCGTGCCGCTAAAAGTTTTAACCACCTCTCCCCTGTTGCCCTGTCAAAAGCTGAATGGGCTCATCTTGTGGCAGCATAGCCATAATGTGTGTGCGCGCGTCAGTGGTATCTGGTATCACGAGACCTCCACAGGAGGTGTAGATGACGTGATGAGCGTTTCCCTTTTTTTTTTTTCGACGTTCAAAAGTACGCGTTTTGAAGTGGTCGCATTGAAAGGTAATGTAATTAATTGGTTGTGTCCTCGGCAAACTTAGGCTAGAGCAATTACTTGTTCGGCGCCTATCCAATAAAGCAATAAAAACGAGACCGAAAAGTTTTCGTCAGTATTTCTTTAAACTAATAATAAAAGTAAACACCCCGCATATGCACGCGTGACTTGGTGTTCGTCACACAAATAACGTGGCGCCATTCACATAACTGCAATTGCTAAGACGTCATTCTTGCTAGAAACAAGCCTCGAATTAACGTCTCAGTCGTTGTGTTCCACGTAAAAATTAAAAAGGTTAGTTCGAACCTGGACTCCAAGAAGTTAATTTGTGAGCAGCAGTGTGTACTGTTGAGACTCCCCGCGTAATATGGATATCTATGAGAGCGCGACCGCATTTCAGTGTTTTCGTCCATTCCGACATGAGTTGTGTGTCTGCACACGTTTATCGTAACGACCTACGACGTTTGGGCCGGCTCCGGTGCTCAGCAGGCAATTCACTGCCAATGACACCATTGGGGACGTGATCTATACGCTAAAACACAATCGTATGTATCCTCAAATTTTCATGTTTCGCATATTTCTTGTATATACGGGATCATTTACGCCTCCGGTCCTCGCGGTGGGTGTTGAGATAGAGGTCCAACTTACAACGAGAAAAGATAAATTTGATATTTCGGGATGCTGGCTTTAATGTGGCACGTAAAAGCTATTTCATGCACTTTGAGAGTAAGGCTACAGCATAAGTGGCAAGGTGTAATGAGCGTGACACTCGCAGGGACGTGTACCCACCGGTGCCTACGCTTCTTCTTCTTCTTCCTGGCAAGAGAAGATCCCTCGTCGCAGAGGTCGGTGGCAGTCGCCCCAGGGTATCCTGCGACGAGTAGGTGGCACGCAGGGGTTAGTCTCTTTGTGCGGGTGTACTGCTAAAGGGGCCGAACAGTGCTACGTCGTGTGTGCGCGGTCCCAATGGCGACGCTAAAGAGTAACACTGAGACACTGTACACGCGTAAAAATACTCTTTCGAGACTACATTTTTAATCAATTTGGCAGGTGGGAAGCGGCTGCAGTTATTGGTGGAGAAACGCAAGGCTAAACTCTATCTCTTCATTTATTACTTTTATTTAAATGCGGCCGCCGCAGTCGGGAACCAATCCGGCCTCCTGGTGCTCAAAAGCAGAACGCCGCAGTCAGTGCGCAGCCGGGGTGGTCGTGTGTTGTTAAACTTCCAGCAGGGATACGCAAAACCGGCATTTATTGATGATGGCGACGATGACGATGATGGAAGCACCTGCTTTTGACGGTCGCACAGGCTTCCATACTCGTTCTTTTTACCTATTCGGCGCATCCTAATCTCAGACCCGAACGGTGGCGGCGCTCGTCACTGCCGCTCGCAATTTGGCGACGCGCGGGTTTTGTATTTCGCCCGACTGCACCCGAGCCTACGCAACCGTACGACGGGCGTGCAGCAGTGATACGCCCCCATTGCCCCGTGCGGCAGAAGGAAGCGAGGAAACGAATTGCCGCGGAGAAGAGTTGGTGAAAAGCGATACCGTCCCTCACGGGGCAGCCCCTCCCCCCTCGGAGACGAGAGCGCGCGCACGTGCCCGCGGCGAGGTTCGGTTTCTCGCCGGCACAAGTTGCGCTGCGAGAGAGCGCGCTGCTTTCCCTTCGTGCAAGACCGCGTCGGCCCCGGTAAATGCGTGCAGCGTGCGTAAGCTTAGTTCCTTCCCGACCTGGTCGCTTTATAGCACCGCGTGAGGCACCACGAAGTCGTGAAAGACGACGCTCGGGTCGTGTGCTTGGGGCTCTTCGAGGTACTTTTCCATCTCTCCCAAAACTAGAGGAGACTGCAAGTATGGCGGTTCAGCTACAGAGAAAGACGGGCAGTGCACAGATTCGCGTAAATTTCATCCTTATGGCTTCAAACGGCTTTGCGACTCAGCAAATTGACCGTTTTCAATAAAATATTGCATTCAGCAATTCGCAACGATTATGCATGTGCTCAGAGCATCCTTGCCTCGATGTGTTCAGAAATGTGATTGCTTGGACACATAAAATTGTTAACCGATATATGTAGGGTGTTCCGGCTAACGTTAGCCAAGGTGTTCAACGAAAGAAATTTAGAAAACAAGGTGCAATATACGATCTTAAGACCTCCGGTCGTCACACCTCCGACGACAAAACGCCGCGGGTTGTATCATTGTACATTGCACCGGCTTTTTAAAATCTATAACGCTCAAGTTACATGATGTGCTTTTGTATATCATTTCAAGTTCGCATATTTTCTATGTATTGCCACGCGGTCGTTGCTTTACTTTCTGGCAGTGATCGCTTTTGCCGAATAATCGCTGTTATCAGCTTCTAGCGCTATGACTATATTGCAATACTGAAAACGTGGTCAACATTGCCGACAATATTTATATGTACTATTTTTCGCTAATATCGTTCAACTTACTGCTTTATATTAAAAAATTAAATTATGTGGCTTTACGTGCGAAAACCACTTCCTGATTATGAGGCACGCCGTAGTGGAGGACTCCGGAAATTTCGACCACCTGGGGATCTTTAACGTGCACCTAAATCTAAGTACACGGGTGTTTTCGCATTTCGCCTTCATCGAAATGCGGCCGCCGTGGCCGGGATTCGATTCCGCGACCTCGTGCTCAGCAGCCCAACACCATAACCACTGAGCAACCACGGCGGGTACTGCTTTATATTATTTTTGTACTTTGTTTAGTGGAATTAATTTTTCTACTGTTCTTTTATTTATTTTTCAGTTGCATATTTATCCTGGACAGAAGGTGAAAGTATACAATCACTGACTATGGTTACCTCCTTTTGCGTATTCATTGTTTCCACATTTTTAACTCATAGGCGACAGAAAGCAAATTGGATAAGTGCTTTACTTTAGCAATGATCAACCGTAATTACACGAATGCATGTTGGAGTCAATTTCATGTCAGAACGAAGCTTACATACTCCATTATGTATATTTTTTTATAACCCTGCGCCGAAGTACTCTCAAACAAGTCGATTATGTCATATAGTATACGTGTCGTGTCGAATTACAGGAAGTAGAGTGGATCTTTAAAGAATTTTTCAAAGTTGAGCCACCCTTTGTAATCGAAGCACGTCCATCCATCCTTTGGTCACACGTTTGTTTTCAAGTCTGCACAGGTATGAGTTACTAATAAGCGGGAATTATATCCAACGCCGACTTCAAAGAAATTAACGGCGCACGCCAGACGAGGACAAAGTACACAAGACGGGCGCGCGCGCTGTCCTCGTCTTGCAACGTGAAACTATTTGCCGCACGAACACACATGAGTTAATAAGTATACATCAGTTGTAAATTGCGGGGGAAAAATGATAAAGAGCGACTCCAAACGTATGCGACGAGGAGAGCAGGGTGGCAAAGCGGACGAGTTGTTTCGGTGGCCGATCCGGTACCACGGACCGTGGTATTTGGACGTCACTGTGCTGTATGAGCAGTCATATCGGATGAAAAATGCCTGATACTTGTACACATTCTTCCTCGACATAAACGCCGGTGGCGCCGTCAACTGCGGTCGAGAACATCGAGCAGACGGCGTCGCAGAACGCGCGATGTCGAAGCCGATTAGTCACCGCGCACTTCGAACGGCAAGTATTATGGTGGAGCAGCGAATAAATGAGCGATGCTGAAACTCTATAGCTGTCTTACTTGTTTATTTTTCTTTAAGATCGGAAGATCTTAAGAGAGCCAAGCTATGAGGAGCGTGCTGCGCCATTTGTCAGCAATTGAATGCAAGTGTTCGGCAACTGTTGCTGCGGCAATCACAATACCGATGTAATTTACAGGCGTCGCAAATATTGTCACATTCTGTCTCAGTTTGCGTGCTGGTTTATGACGCTACACCCGCACTGCCAGCTTGCGCAATCGAGCACGTTCTGCTCGGTTGTGCGGCCTGCACACATCTATAAAAAGCACGATGTCCTCTCCCTGCGCCCACTCCTCTGACCCGAGAGGAAAGGGGGAGACGTTCTGAGCCGGGTTGTAAACGACGCCGCATGTGAGCGGAGTCCTCTCGATTCCGCACGGGGGAGCCGCTATGCCGGTTACGGGCGTGCAATCTGCGGTCGCGCGTACATGCGACGGCCCGTGCAACCCCTTTCTCTCGCGGGGGGAGCGCGGCCTCGTTACGCGCAACCGCCACAAGTGGCTGCAGGCCGGCACCGCACCCGGGTTGCCCTCGCGTCCGTGCCCTACTGCACATTACGCATGCACACCTGCGTGAAGATGTGCAGGCGCGCTTCGTACGCCCGCATGCCCGGCTCAGCATTCATATATGTGCACGGAGTTTTATGCTTAGATGGTAATAGCAAGTATTCGCAGGCGTGATCGATAATACAACGTTAGAAGTCTTGCCAACTATTGTAGCAGATACCACAACTTTGGTCATTGTTGTGGATCGCTTTAGGCGGTGGACATTTGCGCTAGAAGCCGTAATGCATTATCTACTATAGGTGAATTTTTTTTTTCTAATTAGGACTTTAACTTATCATTTTACGGCACATATCGCAAGTTTACGGGTTGTTGTAGCCAGACAAACCACATGACATATCCGCTTGGAACGAATGATGATGAGGGCATCGGTTTCTAGGGCGTGCTGTCCTTGTACAGCAAGCATAGCGGTCTGAACGAACCTCTTCCAAGCAACGCACCCCTGGAAAGTCGGGCGCCTGGCCGGGAGGTTGCTTGTACATGTTTTATAAGCCGGTGGGTATCCAGCAGTGAGAATCGAACTACGCACCTTCCGTGCTACCCACTAGGTCACGGCTGCGGTTTCGAGATATGCGCCGTCAAACTTGCGTTAAAAACACGCAGCTGTTCCACCCACTTTTTTTAACGAATCACCATCTCATGCACTGAAGCACCAAAATAAATGGATCAACAATGTATTTTCGTCACACACTTTGGGAATGAACATCTCGCAGCCATTAAACTCGCAACTAAAGTTTATTTGCAACGACATCGTGGTGCATAAACGCGCAAACACTGATTAAAAAAAAAATCCAGAACTATATCCCCTGTCACACGAGCACTCGCACGTGTCACCACGAAACAATATGGTCCCACTAAATAACCATGGAGACAACTAGGAGAGCTTTGTTCTTGACGCCTGGATTACGCACAATACCGCTTTTCGTGAGATATGAGCCGCTTCACTAATCTCATGGGCATCGATAGCTGTGCGCAGACAGCAATCATATGCGGGAAAACACTACTGAGCACAAGCACACGTGACAACGCGCTAAAAACTGAGCATAGGCGCCAACGCTGAAGGACAAGACGGCTTCTATCACCTTCACACTGAAGTGCCGTCCTATGTGGCCAACATTTTCCCAAACCCAGCCACGCCATAGTGGAACGTAGAACACTACATTAGTTCGACCATGGACATATCATTCCACGTGCTTAAATTGCTAGCTGTGGTTTGGTTCTGCGATGTTACGCAAAAGCTTGTATATCAAAAGCATTGCAAATGGCTCTTAGTTTGCTTATGATCGTGTATGTACGTGCGTGTGCACCTGCTTGCGTGTCTTTTTATGAGTGAGTGAGTGAAAGCAATACCTGGTGCACTGTAAACTGGTTTTTTCCGCAAATGGCTGTGCGTAAGGAGAAACAAGCTTTACAGGAAAATCTTGAGGAAAGGAACAATGTCGTGCATCAGCAACGCGAGTTGAAGGACTCCGTTGGAACACAGCCGCCGACAGTGGAGCTGCTTGCCGTTAATCCGCAAAAAAATATGGCGACAGTTGGCGTAACTGCACGTTCAGTATGATGCAGCAGCACTAGAGAGCACGAACGAGACAGCAAGCTCAATTTCACTCAGCATATGGCGCTCGCAATAAGTAGAACCAGAATACAGGCGTATATAGACGGGGCCAACCACCGTCAATTCATTTAAGTTCTGAGAAGACAATACTGCTCTTACCGCCTTTTCTAAGTGATGTGTTTACGAGTGCGTACATTTTCTTTCAAACTGCATTTCACGTACACCCTCGAGCAACATGAGAAGGGTACACCGACATTACCAGCAGCAGAAAGCTAGCAGAGGTTTATTTTTCCAGAACACAATTTTATACGCGCGCACAAAGCCACCACGCATGCGTAAATGATTAACTCCTAAGAAAAACATGTTCCTTATCGGAAAGCTTAACAGGAGGTCATCATTTGCGCATGCGTGGTGACTTTGTGCGTGCGTATAAAGTTGTGCTGTGGAAATATTAATTTTTATATTTATTTATTTAATACATACTGCGGGCACGAAGTCCATGCAGGGTGGATAATACAATATTAGGTCACAAGAAGTAAAACAATGTCACTACAACAAAATGCGGAAACAATACGACAATAAAGCTGATACAAAAGGTAAACAATCGGGATACAAGTTTTATAAAGGCAAGTCATTCCAGTCATTAATGGTGCGTGGCAAGAAAGCGTATTTAAATAGGCTGGTTCGGGTAAAATAGGGGGCTAGCGCATTTTGGTGATGTTGGCCGTTTTGTGCCTTGTGTGTCGTCCTGTCCTTCTTTTTGTGGTCGTTCCCTCTGCGCTGTACACCCCGAAGATCATGAACCAACAAGTCCGAATTTCCACTGTCTTGAGGCTATATTATACACGCGCCCTGCACAAAATAGCTCCATGGTGGTTAATGTTCAAATGTAAAAGTACTTGTTAGCTGTTGACATGTTAGCTCCGAGCCAACACATCACGAGTAACCGATGCTTAAACACTATATCGGCGTTGCCTCGCTTTGCTCACGACTGCACTGCCAGTGCGTTCTCTCTGAACAAAAAAAAAAAAAGACAAGAAAAAAAAGAAAGCGCATTTAATACAAGTGCATTTATTCTTACCTACCATGTTCGATTCGAGTGACCCACAGCCTATGTTAAAGGAAACGGCTTTCCACTGCGGGAATGTGCGATTCGCATGGGATACTGCGCACCCCAATCTCCACTGGCACTCCGGCTCTCTGCCCGACGCGGTGAAGAACGTACAACGCTCGGTGATTTGACATTGCCACGATGATGAAAATGCAAGATCCCAGCCTCGCACGCTCGTCGTCCTACTCGACAAAACTCGCAACGAGACACGCATCACGCTGTCGAAGTTGTGGCCCCGTGCCGAGCGACTCTCACGTGCCGCTGTCTTCGGGTATCCAGCACCCTGCCAGACATTGCGCCCACTCGCAAAGAGAGCAGCGAGCGGCTATGTGACGCTCGTCCATTCCAGCTGGCGTGATGACGATGCAGCGCAAGCCGCGATCCCGCGTACCGCGTCCGTGACGTGGCGCCCAGCGAGCGTGTATTCGAGCCGCGGCTGTACGCTTCGCGGCGCACGCACGCGCGCGTTGCGTGTCGGAGCTGTATGCGAGGCGCGCGTTCCTGAGGCACAGCGTCGCCCGTTTCCCGATCCGCGCGCTTTTGTGGCCGGAGGGGGTGGGGGGTACGAGACGCCCATAACGCCGTCGGCTTATTGACCCCGACTTGGCCGAGCGTGGCGAGCCGATTAGCGGGGGCGGGCGCGCCGGATTAACCCCCGAGCGAGCGGCTTTATTAAAAGGCGGCGCGCCACCGCGGCAGTCACCACCACCGCCGCTTCCAGAGAGGATCCATTTCACTGATGGAGATTAGTGTCGCTCGGCTGCCGGCGCCGCTCTCTGCCTCGCTCACTGCTCTGCGAAGAGGAGGAGAACGACGTTGTCGTCGGGCGCACCAGATTCTGCGAGAGCGCGCCGATCTTCCTCGTGTGACGAGCAGCGAGAGATTGAAAGAACCGAGGGTGTGCGCGCGGGAGGGGGGGGGGGGGGGAGCTCGGACTTTCCAATTTCAAGGCGCGTCCCTCCCTTTCGCAGCAGCTTCGCTTCGCTCGTCGTCGGCTGCATCTCATTAAGCGCCGCAAATTGGACTCTAATCTGCGTGGTCCGCGCGCTCACAGCACGGCCGAACGGACAGGCCGCGCGTATCGATCGTGCGCCCGTACAAGCACGCATACAACCAGCGAGCGAGCGCTCCCTTCGACACCTAGCGGCCGCCGGTGGCAGCAGTGGGTAGGAGGAGGAGAGGCAGCGCAGACGGCCGGCCGACCCGGGGACCCGTGTTCGGGGCGAGCGCGAAAATAAAAAAGGCAAGACGCCGATGCCGCCGGGTCTCCCGCGAGGTTCGTTCCTCGACGAACGCCGCTGCGTCCTCTCTTCGCGTGCCTCAGATGCCAGAGCAGGGGATGAAGCTCTCTCCCTCCCTCCCCGCAACGTTCATCCAAGGTGTTCGGGAGAAGGGGTGGTCGGGGGCGGCAAAGGGGGCCGGCAATCCAATTTTGAGCGCGAGACGACGGCAACGACGCGTCAGGAGAGGACCCGCCGAGAGAGATTGAGGAGACTGGAAAACAAACAGCTGGAGGGGGGCGCTGCACCCGCCGCGGAGGGGAGTGGCGAGGAGGCAAGCGCCAAATTAAAAACGGGGCCACTGCCGCGCTGCCTCTGTTCCTGCTCCCGCTGTGGCGCCCCCTGGAGTGAAGAAAAAGAAAAAAAGCGAGTGATGGAGGGAAGGGATGTCCTCCGCCGGCAGGCGTGAATCGATAATTGCGGGATAATCGGGTAATGACCACTTTCAGCGCGTCATCTCGGGCGTTTCCCCGCGGCGGCGGCTGCCCCGGCGCTCCTGCCGCTGACCCCGAGCGCACCTGGAAATTAAAGATGGCCGCCACGCGCCGTCATCCCATCCCGCTCCACCTCCCACCCCAAACTCCCCGTTTCGCATCCCCCGCTTGTCTCGGGTTTCGTAGCGCGCTCCCGGCTCTCTTCTCCCGTTCGCTCATCATCCGGCCGGTGGCGCCACCATCGAGCGAAGGTGTACCGCGTGTTTTCTTGGCAGGTACCGAAAGTAAGACGCGTGTCTCGACACCACGTTTCTCTCTCTCTCTCGCTTAGCGCCTTTCGTCGCGAGGGGCAGATGTGCGACAGGCTGGTCTCCTCTTTAACGGTTGCTTCCTCGACGAGCATTCAGCCTGCCAGAAAGTATACCTGTACCGCAGCCAGTGTCGGTGAAAGTTTAACAACGAGAACGTATAAAGGACAGGAGGAGAAGGTCTGATATTTAACTATGTTTATTTTCGCAAGTACAACTGCTGAGTGAGACCTAAGTGTCCTCACTGGAACAAATATACGACCTCAAGAGCACAGCTCATTTATTAAAGCAGATATTTCTAACATTTCTACGTCTACGTTCCTAACCACTAGTCCACAACATCACGTATACTGCTATCGTGCCAGCACCAGCTATCCTCAATTGAGATGATAGCCGCGTGTTGTTGATGATTATGATTTCCACACTGTGCCACATACCCACAACGGGGGATTAACCAAGAAGCGGGTGGTACCATTAAAATAAATAATAAGAAATTTAGATATATGCGAGGCAATATAGGAGTTGTCACGTTGCGCAGCACGGGCGCTCTCGCCAATGCAGTTTTCATTGCGCCAAGATCGGTGCAGCAGTGAAATACAAGAATGTATAGCATTTCATTAACCACTTCACAAAAGCGTCGCTTCACATAGATTGTACAATGTGCGTCGGATCTGCGTAGTTGTTTTCCTCCGACCGTTCGTCACCTTTCGTAAGCTTTCGCGGGTACCACACACGGCCGCGTCCTCTTTAACACGAGTGCGTCCCGGAAAACGTCGCGACGGGCACTGCATCGTTTGCTTCGCGCAATGTGCTCGCACCGTGCACTCCCCGCGTCGCATTAAGCCCTCGTCCTCTGCAGAATGTTTATGTTGTCATGACGATGAGAACGTGTGCAGCCTACGCCTTCAGCGTTATACGGGCGCACGATACTTCGTTTCATAATATATAGCCGGAAACGCTATACGAAGGCTAGACATACTTCTCCCGTTGCTAGTATACGCGACCATATAATAATGAGAAAGAGAGAAGGGTGGAAGGAAAGGCAGGGAGGTTAACTAGACTTAGTCCAGTTTGCTACCCTACGCGTGGGGAAAGCGATGGATGAGTGAAAGGAAGAGAGACCAAATGATAGTGCTTCGCATATGAGGATATAAGCATGCGTCTTGTAATTCAATGTAACATTAAGCCTCACATATTTATGTCGAAAAGTATGATGTACTTATGAAAGGCGTCGCAGAGCTGAACCTGTACTGACCCCCAAACGAGCGGAGTGACGCGTTTCGACCTCCAGCGGCGCGCACCGCTTGAGTTATAGGCCAAAAACATTCTTACTGGAAGTGCAAAGAGGCACAATTAATACGTAATTTGACATCGCCTCGCGTCCACAAGTTGTAGTTGTAATATGTGAAATAGTTATTTTGTAGAAAGTGTCGCAGATCAAGAACAGCCGCACTGTGAATCGCGCGGAGTGAGATTTTCATACGAGCGCACGACTTGCGTATGCCTTCCGCAACCTTGCCCGCTAATTGTGGACCGGAGTGCACGCATAGAATGCGCCTCGAACAGCTCGGTGTACTTGATCCGCGCATCGGCAGTTTTTTTTTTCTCTTGCCGAGGTGCCGTGTTTCAGACAAGTGGGGTTACTGCGAGTAAAACAATGAAATACTGTTTCTGGCCACGCTGTATGTTATCCACGTCACGCCATAACTGAAAAAACTCAGTGTCCTTCCACTCTGTGAAGAAGGATGACCAGCGAAGCTGTGTATGTGGGTCCCTTAATGGTCAACTGCACCTGCGTCACGGGTCGGCCCGGCATTGCACTATCTTCAGTATCGGCCCACGTATGGGGTGTTCTTGCTTACAACGCCAACGACACGAAATATCCCTTGGACGGTATGTACACAGCTTCGCTGTAATATGCCTGTACTACTGCTTAAGACAGCGACGCCGGTGAACAAAAAAAATTATCTGATATTGCCACGTATGTGTGTTGCTTTCCCTTTTGCGGCTAAGATTATTTCCCATATAAGTTCGTCGTTTGCCTGCGTGTCAGCACCCGCCACTGTACCGCGTAACAATATAGACGATTCACACATTCACGCTCGCACATCAAATGACGGTTCCCCAGCAAATAAGCCGAATCCTAAGTCAGCTGTCTGTATGATGTTTCCTCATCTGGCGCCCATACCGTGCGCACCATTAAACAAAAACAAAGAGCGCAGTCCTGTCAATTAAGGGCACTAGCGCGTGATATCCTTATCGCACAGGTATAGGTCGCGTGATATCGCGCTTTTATCGCTGAATTCAACGTTCGTATCTCTGGCCCGAATGTTCACCCCTGGGAGAGACCCCGCTTTGATTTTCTTTCACTCTCCCTTCAGATGCTGAACGTCACGAATGATTCCAAGTATAGGATGCATACACTGCGCCTTCTAAACCCTCATCCATGGAGGAAGGAAATATCCAGGTGAGAGCATTGCGCAGCAAAGTTGAAGCCAAGAAATGTCGGCCCAACACGTGATTGTGTCGCGGTAAGTTCGCAATATAGCTGCGCTCAGCGCACGCTCTTCCGAAAAGGTCAGCCGCTATGGCCGTGAATTGTGGCGGTGTTTAGGAATGCAGTGGTGAACTTGGGTTTAGGTGCACGTGAAAAAAACCCCAGGTGGTCAAATTTATGCTGGAGTACTACGGCGACTCTCATAATGAGATTGTGGTTTTGGCACACGCAAAACCATAGAGTCGCCGTTTTCTTCCGAAAAAAAAAGGAAGGATACGTCAGTAACGTGCGGCTGCCGCTCTCACGCGTTGCCCGGAAAAGTATAAATTAATAATAATAATAATAATAATAATAATAATAATAATAATAATAATAATAATAATAATAATAATAATAATAATAATAATAATAATAATAATAATAATAATAAACTGTGGCGTTTCACGTACAAAAACCGCGATCTGATTATGAGGCACGCCGTAGTTGGGGTCTTAATTTTGACCCCCTGGGGTTCTATAACGGGCATCCCACACACGGCGCACGGGCGTTATGGCATCTCGGCCTCGCCTAAATGCGGCTTCCCCGGCCGAGATCTGACGCCGCGCAACACGATAAACGCACACATATTGCAATAGACGACCGAAGTTGCGGAAACATACCGAGAGAAAATGTGCACAGAGCTATAGTGGTGGGCAGAGACATGCGAACGAGTGAATGTCGATTAAAACGTATACACAGGGAACCACTGGGCCGAGTTTGCCGAGCGCAGACTCACGCGTCGGGCTGACATTTATTTATTTATTTATTTATTTATTTATTTATTTATTTATTTATTTATTTATTTATCACTTTACCCACAGCGCCACGAATCACATTACAGTGGGGGGAGGGGGGAGGGATATAGCACAATGAAGGGGGAAAAACGCAGGTGCATTGTCATGTGCATAAAACATTGCGATAACACACACACATGAAAACAAACATTGCTCGAATAAACCATAGGAATAGAAAGCAATAATTTTAGCATAAACATTATACATACGTCACAGGGCCTAGTAATTACGTAGCAATTACAGGGCCTAGAATACATTCTTTGTATTGCATAGAATTTACTTTCGCATTAATTACATTGTCCACGTAAATGCACTACTGGACCAACAAGAAAAAGTTACCATTTCCGGTGGTGGTGGCAATTTCTCGTGGCAGTTGGTTCCAATCCGAAATTGTCTGGGGAAAATACGACGTAATAAATCTCGCAGTTTTGTACCTTATCGCTTTCATTATGTTGACGCAAGCATAGCAGCGCCGGTTCCACGCCCAAAGTGCAGACTGATGTGCCGGTCCTTGAGTAGACTGAAGTAATCCTCGATGTTATTAGTCCGTGAATTTTTGACAGGCAAAAGAACGGGACGACTCGACGGCAAGTTAGCTTGCGAAGGCTGGATGCGTGCTGTAATGCTCCTTCCCGTCCTCCATCTCACCGACCCCGTCAGGCAATGAGGATAAAAGGCGAAGCTACCTGTCACTGCTCGTCCCCGATGGCCCTCCGTGCAATTCCGACTGTTTAGAAGGTGCGTGTCCAGCTACCACACAGAAGGTTAACGGAAATATTGGTACAGCATATATATGCAATGGGCGAGTGAACGTGTCATCGTTGGAACACGCAGCTAGCTGCCTCCGGTTGCTGACACGAGCCCAGCAGACTGCAGAGTCGATGCACTGCGGGTGCCTACACTCAGTCAAGAGGTATACGGCGCACTTCCGCAGACGCATGCCGCCGATGGCCGCAAGCATGCGCGCATGCGAGAGTGGCACAGAGCGAACGCCCTCGTCTTGTTCCGACGTCCGTTCGCGTTGCGTTGTAAACAATGCTGTATGGCGGGGTTTTTTTCTTGTTTCTGTCTTTTCTTTTTTACTGCGACAGCTCAAAACACAGCTTTTTTGCGCTCTTTCCGTCACTCCAATGACGACGTATGTCGTCGGAGTCCTCGCCATGCGGGAAGATGCAGCCTTCATTTTCTCCGCTCGTAATTAATGAGCCGTTTTCACGCCGAATAAATGAAAATGGAATTTTAAAAGAACCAGTTTAAGACGTGCTGCAATTGTCGCCAACACTACGTCTCTGCTATGGTAGCCGTGATGAAGTCCACCCAGCAGGGTGGGACTCCGTCCAACTTACGTATGCAAGCATACACACACCAATGCCTCCTGCACACACATGCGTGCAGAGCCTCGCAGGGTAAGCTTCGTATGCGGCCGGCATCCGTGCGAGCGATCCCTCGCCTGCACACCGGGCGAATACTACGGCACGGTGCGGCATGTATAATTCGTTCGGCACGGCTGGCCACCGGGCGACCCTGCTGGCAGGTGGGGCGCCGGACTTGCGGCCACTCGTAATTAGGCGGCAATTAGCGCTTCGCCGCGTCATGTAGCTATATAAACACACGCACAGGCGAATAGACGGCGCAAGTGGCATCGCGCACGCACACGCGAGCGACATATACGTGCTGTACCGTCTGCTCCTCTATGCCGTCTGCTGTCTGTCGCTTAGCCTGTCTTTCTATTTTCCTTTTCTTTTTTTTCGCGACCCCGTCACTAGCCATACTGCAGCGACACGTCGACGTGACAAGTCTTTTCGACGATGGCAACGCGAGCACTTCGCGGTTTTCTTTTTGTCTTTGAACCGCGTCAGGTCACGTCTGGCAGCTTTTGGGCGGAGACAACACTAATTGGCATGCGCTGTTCCGTGGTGGTTCTTGTGCTAAAACCGTGCGAGGAACATAAGTTATGGAGTGACAAAGGTACAAGGCTCCGCGGAAGGCACACACCTGTATCAAAGTTAAAATCTGGGATTTTACGTGCCAGGACCATGATACGATTTTGAGAAATGCTGTAGTGTGGGACTCCGGATTAATTTTGACCACAATACTTTTTTTTAATGTGCACGTAAATCTGAGCACACGTGCATTTTTACATTTCGCCCCATCTAAATACAGCCACGTCCGGCATCGAACCCCCGACCTCGATCTCAGCAGCGCAACACCATAGCCACTAAGTTACCGCGGCGAATCACTCCTGCGTCACTGGACAGTTTAGTCAAACGAAAGATGCCAAGTTCTTTTGCCGAAACAGTGGCTCCGCGAGCGGTAGATGGCGCTGAGGTTCCCCAAAAAAAGGTAATTGATTTTCTACAGGAACTATATCGAGAAAATAATGTTGAAATAACATGGGAAGGAATTAAGAGTACGACAACTGTCGAGGTTCACAAAGGATTAAGGCAAGGTTGTCCTCTATCACCGCTGCTGTTCATGCTTTATATGATAAGCATGGAAAGGAGGTTACTGCGAAGCAATCTAGGGTATAATCTGTCGTACAGATTAGGCGAAAAGGTTGTTGAGCAACGACTACCGGGTTTAATGTATGCGGACGATATTGTACTGTTAGCAGATAGCCAGGAATATTTGCAAACTCTGGTTAATTACTGTGGGGACGAAGGAGACAGTTTAGGTTTCAGTTTTAGTGCAGCTAAGTCCGGTGAGATGTTTTTCAACGATACAACTGATCAGGAGCTTACAATACAAGGCCATGAAATACCCCGAATGGCCGAATACAAATATCTCAGGGTATGGATAAACAAAGGGCAGATGTACACGGAAAAGCACGAAAAGCATAGCAAAAGGGCGAAGAGATGTCGGGATAATGAAACATAAGGCATTGTGGGGGTACAACAGGTATGAGGTACTGAGAGGTATTTGGAAGGGAGTAATGGTGCCGGTGCTTACTTTCGGGAATGCGGTCCTGTGTTTAAGGGCAGAGGTTCAGTCGAGACTAGAAGTAAATCAGAGAGCTGTGGGAAGGTTAGCACTAGGTGCCCACGGGAAAACCACAAACGAAGCAGTACAGGGAGATATGGGCTGGACATCGTTCGAAGCACGGGAAGCTCAGAGTAAAATCCTATACAAAAAACGTCTGAGGAAATTGGACAATAACAGGTGGGCAGCTGAGGTGTTTAAATACCTATACAGAAAGAGCGTTGACTCACAATGGCGGAAAAGAACTAGGAAGTAAGTATGAAGTAAGTAAGTAGGAAGAAGTACCAGTAAGTATGCCAGACACGAGGACGAAGAAAAACAGAGCATTAAACGAAAAGTTAAAAATGCGGAAGCTAAAAATTAGATAAATTCAATGGAAAAGAAGCGTAGTGTGGAACTATATCGATATTGGAAACAGCAGATCGGGAAGGAAGCGTTTTATGATAACTCAAGAGGCAGTGCCCTACTCTTTGAAGCTAGATCAGGATGTCTTAGAACGTGGAGCTATAAAAAGAAATTTAACGAAGAAGAAGACACATGTACTGTGTGTGGTAAATATGTAGAAACAATGGAACACCTCATACTAAAATGTGATGGTATCAGGCCCGATGTCGACGTGGCCACAGTCACCCTTCCTGAGGCCCTAGGGTTTAGAGATAATAATAGTAATGTAAATAAATATGCGGTGGAAATTAGCAAAAGGCGATTGGAGGATTGGTGGCTCAAAAGCAGATAGGTGACATAAGGTTAAAAGGGTAGGAAGACGTATTTAAAGAAAATCGAGAAATTCAATAACACACAACACAGATAAAAATAAAAATTAAAGGCAAAATAAAATCTGAGCATGGTGGCAACTGCCATCGCCCCGTTTCAAAGGGGACGCTCTTACCTTCCATCCATCCATCCAGCTAGTGTTCCTGTATATGCTGCTGCAGGGAGCAGAGTTGCGCATAACTTTTCCGGCACCGCTCGCACCGCTATTCGCCGAGCGTTATCACGTGGTACAAAAATGACATCAAATGTTCAGCTGCGCCGCTGCGAAGCCAACTTTACGAGTGCGGCGCCAACTCGTTCCTGCAGTGCCATGGAAATTGCAATCAGCGGACCGTCGAGCGTGCGTTGCACCGATCGGCTCCGGGTTGCAGGTGCGGTATTCGACGATATTAAGTAAAATAACTTTGGTGAAGTGGTACGAAAGACATAATCTTGACACTTGTATTCCAGTATGACGGGGTGCAGCGCACCAAATTGCACAAATCGCACGGAAGGTGGCAAAGCTTTTTAGGCGGTGCCGTGCGGACGGACGAGACCGGCCAGCTCCGAAAGGGGCAGGATATGCGAGGTGCGTTCGCCTTGTTCACACTAAAGCAGCATTTATCTCGAGTAACACTCCTGTGCATGCTGAAATGCGTACGCCTGGCGTGAGAGGTGGTTCACTTGTGCAATTTTTGGAGTACAACATGTGCAGCGCGACACAGCCGCGGGACAAAGAATGGACGACACTTCTATGTCGCGCTGCACATACACGCTAGAATGTTAACTTACCAACTCGCCCAATTCGCTGTGTGGCTTGTACGATTGTTCTGACTATGCGGCTCTATAACAGTGTGTTCAAAACAGTAAATACTGGCAGATACATCGCCCGCTGCATCCGAGGCTTTTCTCTTTTTTTTTGTCGGCGTTCTTATTTTTCATGTAAGGTCGATTAATGAACTCATGTTCGTTGTCTTGTAGTATGCGAAAACATTGTGCGCTCCCGCTGATGAGACAGCTATGATAACGTCAGCATTTACCGCCCGCAATACGTTGCTTGTTCGATCAGCCTTAGTCGGCGTGAGGAACGTGAAATTATTTTTGTACGTTTAATGAGCGCTGTGTTATAGTACATTAACCTGAGCAGTATGAAGACATAAAGAAAATGTGTTGTCATATTACAGTCTGCAATGTGTGAATAATTACTTTGCAAGTTTGCCATCTTTTGTGATTAGTGCAATAAAAATAAACAGTCGTTACTCTTAATAACTTGCCTTTCCAGTGGCTTTGCATTCTGCCGCCAAGGCTCCAAGAACCAGCACTCATCCCCTGCTGCCACCAGCCATTGCTCATCCGCTCCCTTGTACGAAACAAATTTGATCTAGAAGCTCGTGCATCTTGGATCTTTTTCCACTTTCAGATTTGCTGCTACACAGCAGCTGTTAAGTTTGCGGTATGAATCGTAAAAATAAGCTTTGCATAAAATGTGCGCATGTGAACATTTGAAATGCGTTTAAATCCACGTGTCTGTACTGGATATATCGAAAACGTGCAGCAGCTGTGAATGACGGTTAGTGATAAATGACGGTCACGGTTAAGGGTCACTGACATAACTGCAGGCACAATAGTTCTCCTGGCCACGATCATTATTCATCTGGTTTCGGCAGCTGCAATGTGCGACATAATTGTCCACCACACGTGTGTGAAGTTTTCTTTAAACACCCTTTAAAACATTTCTTGCCTTCCGGCCTCCGCGAGAAAACTTCCTATGCAGGCTGAAAAACATTGCACCGCTTTTTGTTGCAAGGTAATGCGTGTTTGCACGCGAATGTTTGAGCTGTTCAAGCCACGGGCGCAGTCAGGATTTTATTTCGAAGGATCGAGGGGAGTCCTACTCCTATATGTACGTTCGTGCGCGTGTTTGTATATGTGTGTGTATATACGTGCACGCAAACTAAACATTTCGGGGGGTTGGTACCCCTCCGGCTACGCCAATCGTTCGAGCGTAGCCTGCATTAAAAAGTGTCATCTTGCTCAGCGCTTGCGAACAATAGCCGCATGTAGCTCACGACCAGCAGAGATGAAAGCAAATGGAACACCGCGCTGCATTTGCCTCCTGCGCGCTGGAGGAGTTGCTTCACTGCAGAGCTGGAACACAACGGCGGACCTATGCGCAACTCTGCTCCCTGCAGGAGCATATACAGGGACACTACCAAAAGCCAGCATCAAAGGATGCGTAGGCGTCTGTGGAGCTTTACGTCCAGGAGCGCGCCGCGACGGCCGTCCTATGGGGGCGCAATGCAAGAACGCTCGTGCACTGTGCGTTGGGAGCACGATGTAAGTAGTCGAAATTAATCTTGAGCCTTCCACTACGGTGTCCCTCATAATCAGATTGTTGTTTTGGCACCTAAGCGTCCTTGTCGTTGTCGTCGTCGTCGTCGTCGTCGTCGTCGTCATCATCATCATCATTATCATTATCATTATTATTATTATTATTATTATTATTATTATTATTATTATTATTATTATTATTATTATTATTATTATTATTTACAAAGATACAAGCACAAAAAGAAAGCAGGGAGGGAGCAAGCTGACAACTGCCACCGAGAGGGGCACCAAGCCTGCCTATTCTTTCGGGAGGAGGGAAAGGAAAGAGAAGAGAAGACGATAGGAAACAAAACCTCCAGCATTTAATTCTTTGTCACGTGAAGGAGTATGCCTGCTCCCTCAAGTCATGACAAGAGGCCAGCCTTGTCATGGCATGTTGCCTCATTTTAGTGCTCGCCTCAGTTCAAACGCTTAAGAATGCGAAGAACGACAAATGTGTTTTCCATGTTCGCAAATGCCCCGTTACTTAATCTGCTGAATAAAGAAGAAGCTTATACTGGGTGGTTGGGTCGTGTGGCTGCAGCGTGATGTTTCCGCTCTTCTCTTACTTTGTCTTTCTTTTTTACATTGCAGTTGCTGTCATGACAATAGTAGTCGTATAAGAGGGGTTTAACCCAATGATCGGATCGAGATCGATAAATGCTCCGCCTGAGCGAGTCACGAGATGACTATTGTTACTGATATTCATAGTTCCGGGCAATAATTCTGGCACTCATTTGTCACTGGCATTCAACCAACCACGATGGGCTCGGTCAGTCAAGCGATGTGACGTCGTCCAGCTTCCGGCCGTTTGCGACAGACATCGTCTTCGGCTAGCGCATGGCACTTTGCATTGCGATGGTGACTTTGTCGGTGACGCCGCTCAGCCCTGATGTATTGCATACAAAAGGCAACTACGGATCCGGTGATTCGTCTAGGTTTGCGGGACTCAACGAAATCGTTATCGTACGTTCTCCTGGCCACTTTGGTCATGAGCACCAAGCAACGTGAACGAAAATTGTGTAGCTTTTCCGCAAACTATTTTTATTTTATCCCTGTGCACGTTTATCGTCCGTACCCTCGAACTGATTCTGTGCCCTGAGCCACCCTGTACTCGCCGCTCGTGAAGTCAGCCCGCTAGCGGCAGCGTGCCGACATCTTGCGAAATGTTCTTAAGCACTTCGGAACTCTCCCACAATAATGGCGCCACACGATTGTCAAGCCTATTCCGAAACCGAACAAGCCACCGAACTGCCTTGTGAAACTTATGACCAGTTTCGCTCACGTCATGTCTGTGCAAACTTTTGGAGAGCATGGTAAACGCGAGGTTAATGTGGCGGTTGGAGGTAAATTGTCTTCTGCCTCACACTCAGTACGGATTCCGGCCTGGTCTTTCTACTCAAGATATTATGCTCCGCCTAAAAAAGGACGTGCTCGATGCCTCGTCCTCGTGTCCTCGCATAGTTGTTGGGGTGCACATCAGGAAAGCTTTCGACAGCATTCCCCACGCCTCTATCATACAGGCGATACAACAATTGGGCATCAAAGGCAACATGCACAACTTTATTGCTGCGTTCCTGCAGGACAGAACGTTTCAAGTTTAAGTAGGCAGCGACCTCAGCTCCTGTCATCATAACGGGGTTGGAGTCCCACGGGAAGCCGCAATCTCCCCAATATTATTTAACATCGTCTTAGCAGCTCTTCCTGCAAAACTAGAGACAATCACAAGCATTGAGCACGCTATCTACGCAGATGATGTGACGCTGTGGACTACGCGAGGTTCCCTGGGAGAACAAGAGGAGGCCCTGCAGACGGCGTTGAATAACATCGAGAGCTTCACGAGGGAGGCAGGGCTTACGCTAGCACCGGAGAAGACATAGTTTGTCGTTATCCATGGGGGGAGAAGGTCAAATTCGAAGGACGAGGAGAAATCCAGCGTCCATCTCTCGATTGGACAGACACCCATTCTCAGGAAGCGGGTGATCCTCATACTCGGAATGTTTTTAGACGAGCAGTGTATATCCAAAACCTGGTACAATCAAACAATAAAGGTCGCCAAGCAGGCCACCAAAATCCTCCGCAGGAGTGCCAAGCGTACAAGGGGCGTTAAAGAAAAAGAAATGAGACACTTTGTGAAGGCTTTCCTACATTCTCTAATCCTGTATGGCGCCCCTTTTCACCCCATCACTCGAACATAGGTACATTCTCTGGAACGCCTCAACAACGAGGCAAGGAGAGTAATGACAGGAGGAAGGAAGGAAGGAAAAAGTGGAGAAGTAAAGGCAGGGAGGTCAACCAATTTAGCTCAACCGGTTTGCTACCCTACACATGGGAGCGGGATGGGGGGATGAAAGATGGGGAAGGGAGAGAGAGAGAGCACATCACTGTCACAGCCGCTTGTCCAATCCCGTCTCTTTCAAAAACCGAAGCACTCCCTTCGTCGCCTTCAGCTGCGATGTCTTCTGTAGGCGACATGTGAAAATCGTTTCAAGTGAGAATGGTCTATCCTCAAGGTGCGCTAGAACGGACGCCAGGGACTGTCGCTGGACATAATATTCAGGACAGTCGCACAGAATGTGTTCTAGCGTCTCCTCGCCAAGACAGGCATTGCAGAGAGCGTTGTCGGCCATTCCAATGCGAAATGAGTAAGATTTCGCGAATGCCACCCCTAGCCATAAGTGATAAAGCAGAGTGGCCTCTCTTCAGCGGAGTCCAGCTAGCCTACAGAAATTCATCAAAGAGGGCAGGTGGTATTGACGATTGCTCCGGTTGGTCTGGCTGTTTGGCGTGCACTATAAAGAGAGCGTGATCTCCTGTGCAAGCACTCAAAGTCTGCTAGCTGCGTCGGACCGTGAAAGTGGTATGGCCTCTTCCTGTGTGTCTTCAAGAGCTGCCCGAGCGGCATTATCGGCGTCTTCCGTTTCCTATGACGCCGCAGTGACTTGGCAGCCACTGAAACGTCACGTGGTGTCCTTTCTCCTGTGATATAGTAGGCATCTAATATCGAATACGAACTGTGTAATGACAGGATTGCCAAAGTACACGCCACTCCCTGCACTCAAGAGCTGCAGCGCTTTGGATGACATCGCCGATCTTACTTCAACGCACGAGCATACTCATGTGACACGCCTCAAGTCCACAAACGCAGGAAGGGCCACATTGGTTAAAATTGGGCATGACATCTCTAACCTTCTGGCGCTTCCACGGATACCTCCCCCTTGGGGGCATGTACCAACTGCGGATCCCAAGCCACTGCCGATGAACATGGGACAAGGTCAATTGGCACGAAGACAGGCCCACGCCAAACGCCATAAGAAATATACGCACCAAGTACGTGAGGGCAACGACCACTCTGGCAGGTGCCATATAGTCTATGTGGATACTATCTATCGGAGGACCAGAGGAGGAGCCAATGTTCACTACGGCGTGGACAAATATGGAAACAACCAAACGGGGCAGTAAACTCCACCTCACAAGACATGTCGTTCACAGCTCTACGGCAGAACTGTATGCCGTCCTAGATTTTGCCAAGCATGCTGAACACACTGCCAACAAATTTCCAAGAGATGCTAAGCCCCACTACAGAGTGTTTACGGACCCTCAAAATGCCTTTAGAGCTTGTAAGGACACTCCACTCGTACAACCACTGCTGTGGTCCAACAACTCCGCCTCCACGTGCGTCGTCTGCGTGACCAAGGTCATGATTTTCAGTTACACTGGATCCCGGGGCACACAGGTATACCAGGAAATGGACGGGCTCATCGACTAGCGCGTGCCACGCTACTATTCGTGCAATCAACCACCGTAGTTGCTCTGTGGCTATGGTGTTGGGCTGCTGAGCACGAGGTCACGGGATCGAATCCCGGCCGCGGCGGCCGCATATCGATGGGGGCGAAATGCGAAAACACCCGTGCACTTAGATTTAGGTGCACGTTAAAGAACCCCAGGTGGTAGAAATTTCCGGAGTCCTCCACTACGGCGTGCCTCATATACAGAAAGTGGTTTTGGCACGTTAAACCCCATAATTCTCTTATTCGCGCAGTCGAAACCACCCGAACAATTACTGAACAACGTACCTGAAGACACGGAAATACATAATGAGTGGTACGATCCCATAGAAGCAATAGCCGAAGCCAAGCGCCACCGGCGCAGCTATCTCTTCACTGCGTCCAATCCCATGGACATTCCTCCCCTTTCCTCCGAGGCTGCTACTTGGCAGCAGGTTCTGATCCGGCAGGTACAGACTGGCACCTTTCTTACTCCCTTCCTCGTACAGCGTTTCCGCAGAAAGGAAGACCCTCGTGGCCTGGAATGTTAGCGTGCGGGTACCTGCAGCCCCTGCAACACCAGGGCGGACCTCGAACACTTAATCTGGGACTGCCCGCTGTATTCTGACCCCAGATGAAAGGCACTTGCTTCGCTCTGAACGGAATGGCGACCAACCTCCCTACAGACCTGGACGCTACTGAGACACTGCAGTGCTGCGACCGCCAACGAGCTCTGGCGGTCACTGTACGAATTCCTGGATGATACTGAGGCTCCAGTCACTGGGACCAGGCTTCTTCATCTCGAGCGTACCATCGAAAGCATCATACCCCATGATGAAGATAATTAAGTCCCCCTTATCACTGTTTTCCTTACCTTCTCACTCTCGCTAATTCACCGCAGCTCTTTAAGGGCAAAAAAATGTGGATAAAAACATGTAAACTACAACAACATGATGAGCGGCCTTGGAGCCAGCTGTGGAAGAAAACGAGGGTGCGCGAGCAGTGGCACGAGCACGTTCGCGTAATTACGCCGAGGGACGCCGGCGCTCAACCCAGGAACGGGCGCCTAAGAGCAGCGCTATAAAACGTGATCAGTATGAGAAGCGTTTTGTAGCTTGAATGTAATCTCAAAGAGCATCAAACACATCCTTGTTGCTAAAATACAGGGCTACAAATGAAGTTTTCTCTACAAGAGACTGCTCCACGCTCGTCTGTGAGTGTTTACTCCACCCGATACGGAACAAAGCCATGTATGCTGTACTTATCCGGCATAATATTGCGCTTCTACGCGATGCTACAGCAGAAAATAATAATACCCTTCTATTGCAGTAATTGGCTGATGCCGCGCTCTGCCAAATGTATAAAATATATTATATCCTACATTCTTGTAAGCTACATGAGGATGTTCATCACCATAATTATATTAAACACAACTCAATTTGTCCCCGAAGCTCCGCTGGTCATTCCTCGGAAGAGATCGAACCAAGTCCACTATGTATATACAGAATGAACAAACATTATGCGAGCAGAAAGCATACAGCGAAGGGTGATGCAAAATCTGCCTAGTCGCTGGATCTACACAGCGTCTTCCCGGCACCTTGTCCGCGGTCACAGCACACGAGGCTTCCTCGGCTCGTTAACGTAAAAAAAAAAGGCATCTCGCTTAGTGCGATGGCTCCGTAGAACCGAATGCACAACCGCTCACGGTGTGATCCGACAACCTTTGAGACATTTCTTTTGTTCTTGGTTGGTCACTTCTGCCAGTGCACTCTGGCCATGAGGATCGCCACTGACCACGGCCTATCGATACCGCACTGCATGCTGCGTCCCCGTGAGACGGGCCGCGCGTGAGGCAAACGCGCACTTGCTCGCTACGAAGCCAGAAGAAAAGTGGACAAACAGTGGGCGCTGGTGCCAACAATTACAAATATCATCATCATCGACCTATTTCGTATCCACGAACTGCAACGTCTTCCATTCATATTCGCAGTGCGAAATTGAAGACGCGCGCACGCGGAAAGAAAGGTAATGGATCGAGTGAGCGCAGGATACGAAATTTGATTATTGAATTACAGTGCTTGTCCCGTCTATTTCTTTTTGCGCGTATCTTATTCATTATCGTGCTGCGAATATATCAATGCAAGCTTCAGTAATCAAGCAGACCTCCTCATCGCCTCGACTGCAGAACGACGGCCTCTCCCAGTGGTCTCCAGTTATGGCCCCGTCTTTCGCCTGCAAACTCTGTGCCTTGCAAATTTCGTCGCATCTCATCACAGCGCCTAACTGCTTGACTCCTTGAGCCTTTTAGAGCACGGGACACCTGTTCTGCGTGTCACGTGACGTGCACAGCTCTACTCGTTCATCTCGATCTCAGATGGAATATCGGCTACTCCCGCTTGCTTTCTAATCGCGACACCGTCTCTTTCCCGTATACTACATACCATATAACATCACAGCGCCTGTCATTTTCCGTTTCAACTTTCGTGATGGCATGGACTTTAGCTCCTCAAGTTTCATTCTCATAGGTTAGCACTGGCAGCAGAATGCACTGCGGTCGTTCGATTCATCGCTATTTATTTATTCATAAAAATGAGTTTACGTTGATATTTGTTCAAAATAACGGCCTTTTCTTTCTTTCTTTTTAAACGCACGTCAGAGTACATATTGTCACGGCTCACAGGAGACAAGAGCGGAGAGCGGTATTTAATCGAGAGAATTAGGACAAGCGCTCAGTTCAGGCTTCTTCTCTAGCGCCTCGCTTGCACACACGAGGTCGTCGTCTCCATCGTCAACGTGGTTGGGCACAGATGGCGTCGCGGCATTTGCCCCCCTCCAGAAGGAGCATTGTCCCGATGCTCGGCGGGTAGCATCCGGTGTCCAGCAAACCAGAGAGTGTCCTTGTTGTTCAGAAAAATAAGGTTTTATGCGCACCACGTGCACAGTCTCAGGCAGGTCCTGACGGCGCCTCGAGCAGGATGGGCTGTCAGGAACGACTTCATGGTTGACGTCGCTAAGGCGTCGTAGAACCTTGTACGGTCCGAAGTATCGGCGCAGAAGTTTCTCCGCGAGGCCTCGGCGGCGTACTAAAGCCCAAACCCAGACTCTTTGGCCGGGCTGGTGGACGACGCATCGATGGTGTTGATTGTAACGTCGGGCATCACGGTCTTGCTGGCTAGCTATGCGAACGCGCGCGAGCTGTCTTGCTTCTTCGGCGCGCTCTATAAAATCTGCGGCGTCAGTCTCGGAATCGCTAGAATCATGAGGAAGCATAGCATCCAGCATTGTATACTCACTTCTCGACCATAGACTGAATGGCGTCATTCTTGTTGTTTCTTGCCGAGCCGTATTATAAGCAAACGTTACGTAGGGTAATATTTGGTCCCAGTTCTTGTGTTCCACATCGACACATGCACATCATGTCTGCGAGAGTCTTGCTGAGGCGCTCCATAAGTCAATTGCTTTGCGGGTGATAGGCTGTCGTCCTTCTGTGTGCCGTGCCACTGAAGGTGAGTACAAAAGTTCAGCCGCAAAAGTTCAGCCGCGAACGCGGTTCCCCTGTCGGTTACAATGACCGCTGGAGCACCGTGCCTCAGGACGACGTTTTCGAAGAAGAACTGTGGGGCCTCGGCTGCTGTGCGTGCTGCTAGGAAGTGCCTTGGTTTCAGCATATCGCGTGAGGTAATCTGTCGCGACTATGATCCACTTATTTGCGGCAGCAGATATTGGAAATGGGCCCAAAAGGTCCATCCCAATTTGTGCAAACGGTGTTTCCGGCACTGGAACGGAATGTAATAGTCCGGCAGGTTTCGTAGGTGGCACTTTTCGTCGCTGACAGTCAAGGCACGTTCGAACGTAGTGCTTCACCTGTGCTGCGAGCCGTGGCCATTAATATTTCTTTATGATTCGTGCTAATGTTCTTGTGTAGCCCAAGTGACCTGAGGTAGCTTCATCGTGACAGGCCTGCAAAATTTCATTCCGGAGAGTTGTAGGGACGACTAGTAAATATCTCTTCCCTGTTGAATAGAAGTTCCTCCTAAAAAGAACACTGTTGCGTAGGCAGAATGATGACAGGTGCCTTGAGAACAATCTGGGCTTGTTTGTGGTGCGGCCTTCTAAGAAATAAATTAGTGACGCGAGCTGCTGGTCCTCTTGCTGTTATTGAGAGATGGTGGCCGCATCAACAACTCCTAAAAAGCCTGCGGATTCGTCATCACCTCCGCCTGACAACTCGATCGGCGATCTGGAAAGGCAGTCAGCGTCTAAGTGCTGCCTTCCCTATTTATAGACCTCTGTCATGTCGTACTCTTGAAGCCGTAGGCTCCAGCGTGCCAAACGTGCAGATAGATTTTTCATGTTGGTCAACCAACAGAGAGAATGGTGATCACTTATAACTTGAAATGGGTGGCCGTGTATGTACGGGCGGAACTTGGTAACTGCCCATACTACAGCCAAGCATTCCTTCTCTGTGGTGGAGTAGTTCGACTCGGCACGTGACAATGATCTACTCGCGTAAGCGACGACTCGTTCAGCGCCGTCTTGCCGCTGAACAAGGACCGCGCCAAGACCTACGTTGCTGGCATCGGTGTGGATCATTGTCGGCGCATCCACGTCAAAGTGGGCAAGAACAGGCGGAGTTTGTAGACGGTGATGCAACTCGTTAAATGCTGCCTCCTGCTCCTCGCCCCACACAAACGTGACATCTTCTCTGGTAAACCAGGTGAGCGGTGAGGCGATGCGAGCAAAACCCGCAATAAATCGCTGGTAATATGCGCATAGGCCCAGGAAGCGTCTGACTGCCTTTTTGTCTGTAGGCCTTGAAAACATTGTGATGGCTGCGATTTTCTCAGGATCAGGTCTGACACCTGTGTGACTTACTATGTGGCCCAAGAACTGTAGTTCTTCGTAGCTGTTGCGATAGTTGACGGGCGGAGGCAACGCCCCTCCCGTAGTGAACGAGACAGTCGTTCCAGCCGAAGAACGCCGGGTTTATTCACGCTCGGAAATATAAAGAAAAGATAAGGGGAGAGGGAAGGTGCGACAGAAAGAGTGCGCACATGCGCACTGAAGGAAATAGCTTGCTAGTCATGTTCATGGGTTACCGCATTTCTTCACCCTTAGTAACCAAAACGCACGACAGGTTTCTTTGATCGTGTGGAGCGACGTAGCTCCTGAGGTTGCGCTTCTGGTATTTTCTCAGGTGTTTCAGAGGTCCTTGGTTCCTTTAATACCGGGGAACCCGTTGTAGGAAGCCTCGACCGGTCGACGGCTGCTGGGGTCTCATCTGTGGTCCGCTTACGAACTTGATCCAAGTGGCGGCGGACAAACCCGTCCGCAGTCTTAACATCCAGGAGGCGAGCGCCGGAAGTAGTTTCCACAGTGCCTGGGGCCCACTTATCGCCAACGCCGTAATTTCGCACGTACACATGGTCTCCCGGTGCAAAGTTCCAGCTTGAGTCATTCACAGCTTTAGCAGGGCAGGCTCTGGAAGGAAAAGACATGTCCAGTCTTGTGCGCAACCGGTAACCTAATAGCATCTCTGAAGGAGAAGGGCCTCCTTGGTGTGGTGCGTTTCGATAATTGCACAACAGCCGGGCCAACGACGTTATGATGCAACTGCCTCCTATCTTCTTCAAGCCTTCTTTGACTGTGCGCACGGCTCGCTCGGCTAGGCCATTACTCTGGGGGTGATAGGGGGGTGCCCGAATATGCACTATTCCGTTTCGCTTCATAAACTGCTCGAACTCCCATGCTGTGAATGGCGTCCCGTTGTCTGACACGACCGTGCGCGGTATACCGAAACGGCTAAATATTGTCCTGAGGGCATTAATGGTACTGTGAGCGTTAGCCTGCGACATGGGAACCGCCTCAATCCACTTTGTGTGTGAATCGACGACTACCAGAATCATTTTCCCTTTGATTGGTCCCGCATAGTCGATATGCAAGCGCGACCACCTTTCGCGCGTATCGGGCCAACTTACTGGTTCTTTCGCCTGAGGCATCGGTAATGTTTGCACGCAGTTGTGGCAGGTCGCTGCAATGCGCTCGATGTCGTGGTCTAAGCCGGGCCACCAAAATAAAGACCTGGCTTTTGCCTTCATAGCGGACACGCCTTGGTGGGCTGCATGTAGTAGCTTTAGCAGCTTCCCTCGCGCATTTGTCGGCACTACAAGACGATGACCCCAGTAGAGCACTTCTTCAGTAACAGACAGCTCATGCCGTTTTTTGTAGAACTCTGCCATCTCTGCCGTTTCCATGTTAAAACTGCGCGGCCAACCTTCCCGTGTGTACTTGCGTACCTGTGAGAGTACCTCATCAGCGACGGCGAGTGCTTTGAGTTCCTTTAACGGCACGGCAGGCTGATCCCACTGGTCCAGGGTCAGTACAATTTGGGCCTCATCCTCCTGGTCCGCTTCATCCTGTGACGGTTGAGGCAGGCGGCTCAGAGCATCGGCATTGCACATGGATTTTCCAGGCTTATGTTGCAATCGATATCGGTAGGCCCCGAGTATGATTGCCCATCGCTGAATGCGGGCAGCGGCCATAACCGGCGTTTGCCTGTCCGCTCTTAGGAGACCCAACAATGGCTGGTGGTCAGTTATTAGTGTGAATTGCCTGCCCAGCAGATAATCTCGGAACCTCGTGACACCGTAGACGAGAGCTAATGCCTCACGCTCGATCTGCGAGTAATTTTTTTCTGCGGCAGTGAGCGTCCGAGATCGGAATCCTAGGGGCTGATACTGTCCTGCAATGCGATGGAATAAAGCCGCTCCCACGCCGTAGGGTGACGCATCAGCCTCCAAAAATAGCTCTTTTGAGGAGTCGAAGTGAGTCAGCACCGGAGCGGAACACAAAACGGCTTTAGCCTTCCGGAATGCCTCATCCTCAGGCCCTTCCCAAGACCATCTCGATTTCTTTTCTAGAAGTCGGTATAAGGGTCTGAGGAGCGTGGATAGATTAGGCAAGAATTTGTTATAAAAAGTGAGCATGCCCAAAAATGACCGAAGCTCCGTAACGTTTCGAGGAGTCGGAGCCAGCTTAATTGCCTCGATGTTCTTTTCTGACGGGTGCAGCCCTGCGCCATCAATTCTATGTCCTAGATACGTAACGGACGATTCGCCTAGTCGGCACTTGTCCGCCCGGAGCTTGATGCCGTATTCCCTGAAACGCTGCAGAACTGCTTGCAGATTCTTATTTGGCTGATCCTTCGCATCTGCTATTAAGACATCATCTAAGTACGCTTGAACCCCTGGAAGACCTTGGAGAACGTACTCAATCGTTCTTTGAAAAATCGCAGGTGCAGACGCGATTCCAAATGGCAGTCGATTATAGCAGAAGAGGCCCTTGTGTGTATTTATAACAGCTAATTTACGCGAATCTTCGTCTAGAAGAATTTGGTTGTAGGCATCGCGTAAATCCAAGATGCTGAACTGCTGTCCCCCGCGAAGCGTAGCGAAAATGTCGTCTACTACGGGTAGAGGATACCTTTCCATTTCACAAACTGGGTTCAGTGTTACTTTAAAATCTCCACAGATGCGAACTGTCCCATCGCTTTTCAATACAGGAACCACCGGGGTGGCCCATTCTGCATAGGAAACAGGCGAGATAATGCCGGCGGCCACGAGTCGGTCTAACTCGGCGGAGACCTTGTCTAACAGAGCGAACGGAACATTTCTTGCCTTGCAGAACCTTGGTGTTGCTCCGTCCTTTATATGCAGCCGTGCGGGTGGCCCCTTTATGAGTCCCAAGCCCTCCGTGAAGAGGTCAGCGTACTGCTCCATCACGGGTGCTGCTCCTTGGCTATCCAGCTTCACTTCGGTTGACTGCGACGTGATCTGAAGAAGCGGCGCCCCTTTTATTTCGAGTTTCTGCAGTAAGTCACGGCCACAAAGGCTAGGGCCTTCGCAGTTCAACACTACGAGATTGCAATCAACTGTCGCAGACTGATAGGAAGCTTGCATTTGCAGAACGCCCAGCACTGGTAGCTTTCCAAGGTAACATGAAAGGGTTAGCGCAGCCTCACAAAACGGTGGCCACCTATGACGATGAGCTTCGTATATTGCTTTAGGCACCACGCAGACAGGCGAACCGGTGTCAATTATCATTTTCAGCGGAATTCCATTCCACGTGACAAGTTTCTGTATGGGCGGAACCAGACTTTCATTACTTTTTACTGACCATATTTGCAACCCATTGCTGCCGCTGACTTCCATTTCAGCTGAACATTCGGTTATCGCCAAGGTTCGTTGGGCGGGAACTGTTCGCGAGCATACTCTCGCCAAGTGACCTTGTCGCCCGCATTTGTAACACCGGCGCCTTCGCAGCGAGCACGCAATGGCTTGATGCCCTTGTCGGCCACAGCATCTACATTGTTGAACTGTCATACTCGGTTCATTCCTTGATATTGCGGGTTCCCCTTTCCGCTGAAAGTTGAGCGCATCGATGGCGTCACCTTGACTGCTTATCTGTTGCGAACCTAGCTCTGCGCTTTCTGCAGCTAGAGCAAGTGCTTCGGCTTCCGCGAGAGTCAAATCCTTCTTCGCTAGTAGCTGTGTCTGCAAGTTTTTCGACCGCACTCCGCAAACGATGCGATCCCTCAGCATTCGCTGCAACATCGAAGAGAAATTGCAGTTATGGGCTATTCGACGAATTGCTACGATAAACGCCTGCATAGACTCTCCTTCTTGTTGGCTTCGATGAAAGAACTTGAAACTTTCCGATATCTCGTTAGGAGATGGATCATAGTGCTCATTCAAGGTTGAAACAACTTCTTCATAGCTTAGTGAGCTCGGCTTTCTAGGTGCTACTCTACCGCAAAGAATTTCCACGGTCCTAGATCCTAACGCCGCAACCAACAAGGCTCTCTTCTTGGCGTCGTCTGTAACCTCGTTTGCTTCAAAGTAAGCGTCGACTTTTACGAGGTATGCGTTCCACTTATCTGTGTCCTCTATGAAATCCGGAAGCTTGAGGGCCATGGTCGCGGCTGGGCTGATGGGCGTCTTCGTGTCGTGGCTGGTGCCCGGTCGCTGTTGCGTATCCGTGGGGGTTCTCGTCGCCACTGTTGCGATAGTTGACGGGCGGAGGCAACGCCCCTCCCGTAGTGAACGAGACAGTCGTTCCAGCCGAAGAACGCCGGGTTTATTCACGCTCGGAAATATAAAGAAAAGATAAGGGGAGAGGGAAGGTGCGACAGAAAGAGTGCGCACATGCGCACTGAAGGAAATAGCTTGCTAGTCATGTTCATGGGTTACCGCAGTAGCCAAAGTGGCACTTTTGAGGTTTTAAGGTAAGCCCAGCGGACCGTATGGCTTGAAGAACCGACCGTAGCCGTCTCAGATGTTCATCAAATGTGGCAGAATAAACAATGACATCGTCTAGGTAGACTAAGCAAGTCTTCCACTTAAGGTCTGAGAGAACAGTATCTATTAGTCCTTGGAACGTGGCTGGGGCGGAACACAAACCAAAAGCGAGAACTTTGAATTCATAGAGCCCATCAGGCGTTATAAAAGTAGTCCTTTCGCGATCCCGCTCATTGACCTCTATTTGCCAGTATCCACTTTTTAAGTCCATCAATGAGAAGTACCGTGCATGCCGTAACTTGTCGAGGGAATCGTCGATGCGTGGTAAGGGATACACATCCTTTTTTGTAACCCGATTGAGCTTGCGATAATCGATACAAAACCGCAGGCTACCATCCTTCTTAACAAGTACCACGGGCGATGCCCAAGGGCTTTTTGACGGCTGGATGACACCATCTTCTAGCATTTTCTTGACTTGCTGGTGTATTGCTTCCCGCTCTTTCTCAGCCGCGCGATACGGATGCTGTCGGATGTGTATTGCAGTTTCCTCCGTAATGATGCAGTGTCTCGTCAGTGGCGTTTGGCGCACTCGGGATGTTGTAGGGAAGCAGTCCTTAAAATGGTCATGAAGTTCCCTGAGCCTTTGTTTCTGTTGCGGCTCTAAACCTGGGTCAACGTCGACGACGGGTGCAGGTGGCATCGTATCGGTGGTCGATTCGTCTTTTACAGCAAAGCAGTGTTGTACGTGGTCAATTTCGTCAAAGTATGCCACAACGGTGCCTTTACTGATGTGCCGGCGTTCATTGGTAAAATTTGTCAGTAGTACCTCTGTGCGGCCACCGATTAGGCTGACGATACCGCGAGCGATGGCAACACCTTGATGGAACAGAAGTGCAGTTAGTTGTTCGGCTACACCGTCCTTGTTAAACTGTTCTCCGCAACTGACGGAGACAAGACTGCATGATAGTGGTGGTATGCAGACGTCGTCGTCGACACGTAACGATGTACGTTGGCGCTCTTTGTCATGACTCGTGTCTGTACTAGTTGACAAGGTTATCTCGCCGTCCCGTATGTTAACCACGGCGCCGTACTCCCGCAAGAAGTCCATTCCAAGGATAAGTGATCTGCAGCACTATTTTAAAATCATAAAAGTGGCGACAAAAGCTGTATTTCCTATCTGGAGTCGTGCAGTACATTTTCCTGTAGGTGTCATTATCTGGCCCCCGGCATTTCGAATATAATGGCCTGTCCACTGCATTTTGACTTTCTTAAGCTGGTCTGCCAACCGCTCGTCTGCGCCAGTATCAACTAAAGCTGTCACGTCGTACCCATCAATCGTTAAGAGTAGGTCGGCACTCACAAATTCGTCAGCGTTCCGTTTCTCCGGGTTGCTCTGCTCGTTTCTCTGTAATGTTGGGGGACTTTCGGCGGTTCGACGACTTGCAACTTTCCCCCCGGAGGTCGCCGATTTCAGTTTCCCCGCCGTGGGCTTGGAGAGCGGCCTCTCACCACGTCGGCGAAACTGCGACGGTTCGGCGAAGAATAACGCAACGGAGACGGCGAGCGCGACCGGAGGTTATCTGAGCTGTCTTGTTCCCGAGTGACACCGTCGTCGAAGCGTCGATGTCTCTCTGGAAACTGTCGCGGAGTGTCAGGTGACATTTCCTGGATGCCACCCTGGCGATGAGGGCCAAAACGATAAATGTGCCCTGGTTCGCCACATTGAAAACACAATGGTCGGCGATCAGCAGTGCGCCATACGTCGGCCCTGCGAAGCTGGGGTCGCCTGAAATGCTCCCTCTGTATCCAGGCAGCAAAAGGTGGCCGCTGGCGGTACTGCTGTACTGGCCTGGTAAAAAGCGGACGACGAACAGCGTCTGCGTAGCTGTATGCGCGCGGCTCGAAGCGTGGCTCGGGACACGGTTCAGGGAATGGCTCAGGTGATGCGAATGCTTGCCGGATTTCTTGGCCGACAACTTCAGCGACAGAAGCAACAGTGAACGCCTTCGGTGTCGCAGTTTGCTTCGAAATCTCCTCGCGCACAATGTATCTTATTAGTTCACGCAGCGAGGTCTCGTCTGTCACTGTCAGTACTTCGGCTCCTGCAGGCGCATCGTTAGTCAGGCGTTCGTATTGCCGGCAACGCTGCTGCAGCGCGCGCTCGATTGCTGTGGCTTCCTTAATGAATTCTTCCACTGTTGTAGGCAGGTTACGCACGAGACCAGCGAATAGCTGTTCTTTGACGCCGCGCATGAGATGGCTCAGCTTCTTCGAATCAGGCATGTTGGGATCTGCGCGGCGAAACAAACGAGACATGTCCTCGGCAAACATCGAAACACTTTCGTTGGGCTTCTGAATGCGCAACTCGAGAATGCGTTGTGCATTATCTCGGCGAGGAGTCAAGTAGCCGACGGCAGAATTCGTCCCACGTGGTCAAATGTGCCTCGCGATTTCGGAACCACATCCTTGCGCTACCTTCAAGAGCGAAGTACACATTGGAAAGCTTCTGGTCCGGACGCTACTGATTGACCTTAGCTACGCGTTGGTACTGGCCCAGCCAGTCTTCGGCGTCTTCATACGTGTCACCGTGGAAGCTAGTGGGGACTAGATTATTTTGAACAGTCGCCTGTGTTGGACTTGCAAGCGCCATTTCCTAGTCGGTGAGGTCGCTGACAAAGTTCCTTGGGAGAGGCCGAATTCCGGGCACAGACTTTGCAGGCGGCGCCTTGCGCGGTGCACAGGTGTCTCAACGCGTGGGTGATGTCTTGAAGGGCTGGATGCAGGGCTACTCGCAGGAGTCGTCCCTGTCATTAGGTGATGATGCGATACCCAGCACCTCCACCAGCGTCACGGCTCACTGGAGACAAGAGCGGTATTCAATTGAGAGAATGTTTGCAGTGGTGGCGTAGAGGTAGAACACCCGCCTCGCGTGCAAGAGGTCCGTGGTTCGAATCCCGGTGCCGCGCAATTTTCCACCAGATTAAAAAAAAAAAAAAAAAAATCCGCGTGTTGCTAAAATTGCATAAACAGGCCTGGAGTGTGGCCTGATGCCGGTGACCAGAACCGGTAACACACTCCCTCACCAGAGCAGGATTGGCCACCCTGGTGCAGTACTTGGCCACAACCTCCTATATGAACACAACAATCAAACCCCGGCCCTCAGTCCCCAGCAGCTGCGAAGCAACTGACCACGGCGGCGGTCAGACCTGCGACGCTGCAGAGGGTGCTAAGAATCCCTGGCTCCGGACAGGCCGCCATTGGAATATGAACCTGGCAACGTTTAACGCAAGAACATTATCTAGTGAGGCGAGTCTAGCAGTGCTATTGGAAGAATTAGAGGGCAGTAAATGGGATATAATAGGGCTCAGTGAAGTTAGGAGGCCAAAAGAAGCACATACAGTGTTAAGGAGCGGGCACGTCCTGTGCTACCGGGGCTTAGCGGAGAGACGAGAACTAGGAGTCGGATTCCTGATTAATAAGAATATAGCTGGTAACATACAGGAATTCTATAGCATTAACGAGAGGGTGGCATGTCTTGTTGTGAAACTTAATAAGAGGTACAAAATGAAGGTTGTACAGGTCTACGCCCCTACATCCAGTCATGATGACCAGGAAGTCGAAAGCTTCTACGAAGACGTGGAATCGGCGATGGGTAGAGTGAAAACAAAATACACTATACTGATGGGCGATTTCAATGCCAAGGTAGGCAAGAAGCATGCTGGAGACAAGGCAGTGGGGGAATATGGCATAGGCACTAGGAATAGCAGGGGGGAGGTATTAGTAGAGTTTGCAGAACAGAATAATATGAGGATAATGAATACCTTCTTCCGCAAGCGGAATAACCGAAAGTGGACATGGAGGAGCCCGAACGGCGAGACTAGAAATGAAATAGATTTCATACTCTGCGCTAACCCTGGCATCATACAAGATGTGGACGTGCTCGGTAAGGTGCGCTGCAGTGACCACAGGATGGTAAGAACTCGAATTAGCCTAGACCTGAGGAGGGAACGGAGGAAACTGGTACATAAGAAGCCGATCAATGAGTTAGCGCTAAGAGGGAAAATAGAGGAATTCCAGATCAAGCTACAGAACAGGTATTCGGCTTTAAGCCACGAAGAGGATCTTAATGTTGAAGCAATGAACGACAATCTTGTGGGCATCATTAAGGAGTGTGCAATAGAAGTCGGTGGTAACTCCGTTAGACAGGATACCAGTAAGCTATCGCAGGAGACGAAAGATCTGATCAAGAAACGCCAATGTATGAAAGCCTCTAACCCTACAGCTAGAATAGAACTGGCAGAACTTTCGAAGTTAATCAACAAGCGTAAGACAGCTGACATAAGGAAGTATAACATGGATAGAATTGAACAAGCTCTCAGGAACGGAGGAAGCCTAAAAGCAGTGAAGAAGAAACTAGGAATTGGCAAGAATCAGATGTATGCGCTAAGAGACAAAGCCGGCAATATCATTACTAATATGGATGAGATAGTTCAAGTGGCTGAGGAGTTCTATAGAGATTTATACAGCACCAGTAGCACCCACGACGATAATGTGAGAGAGAATAGTCTAGAGGAACTTGAAATCCCACAAGTAACGCCGGAAGAAGCAAAGAACGCCTTGGGAGCTATGCAAAGGCGGAAGGCAGCTGGGGAGGATCAGGTGACAGTAGATTTGTTGAAGGATGGTGGGAACATTGTCCTAGAAAGACTGGCCACCCTATATACACAATGGCTCATGACCTAGAGCGTACCGGAGTCTTGGAAGAACGCTTACATAATCCTAATCCATAAGAAAGGGGACGCCAAAGACTTGAAAAATTATAGACCGATCAGCTTACTGTCCGTTGCCTACAAAGTATTTACTAAGGTAATTGCAAATAGAATCCGGAACACCTTAGACTTCCGTCAACCAAAGGACCAGGCAGGATTCCGTAAAGGCTACTCAACAATAGATCATATTCACACTATCAATCAGGTGATAGAGAAATGTGCGGAATATAACCAACCATTATATATAGCTTTCATTGATTACGAGAAAGCGTTTGATTCAGTCGAAACCTCAGCAGTCATGGAGGCATTGCGGAATCAGGGTGTAGACGAGCCGTATGTAAAAATACTGAAAGATATCTATAGCGGCTCCACAGCCACTGTACTCCTCCATAAAGAAAGCAACAAAATCCCAATAAAGAAAGGCGTCAGGCAGGGAGATACGATCTCTCCAATGCTATTCACAGCGTGTTTACAGGAGGTATTCAGAGACCTGGATTGGGAAGAATTGGGGATAAGAGTAAATGGAGAATACCTTAGTAACTTGCGCTTCGCTGATGATATTGCCTTGCTTAGTAACTCAGGGGACCAACTGCAATGCATGCTCACTGATCTGGAGAGGCAGAGCAGAAGGGTGGGACTAAAAATGAATCTGCAGAAAACTAAAGTAATGTTTAACAGTCTCGGAAGGGAACAGCAGTTTACGATAGGTAGCGAGGCACTGGAAGTGGTAAGAGAATACATCTACTTAGGACAGGTAGTGACTGCTGATCCAGATCATGAGAGTGAAATAATCAGAAGAATAAGAATGGGCTGGGGTGCGTTTGGCAGGCATTCGCAGATCATGAACAGCAGGTTGCCATTATCCCTCAAGAGAAAAGTGTATAACAGCTGTGTCTTACCAGTACTCACGTACGGGGCAGAAACCTGGAGGCTTACGAAAAGGGTTCTACTTAAATTGAGGACGACGCAACGAGCTATGGAAAGAAAAATGATAGGTTTAACGTTAAGGGATAAGAAAAGAGCAGATTGGGTGAGGGAACAAACGCGCGTTAATGACATCTTAGTTGAAATCAAGAAAAAGAAATGGGCATGGGCAGGACATGTAATGAGGAGGGAAGATAACCGATGGTCATTAAGGGTTACGGACTGGATTCCGAGGGAAGGGAAGCGTAGCAGGGGGCGACAGAAAGTTAGGTGGGCAGATGAGATTAGGAAGTTTGGAGGGTCAACATGGCCACAATTAGTACATGACCGGGGTAGTTGGAGAAGTATGGGAGAGGCCTTTGCCCTGCAGTGGGCGTAATCAGGCTGATGATGATGATGATGATGATGAGGACAAGCGCTCAGTCCAGGCTTCTTCTTCTCTAGCGCCTCGCTTGCACACAAGAGGCCGTCGTCTTCATCGCCAACGTGGTTGGGCACAGATGGCGTCGCGGCAATATAATATTGCGGTCATTGCAGGTGTTTCCACACATTTTGTTGTGATTTCAGCAGTAACAATATGCACGAATCCCCGCATAATTAAAAAAAAACAAAAACAAAATGTAAATAGAAGCATACTTTCTACGCTTTCCAAATGAGAAAACAACTTTTTCTTCTGTAAATCCTCTTGCAATATCGACCGACAAATGCCCTATGTGGCTAAAAGTATATATTTGTACGGACAATGAGATCTCAACGCCATAAATAGTCCCAAATTTCCAACTACAGTGACCGTCGTTTGGAGGCCTAGTTTAAAGCTTCCAAGTCTCCCTTGATTTCAATGCTAAACATTGCTATGTCTTGGGATAACTTGATGCGGTTACCAGCAGTGTCACTAGCAGAATTGTGCGAATTGCACTGTCCGCCACGGTCTATGTCATGTGTGCTGTTAACAGGTGCTTAAGCTTCGGAGACGCGCTGCTTGAAGTAAATAAAGTAAGCCCCGTATAAATCCTCGGCAGTCGCATACCATGAACCAAATTCTTCGCAATCGTTGTTCTCAATGCGGGCGTTCAAACTTGGGTGCGTTTCAAACCGCAGTTCGTCCACAGAAAATGACACCGTTGCACGTACCTTGCTGCAACCTGCGCATATCTCAACTTGTCGTGACCAGCTTACGATTGCTTTGGCGTACTATATATGGTCTTACACCTGCTGTGACTTGAAACTCCATCAACCATCCTCGACTTCATTTATAAACGGCTATTTTTTGCGAGCCGTTGGCATTGGAATCAGTTTTGCACAAAGTCAGGGGTATTGAAGGAGGTAACTGCTGCCGCTACAAGTAATCTTGGTTCTTATAACAGTGTATGTACGGTTCCCATAGCGACAGTACCACGGTCATACCGCGCACAGGTACCTCCAATATACAGGTTATCACCAAAACAACTGAAGGGAATCGGTAAAGCGGGCTTCCCCTTAGAGTACTTCGTAATGTGGAGAAGCCAACATCAACGAATACGTGCAGCTAAAGGGAGGTTTTTTGAGGCGCATCGCAAATACACATTTCGCAAGTCATCTTATGCAAACTCATTGATACCGTTGGCGCTCGCGTTCCACAAATGCTTAGACATTGGCCGCCGCGTCTTATCTGCAGCATAACTCGCTGTGTACGCAGTACTTTTATTGCATGTTGTCCACGCTCTTGCGTGTAGAGTTGAACGTATTTTAATCGTCATATTCACGCATCTGCATTTTCTCTTAGGTTAAACGTTGTTAGTATATGATGCAAAGCACTTTCTTTTATGTACTCTTCCTTGCACCTCTATCATTTGCTTGCAAACAATTATTAAATATAGTCAACTCGTGTAACGTGGTTTCCCCATAGCATTTCATGCATGTGTAATTAACTTCTATCCAATTACTCGTATGTCACATCCTTCGCTTATTCTTTAAGATTGTATTTAAATATGCTCTTGGTTCGCCCGTGTTCAGCTGTGAATTCTTCACCTGCGATCGCCTTTTCTTACCTCATGACGTATCCCCGAAATAACCTCATGGCACATCTATTCAGCACCTCTGCCTGTCCATTTGCGAAAGTGACGAATGTGCTTCTTTCAATGTGTTTATTTACATTTAGAGTGATAGACGTCCTTCAAGAGTTATTTGACAGAAAGAAAAGGAATTTGAGGTAATTGGGAGGTCTTTCTAACAAAGAGCTGTGTATAGACCATCACTCAAGAGACAGCCGCCTGATGTTGAACACGGTACTCAGGTTCACATGTGGAAACTGGCAATATTGGCGACGCACACCGCCTCGCTTTTCATGGACATAATTTACTGATTCTGTCACAGCCAGTTAGATGAATAGAGATGAGAAAGAAATTAAGAAATCTAGAAAAGGGCGCAGGGGGCACATCTTTAGACGGCGATGATTTCAACTGTGACTGCAAGTTTCCTTTTTTTTTTTTTTTTCGTCTACACATTCCCATTCGCACTCGAAAGGATGCGTCGGAGTAACGCCCGGAAAACGACGTTCCGCGACACTCGACGAGACCGGAACCACATGGGCCTGTCTATTCAGCGCGAGCTGTCGTTTCTGCCTACGCGACGATCGAGTGCAAAAGAGAGCGCGAGACACGGGAACAGCAATTTATTTTTTGTTATTATTATTTTGTGAGCTGACGCGAGATCTGCAATGAAAGAAAGGAACCGGCGATACAAAGCGTAAGAAAAGGACACACACCGCCGGGGCTCACGGGAACGGTGCATCGGCCGCCGTGGGTTCGACAAGAAGGAAGGTGAAGATGGGAGAGAAAGGCACGGAATGACAGGCTTCACGTCCCTGGAAAGCGCGCGCTCACAAGGCTCGATGGTGCGCGTGCGCGTGCGCGCCCTACGCAAACAGCGCCGGGAGAGCACGGCGCGGTTCCGGGAACGCGCGTCTTCCTCCTCCGCGCGGCCGGCTCCCCCCAACGGCAAACACGCGCTGGCTTCGCGGCGCCTGTCTGTCACGCTGTCCATTTGCCGCGACAGCTCTCCGGGCACCCCATGCAAATCGCGGACATTCCGCAGTGAACGGCAGCGGAGACGCCGCTGCGTGCGAGCGATTTTTCATCCAGCCTCGACTACCACGATGCCAGCCCGTGTCTCACTTAAATAACTGCAGCGTGGCGGAAGCTCATAGCTGGCGCCAGCCAATCACGAGTCGGCGAGCGCCGTGCCAAGCAAACGACCGTGTCAGGCCGACAGTGTGACACTGAAAAAGCGTTTCTGAGAGAGTGCGTGCGCTTTGAGAGTCGAACTTGCAGCACAAGCATCACCCAAAATCCGCGGCACTATACTTTCTTCTTCCCATACGACGTACGGCCAGCTCAGCGCGCCCTGCGGCTTTCGCAAACGCTGCACAGGCCTAAGTTGAGGGGAGCGCGGGGCTTTGGGGACGGCGACGACGTCGTCGTCATATTGCGCCGCGAGCGTCCTCCTCGCCGCCGTTGTCCTCCTCCTCGACCCGAGCTGGAGTCCACCGCGCCGCCATTGTGGCTGCCGTTGGCACTGGCTGCCCTCGGCGGCCCCGAAAGAACAATGCTCGGGGGAGGGGACCCTCCTTTCACCGCCCCGTTCTTTCCCGCCAGGCTCAATGGATTGTCCCTGGTGCGCGTAGAACTACACATAAGAACTCGAGGCACTCGCACGCGCGCGCCTGCCGCTTCGCGCGCTTCTTCGCGCTCTTCGTTTCGGGGGGATGACATCTCGACAATAGGTTTTGCGGCGGCCGGACAAGTTGTTGTCGCGCCGTAACAAAGCGCCTGTTAAAGCTGTCAGCCCCCCGCGAGGAACCGAAAAGAGAGCGAAGGGGCGCGCGACTCCACCACGCTAGGTGAACTGGAACGGAGGGCAGACCGTCAACGTGCCGCGCCCTCTTCTTCTTCCCACGAACGACCGTAGCAGCTGCTCGCGCGCGCATTCTCCCCGCACCCCAACTTCGTCGTGTCGCTTTGAACAGTTTATTTCTCTCCGTTTTATCGGGACCGTGCTCCTCAAGGAGCGAGACACCCCCGACACAAGCCGCGCGTAGCTCTCTCTATATCGCTCCCGTTAAACGCCCTACCTCAGGCCGGCCCCTCCTGCGTTGCCTGCTGCTGCAGCACTGTGAAGCGGTGCGTAGATTTCACTGTCGTCTGCTCTCGGGAGGAAACCACGTCGTCTGTTTTCGTGAGGAGAAGAGCAACTGCTGAGTACTCGTTGTCGTTTTGTTGAACCCGCTGGGCGGCGTTGTGCGCCCGCTTTCACCGACGCCCCTTTCCTTTCTTAGGAGCCAATGATGCACAAAAACACGCAGAACACACTCGTTAAAGCGTGCTTAAAAGCTAGTTCAGCTACGCTTAGGCGATGCATTCTTCCGCGTCTTATTGCTTTGTGCTTGACCTTTGTTGCCTGACACTTTCAGGTGCGCTTTCGTGAAGACCGCGTATGTATAGCGTGCTACTTTCCCCGTGCATGTTCAAGGCGCCTCCAATTGGCGTACTGGGACAATATAACGAACAAGTAAACGGAAATTGTAACAGAGCATCAGTTCCGTCTATGAGTGTGAACTCTTGACGAATCAATGCGACGATAAAAAAATCATTCGTACTATCAAGTCAGCGTATCAAGATGACAGCGTTCACTGATGAATCTGAGAGCTCGCACACCAATACCACACCAAATTTGACATCTTCTGCATCTTGTGATCGGTGGATAAATAAGATGTTAGCAAAGTAGGAAAGAAAAAGAAAAGAGCAGGAACGAGCACATAAAGCATACTCACTTGCGTACTAGTTTGGTCCGCAGCGAAGGTATAATGAATAGCTGTAGGTCGGTATCTCGGGACGCCAAGTAAATTCTGCGCCTTCTCGGATAGGCGCTTTAATAAAACGCAGCTGTCGAAGCAGGTATGTGAGAAGAACATCTACAATATTGCAGTACTCATCCAGCGACTGATATCTCTGTGTTTGAAATACCGTTGCACTCGGCGATTGGACGATGCGTCTCGCCGCTTTATTAGTCGCAGCGGTAACTTCGTCGTCCGTTACGCCGTTACACGATGACAGGGCGCGTCGTCATCGATGCGTTATGCTCTATGAACGGCCGTTTTCGGGGACGAGACTTGCGACTGTCGCCCAACACAGTGGTTCATAACCTCAGGTTAGCTCCCAACCCGGTGGCCCTTCGGACCATTTCAAAGTGGTCCAAGGAGCGGCGAAGAATTTCTGTGTTGTTTTGTACTTTCCTTGTAATGTAAAAACGAGTTCTGACATTCGGAAGTCGCGCTCGGTAGATATATACATATTTAACATATACAAACAAACCACCCATCTTAATCTGCAAGGGTAACGTTCTTGTCGCTTATGGTGTCATTACTTACGGTCCATGAGGAAAGCGGTTTTGAACAGCTGTAACAAGAATTCTGGCGACAAGTATTCTTTTCGAGGCAGTCGAACTCTCGAATGAGCTTGAATGATTGGCCCTGTTCCTTGTTTTCAATTTATATCGGTGGGCATGTGCGTGCGTGCGTGCATGTGTGTGCGTGCGTGTGTCAACGGGTATATATTGTTGTCACGGGTAAAAAAGTTTTATGAATAGCCAACTAAGATTGCGTATACGTCTTCAAATAGCGTCAGCTGCACTGCCCATGCGCAGAACGCGCTTTTGTGTACGCTGAGGCTCATAATGTCGCCTAACTTTGAGCCTACTGTCTAATGAACTGCCGTGCAATGAAAAATGCGAGCACAATAGAAGACGAAAACAAAGAAAATAAAGAAAACGCTACATATCCCGCCCGTTTCTTATTTGACGAATACGCTCCTTTTATAGCATGGTGTCTTCCTGTAGGATGGTCCTTTTAACCACCGATATATCGGGCTCAGCTGGTGCAGAGAGGTTGCAAGCGTGTACCCCATTTCACTTCTTTATGGGCTAACACGTCATGAGTGATGGGAAGCACGTAGTGATCGGCATTAAAAAGAAGAGTTTCCTTTAACTACCGAATATATGTGTGCTAATTAAAAAAAATAATGTGATTGAGAAAAAGTCGCCTTGTGCCCAACTCGAATAAACGATATTTCTCTCTCTCCCTCTCTCTGTTCATGTCTCTGTGGTGTCTTATTAGCCACCGATCTGGAAGCTGCGCTTCATGACAGCAGCCTCAAACACCCGCAGGGGTTGCTTGGTGGATTTGGCGTTCCGTTGCTAAGCACGAGGTCGCGGGATCAAACCCCGGCCGCGACGGCCGCATTTCGATGGGGGCGAAATGCAAGAACGCCCGTGTGCCCCGCATTGGGTGCACGTTAAAGAACCCCAGGTTGTCGAAATCAATCCGGAGTCCCCATGCACTGCGGCGTGTCCCATAGTCAGACCGTGGTTCTGGCACGTAAAACCCCAGAATTCAGTTAACTTTTACTTTCCAAGCCCGAATGGCGACCGTTGTCGGGTGCGCCGCCGAGCGGTTGCCGTACGCCTCGTGCAACTCAGTCGGCGACGTCTGCAAGCAAACAATGGGGCGTCGTCTGCACACGGTGCGTCGCTTCAAATCGCGAAGAGGGGGGATGCCTGCGGTTATCTAAAGGTCACATCGCCGGGCACTCCCACCTCCGCAGTCGCCCCCGCGGCGCTCGCAGTCGTGCGGTGCAAAGATGACGGCGCAAGCTGTCGACAGCTTCGGCCTGCAGCGAACGCGTGCACACAGAGAGGCCGGGAATCGAGAAAGCGCGCGCAATGCCGTCGCTGTCCGTTCTTTTTCGTTTCAGCTGTCAGCCGAGCGGGACTCCCTCACCCGCAGCACCCGAGACGTCAGCGCCGCGCATCGGCCATAACCGCGACCGTACACACGTTACGCCCGACTACTGAATGCGGACGATGTGTAATAAAAAGCTACATCTACACTGAACGATGATAAAGCTTCCTACATTCTCCTCAGAGCCGTGGACAGCTTTTTAAGTATGTTCTTAATAATGACTGATATGTTAACCAAAGCTTAAATACCAAGGTTCTACTTTATGTACCTACTTTACCATATATGTATATCTGCTTTATCGCGACAAACTAGATACATATAAGAACGCGTGTATGGAATCACTCAATTCTCGATCAACGCTGTCTGAGCATTCGAAAAATAAAAGATAAAAGAAAGCCTGAGGGTAGTATTCCTGTAGGAAGCGAGGCATTGAAAAATTCGGTTTTCTCGCGCACGGTCGCTTATCGGAATCTCCTATGTGCAGACATAGTAAACTGTACAACCATTCAGTCATTCCTGTCTGTGCTGGGCCAACAATGAAACCACTTGATAGCCTTCTTCTTTTCTTTTGCTTCTTTTAACATGTGCGCCCCATCCCGATTTACTTGAGCCTTTCTGTATGCCTTCAACAACGACGTTAGGTTATCACCCTCTGCATTAATGCGTACTTGCAGGCCTTCAAAATTTTTTAACTTGTGACTGCTCTCGCTTATCTTTAGTGCTGTCTTTTAGCGTTCACACATTCAGTTCTTTTCCATATGTCTAGGCGACATAATTTTATCCCTGTCGATAGATATATTTCATGTGACATCGTTTTGCTTTTTGACGGTGATTGTTTTTCACCGTGGTTTATCACTGTTATCGCTTTTTCGTTTGACGCGAGACGCGCCTGTCGACCGTGCTGTCACGTATCTTGCTTACGCCGCTTTTCGGCGTGGTAGTGTACCAAAGATGGCAGCGACGATGAACGTCTGTGCGAACTATCTATTGTATAAGCATTAGCATTTTCTCACGATAATTTTTTGTTGTTTGTTTTTGTTTCTTCTTTGGCGACTAGAACATTACTTTTTGTACAAGTACTTAAGAGCTTACCGTATTTGCACGAGTCTACCGCGCCACCGATCGTAATGCGCACTTATATTACCGCAAAAATATTGAAATAATAATAATATAATTTAGTGCCGACCACGCACATCAAGTAATGGAACCTGAGTCGACGCATACCGTGTTGAAACGATATTATGGAACATGCAAAGGCACACAGACACGCACACAGCTGAACCTTAGCGGCCAGTGGCTGTCGGAGTCCGACGACGCCTCCTTTTCGCTGTTTACCGACCACAAGGAGCCATCTTCGGTTCCATTTAATGCATTGTAAATGCCACACTTGTGGAGGCTCGCGCAACCACCGTCTGTGGGAGGACATTCCACGCACCATGGACCCACCTTGCGATGTCTCCGAGCATCGCTTTTTTCAGACGGGTGACCCGTTCGATGGCAGTGTGCTTGCATTAGGTTTATTTTTATTTTTTATTTAATAAGAATCGGTATCGTTCTTGATTTTGAGAAGAATTAGTTACGATTGTAACGCGCATGCAAATTTGAACGCACTTTTTATTTAAAGTGCGCATTAGAATCGTGCAAACAAGATAATCAGATTCGTTGTCTCGTCTTTGAATTGGCTTCTTGCTTTCGCGCCGCTATTATTATTATTATTATTATTATTATTATTATTATTATTATTATTAGTGTTCTCTCACTGTATGACCCACCCCTATAAAAGTCTTCGTATCAGATGTCGCCAGTGTTTCGAAAATAAATAAATAAATAAATAAATAAATAAATAAATAAATAAATAAATAAATAAATAAACAATGTTAGAAGCGGCCTCACAGCTCCACTTACGTGGACAAAGCAACTGTCTCATTGCGTTTATTGTCGTAAAGTCCGCTTTTCTTTGTTAAAACACAGATATGAAGGTGTGACATCGCGTTGCATTACAGGTTGGCATTTTGTTGCTGCATCCTACATTTTCAAGTCAGCTAGCGGTATTTAAAGCACACTTCGCGGGTGCTTTTCGGCATCTGTGACGACACAACGATGTAGATCAAATCAGTGTAAATTTTCACGAGAGCTGAGACGACAAGAATATGACTGAGCTACTTTATACAGTTTCGCATGCAACTGACATCATATATCCGCGGGATGACTATTTTTGCGTGATTGCTTCCGAATTAGTTTTGAAGTTGGGTTGAAGGCAATTTTCATTATAACGCACATAGGGCCTTAGGAACACATACGAATTCTATGCAGAAGGAAGTTCGGCGCTTATATTTGGCCGCCGAGCAGTTAGTCTGGTTATCCAACCAAAATGGTATCGAGCGTTCACACTCGCGAGCGAAGTATATACACGGACCATACTTTCTGCTTAATAATACAGGATGCAGGGATCGGTTCACCGCGGTGCATAATTTGTACGCAGTGGCATAATCAGAAAGAGAGAGAGAGAGAGATGCATAGAAAAGCAAGGAGGTTAACCAGAGCTAGTTCCGGTTGGCTACCCTGCAAGGGGGAAAGAATAGGGGGATAAAAAGAGAAAGAAAGCGGAAGAGGAGAGACAGAGAGCAAGACGAGCACAAACAAACCGCGTGCACTTTAGAGCGGTCTATAGGAGGTGGCGTTCTTAATGTACATCATGAAGGCCCGTAGACAGCAGGACTCTTAGTAACGCGAATAAGGCCTTCTGTACGGATGTTCTTTGGGAGCACTGGCCTAAAGCCTTCAGTTCTGATAGTGGACGATTGTCCAATTTGTCCACCACTCTGCACATCGCTTGCCTCTCGGCAACATAGTGCGGGCAGGCACATATAATGTGTGCGAGCGTCTCATCACAGCTGCATTTGTCGCACGTGGGACCGTTGGCCATTCCAATAAGGAAGACATAAGAGTTGTTAAATGCTACGCATAGCCACATACGGTACAGCATGGTCTCGTGACGTCGTGGTTATTCAGGTGGTAGATGTATCTGTGTATCTGGAGACAACGAACGCAAACGACAAATAGTGAGAAATTTCGAGTCCCAGAGGCAAAATACATTCAGGGGACATCAATCGCAGCGCAGCCGCAGCATCTTTTCGCGAAAGCGGAATCAAGCCACCTTGACCACTCTCATGTGCAGATCGGGCGGCTTCGTCAGCGTGGTCATTCTTGGTGAGGTTGCAGTGTCCTGGAAGCCTTTGAAAGATGATGTTGTGTCCCTTGTCATGGCTGCGATGATATATTTTCGAATTTCTGATGCCAGTTGGTCATTGGGTGCCTGGAGCATATGGCTTTGTATGCACTGAATGGCTGCCTTGAAATCACTAAAAACTTTCCATTGTTGCGGTGGTTCCTGATTAACGAAATCAAGTGCAGCATGGAGTGCCGCAAGCTCTGCACTCGTTGATGTGGTCACACATGAAGTATTTAACTCGAATTCTTCAGATTTTGCCGGTATGATGACTACAGCAGCAGAGCTGTTGAGGTTTACCGAACCATCTGTGTAGCCGTGTTGCCGGAATCTGTGCATGTTGTAAATGTGTTCGAAAGTTGTTTGCTTCAAAGCTTGCAACGGTGCTTCAGTTTCTTTTTGATGCTCGGAAGTGTCAATTGTACTTGCGGCCGGTGCAGAGACCACAACGGGACTGACAATCACATAGCAGGCGTGAATTGTGTTGGCAAGTAGGACTGATGTCTTACAATACTTTTGACAAATGTTGAATGTGGCCTCTTTGCTGGAAAGCAAGCAAGATGGTGAGACGGAATCCGAGTCAGGTGTCGGATGTGTGCTCTCAGGACATCTGTAGCAACGTATACTGTCATAGGAGAGTCTCTGGCAATGGCCACTGTCGCAATCGTTTACGTATTTGGGGGGAGACCAAGACTTGCAAGTTCTGAGTGCTTCTGTTTGCACAATCTGAAGTCTGCGAATACTTTTAGTGCAAGTATCTTCTAGTACAGGCAATCTGTACCGCAGGATGTCTAAAAATAGTGTTTTATATAACTGCAACATTGATGGTAGTGTAGCGCCCCAGGACTTCCCGCCGAGCAAAGTGAGAAGGTCCACGATGGCGGCCAAACGCTTTGTCATGTACGAGACGTGAGGGCTCCAAGACAAGCCTCTTTCATTGATGACGCCATGAAATCGGTGAGTTCGTCTGTTTGGTACATTTTGGTCATTAATCCGCAAAGCATATGTAGCCATCGCTTTGCGAGCAACAGCAACGAATGCACACACCTCAGGTGAAAGCTCCAGGCCTTGCCTTTTTATATACATTGACAATGCTGTTGAAGCCTCCTGAAATCGTGCGCGGACTTGTACATGTGTAACTATTGAAGCACATGTGCAGATGTCGTCCGCATATACGGATAGCTTTGCGCTTTGCGGCAACGAATCGGCGAGACCAAGGAGCACCAGGTTGAACAGGATAGGGCTAAGTACTTCGCCTTGCGGTACACCACGACTGATATAACGAGATGTCATTGGTACATCTTCAGTCAAAATGAAGAAAGATCTTCCATTGAAATAGCTGCGTCTCCAGCAAAAGACGTGTACACCAAACTCTACCGCTTCTAGGGCATCCAGAATTGCGTGATGAGCTGCACTGTCATAGGCACATTTAACATATAGGAAAAGGCCGCAGTAATTCGTTTCAGGTGTTCAGGGTACTGTACATACATTACGACGCCAATCGACGAGTGTCCCCGTCGAAAGCCAGCCATTACATCCGGATAGACGTTGTAAACTTCCAAGTACCATTCTAACCGTGTTGGAATCATTCTCTCCATTACCTTGCCGACGCAGCTGGCCAGTGCTATTGGAAGGTAAGATGACTATTCCGATCGAGATTTGCAGGCTTGACGTTACGCCATGATGCGTTGTATAGACCAAGAAGTGCACCTCTGGCCTGTTGACCAAGGTTTGCAAGTGCAGAGTATGATACCATCGGGACCTGGTGATGAAGAACGCCTGCACCCAGCCAGTGCGGCTTCCAATTTTTCAATGGAGAAAGGAGCATTCATGCGAGGATCTCGGGAGCCAGTGGTGACAATAGGAATAGGTATGCTAGGCTGGAACGTTGGGCCCGTGATTCCTGCACAGTAATCTTCTGCTACGTCGACTTCTCGGCGTCCTTGATGGAGGTCTAAAGATTTAAATGGACTGCACTATTGAGGAGCTGCTCGAATTCCACGGAGTATTCTCCAGACAACTGACAGAAGTTTACGTGGATCGAGAGACTCGCAGAATTCCAGCATTGGTATTGCAGCACAGCAATGCGACGCTGAATTTTCTTTTTAATGCGTTTGGCCTTTCTAAGGTGTTAAACTGATTTAGACTGTCTGTATCGTGGCCCCGCTCGCCAGCCGACTGCACGGATGATCTGTATTTGCGCTTCAACATCCGTGTATTTATCCAATGGCCGAAATGAACCCATAGCATCCTGCATGGCCTTTTCGATCTCAATTTCCAGTGTGGAGCCTTCGTGGCGCGCATCTTCCAGAAGATATTTAAACACGGACCAATCTATTGTTTGTTGAAGGCTTGATGAAGCTGATTTTGCTAGGTCCTTTATTTTCAGGTAGTTAGGAATGTGGGCGCTTCCGTGGGTTTCTGCGAACCAGGGGACACTGCAAGTGAGACATCGCGAGACAAAAGCTAAGTCTAAACGACTGCTACACGTCCGGCCCCGCAGAAACGTGGGATTGCCATCGTTTAGACAGCAAAGTTCATGGTCACAGACAATTAAGGAAACGTGGTTTCTTACTTCGGAATTTACGTTGATGCTTCCCCAAAGTTAATGACGTGCGTTAACACAATCCAATCTATAATGTCACTCAATATCCCCCCCCGCACCCCCCAAGAAAGTTATATGTTAGTATGCGGTTTTCCCAGCCATCTACTCCTTCCTACCCGTCCCCAATCAAACGGGTGCCCTTCAGAAAAATATTTCTGGCTACACCACTGCTCGTACGTGTATAGCGAGGGCACATATATAGATGATTGCATCAACACGACTGGCCACAACGGGCATTATTGCGGCCGGTCACACCCGGAAATTTATTTTTTGATTGCCCGTTGCAAATGGAGAGACACCAATATCATCATCGTCGTCACCATCATTGGTGTGTGTACGGACTCGAAGCGGGGCCAGGTTCTACGAGTCTGCCAAATTGGCTTTGTCGCTTTAACATCTTGCTACTGGTCAGTCAGCAAGCCCGTTCCATGTTGCACAGTCCACACAAGACGTGTCCGATGTATTTCTTGCACGTGCCGCTAGCATATTCTGCAATTAGAGTTCTTAATTGTTGCAATAGAAAAGTGTCATATGATTCCCGCCCTCCCCCCCTCCCCCCCTGAAGAGATCAATCTGCCTTCGTACATCCTCGAACGGTATACGAAAGGCACGTCCTGAACGATTCAGGTATTATAAGACGTATGCTTTTCTGAGGCCGCATTTATTGTGCACTTCTTAAGTACTCGTGGTGTTTACCTTATTGTGCCCGTTGGTTCACGCTCGATGAAAAGACCATTCACGATTGCATCATGCACCTCGTTTCTACACATATACGCCTAAACTTCATCGCGCGCCACCTATTCTCTCTTTCTGGGTGCATGAAATGTCGTTGAACGACTGAATTACATTTATAAATATCCCATGATGCTCAGAATTTGCTAGAACGCGTACAATATATGCTCCCACCAAAATAACGTTGATAATTTTAGTGATGGCATGGAAAGGAGAACAAACGTGTTTCTTTGCGTTGGATGTAAATCGCTCTTTTCTCTACCATAAGCGACGTCGGCCGTGGCAAACTCTACGCACTCCCAGAAACGCGGCCACTTTGCACGTCAGGTCACTCAACGGCGCCGTACTCGCATTCGCAGAACCGTGCGCATGCGAGCGCTGTACAAATAAAGCCGCCGCGCTAGCTGTGTGTTTAACGACGGGGCAAAAAAAGAAAAAAACTCCGCAGCGCGGAACCGCCTTCGCTCGACCACGAGTGCAGCCCGATGGAATCGGCGGTTGTCGGCGCTTCCCGAAGACCAGCTTGGAGTGCCCCCAGCGGTCACGCCCCACTTTCGCACACGTTCGTGAATGAAATAACCGTGTAGTGTGTACACTTGGATACGTAACGACAGCTCACTCGGTGCCGTGGCTTCTTCACTGACTGTGGCTTCATTCGTGACCTCGGAACGTTTTAACCATTGTGGACGGCATTTGTATGCGTTATACGGTTACACGTGAAATGCGACACGTTTTATGTGGGAATGGCCCACGTTCTGAGCAATGAAAGCGCACGAGTTCAGATTGCGGAGCATAGTTTCCTACAAAATTTACCAGACGAAACTCTGGCGCTATATATACAATGCGTCTACGCGGTAACTGCTATATGGGGCGGCAGTTTAGCTGAGATGCAAGATTGTACGTCTGCATTGATGTGCCTAAAATTCGCGTATCTGGCCTTAAACTCCTTTGTGACGTTGCAGATTTATAAATCTTATTGCCTTGATGCGCTTGGTTAAACGTATCTTGAAAGTTTAGAAAGATAGAGCAAAGCAAAGAACGCCATTGAGATTGTCTGAAGCCACAAGCGCGGAAGTCATGCAAATCCATCTACTATATATATATATATATATATATATATATATATATATATATATATATATATATATATATATATATATATATATATATATACTAATTCACTCCCACGGTAATGAGGTTGATGGTGTACGCGTGAGATGGGGATTTCGCGGCAGCAAATAATCACCTAAGCTGATTGAGGTATATAATCCGGTGTTACATATACATATATTGCAGTTTAGAATTTTCCCTTTATCTCCTTCATCTCTTCTCTCCTCATTAAAACCCTCATTTCTATTTAATAAAGCAATGGACGTGGCTATAGTTGGTGGACGTTAATGATTATATTGCGCTTAGTGTTACACAGACAAACGTAAGGGTAAGGACGCGGACATACGTCCGCGTCATGTCCCTTACGTTCGTCTGTGTAACACTAAGCACAATATAATCATGATCCTCATCTCTATATTAGACAGTTACATATGCCTGTAACAACCCCGGTGCTATCAGTCTCTTCCCTGCTCCCCCCCCCCTTTTTTTTTTCACCAATACTCTAAGCGTCTCTTGCTTATATCGACCGCAGACCAGTTCATTCTTCCATCCGTGCTTTGAATCCGAGCACTTTTCGAAGGTGGACGTTCCCTACGGTTCTTGCTGGGTATTTATACGGAATGTAGTATATGTTCCACGGAATGCCTACAGTATTTTGGCATTTCATTACGACGTTCCGAGTTGTCTCCAGACTTTCGCTGTATGCAAGTCTCGCCTATATAGTCCTTTCCCGAATACTTGCTGTTCTATCTTGGTGTAGCCGAACGATCGCAGTGCCAGCGTGATTTTTGCACGAACTTCTCAGCCACCGAAAACATAGTCCACCACAAGAGGCTCGTTCGTAACTGCTCCAGTGTATCCACGCAAAACCTGCGGTACATTGCGCATGCGCGAATCACATACGACACCGTCTCCTCCTGTCTGTCCTCTCCTTCCATGGGAACGCGGGCCACGAACTCCTGTGTTACATGCCATGCTGTTTGTTGTGCATTAACTGAACATAAACGAAAGGATAGGCATTGAAGCCCGCTATCCCAATTAAGACTTTTGCACCATTAACAAATCAACATTATTCGTTTTCTCAAATAAAGCGCTTACACCTACCACAACATAGTAGTCTAAAGGTAGACGTAAATGTACACAAACGCAAAGTAAAGATAACCAGTGTTTGACCGATAGAAAACATGTCTTGGGTGTGCTTGTGTTATTGTATGCGTATAGCGGTTAATAATATTGTCTTCTTGCTTTCCCTTCTTTAGAGCTATACTTAAGTAAGGAATTCGGGAGTTAGGGACAGCAGAAATGCCGACTATATCTTGTCGCTTTCCTTCTTTACTCTTCAACGCTTCGAACAATGCTTGTCAAGAAATTTCTAAAATTTTAGCGCGCCTAATAATGTTGTGTTTTGAGAAAGTTTGCGCCAGTGCAGTCTGTCAAAATTTTTACCTTCTCAAAATCTTACTTAATGAAAGGTGAAAACTTTGGAGGGGAATAGAGGCTGCATATACAAGGTGTTTCAGCTAACTTTAGCCAGAGCTTTAAGATATGCCGATGCACTCTATATATAAGACGACGCGACCAAATGCATGTTGTTGCTCACTTTTGTATGGAGTGTGTCACGCTAATTTCTGTATTTCGCTTAAATATATAATTATTCAAGATTAATTAACCAACTTCTGAAGCAATGAAGTTAGACAGAAAATTCTAATTAGAAAGTTGTAGAGCGCTTTGCAAAACATCCGATTAGGCATTTTCTAACTTTCTATCTATTAAGCATTAGTGTTTTTCAGCTTACTGCGGATACCCGCGAAATACATGCAGCAATGGTATCTCCGTATGAACAAAGTAACTATCTTCCAAAGTTTATTGCGATAAAAACGGTTTTCCTTTGCCTAAACACCGAGATGAATATCTAACGTCGTGTGGTGGGTTGGGAATGTTGACGCTGCGTCCTGGATTTTCATTTCATCTCGCGCTATTGAAAACTCACTTCACTGGTGCTTTTCTTCGTCTGTGATGACACAATGGCCTAGAAATTAGTTTCAATTTTCTCGAGTACTGACAGAACTCGTGTTCTGACTAAAACACGTCTAAGCACTTGCGCATGCACTTGACTTCATACCCGGGATGAATGTTTTCCGTAATCGTTCCCGCGGTAATTTTAAAGAAAAGAACTGAAAATAATGCGCAGCGTAATGGTGCAGGGGTCCACTATGTAGGGGGATGTGAACCGTTTCGTCCGCGTGGTCTTGTCTACATTTTCGGCTATCGACTTTGCTGCAAGGATCTTTTTTTTTATGTGCTTGATAAAGAGATGCACGCCCTTTTATGTGTTGAGATGGATAGAGGAAATACGCCTCATACATCGAACTCGTTTAAGTATCCCCTTTATTTAACAGTTGTTATGCTACAAGGTTTGTGTTGCGTGTCGGACAGTTTACATGTGTGCCGCAAGTAATCTGTCCATGCATACGGCGAGGCGTTCTACGTTTTCCCGCTTCCTTCTCGCCCTTGCGCTAGATGCAGTGCGACACAGTGACAGTGGGTGCGTATGTTTTCATTTGATTTTTCACCGTTTATATACATAATCAAGATACATCCGTTAATGCCAGTACACGTGTTGTTGTCACTATCGTTGTCGACGCCGTTGCCATCGTCGCCATTAAATTAAATTAGATTTGGGATTTTACGTGCCAAAACCACGATTTGATTGCGAGGTACGTCGTAGTGAGGGACTCCGGAATAATTTGGACCACCTGCGGTTCTTTAACGTGCACCTAAATCTATAGATAAGCACACGGGTGTTTTCGCCGCCCTGGCGCTCTTTGACCACATTTGGCCCTTGCGCCACAAAACGCCACGTTCATCGTGTTTTCGCCGCCATCGAAATGCGGTCGCCGTGGCCGGGATTCGATCCCGCGACGTCATGTCTCTGCAGCCCAACACCATAGCCATGTACACTAAGCAACCGCGGTGGGCATCCTCGAGTTGGATCCTTATTTATGTCAGATATGCATACAGATGCAGATTGGAAGCACAGTGAGGCCAGTCTGAGTAATCTCCTGTCCGGTATACGTCTTTGTGTGGCGACGAGTGTCGCGCGGAGATAGCCAACTCGTAAGACCAACGGACGAAGGCGCACCTGGTGCGCCGACCCCGAACCATCGCATAAGCGACCTCGAATGCCGAAGAGCAGACACTCCGCGTGTGCGCGTTGGAGGTTCCGGAAGCCCTCCAGCACCTCAACGGCGATAGTACCGGCACACTGCAAAAAACACGCAAATGAACTGAACCCGCGTCGTGGGTTCAAAACGTGAACCATGCAGCGACAACAAAACTGGAGCTTCGCGCAATTTTGCACGGGTACTCGTCTGTCTTGGTCAATCATTGGGCCGCCAAGTCCATCCAAGTGCAACAAATACAGTGGGAGGTCGACGCAAGGAATTTAGAAAGGAGGGAAAGTGTCCGCGCAAACAAGCAATATCCTCTACTCCGACAGCACATGCATGGCACTGCGTGACCGGGAGCTCCAAGGCGCAACGGCGCCACCTACAGCAGCAAGATTGCATAATGGCGCATAATAGAGCCAGGAAATAGGACTATCATTAAGCGGATGCAAATCCATGTTGGAATCACTGGCAAGGAGCGAATCCACGAACTGGCGAGCCATGGCAGGCACGACTCAATCGCCGCTCGCAACCCATCGCGGCTCGCCCCGGACGTTCTAAAGCGAGGCCCACGAAGAAGAACGGTGCTGCCTCCAGAAACGCCGCTCAGAGAACAGCGCACGGCTGCGATCGCTGATCAAGACGATCGACCCTCATTCCGGAGAGCAATCTCAAGGAGCACGAGTCATCTTAACCAACGCAAGAGCAGGTTACGCCATGACAGACGAAAGAAAGAAAGCAAGTGGAGGAAAGGCAGGGAGGTCAACCAGACGAGCGTCCGTTCTGCTACCCTACACTGGGGGTAAGGGAAAAGGAAATAAAGAGAGGGAGAGAGCGAGCGCTGCGTACACGTGGGAGGATGCACGGCGACATGTGCAAGCAGTCTCTTAAACCAATGCATTTCAAGTATATATAGTGCGCACTAGTGCACGAATCGCTTTTTGTGCCATTGACGGGTGTGGCCATGGACGGTCCGACCATCTTTGACTCGGAGAACGGTATCGAGTCCAGTCGGCTTAAGGTTGTCCCGAGACAGAGAGACGCGTTGTACGTCGTTGCGAGGACAGGTACACGATAGGTGCTCGATGGTATGCTCGCACCTACAGCAGTCGCACATTGAGCTCTCGGCCATTATACGATAGGAACAAGCGTTCGTGAACGCCACTTCAACCCACAAGCGGCACAGCAAGGTTGTTTCGCCGCGGGAAAGGCTAGATGGCAGTTGTAGCCGTAGCAAGGGATCCCACGCTAACACGTTGCCCAACCTGCCCATCTCACGACACGTGCCGACCCGCAGAGCATGTGAGGTAGAGTGGAGGTCTGGCCGCAGGACAGGCAGGCGTCGTCGCGATACATGTCGGGGTAAGCCTCGTGGAGAGCGGACAGACACGGATATGTGCTGGTCTGTAGGAGCCTAAGCGACATACCCCAAGTTCATCAAGGAGGAGTGGGACTCGCTTCTGCGTAGCCCCACTCTAGAAAAGCAAATCCTGGCTGTCCGGCGTGCCCGCGACCGGGCCGGTGGGCTAGACCTGCCGGTCCCGACGTGGGACTAGCCGGGTGCGCGACGAGTTCGCGTCCTCGCCGGACCTACAATAAAGTTTATTCACTCACTCACTCACTCATTCAAGACACGTGCATCTTCCTGACCACTCATTTGATAAACTGAGAGTCACGTTGCTTGAATCTGGATTTCGTTCACATTATGATAGAGAAGCCCGCGAATCCTTCCTTGTCTATAAGTTTGATACCGTCGCGTGCGGTATGAATGAATGTGCAGGAAAATTCAGTTGCCTGTCTTTGTAGCCCGTCACTTGTCCCTTCTTCTACTAGCACGTCACTATTCCCCTTTTCCTGTGTCTGTGTTTGCTTGATAACATAGCACATATTGAGCACATATTGACATTTTGTTGTCACGTGGCGATTGGTTTTTGCAATTCATTCCGGTGCGTTTTTATGCTTTGTATTTTAGATCATATGTTTGCAATCGCCATCGGTCTATACACGTATCAGCTGTCCTTTGAACGATTCAGATGCATTTTGTTCGCCCATTTTATTCGTTTTTCATGTAAACCTATCTTCATTTGGTTGATATGCACATGTATATTAACTGTACTGACACCATGCAATGTATTCTGATGAAGGCCGGCCCCCGCCGCTTCATACGCGCGTCTACTTCACTGTGAATATTTACCCGGACCCAGAACTGCTTTTCTTCTGGTATATATATATATATATATATATATATATATATATATATATATATATATATATATATAAAGCCTTTGACAGCAACTACACTTCACGAAACTTCGTGTGATTGATTGATTAATTGATTGATTGTGATTGATCGACTGCACGATCGATCGATCGATTGCCTGTACAGTAGATGGGCGATTACGCTTCTTGCTGCCGTCGCATACTCAGCACTAGCAGGGCCGACCACTTCCGGAATCACGTGCAAATCTTGGTCTTACGTAGTTCGTGTCCGCTGCCCGCGCTGCAAAATGTAATTTTAAACTGGGCGATACAAATGGCAGACGGACGCGGGGCAAGAGCGAGACACGAGATCGCGGCACGGTGAGCCGTGCACGACAAAGCCGGCATGGCCGTCTATGTAGTGAGCAGCGGGAGGACTGCGGAAACGTCGCACGGGGGTCGCGCACCCGACGAGCTCGGCGGGGCCCCGCCGGCGTGACGGTGGGGCAACGCCCGCTAATGACGCCATTAGCGCCGTCGCCGGGGCTCAGAGGTGAGCGCCGTGCGCGCGCCACGCTCGTTATCGAGCGAGAAGCGCGCACACGCCACCCCCGCCCTCCTGGAGCGGCGAGGGCTGGTGTCACGTGGCCAGAACCCGGAGCCGCTCGTGTGATGTGCGCCCGGCAAGAGCAGCCCGCTGGCGAGAATCGGCCCGAGGAGCCAAGCTTAGCGGCACTCTGCGCTGGTGTCGAGCTCATTCACTGGAGTCGTGCCTTCGTTTTATTCCAATTAAAAGGCAGTGTCACGTACGTGGGGTGCTTCGACAACGAAACACCGAAAACGCTAAGTGTGCCGTATAAGAAGAAGACTCGACTGCCGACACGTCAGGGCATCTCAATAGGCGGTGGCCACTTCGTAAAGAAGTATAGTCCCCGTAGCGAAATCGACTGAGGCATCAAGTTCAATTCAGAGAATCACTCTTTCAAGACCTGATTTGCGCTAATTTGTAGAGGGAAGTTGGTCACCAACAGAGAAAATGAAGGATAAGGTTTCGCTTGATTTTCGCGTCCGAACAGCAGCGTATGACGTCACCTATTTCAAAGAGTTTTCGCATATTTTGAACAATCCTCGTCAGAAACAGTTCTCAAAACTCACTTGGTTGAGTCCCCGGTTTCATTTAAGATGAAGTACCTGTAATCGTTGTTTACAGATAAATGATTAGCCACTGCCGCTATAGAGCTCTCCTCAGAAGACTTGTGTACCCTGTCGAAGAACACAACAGTCCACAGCGTGTACCCCCGACCCTGAGAGCAAATATACACGTAGCACCCACAGCAAGAAGCATGCACCCAGAATAGAACAAAAGAGAAGACAAGTGAGAGACACCGCGCTACAATAAAATGCTAAACAAAGAAAGCAACAAGTCAGAAATAAGGTACACGGACCCCGCCAGATACTAGGCAGGGAGGTTATGTTGCCTGCGTAACGAACAAGCAGAACGAACAGATAGCAGCAGCATCAGTATATAGCTCCTAGGGGCATTGAGGTAGCCGAACAGGTCGCCATAGCAATGGCCATACAGACCTGCCGATGTGACGAGCCCGTAATCGTCGTCACAGACTCGCAGGCACCCTGTCGCCATTTTCGGGCATGAAGAATTAGCAAGAACGCACTCTACATCATCAAGAACCAAGACATCCCAGAAACGTGCACTGTCTGAACGCCGGGACACGAATCCTTGGTGGGAAACCGAGCGGCTCCCGCCGCCGCCCGAGTAGATGTACGCCGGGCAACCATGACGCGTCAGACCAAGACGAAATGATAGAAAGAAAATACCGCAACATTCTGGCACATTACAAGAAGAAAAGGAGGGAATATTCATCACCACACGCCAAGCCTAACAGAGAAGAAGCCGTCATACTATATACGCCGACTTCAAATGGGCAGTTATCTCCACGGCACTCTACTACACCCAATGTGCCCCTCAACATTTACAAGAGACTGTCCGCTCTGCAATACATGAAACACCCTTGACCGCATGGTCGGGGAATGCAAAAAGAGCCCGCGGACAGCGCCTATCCAAGCAGCAACAAGACCAGCGGGAGGCACAGCTGACAAGTCCAAAACCTGAGGACCAACTACGAATGGCGAACAGGGCCAGGCTGTCAGCACAGGGCCACGGCTACCTGGAATAGGGTGGCCGCCCACCTTTGGGCATCCGCAGCTTGGTCTCTGAGATAAAGTTTATTCTTTCACAGGTATACAGTCTCCAGTAGACGCTGTCCAAAACTGCTGAGAATACAAGGAGGTATAGAGCGGGCGGAACTCAAGCACGTCTGTAGTTTTTGCTTCTTTTCTGACTTACCATATAGCAAAAGCAACAATTCTGGTATTTCATAAACGTTCAACATAACAATACACGCTGACCTAACGTTACTCTTTCGTGTTCCTTTAACCACCGATCCTACTTTTTTCCGCGTGCGTCATACGTGCACCGTTAGCCATCTCGAGAATGCATATGGCAGAAAGAAAGTGGAAGGCTTCTGTAGCTCAATTCTAAAATTACCGATTACGGTCTGCAGAATAGAATTTTAGGCATCTGGATAGAACTGAGTCGTTGCATGCAGCCATACAAACACAACAAAATACTGAGTTGTACAGGCATGCACTTAATACGCAATTTCGATGTTTTGCTTTTTTTCTCTTTGAAACCGAACGCAGATTCGGTATAGAATAAGCGGGAAAAAATTCGCAGTTACGCCCGAAAGGCGAAGCACCGATTACGATAGCAAATTAGTAGATAGCTGTACGAGGTTAGGATAGCAGTATTATCGGCCGTATAAACTTGTAAACATTCGCTTACTAACTCAAGTAACAATGATATAACGTGTAAGCGCGACTCAACGAGGGCGTAGTCAGAAACATACACACAGAGACAGCGCTGTCTTTGTGTGTCTGCTTCTTTCGACGTGCTTGTTCAGTCGCGCCTTTACAGGTTCTATCATGGATTCAAACCAACTATCCTGCCAACGTGTTTTAACTAAACCAGCACGGTGTCACGCGCGCACAGATGAACATGAACACATCTCGCTCCATGACCGCGGCAACTCGCTGTCAAAATTCTGGAGTGAGCAATCGCGGCAGCAGCAAGCGAATTGACCTTCATGCATCTCTCGTTTCAACGCGAACGAAACGTCGAAAGCACAGCGCCTGTGAAGCCACCGGCACTACGCGCACTCTGCAAACATACCAAATTGCGTTGAAGATGACGCCCGCGCGAGCGCGCACTTTGGCTACGTCGAAGATCGCTTTCAAGACACACAAGCGCCGGCAACGCGTCCCTGTGTACAGCGTCCGCGATTCGCGTGGCCAACGCTGTATTCCGCGGTTGCCTCCACATGCCTCCACTCTGTACGGAGCGGCGGGCGAGGAGCACACCGAGGCACCCTAATAGCAGCCGCCGGAGAAGGACGCCCCTCCTCCCTCGCCTGACGCTCCTGCCCAAAGCCACCTAGAAAAATTTTTCTAGGTGGTTTTGTTCTGCCTCGCGCTCCACAGGAGAGGGCGCGCATCCGGGCCGCGTTCCTCGCTCGCGCACGCGAGATTGAACCGCGTTCGCCGGCTCACCCTCACACGCTTTCACTCGTATACGGAACCTCACGGCGAGGGCAGAAATGCGCCTGGATTGTCCACATAATTTCCATCACAATAAAACGAAAAAAAAAATAAAGCATGTTGTCTTCGCGATGTTTACAAACTTCCTGTAATATTGTTCTCCAGTGCGCGCAAGGCTGCCGGACGTGAAAAGCTCCTGCATTTGAAGAGGTTAGACTTTCGCAAACAAAATATATCTATATATAGAATAAAATAAGTTTTCCGTATGGTTTCCTCCAATACTAATCTTTTCAAATGAAAGCGGTCTTCGGCAACTACCGACTTTTTTTTATTATTATTGCGATAGCAGTATGCGTATGCGCTTGAAGCGCGTTCGCGTCGCCGTTGTCCTGTGTGACGGCGTAGGCGTCGCTCGCGTCCGAACGCCGAGAGGGCCTCGACTGCAGAGACGCGTAGTGCGTTGGCTGCAAAAACAGGCGACGCGGAGTGGACGCTGCGCTCGATTGGCTCTGCACAGGATGCATGGAGCCGGGGTAGCGTTCACCGTCCGCTGCTGCGTGCAACCACCGCAGTATGAGCGGAGCAGTAAACAGCACGCTAACGTTATCCCATGCATTTCACTCAATGCTAACACCATCGAGGCCTGCAACGCCAATGACGGCGCTCCGCACGACGCCATCTTTGCGAGACGCCTCGTATATAGTGGCCGGGCGTGAGTGCTGCGTCGCTTCCGCGTATGCATGCGTTCAGAACGCCCTCCGACGAGTTCGAGTGCAACGCTCAACCTTGCCGTCTCTGTCACTGCATCCATAGAGAAAGAAAAAAAAAACTATGCTGCATCGCCATTCGCCGAAACGGCCAGTCTTATACGGTACATTTAATCCGCTGTGTTTTACTTTCGTGCACGATATTTGCGACATTATTAGTGTGCATATAGGGTCTCCTTGATATACGGGTAATAATTGTTACGGACGGTGAAGTTGACTTGATGCTCTGGAGCATAAATAGCTCAGAATGAAAGACGTTCTATAACTACTTCGCATTATATCAAAATAAGGCAAAATGTGTGCAGGAAGATGAAGGCTTGAGACGATCGACAGAGGGCAAACAAGGGAAGCCCCACATTTGCGAAGAATAATTGTACAGCTCTATGAATTTTCTGTTGCACTTCTATTCGTTAAACGCTCTTTAAAAAAGGCCGTTAAAAATAAATTTGAGCTTCTCTAAGCGATTTATGCTGGAGTTGTCGTTCCGACGTGGGGACTTGTTTGAGTTTGAATTTATTGAACGTTACATGGGGAGTTACATATGGAGAATGGTATACAGACCCTTAGTGTGAACACTGCAATGGCACCTCTTATTGAAATGTGCATAAAAATAACACAAAATAACAGAGGCAATTCCGAAATTCCGGCATACAATACAAGCAAACAGAATCAATTGCGAAACACAAGCAAATAATACATACAAGTATACAGGGAGTTGGCAAGAATGGGAAATAACGAACAGAAAAACTAATCAAAATTGAATAACACATGCAAATAAGTGAGTAAATAAGCGAAGGCATAACGAAGTGTCACATATACTTTCAATAGAAATCGAACACTAATAAATCACACGACGTGAAGTAACTGTACGAACAAAATAAGAATACACGAAATGCACTGGAGTGGATGGAGAAAGAAGTAACGACAGCGATCGTAATATAAATCAGCTGCTCATGAACAGGCGAACTGAACGTTTGAAAATAATTAATGAGGAAGAGGTTTTCGCCTCCAAGGGTATACTATATTCCACACTTTGATGGCAGCGAATTGTGCGACCGCCTTTGAATGTTATAGCGCGTAGTATCGCGTTACAGTGTGAATTTTCTGGTTTCCATTTTTCCCTCTTCTTCTTTCTCCTTTTATTCCCTTTACCCCTTTCCCCAGCACAGGGTAGCCAGCCGGTACTTACACTGGCTAACCTCCCTGTCTTTCCTCCCCTTTGTCTCCTCCTCCTCCTCCCTTGATGGCAGCGAAGCTTACGGTATTTTGTCCGTAATTAGTGCGAGCCCTGTCAGTAAAATATTATTATTGTGGGAAAAACGTGTATTATTAGAGTTAGTCGTAAATTTCTTTCCTGTGATATAAAGAAGACTTGGATTACGCCTTGTCTTGATGTCTAAAGAACATATGGACACTCACGCGCCTTAAGTTAGCTATAACGACCAGAAGGATTATTAATTTTCCCTCTTTCGATGCTGGTCGCAGGGAGCGATATAGGTCACGTTTCATCAGGGATCTAACTGGAGCAATCACCAGACGGTTCTGTAGGTATTGCGTTCAACTGCATAACACGCGGTCACAGACTAGCGTGTCGTTCATGGCCAGAGACAATTAATTATACAGTTTCTTTTCATTGCGATATATCTGCAGGTTGCAACCAACCCATCTGTTGTGCTTAACTGTGAGTAACTTAGGCTGCATGATACAAGGAGCAAGAGCCTCTGTCAGGTTTCATGGCCTTTAGCTCTTGGCCTTTAGCTCGTGTAAGAGAGGGCACCCCAATAAACTTCAAACTACGTTGGGATTAATCGTGAAACGTGGTTTCTTAGTAGAAAACATTCTTTCCATACCTAGCTTAACTGATCTTCACGTATCTTCTTCACGTACCTTCAACGGTTATCTTCTGATATGCTCGAGAAAGAAAAATATGGGCAGAAGCTATCGGAGGACAACTGTCAAAGTCAATCGACAGCTTCAGAGATATGCTACTGGGGACGCTTATTCGTAAGCTCTACTATTGGTTAATGCTATAGACATATATATGAGGTTTTGCAGTGCCTCCAGTACACCGGCCTGCAATACAAACCACTCAAAAACCCTTTCGAAGACACGTATATAATGCGCTGGTATCAGGATCAGCCCTTGAAGTCCCCGCCGTTAACTGCAGCTGCCTACTGGATCGTCCCACTTTACTCGGCCACATAGCCGCCCATGTGAAGTGCGGGAAAGTTGAGCCAGAGCCAAGGAAAGCTTCGTCTTAAAAAATCCATTGGGGGCTTTCGGAAGGAAGAGCCGCCCAAATCAGCGATATCCCCGCCGACAGCTTATTAAGGATGATAATATTGACTCAGCAAATACCATTGAACAACGATGACACGACCAAGATGGCTCATATATTGCGTAACCTTCATCAAACTCACAGTGAAGAGCAATAAAGTTATTAGCATAACGAACTTACGTCACGCAAGGAAACACGATCCTAGATGGAAAGATCACTTCAAAAATTGCCAGAATAACTGGACGAAAAAGAAAAAAATAACATTCTAAAGCAATTAGCATAGGAGAGAGAAAGGAGAAAGGCATTAACCGGAACAAACAATCCCGTTTTCTACCCTACACTAGGGGATGGGGAAGGCAGAAAGATAATAAGATAGCAGAGACACTATCACATGTGCACGGCCGGTCTCGATAAACGCTCACAATCGCATCACATGATCACAATGTGTACCAATTAAGGCTAAAGCATTTTGTTCAGGTAATTTGCCCTGAAGAATTGTATCAGCGCCTTAGGCAGCGATGTCTAATGAGGTCGGCATTCCATAATGCCTTGTCCTGGAAATGGTCTGTGAGCAACACGAGCCAACGTAGTCGCGGGTGATCGCCTCTATAGAGGCATGTACGCGCTGCATGGAGGGAAGCTACAGGCAAAGCGTGTGCAAGGCCTTTCCTCGCGACCGCATGCATTTCACACGTATGCGTTGTCTTCCATTCTAATGCGAAAGGCACATGGCTTCTTTAAAGCCACTTCTATCCACAGCCGACAAACCTGCGCTCAAAAAAGCAAAGCAAGGCCATTATAGTTTTCCGTGCACGAATTGTATCCGGCTACAACCCGCTGGCCTCTAAAGAATGTGAACAAAGACGTGTAAACAACAACAACAACCTGTCATTCGTTGCCCCACCACACCTTTCTTACACAGTAAATTAGATCAAGATGTCAATTGTTCGTGTGCTGGTTGTGTAAATAGTGTGAATGTGTTTGTGTCGCGTTATGGTATACATACGCTTGGCATATAGTCACGTTTACTACGTATCGTTATCAGAGCGAGGGAGGGAGAGGATGTACAAAAAGCCATGCAGGGACGTTAACCAGAGGTAGTTATGGTTGGATATTCCTTGCACGGAGGAAAGGGGAAAAGGAAGAGAAAGAGTATCCCGAACGAAGTAAACTGCCCATACAATCCAGTCCAGCGGTAACAATCAGCGTTCTCCAAGTCAGTTAAGTAAGCCCAATCCGAGGAACTCGAATACAGTGCACATATATAGCCTTTCGCGTGGAGGTGCACTACGGGAGCACTGGCAGTTAGTAAGCAATGCTGTTCGTAAGTTTACGGCAGCTTATAAGCATGCGTAATTTGTGCACGATATTTATCTACGGAAAATGGTCACCTAACAAGCTTTGTGTGCTTCGGGTGCACCGAATTAAGTGTGCGAGCGTGCGTGCTCCTCGCGTGCAGCGCTACAAACCGTGCGGCAGAGCGTTGTGTTCGGTGCCCGAAGGCCACGGACACCGAGGCCGCGAAGATAGCGAGGGCCGCTGATTTGCATCGAGACGCGCCGCGCATATTCCAGCAGCTCGGTCGACCCGTGCATGCGATGCGGCGCCCGCTTGATTGATTTCGGAGAGCGGCGCGCGCAGCTCGGCCACGCCTCGGCGGCCGCACGTGCGCCGGCTGCACGCGACGAAGCGCGCGCGACGCGTTAATTGGGAAAAAGGCCGAAACCGAGCTGTTCGCCGACGGACAGTCGTACACTGCAAGTGTCAACTGAGGTGGCACAGCGGAACCTCTGTTGTAGCGAAACGCGATACAGCCGGTTATTATTTTCAATCGAACTATACCACGTGGCTCACCGTGGTAATTTGACCGCCTTTCTCCAACTATAGGTGTGAACACGAAACGTTTGTCACTGCGCTGCCATCATATACGTCGATGGTGTTCACTGACGTCACAACACGCGTCTTTATCCTGTTCTGTTATATATGAGTGACTTTGCGGATATACAGGGTGTCCCAACTGTCATGCACCAAGATTTAGAAATATACGAATGCCACGTAGCTGGACAGAAGCAAGGTAGTGTTGTTTGCCGTCGCTTGGAGATACTCAAAGTATTTTCTTGCATTACGCCTATTTACATAATTACTCTTCATTAATCAATGAACTTCGCAAATATCTTTAGATGACAAGCGTCAATGAGAAAATTGTAGAGTAACATGAAAAAATGCCGATACAGCTTTGTGTTTCTCAATACGTGCTCCATAAGGGTGGTTTTCCGAGCATGAAACAAGCCGTTGCGTATACGCGCAACACTGCCAAGCTACCCGCCGTGGTTGCTCAGTGGCTATGGTGTTGGGCTGCTGAGCACGAGGTCGCGGGATCGAATCCCGGCCACGGCGGCCGCATTTTCGATGGGGGCGAAATGCGAAAACACCCGTGTACTTAGATTTAGGTGCACGTTAAACAACCCCAGGCGGTCGAAATTTCCGGAGTCTTCCACTACGGCGTGCCTAATCAGGAAGTGGTTTGGGCACGCTAAACCCCATAATTTTTTTTAACTGCCAAGCTCTTGACCGCTCGAGACACTTTGCATATATATATATATATATATATATATATATATATATATATATATATATATATATATATATATATATCTGCCCAGGCGGACATCATTGCAAAATAGAAAAGCAAAGTAATTCATTTAGTAATAGGCTAAATACATTAACTTCATATATATAGTTACGAACTTTACGGCACATGCATGCTTCTACTGGACAGTTGACTAGTATCGTCATAAAAGATAAAAGTGCAGTTTCATGTTTGCGCATTTCAATATGACCACGCATTTAGACCGAAATAACTGGCGTCGAATTATTCGTTCCACTTTACGGATCGTGCACCGCGAAACGCGGTTTTCTGTTCCGCCCGTGTGCGACGCAACAACGTGGCGTGCACTTTCCACGATCTTGTTCCGACCGGCGTTGTGCGCTTAACTCCCGACTGGCCGCAGATTCGCATTCCGCAGCGAGATTTTACCGCTCCGAATTGCCAAGCTTCATTTTGCCATCGTCGTGTGTGCAGAGTCAAGTTCTTGGTGACCTTTACCATTGCTTTACTACAGAGTGTCCTGAATTTGACACAGAATGCAAAGCGCAAGATGGCACCACACTCAAGTGCAAGTGATTGGATGATAACTTGTTTGTTCTTACTCAGTGTATTGAAATATCAAAAGCAGAAAGCAGACCGTTGTATGTGGCCTTTTTAGACATTACAGGAGCCTACGACAACGTAGACCGCAACATCTTGTGGGATATTCTGGAAGGAGAAGGCTTAGGTAACGATTGTCTACAGCTTTTGAGAGAGATTTACCTAGAAAAGACCGTTTGCGTTGAATGGGAAGGGATGAGGAGCGAGGAAAAAGTTCATATCAACAAGGGACTGAGGCAGGGGTGCCCTTTATCCCCGCTGCTGTTTATGATGTGCATGGTGAGGATGGAGAGGGCGCTATATTGAAGGAAGTAATATCGGGTTTAATCTCTCATACAAACAGGCGGGTACAGTAGTAGAGCTGCAACTCCCAGGTTTATTTTATTCGAACGACATTGTGTTGCTAGCTAACAAGCAAAGTGATTTGCAACGTCTGGCTAATATCTGTGGACAGGAAGGCAACAATTTAGGTTTGAAATTTAGTGTTAGAAAATCAGATGTTACGGTATTCAATGAAAACAGTGAACAGAGAGTGGAGATACAGGGCCAGGAAATACCTCGGGCAACAGAATATAAATACCTTGGTATATGGATAAACGACGGCAATAGATATATGGAAACACAGAAAAAAAAACATAACAGTAAAGGGAAGAGAAATTCAGCCATAGTGAAGCACAGAGCGCTATGGGGATACAATAGGTACGAGGTCCTCCGAGGTATGTGGAAAGGTGTAATGGTTCCAGGACTTACTTTTGGAAATGCGGTTGTTTGCTTTAAATCAGGGGTACAATCAGGACTCGACGGGAACCAAAGGTCAGTGGGTCGCCTCGCATTGGGCGCTCACGGGAAGACTACGAATGAAGCTGTGCAGGGTCATATGGGCTGGACTAGCTTTGAAGTGAGGGAAGCTCGCAGTAAAATTGAGTATGAAGAACGGCTGAGGAATATGGAAGAAAGTAAATGGGCTGGGAGAGTGTTCAGGTATCTGTACAGGAAAAACATTGATTCACAGTGGAGGAAAAGAACTAGGAAGCTTACCAGCAAGTATGCGGCCTGTGGGGTGGGCAACACAGCAACAAAGAAGGTCAAGCGGAAAGTCAGATAGGCTGAATTAATCTCATGGGTGGCGGCATTGGAAAAGAAACCTGCCATGAGTAACTACTTAAGAGGAAAAAACGAAATCAGGAAAGAAACCATTTATGATAACTCAAAGGGAAGCTCATTACTTTTCGAAGCGAGATCGGGATGCCTTAGAACACGCACCTATAAAGCGAGATATAAGAAGGAAGAAGAAGCATGTGCTTGCTGCGGTAAAGCTAGGGAAACGACGGAGCATATTTTATTAGAATGTGAAGACGTCTATCCAGCGGTCGATTTAGGCACCACTGGCCTCCTTGAAGCCCTTGGGTTCAGCGGGAGCAGTGGTAAAGCAAACAGGTCCGCAATAGATATTAGTAAGAGACGATTGGAGGATTGGTGGAAGAAAAGTAGGGAAACGACAAAAGACGGAGACGTACAAAAGCACAGTTCGCAATAGGGGATCAGAAAATTTGGGTGGGAGTTCATAGTGTTTCTATTTTTTTTTTTTATTGTTTAACTTAGGTAGGACACGAGGCAGTATAATAGCAAGAGCTTGGTGGCGCAACCCACCGCCCCGTTCCAAAGGGGACGCTCTTAACATCCATCCAGTGATATCTTGTTTCCATGAGGAGATCGAATTTTCAGGCGAGATGTGACTCGGCTCGTTATCATATTCGTACATATTTGCCAAGGATACCTTAGTGAAAATGTTTACAAATTTGCGCGTGCACATGCGTGACGCCTCTTTAGATCACTTGATTTCTTTCCTTTTTCTTTTGTTTCCTTTTATGTGTACGGTAAAACTTGTGTACGCACTTATGAAGTCGTGGCATGTAGGTGTAAGTGTAATGACTATTTCAGCGAAATAAACTGCGATAAGGCACCGTTTGAGCTTTATATCGCGAGCGCTGGCGTAATTATTGTATCGAATTTTGTGAGCTATATATGAACCAAGATTTTTGTATAATTTATGAACCATTTACAAAAAAAATAATGATACCTATAAATTAATTAATGCTCGTGTGACAGACTTGTATACGTGCTGGACTTGCAACTGCCTAAAAAACGCAATTTAGAGTACAATATTCAAGCTTGTTCTTGTTTAAAAGCAACTATCCATGAAGTGTCTGGAATAAAGAAGATCTCCTATACTGTCTCTATCTGACTATGCGAAAATTTGCTATGTATGCAAATTTTTTTTTCTGTGCTTTCTTTTTCATTTGCAACTGACTGTCCAGCGTTTGGTGATAAACAGCTGGAGGGATTCACGTTGCCTGTCATCATCCTTCATTCATATATAATAAATAGATGCACAGCAACTACAATGTTGAGCACATTGGCATCGTATATATATATATATATATATATATATATATATATATATATATATATATATATAGACGTATGCCACTGAAGTCTAGGCCAAGGACGCTTTAAGAAATTTTTAGGAGTTCTGCACAGCGGAGGACAAAGCCACGGTAAACGTCGCCGTATACCTGTGAAACAAGGTGCGTGACTCGACTATTGTTAGTAGTCCATTATGAAAACAACCAACCGGCGGGCACAAGCCCCCTCCCCCCCCCCTTGTGTCCTCCTCTCCTGTCGGTCTGACCATCCGTTGGTGCAGTGGCTTCGGCATGCATGGCTTGTCCGTTCACATGCTTATAGACGTGATCTCTAAACAAGCGCGACTGCGGACACCCTCTCAGTTTTTTCTTGGTGCTATAGCATAAAACACTGCGCTCAAACATGCTTCCTTCTGAAATCGTCGCCATCAGCTAGCAGTCTTCATTGTTACAACGTGTTAGCGATAACCATATGCACAAATTTAACTGTTTATGCAATAATTATTTTGTCTTATTTGCTGCTGTGTTTTATGAATTCTTGCAAATTATTTGCTATACATATTCAACCCCTTGCTCTCCACCCTTTATGTAGTAAACCGCCTCCCCCCACCCCTCCACAGGGTTCTGTAAAAAACATTAACCGATTAATTTTGTCCTGGACCGCATGCAGTATTCTAAAATAATCAGAATATAGGGCGTTCTTATTAGAACAATCTTAAAGCAAGACATCGCTCAACAGTACTTTGTCTTAGCTGAAATAACTAATACGTGTTAACGTTTCAAAGCCACGAGCGGTTATATAAGTGGCATATCTCCGAACACACGAGTGACGCCTGCGGCAAACCTCTGGTGCATATATATATATTGCGAGTTTTCGTCACATTTATTTGGGTTATTCTTCATAATGGTGGGTTCAAGGACATGCCGCGTCGAAAGCTCACAATTTGCACCGCTCGAATTTTTTTGAAAGCGCAACAGAACTGCATGTTATATATACAGTATTTATATATGTACGCTCAAGGCTCCTTTCTTTTAAAGCTGAGTTCTGTGAGGCGAACGCTCCCGCGGACATTACTGGGCGTGGCTCCTGTTGCTGTCTTGCAGTATATATATATATATATATATATATATATATATATATATATATATATATATATATATATATATATATTATGTGTTCTCTGGCCGGTCATATCGAGATACAACAGCGTATAATCGGCTGCATGGGATGAGGCGGGATGAAATGTTGGCCGACCTCGATGACAGTGTAAACCATGGTCGCGTGGATCACGTGGGTCACATAACGGAAGTTTCCACGTCTCGTGGACTTAGTGGCCAGGCACCTAGTCGCTACATGCTGCGAAACGCGTTGCAGAAGATGAACAGGTTTTGCAGAATTGCAGTAGCCACATCAGAGCTTCGCACAGATTCGAAAATGAGCATTGGATCTGCTATATATATTCGTGGTTATGCCTCGATCGAAATGATTTTGCCCTCAACTGACACAAGTATACATACATATAATAATCTCACATCCCTATAGTTTGACTATACGTGAGGGACGTACAGCCGATTAATTTCGACCGCCCACCAGAGGTACGCCTTTCCTACATATACTTGGACGAAGGTATCACTGCACGAGCATTACTGCAGCATGCCGTTTCCCTTCGCGGAATGCAACCATCAGAACACGAACCCGCGACTTCGCGCCGGCAGTGCGCACCAGTATACAGGAACGGGTTTCCCCGCTTTTCCTTTAACGCGTCAGGGGAAAGAGTTTATCAAGGGACAGTGCATGCATATGCACAGCACTTCGCAGGCTCGCATGCAGCCACGCTCGACCGACTCGTCATACCGGGTTATTGCACGATGACCACCAGTGTTGTCGCAGCAGGGACGGCTTCTCGCTTGACGCGGAGGAGAGAACCGTTCTCCACTGGAGATCAGTCAGGTTCGCGCACCGTCACTGGCTGACTGAGCTTGTTTTTGCCACGCGGTCCGTGGATGAAGCGCGCAGCCATGCGGAGGCATTTCTCATGCTGCTCATACGTGGTGCCTCATCAAATGGCTACACGTGCGCTGTTAATTCAGTACGAGGGCAGAATCAGCCACCAGTTTCAATAATTGATGTCAGAGGGCGCAATCGCGTGAGTTCGTGCATGTAGGAAAAGAATAGTCCCGAAAGTCACACACCATGCTTTTGTTGAGCAAAACTCGCTTCACAACTTTACAAGTTTCTTCTGATTGTTTTGTGTAGCAGTTGTCTGCCTATAACTTGTATATACGACTGCGTATGTGTGACAGTATGACAGCCTGAGACGGGACTGGTTGATATTGACAGGGTTTTGGACACTTGACAGCAATCTCCTCACGGTGACTGTCCTCCATCATGTCCTCACTGACTATGCTGTCTGCCTGTCCGGTTCGCTGTAAAAAGTACGTAGCCTCCCGCCCCCAAAGCGACATTCCCTCTTTTCCGTAGTTTAGCTTTGTCTGCGACTGCGTTTCTGGCATGCTAGCATGTGCGCCTTTGCGTAATACCCAATAGGGATTTTGACGGCGCCAAGCGAACAAATAAAATGGGCGTGACACACACTCTCCGACGTCAGACTCACCGGCGACGTCCGGTGGCATGCCGTGGGCCGACCCGTCGAAACCGTGGAGGAACGGTGCACAGGGCACGAACGCGTGTCCCAGATACACGCCGGCCCTGTCGCCAGGGAAGCCGCAGTGCGGCGGCGGGTGGTGCATGGGGGGCGCCTGGGGCACCAGCGAGTGCCCCGGCGGGTGCCCCAGCACCGACGGGTGCAATCCCGCCGCATGCGAGGACACCTGGCTGTTGCCGTGATGTGTCGAGGAGGAGGAAGAAGAAGCAGGCAGTCCGGCATCGCTCAATCCCAACAGTTCCTGGATGGCGAACGGCGAGCGCTGATGTTGAGCCGCCGGGCCACGCTGCATGGCGCGACTGCGCCCCGCCGCAACGTCGCCGAACCCGTCGCCGCGTCAAGACGCCGTTATCCCGCGAACACGCACTCGTGACAAAAGCCCCGGTCCCCACCTCCGGGCACCGCGGAGGAAGCGCCGACCCTCCTCCGCCATCTGCTTCTTCCCGGATGTGGAACGAGAGGGGGAACAGGAAAGAGAAGTGCGCGCTAGGAGCGAAGAGAAGGTGAAGGAGGAGGAGGAGTTCTGACACGGCCAATCAGGCCCGCGACGCGACGCCATTGGGCCGTTCGTAACGCGACGCCGTCGGCCGCGTTTCAGTCGCAGCCAATGGAGGCCGCCGCGCTGGAGCCCTAATTGGCCGACGCTGGCGCCCTTCGGCCAATTAGGAGGCGGCCAGACCACCGTTCCGGCGGAGTAAACCGCCATCTTGAAGAAGCGCGCGCGCGCGCTTCGTCCGAACGCAAAAACAAAAATAGTTTAAGGGCGCGCAGGCACACGCGAAAGCTGGATGGCGAAGGGGGACTCGGGCATCGTGTTTATGTAGTCGTGCGCCATTATAAAGCGGCTGGCCACGGTTTGCTGGCGGTCCCGTCTTCTGATTCTCGTTATTTCCGTTTTTCTTCTGGTTTTACTTGCTCTTTCAGAAGAATGCCGCCGACTAGAAAAGAAAGTCCTGTCGTAGTGCGGCCACCTTCTTTCGTGTCAGCGAATGTTGAAAGAAAAAAGGATAAAACGGTGAAATCGGGACAACGGCGACAGCGAAGCGCGTGGGCATTAAACGACGCTGCTGCGTACTATAACACGTCTCGCTAAAACAGTGCAGCACATTCGAAGGTGCGCCGTGCTCAGCGGTACGATGTAGCTGTTTTTATACATGTAATTTTTTTTTTGCAACTTCCCGTGCGTCGTAGACGTATATTCAAATTAAGGGGCGACCACCCATATGTAGAAACTGCAGTAGTCATAGAGTTTCATACAATAATTACTAGAGAGAACTCTGGTGCTGCGATCGTTGAGCCACCATGGGTATGATAGTACGTGAACTTGTCTTATCTTCGTGCTTGTGGCTTCAGATGTTCTCGAGGCTTCGTTTATTATCCACTATCTTCTTTCATTAGCCTTTCAAAGCAGTGTATACGTTTTTTTTTTTTTTTTTAATGCAGAAGGCAATAAGAATCTGCGCACACACATAATCGCTGCTAATTGCAGTGGCTCCGCTCGTTTATATGTCCGTGCCGTACGGCTTTCAATATCGGGCTTCGGTGCTGGATGTATTCCTGCCGTCGGATAATTTTAACGGTGCCTATTTAATTGTTTATAGCGCTGTACTTTCACGAAAATGATGAGTTTGGAAAGTCGCGATACCGTTTAAAGCTGCAGCATCGCGAAGTTTAGGCAAATCCATGTATACTGTATACGCATGATTCCCATGTTGGCTGTACCGCCCTGCTTGCAGCTCCCGTAGACACTATAGCGCCACAGTTCCTTCCATAGTACTTGCACGAAGCTTTAAGGCATTAGTGGATACGTCCACCGAGCAGACGGATTTTGTGCGCGCGATACCCGACGATGCATCGAGCCTTTGTTTGCTGCTCTCTGTATAGGGAGCAGCGTCGTCTGTTCCAAGCCTTTGACAACAGTCGACGGGTCTCGCGTGCGTGCAGCGCGGACGGACTGGCTGCATCGATGTGTGCTCACCCTTTCTTGCTGGCGCTGCCGCACTGCTGCACGCATTTAATGGGCTTCGGGAGCTCTCGAAGCCGGGCTCCTTATTTACGGGTGATGTGTCGCGCCGCCGGCCGCTTCCTTCCTTCGTTGCGGCAAGGCGTCGGGAACCGATTTCCGCAGCACCGATCGCTTTTCGGTTGTTTCTTCGCATTTCGTTTCATTCCCGCACAAGCGAAACGAGCTACCTTAGCCGCCTCCCGTACGAACCCGACTTGCGCCTCTGTGCGGCGAAGCGAACGTTCCCTTCCCTGGGAAAGGGCGTAAGTGAATTTTGATGTAGCACTGCGTGCCTTCTGCAGTAGACACACACGGGCCGCGTATATATAGTACACCGTCACAAAAATGAGAGAAAAGAATATGCGCCTTGCGCGAACCTTCTTGCCAAACAAGCGCCGCCGCATCCATTTCCGCCCTCCCGTTTTATATCGTAACGAATGCTTGGCCACGCAGCGTTTCTACATTTGTCGACGGAAGTGACAATTCGAGAAATTGCAAGGAAAGAAATACGCCTGGAGGGCAAATAGTCTTCGGACCTCCCCCCCCCCCTTTTTTTTTAAGTATGTGCGAACTATAAAAGCCGGAAGTAGCACATTCAGCTATAAAGTTACATCAAACACAAATTAGCGTGCATAGGCCTTCGGATCTCGCACCAAATGCGCTTCCTGAGCATAGCTAATTGATCCGATGTTGTTGCACTATATACCATATGTATCAGCAAATCATCTCACGTGAGTAAACACGGCCTGCATGTAAGGAGGAAAAACGGTTGTTGTTGTCGTCGTCACCGTTGCGGTGCATATTTGTTGTTTTGCTGCCTCATGCATTTGGTAACAGAATTCAGAATATATTTCAGCGTGCGCTTATGTCATTCCCGCTTCAGGTGAACAGCTTCTACACCGTCCGATATATATACAGCGAAGGTATGCGTGCCACACAAGAAGCACGAAGTTGCTCCTTTCGTGGTGTATGTATCGAGAAATGGGTGGTTGTCGTTCCGTTCCTCAATTCTTGCCGCCGTGCCCAATGCGTTCATGCTGCTGAGCATCGAGTCACATGTGCGACTCCTGGCTATATACCGCCTTCCTTGGCGTGGGGAATGCCGCGGTGCACGTAAACTGATTCGGTCAAAATTATTGCCAAGCCCATAGCTCTAACAGCCCATGTCTTACAGTAGTTAACATTAAAGTAGTTATTAAATTCTCAGAAACGTAACTTGGCATATATACCGACCCATATCATGTGACCTTAAACGTTTAGCAGCAGGCTAACGGCAATATACATGAAGAATTAAATGAGTGACAGCGCTTGCAGCGATGTGTATTATACGATAGCCAGTGACGTACATGAGACGCGTGCATGTTTGATCTAAATCAGCGTGGCTGTATGTCGAGGTGTTCGGCCATTTACACCCTCCTATATATAGTTTGAGAGTGCACATGTGTTTGAACAATTATGTACAGACTCAGGTAACATCTAATAGCCCGCCATTACAACGCGAATTCGTGATTGGCAATGAACAATTTGTGCGCAAGAGTACGTTTATATGTATACGTCTAAGGCCACAAAGGACGCGGGTCGTGAGGAACACGTCTACACTCTCCGTGCAGAAGAATAAAAATGGGCCAGAACACGTACGCGACAGACACTATACGAAGTCACGACTGGCACCGCGCTATATGTACGCTTGAAAATAAAAGTGCACAATGACTGCGTTCTACCGGTGCTAATACATGCGGGGCAGAAACTTGGAGGCTAACGAAGGAGCTCCAGAAGAAGTTAGGGACCGTACACTGAGCGGCTCAACGAATCGTAACGGCGAGCGTAACGTTAAAAACAGGAAGGCAGCGGTGTCAATTGATTAGAGCGCAGAAGTAGCCGATATTGTAGTTGAGATTAAGAGAAAGAAATGAAGTTGGGCAGGCCTTGTAATGTATATATAAAACAGATAGCCAGTATAGGCTATTAGAGTTATCGCATTAGGTGAGGTGTCTTTCCGTATGTAGACGTGGCGAGGAAGCCTCTTATGCATTCTACAATCGTGGTCCATACATAGCCCGAGTCACTGTATACACTGCCAGCCACCAGGCACATTTTTTATCATCATTTGCTGCATGCTTTATGTACATCTTGTTACGGGAACTTCACACTGCAGTAAACGCCACACTTTAATCGTCACACGGTCCACCTTCGAGCGTCGGACTCGATCGTCTTCCTGTTTCTCTGCATGCTTGCATCCACAGAGCTTAACATTTACTGATCGCGGTTATGACTGTGGCTGGGGCCTGATACTTTCATCCTTAACAATGTTTAAATTTGTTTACTTTGTGTACTGCGGGCCTTTTACAAGAATACACCAACAGAGCTTCGGGAACTATAGCGTTAGCTGACTCAAGAAAAAGATAATTGGAGATCGCTTAAGGAGCCTTTCCTCCAGCAGGGCACACGAGACAAGCTGATGATAACGTGCACGAACATCTGGCGGCAACTAACAACTTATTCATCTGCCTTCGAATTGATGTGCACGTAAGACGCAAAAAAGAACAGATGTTTAATGGCCGCGCTCAAGCGCAGACGCAACCGAAACTGTTAGCAGTTTTATACGTTAAATAAGACAGATTAAACGCTGCCTTACATGCTAACTAGCCTATTTTGTAAGTCATACATAGTTCCAGTGTTTGTTCAACGACATATGCCTCATCATAGAATTTATGAGCGTTGCTACATCTCCTACCACGTATTCTTCGTTTACTAATATAAAGGTTAAACTGCAGAGACCACACAACGTATTTGACCGGCATTTCCAATGCATTTGCAAGAATTCATTCACCGGATTATAGATTAGTTACGGGTGGTGGTAGGCAATATTACCATAAAAAAATCGTACTTCCAATTTTGCTACCAAAAATACTTCATTCATTCAATAACTTACAAACTTAATGCCGAAACAAGCACTATATAGAAGCGTTTCAAGTGTGCCGTCAATGTTACCTCCCTCCTATAAAGGTCAGCTTGGCTTCATTGCGATTTGACACAACGCCTACAAAACAGCTATAAGCATGAAAAAGCTGGTTTCCTGCTTTTACAACATATAGTTGTGGTTTTATAGCTGACGTTAGCTTTTCAAAGTTTTGAAGACACACTGGAAATGACATTAGTGATCCTTGGCGGCAGCGCGCTTGTTTGAGCACCGGCGATTTTGTTCCCCGTAGTCCAAATTTTTTAACATTTTTAATACAGAGTTGTCTTGTTCACATACACAAAACTCAGAAATCACGAATTTCGTTATTTCGTTGCCTTAGAGAAGTCGCGATTTTACCCCCGGCGCAGCACTCTCAATCCCTTTCTATATGGCTTCGCCGCATGAAGTATCACTTTGCGAAAGAGCCAGCTTTCAGTAAGTTACTTGCCATCTGTCCGTCGAGCACTGCACCGCCCTGTGCAAAACATCGCACGTTTATAAACTGATATCTGCGTTTATCCAGTCTGTGCTTCTGCTGCAATGAGGTGGACAGCGGACAGGAATCGGATGGCTATAGGGCATGCGCACGTCTGCCTGTCATTAGGCCAGTTACACAACTATGTGCATGCATGGCAAAGCGTGTAATTACATGCTTTACTTGAGTGTCCCACATGAGCGATGAATTTACGGAGTCACTATGCGTTCAATTCTGGAGTCTGAATTCCGGAAATATACGCTGCATTAAAAATATGTATATAGCAGTCTCGGGCATTTTGCAGCCTCAGTGAGAACAGCACGCTGCGATAAGCGATTTACTTGAAGTCGCTCGCTTCGCTGCTGCGGCATTCACGAAACGCAATCCCGACACGGTCTAGTATCGATACTTTTGTGTCTTCTGTAAAAGCCTTGTCTTCAATTTGCCTTCAAGTGCTGTATAACTTTCGCACTTAATTAGGCCAATTAATATTATCTCATAGCCTCGAAAATTTACGTACGTCATTTGGAACGTGCAGCGTAGTTCTCCCTTTTGGCCATGACGACCAGTGAATTAAATCTTGAAATGAACGTGAAGCTACATTACGTATAGGCTGCTTGCATTCCAACCAGGTTTCCCATGGCACTTTGCTCGTCGCCGTGAAAGGGCACGTGTGTCGCTCCTCCTCCATTTCGCCGACGGAAGGAACCGTATACGAGCGAGTCCTCCCCTCGCTCTCCGTTATCACTGCCGGCTGTTTATTAACCTTCGCGTCTCCGGGTGCCGACGCTCGTCGTGCCACCCACCGCCGAGAGAGTCGCGCTCCGCAAACACGCGAGCGCCGCGCGTCAAATGCGCGGACACGCGCGTCGGCTGCCGCGGGTCGCCTCGTAATGACGTGCCCTCTTCGAAGAACGTGCCCTACCAGAGGCGAGGGAGAGAACGGGCAAGAGACGGTGCGAGCGTCTCACCAGTACCGTGCAGCATACAAGCTCCGAGTGTCTACCGGGTTTGTCGTTCCTCGCGTGCCGTTAAACAGTGTCACGTCATTTCGACGACGGTGGTAGCCCATTCTGTCGACGGGCGACACTACTGCGAAGATACTGAGTTAACGCTGTCTATGTTACTTGTGTTGTGCGTCGTGCAGAACGACTTCGAGCACGTGGCAATTCGTTTCGAACAATCGCAGCGCCTTTCGCGGCGCTGCCCGCTCGATCCGTCGACGTCCCCACGGGTGCGTCGCGGAGGCAAACAGCTCAAACTTGCACTACGCTCTGGTCTTTAGATTGGCTCGAGCCGCGGCAAATACGGTTTACGCGCCGCTGCGCGGATCTATAGCGCGCGACCGAGCGCCCAGGCGTGAGCGCTTCTGCGCCAGCCCGGGCTGCGACCGACGGCGCGCGTGCTTCGTCGTCGGCAAGGCGCGCAGCGAGGGCGAGGCAGCGCCTCTTCCGCGCAGACGCCGTTGGCCGGCTGCTAATTGGCGCCCCCGCGAGTGGCTTTGTCGGGCGCTCCGCCGGTGAGCCGCCATTAGCGCCCCGCGCGCGCCGAAAGACGACAGCCAGGAGCCCGTTCGCGCGAGCGCCGCCTAACGAAGCCACTCGGACGCCGGCGGCCGCGCGCTCTCTCGTTAGAGCTGCCCCTGGGCGCGCCGCCGCTCAATTAGGACACGACGTGCCGCTCTCCGCTTTCCACGCCGACGCCTCACTTTTCTTTTTTCGGTTAGCCTCGCTGCGTACTCGCTCCTGCGAGAACGGTGCAGCGCTTTGAAAGCTGTATACATCTCGCGCGGGCCAATCGCGAAAGCGAGAACGCCGGATGTCTCGCTCCACCGCGTATGTGTATACGCGTCGCAGCGTCTCACCGCCTGACGCGAGCCGATGTCACCCGCACGCGTCAAACTACGCGAAAACAAACGATGCTGCAACTCGAGCGCTTTGACGACTGACAGCGACGAACTCGCAAAAGAATAAGCGTTGTCGAAACCCGGCACCGAGTACTTTCTGCACTGCACCGAACTTACGGGCTCACGCACTTGGTGGATTTGGCAGTGCTGAACTGCTTTTTGCGAGATGCAGTATTAGGTTGGGGCACGGCACCACCGGCCCAGAGAAGTTGATAGGAAGCACCGCAATTCTCTCCCCACCGCCTTCAGTCCCGGACTCGGCCGGTCATTTCCAGTTGTCCCGAACCCTCCTTGGCTGATGTGTATGTTATCTTGGATAAAAACCTCGTAGTGACGAAAGGTGAACCCGGCGCGGTTTCTTTCATTAAAAATCTTGTTATTTCGCTGTAGTCGTGCTTGTTTGCGGTCACGCAGCACTTTAGATAAAGTTTCGGTGATTTTCATGTATCGGTAGTTACTTTTTTTACCTAATTTATTTTGTGGGGGAATAATGCACCACGTTCTCATAAAGTATAAGTCTCGCCAAATTATAAGCGCCAGTGTAGCCTGTAACACATGTGTAGTTGCATAGAAGCACAGTAAGCTGGGCGAGCTGGTATGATTGCTTCGTTCGTGCGCTGGTTTCGTATACGATGTCAGATATATGGTTTTCTCTGTTGAGTAAGGTCCTTCTCCAAGATGTTTCGCGGAACAAGATCAAGACACTGCAGATTTCAATGGCAAACTTGAACCTATCGAACTACTGTGCCGTAAGTTTCAATGTAACAGAGATCATGAAGCTGATGACAGGATTTTTTTTTTTTAATAAGAACTCTTTGATCATTAGCCGATCTTTAGTAAATGTGTTTGGCATACGGTTGGCCAGATGCTGCTCTCGCGAACCGCTCCAGCTTATCAACTATAGTCTCTGTAAATGCAGCCATTGATTCATAAGCTTCAGGCGAGTCAGCATCATATTTCCAAGGCTTTAGGCCCTTCCAAGTTCCAACAAGTGACACGTAGTGCTTCTGTCGGCGGCATGCAACCACTACTTGCCTATACTCTCCCGAATTTTTCGTAAACTTCACGCATTTGGGATTGTTTTGCGACTTTACGAACGCTGTTTCAAGTTTTACGAAAAACGCTGTTTGAGAGAAAGTTTAGCTCGTCGGTCTCGGAACCTCCCAGCCGAACGGGTCTGGGTCGCGGGACGTGCAGACGCAGCCTCCAGGGAGCAGGGACTCCGGGCCGACTAACCGCCGTCACCTCCCGCAACTGAAGAAAGCGTCAGCCATTTGTTTCAAGTAAAGGTTTTATCCATTCATCCATCCCGTTCGAAGTTTTCCTTATATAGGTGAAATGGTGCAAGAGGGGCTAGGCTCTTGCTTCGAGTAAGTTCCTGAAGCAGGCAAAACCTGTAACAGAAAAGTCGCTGAAAGAGTTACTGTGATATAAAAACCAAGGCTTCGCTTGTCATTCTCGGCTTTTCCAGCTTTGATTCCTCCTCCTCCTCCTCCTCCTCCTCCTCCTCCTCCTCCTCCTCCTCCTCCTCCTCCTCCTCCTCCTCCTCCTCCTCCTCCTCCTCCTCCCTCCCCATCCTCCTCCTCCTCCTCCTCCTCATCATCATCATCATCATCATCATCATCATCTACTTCTTCTTCTTTTTCTTCTTCTTCTTCTGTGGTGCCCCTAAAGCTATACCATCGTTAACCGATGTGCATGCGTAGTGCAGAAATGCCGTGTACTCTAGGCAAGCTTTAAATAAATAATTTAAATGTACGTGCTACCCCTCTCGCTCCTCAGGTCCGGAGTCCGAAGGATTTTTACGAATTTTAATGTCCGCGGGTGGGCAGGTATATGCATGCCCCCAGGCAATGCAATGTTCGCGCTACTTCTCACAAAAAAAAAAAAAAGAAAGCATGGAACTATTTTTAGTGATTCTAAAGAAGGCGGTGCATGGTTGAACACATTGACATTTTCAAGACGGACGGACGGACGGACGGACGGACGGACGGACGGACGGACGGACGGACACGGTCTCTCGTTTGCTTTCCTCAAAGCCGGGGACAGCAGTGCGGGCGTATACTCTCCCAAGCCTCGGAGCAGGCAGCACGGCTCACCGAGGCTGTACTTGTCGTAGTTTCGCACAAAAACTACAAGAACCTTTGGCGCTGAGATAGTTCAGCTGCCATGGAAATGATGGGTAGGACGGGGCTTTGCCTGATCTTCGTGCTATAGGGGCTTCAGATGATCTCGTCTCCGTCGCTTATCACGCTTCATCTTTCTGTACTACCAATAAATCATCCGTTCTAAACGCACGAAAACAATAAAAGTTTCTGCGCGCACCTATGTTCATTGCTAATTGTTGCATTTATAACGCAATATTTTTTTGAACATCACCAATTCGCAGTCAGTCAAATGAAGCGCGACGGACTAAGATTAGATAAATTGATGTAATATACATCATTCGCACGCTTGCCATCCTTACAGATCCTGAATGTATATAGACATTATAATTATAGAGTTCCCTCTAGCGATATTTGTAGGAAACTTTGGACTATAAACGAGCTGTTGAGCGTGACGTCACGTAGGTGCGGCAGCACTGCCGTCGCATTCAGTCTATGCAAGAAAAAAAGATTCAGGCGAACTACGAGCAAGACATAAATTTCCTCTGAAATCAAGATTATCTCACGTGACGAAGTTTTCACATTTTACTTTGTGAAGAATGTTGCCTATAGTGGCGGCAAGCGAAGAAGACGACAAATGTCATCGTTTAGTCACATCCTAATTTTTTTCATCCGGACAGTGTCAATTTGCGTGTGCTACAAGCAAGCAGCTTCGTCTGTATAGCGAACAGAGCGAGGTAACCGTTCCTATCTGTATAGTGGCTTGGAAACCTTTTACAAAGCCAGCACGTTTTAGCTGGCGAGTTTACTATAGAGAATGCGCTTCTGAGAACAAATGCTACTTAATGTGGTGCAAGTACATATCAAGCAAACCCTCGTAAGCGATCGTATGTATACGTCCACAAAATCATCCACAAATTGTCGTCAGGTGGTGGCGACCGCGCGAGACACAAGCCATTTAGTATTGCCTCCTCACGCAGTCATAACAATCAGCACGGTAAAGTGGACGGCACCTCATCGAGCGAGTCACCGGGAGAAACATCTCAACAGAGTTCCAAATTCGCAGCGGCAAGAACGGCAACGTACAGTATTGGGACAAGCAAACCGTGATTTGTATTCAAGACAGAAAATTGTCCTTGTTTTCGCACCGCAGATTATAGTGGGCCTTGTGATTGCCCTTTGAGTACGAATATTTTGTCGTTTGTGTGACGACTGAACACCACTCCCCGAGTGCCGGCTCCTGCAGACGTTGCTTCGCCGCATGGCAAAAAAAGTCACATTTCGGTTAAAAAGAAATGAAACGTCTTGATTGATTCAGTGATTGATCGATCGATTCTATAAGTAAGGAATTTAATTATTGGTTTGTTCAATAATATATTTAATGAGTGTGTTTAACTCCAATGACAGATTTCATAGTAGTAGCGATTGTGGAGCGGGACGCGTTGCAGATTAATTTTGGCCGCCTGTGGTAAAGCGTGTAGACATTTATCCGGGCGCACATCAGAATGCGGCAGCTGTTGCCGGAAGTTGAAACCGCGACGTCGTGTCTCACAGCATCATGTATTTCCTGCTCTATTTTTCTAGTGAGACACAGTGATAACTCTTTATCCTAAATTTCCTCTCCACACGCGACCTAGCATTGCAAAGAGCCAGAGACCTCCCCTCCTCTTACTATTATTATTTTTCATAATAGTGCGTCGACCGAGAGGCGACATTGTCCGGCTCGAGAGTGTGGCGCAACGGCAGTGCGTTCTCGTCCCGAGGCGTCCCGTGCCGGTCGTCGGAGCAGAAGGCCCGTCGTCCTCCCCGGTTTCGGCTTCGCGATCGGCTGCCGCCGTGTCTTCCCGTCGCCCTGGCAACGAGCCGAGCTGACCGATGAGCTCCTCATTGGCCCTGACGCTAATGTGGGCCACGTGTCGCGCGTTCTCCTCCCCCCGCCTGCAGGCTGCAGCGCGTGTGGTTTAGCCCCTCGCGTTGACTGCGCAGCCCTTGACGTCGAGTGGCGCACTGAGAGCAAAGCGGCACGCCGCGAAACGAGCGCAACGTTAAAGGACGTCCGGTGGAAGCCAATCGCCGATGTCTTGCCGACGGCTGTAAGGAAGAGAAAGAAGTAAATAGCGTTTATTTTGCCCCGATACACATTTTCTTCTTGTTCTTCTTCATCATCGCCATCATCTTCTTCTTCTCCTTGTTCCTCTACTTCTTCATTGCAGCCGTCGGCGAGATATCGCAAATTAAGAAGTATTTGCTGCTCAGAGCGTGCGGTGCTCGCTGAAACCCTTGTCGACTTGGTTGCGGCGCTCCCGAAAGCGCTTGTGTTACGCGCATGAGGTGATTTGCTGCCCATGGACCATTTGGCTGACGTCGAGTGCCGCACTGTTGCTTCCGTCGAGTGCAGCCTCCGGCATAGTGGCCTAATGTATAGCAGCCGCGGTGGCGTGGCACTGCTGAGCACGAGCTCCCAGGTTCGGTTGCCGTCCGTGGCGGCTGCTCTATAGTGTGAACATGCTCGTGTTGCGTGCGTTGAGTCAAGGCGGTCAAGATTATTCCGTAGGCCCGCACTATACGGCGTCCCTCACAACGTACTGTGCAGTTTCGAGGTGTTATATCCAACAGTTTAATTTACTTCATTACGGTAGCATATTTGCTTGTTTCTATTTCCTCTCTCTCTCTCTCACTCTCACTCTTGGTCTATCAGAGTATACTCTGCGCACTCTGATAGACTAACGGTTATCTACATAAAGCATCACATGACCTGCCGAGCTCTGCTTCTTTTTTTTTTAATCGAATCCAGAGCCTTGGGACGATTTATTGCTTTCAGCGAGGATGCTGCCCGTCATTCCAGTGCAGCTATTAGTTTCATAATCCCATACGATTCATAATGACGACAACTACCACGAACCGCCGTTTCTGAGATCCGCGGCCCCGCACGCAAGATGGGAAATCTTCGGAGCTTCGGAGAGGGCAGCAGAGAAACCATTTTAGAAAACCCCTGCCGGAAATCGCCAGCCCCGTACTGCGCGCTGCCCAAGTGAGCGTGAAAACAGCGCTCGCGCAGCCCGGAGATTGTCGACGATGATAAGAGGGCGAAAGGCGCCCGCCGAGCCCGTAGCCAAACCGAAGCCAAAGCCACCACGCGCACATCTCCCTTCGGAGCACGCACGCAGCGGTCGCACACAAAAGCGCCTTCCCGGGGCGGAGGGCGGGCGCCACTCGACGACGCGCCCTCCCTCAATCTAATCGAGGCATACCCGCCTCCCCTTTCGACAATCCTTGCTTCCTTTGCTGCCGAGCACAGCGGTCCCTGTAGCCTTGCGTCGTGTGTGCGTGCATGCAGATATTCGCGGGGCGTCGTCTTCCCGCGTCCGCTTCTGCGCGCACCTAATGCGAGCTGAGTGGAAAAACCGTTTTGCCGCCTCGGCGGGAAACCGCGGTGACCGTCATAGCTTCGGCACCACTCCGTGGTGCTTCCATTTGTTTCGTTTCTTTTTTCACCACCTCGAGCCGATGTACGCTCTGCTCCGCAGGATTTTTGCTTCCTCATGCCGCGCTCCTTCTTTTCAATTTCGTCGTTTGATGGTTATCGTCGCGCCCGGTATGCATCGATAAAACAGTGCAGTACTGTGAAAGCTACGCAGCGAATAAGTGCTCGAGCGAACATCACTCGAAGGAATTGTTCGGTGTAACGAACTTTTATAAAGGACTCGTCGACGCGCCGTCATAAAACCCATAGAAGTAAATATCGCTTCAACAATCTTCAACTGCCACGGTGGGTTGCGCTGCTGAGCACGAGGTTGAAGGTTCGATTCCCCGCGGTCTTGATCGCCGTCTATCCTATTTGCACAAAAACGGGATGTAGAACCCCTCGCGTACCATGCTTTGCGTGCACGTTAATTAACCTAAACTGCTCAAAATTATTTTGGTTAAACCCGCTGCGTTGCTGTGTGACGTCGAACCCATCAATTCCAATTACGATTGTCTTGCTCCTGCTAACCCACCTTATGCCTGGCCCCCCGAGCTTATTAAGAATCTTGCAGCGCCAATTTAACTCGTTCGAACGTTTTCACAGACATTACCTCGCATCTCACTTTCGTAACGTACTCACATTTGCATACTAAGAGCTGTGGTGAAATGTACGATCCAATTGTACCATTGCATGCATATACTATACAGCCAGCGAAGCCCATGTGCGACTTGCAAGCATTCACGCAGTATCCGCAATCCAGGAGGTAGCTCGGCGTTATCAATCACGAGAGAGTCCATATAGAGATCTGCGTGCGAAATTGTGTGCAGCGGACGTCGTTAAATGTGATGCATGCGCTTGCGCCGTCATCGAAAGCGGTGCATTCTTCTATCGCAGCTGTCTGTTGGCAAGCGCTATATGTGGATTTTTTCAACGTTGCACGCATTTAGACAGACAGGCTGAGTATACAGAGACTGAGTGCAGCGCGTGCTTCGTTCGGAACGTGCTTTTGGATTAGCACGCGTTCCTGCGCTCGTTCGTCCGCGCGTGCCGAGCAGCAACGAGCGGCAGGGCGAACACACAGGCGGCGCAAGAGGTGCGCGAAGCTTATATAGCGCGCACATTTGTTCAAAATCAGCTTTTGTGTCGCGCCCCTCTAAAACCTCGCAGCGTCTTTGCAACACAGCACTCTGTCCCGTCGATGTGTGACTTGGGCCGGGTAACCTTGTGAAGGCGTCGCTGCGCGCACACTCCTAAAGGAATCAGCTTAACCCCACGGAGAGACGGCAAGCGTGCACGCGCATTTGCATGCGGACACGCAAATGCGCTCGCGCCTGTGATGGCTCCCGCGTTTATTGAGTATGCACATCTATGGAACATAGAAAGGCTGCCCATTTGTCCTGTTCGCATATCGACTGCTCCGGGAGAATTTCGGGTGCACGTGCACGAGCGGCCGCTTTCTGTGCACCGCCGCAGCTCGCGCTTTCGTTGACTGGGTAAAAAAAAAAAAAAAAAGGTTCGTTTAATTTTTGTAGAGCTTCCGCAATAATTCTACGCAGCTCGATTCAGTTCATGCTGAATTTGTATTGCATATCGCAAAAAAAAAAAAAAAGATTTTGATCGGTGAGCGGCTTCTTTATGTTGTAGTGCTATAGCGAGTGCACCACCGTTGCGCGCAATCGCTTCCCCTCTGTGCTAGCAAACTGCGGCCGTGCTTGCCGCACTTCGCTGCTAATCAGCAGACTCGTTCTCACGAAGAGAAAAAGCGTAGCAACTGTCTCACTTGTGATGGAGGGCTTGCAACATCGCCAAGGAGCGGGAAAGGGCGAAGAAAGGAATGAAGAAGAGAGACATGTCCAGGCCCAGCTATAGCGACACCATGCAGGCCGACGGCGAGGCACACGCACGCCAAACATGCAGGGGTGCTGAAATACGGGCTGGGAGGTCAACGTCCAAGGTGAAGTTCATTAAAGGGACACTAAAGGTTACTATTAAGTCAACGTGGACTGTTGAAATACCATCACAGAAACCTCGAAAGGCTTGTTTCGTGCCAAGGAGAGACTTATTTTAAGAGAAAATGCGTTCTGAAGCGTCCGCGTACCGCTAGCGCAGTTCAAATCGCCCGCCCTCCGATCGAGGAGTACTGACATCATGGTCTCATAGTGACGTTGCGCCAACGGTGAGTAGAACGGCGTCCGCAGACGGCGCTACGGCTTTTCTGCGCAAAACGCAAACGCGCGGCCAGAAACAGAGCCAAGACAGAGCCGACAGCAGAGCGAAAGCGGGAGTATGGTGGCTAGCGGAAGGAGAAACGAATTACGTCCCACATTACGTCCCACGGCACACGGAGAGTCCGTTTTCGTTAAACTATAGGCTGCGGCGAGCTCGCAGCGTGGTCGGCGTGGTCTGTGAGAAGTGACGAGCCTTTTCGCACTCGCAACAGGGCATAAAAAAGTGCGAATCGACGCAAAACTCGGCCTAGAAACGTGCTTCGCCACAGCCAGGGCTCAATACGACCCAAGCTGGCGCGACCCAGATGTCGTTTCCCGCACCGCCACCAGGCGCCGCTACTATACCTCAAACTCCAGCGCAAGACGCCCATAAGCTGGTACTTCATTCTATGGCGCAAACTTCGACGCTCGTCGCAATGGACCCTGACACCGACAGATTGGCTCGCGATGGTGGGCTCAACTTCAGCGATTTGAGCACCGACGAGCGCGACCTGCTGCTGAGGGCTCGCACTGCCGGCGTCGTTGCGTACTACGACGGCGGCCTCGACACCGGCTCTCCGGAGTGGGAAAGCAACGAGGGCTTCCCACGACATCACATGGACGTGGCATTCTCGCTGCTTGTTCCAAATGAAAGTGTCGCGAGCCAGCAGAACCCTCACAGCACGACGCGATAACGAAAGTACTGAAACTCCAAAGCGTGCGCGGCGCAGAGTCGAGCGCGCAGAGTCGAGCGAAAACGAAACCTTTCGAACACCCATATTACTGAAGGGTAACGTCAAAATGTTATTTTTTCTTAGAGTCGAATAGACGTAGACAAGTAGCATTTTTTTCCGTCTTATAATCGAATGAAATGATATTTTTAATACGAGTAGTTGAGTATTAGTAACACAAATTATGAGGAGTCCTTTCGTCATCGGGCTAGTACCGGAATGTCGCTGGGGGGTCTCAAATCGTGTCATGCATTTACCTCAATTTCTCGGTTACTAAAGCTCTGTTCGCGATTAAATTGACGCCTTAGACGTTCTAGAACATTGCTCTACCACTTTAACTTGAGTTTCTGGTAACCTTTAGTGTCCCTTTAAGCCTTGGAACGCTCTGCTGCGAAAAGTGCGGCTGCCCTCTGTTCTTCAACTTCAAAAGTTAATTATAACAGACGGGCTGAGTTGCCATATACGGACTGACGCTGCACGGGACTGTGTCAAGTTTGGCGCCAACGCCGACTGTTAGTTTACTCGCGGTATACCTCTCCGCCTTTCGCATCTCATTTATCTCTTCCTCTCTACTCGTGGTATTGCATCGCGGGAAAACAGGTGTGAGGCTGGCTCAATACAAAACCCGGTTGCAACCAGGAACCCAGACCGATACAACGTGCCCCTCTTGTTTACCCGAGCTAAACGCGAACGGGTTTAGTCGGAAGTCGATGGCCGCCAATTCATCACTTGCAGACGGGTTGACTGAACTTGCCTCGACGCTCGGTCGGCCCGATCCGCTGTAGCGTTTATGCACATTGGACCCGATAAGCCGAATTGACTCGACTTCGTCGGGTTCACGTAAACGAATTACACAAATGAGGGTCATCCGGGCTAGTTTACAAGGTGTCCTGGCAAAAAAAAAAAGAAAAAAAATGCGATCCAAGTTTAAAGGAAATGGTCGACACGGACATTTGTATTTTATATAAGAATGAAGAGCAGGCATAAATGCCCTTCGTATCATTGCGTCATTTAGAGTGCGATTGAAGTTCGCCACGGATAGCAACGTGCCACTCCAGCAGACTGTGAGACAACAGCACAGATCCTCGCGAGTACGAATGTTCCGGATCCGCAGCGCTTAGGTTTTCGAAGGAAGAAATCTAAAAAAAAGGGATCCGTGGGGATTGCACTGTTCGCCTGCTGCCCGGCGCATGTTTCTATCCTTATCTGTGGACTGTCTGCCGTTTCATGGGAAGTACCTTGAAAAGAAGAAAAGTTAAAGCCTTTTGAGGCTCCGCTTCGTCCCGCAAACTTTAAAGCGACTGACAATCGATTTTTAAGGACAGATTTTTTTATGGAGCAACGCAAAGCTCACCCTCGATAGTGTCTGCAGCCGCTACTTCCAAAAACACATGGATATTTAGTAAACAGACTTTTCCGATCTGCGCAGCCTCTAAAAAAGTAAGAGTCCCTCCCTCCTCCAGATAGCAACGATGAGAAGTGAGAGCAATGTCGATAGCCCACCTCGCAAATTGTGAAATCAGCCCATCGTTCTGATTTCACAGGAGTGAGTGTAACTAATGTAACCACCTACATTTTGACCTTTTCAACCACTTTTGAAAACAAAAAGCTGTCGAAGTTCGCGTTGTTGTACAGACACTTCTTATATTTGTACTGCGTTTTTCCCCAAGTACGCGCATACGTCATGGCTAGCCCGCTCGTCATCGTTGTTTTGTCGATAGACGAGCCAAGCCAACTCATCGAAAACGAAGGCGAAGGCAGTGTCACTTTTCTGCTCGCTACAAACGAAGGTTTTTCTGCACACTGTAAGTCAGCAAAAACATAATAATAAAAAAGTATACTGCATTTCAATACTATATTGAAAAGACCAGGAACCGCGTAAACTAGTATATGAAGTCACGTGGTGGACCTCTTATGCAGCTTCCCGCGTGGTGCGAGAAATGTCATTTGCCGTGATTTTTAGTGATGCATTAAAAACATAAATCCACGTTTAATGAGAAAACGTGGCTCGTTTTAGCCACTACGATAGGAAATCATTCCATGAGCGGGGTTATCTCGATTCATGTGCCGAGAGGTTGTCTGGCCCTTTAACTTAAGTACCTTGGCCTTTAAGTCTCCTCCAAGCAAGAAACGCAAGCTATGTTAAATCCTACTTTTCTTTTTTAGTCTCTACTACATTTCATTCACATTCTTCTCGGTCTGAACCGTTCGTACAATCTATTCTTTCACTCCCAGTATTGTCTTTTCTTTTTCTCCGCTTCTTTTCCTGTATAATTCTTATCTACGCGTTTCCCACAACCACCAGATAATTTACTATATGCGCATGCACTTATATGCAATGCAGCGAAAGATATGGCTCGCGTCGGCCAACGGGAGAAAACGTAGCAGGAGCGAGAGGTTGTGTAGAAGCATATCTAATCGGAAAATTGTGGCACAAAATATGTGGGAGCGCGCGATCGTTGATCATATAACAGCAAAAGAATTTAACTATCTTGACAACGGGTGCGTCTCGTATATAATGTTTTACAATGTTTGTTTAAAAGGATGATGTTTAGTTTGTCCCAAATATTATTGCACATGCGCTGATTTTTAAATTTTTTTTTCTGTGAATAAATTCAAGAACAAAGCAGGAACCACATGTACGCGCCGGAGAATTCTCCTGGCCACACCCGCGACGGGAGACACCTGAACAGCGGCCAGAAGAGGGGCGCAGCCTAAGGGAAAGTAAACTAGAATAGGGACTATCAGGGCAATTTACTCGGACCATTTAGCGCCTACACCCCGGCACCCCCCAAGCATGGTGCATCATGAGTGCAAGTCACAGGGCATCATAGGTTATTGTGCCATTGTGCCCACAAGCCATTGTGGACAGAGTGGTATTTCAGAACTTCGAAAGCTCCCCACTTTTGTTCCCCGGTCAGTATGGAGGCGTTTTCGAAGCGGACACACAACCTGCCTTCGCCTCCCCCAGTTTCCCAGCTGCATACGTCGACGTCTTGCAGGCCAGTTGGTTCAGAGACGTGATGGAACGCTGCGCCGATGCGCGAAGTCGGGCAGCGTGGAGAGCACAACTGCAAAGCCTACAAAACGTCACCGATATGTGGCGATGCACGTGCACTGCTGGATGTGCCCTTGCCAGCCAGGTCTTTTAAAAACTATACCGTTATTGCCACGCACGACAAATGCAGCGAGGGATTATCGAAGCGTTCCATATTGCAGTACTATCAAACGGTACGTGTGCTAGCGCACGGCCCATAGCACTAGGTGACAAAGAAATCGAATTTGTGAAAACGAAAGAAACGGAAGTGATGCGCACGCGACTTGAAAAGAGCCATATGAGCGTGCACCTTGCTTACTCTCGCTACGTATTCGTTTTGTTTTCCTCCCTGTCATTAAGCATTCGTTAGTCTGCGCTTCGTGTATGTCTATATATAATGGTCTAGTAGTATACAGTAGGAGTATACAGCAGTTCTTTACGTCCACATGCAGCATTCCTTCGCGGCGCAGTGTTCCATCAGCTATATGCGCGCCACTCACTCGTGTCCCCTCGCGAAACCCGTCGGCAGAGGAGAGGGGGAAAAACTTATTGTACGAAGCGGCTCGAGTGCGCAAGCTTTTTTTGTTCAGCCGTGGTTGCCTTTTCCACACTCTGGCTGACGTCAGCGCGTACATGTGGGTCTGTTCGTGCTGTCCACTTCTTACATTGTGCCGCACGCCCGTTTCACGCTTGTGATTTCCCGTTCAACTGCAAGCGGCCAATTCGCTCTGCGAGAAACCACACGCAGAGCCAACAAGAGAGCCAGCAGAATGGCTGCGCTACGGGGGCTGGAAGGGAGCCACCGTAGCTCCGCCTGCGACCGGCTCTCGCGACCGACCTTCGCCGCACTGAATCGAGCCGAAGAATTCGCAATTGTGTGCGACCCAATCAACTGGCCCGAGCCAACGCATTTCTGCCCTCCACTTCATTTCCCGAAAGCACCTGAAAAATCGTGAGTCATTCCACTCTGTGGAAATGGATGACCAGCGAAGCTGTTTAGCACACGACACGGAGGTGACAGAGAATTTTGAACAAAAGTACGGACTCATTTACCGTGACTTTTGTACACATTCGCGTGGACGACGGGACCGCCACCCCGAGCAACCCGAGGAAACTAGACACGCGTGACGTTTCGACGGGACCGCCACCGAGGGAGAGCGGAAGGAAAGGAGATACGCAAGTTCTTGGAACGCCGGCAAAGAGACGGCGCCGCTATGACGTAGACATGACTGACGCGGACGAAAGTGTACTATCTGTTCTTATCAGCTTAATATCTGATACGGATTCTATTTGGACCCAGATGTTACCCTATTTTTGCAAGTTGACGAAGTGCTTGAAGCCTGCTTCACCTTCTACTAGGGTCGGCCCGGTTTTGCACTATTTCTGGAATCGGCGCACAGTTTTTGCACACGCGGAAGAAAAATGCACGGAACCCTAAAACAGCTTCGCTGTAAAATTCCGACCCATTTGGCACCACTCTCCACTGTGGCGGCATCACGTCGCTCTGACATAAAATGTGGGCAGATTCCGAAGGCAGTGCAATCAACACAGCGTCACGAGAGAAGGGTGCGAGAAACTGGCGCCAGACGTTCTAAAAAGCAAAAATTGGGAGTACGCGCGTAAGCTTCGCCTTTTAAGAGTGGAACGCGATAGCATTCAAAGATCCCTGACTGCTTCTCACGCTTCCCGGCAACTGTAGCTTATGTAACCGTAACGTTTATCGGGAAACGCTGGCGCCGAACGCCATGCACGAAAAGCTTTTTTTTTTTTTTTTTTTTTTTTTTTTTGAGTGGTGTTGCAAGGAACCGAGCGGGCCGCGGTGCTCCAAGACAGGCCTCGAACGGCAGCTTGAAAAGGGGTTTGTGCTTGGGTTTCCGCGTAAGAGAATTACGTTTTCTCGTATATTCAAATTACAATATCTTACGAATTTTCTGGCGCATCTTACTTTGACAAATTCAGTTAGTTCAGTAACGCCTATGCGCCACAGGGAGGGTCTGCGTGGTACGGGATGTTTTTCTCGGACGCCAGTTTTTCTGCGAGACGGGGCCCGTACGGCGCCGTCACGTTAAAAACGACTTTGTCCCGAGAGGCGCATGCGTGCGATATAATGGGCTGCTGTGCTTACAGCTGGAAGCCGTACAGGTTCGATCCCACTGTCGGTCACGCCTACCCGCCTTGGAGGTGTCTATGAAGGAAACTCTATAGTGTGTTGACCGAGCGCGTCGCAGTGTGCAGGAGGCTACCTTGATAAACGAGAGTGGTCAAGGTCACCCGTGACGCACCCGCGCGCAACTGCCGCCTTAGGCGTCACAACCATCGGATGTAAGTATATGAGACGGCATACTTTGGCGGTGCTCACTTATGGTCTGATCTTTCTCCCGGTTCAGAGGATTATTAACGCTCCAGAAGATTATTAGTAGCTGGGTGTTTTATCAAGAGCAAACAGCTCGCGTGAGATGACTTATCGAGTTATACTATCAATTGAGCCGATTCGCGTTTGCAGGAATGCGACAAGTATATAGCCGACCATATTCATGTGCGGCAGGAAAGTGCAGATCGGGACGGGTGGTAAGTCGACTCACGCGGAGCACGTAAACGCAGTCGTATCGTATCGAGGGAGAGGGGAAGAGCGAGGCTGCCGCAAATAGCGAGCCGTGCTAGCACCCTCAAGAGCAGCAGAAGATGGCGCCGAGCTTTCCTGTCGCATGAAACCAGTCCCCTCCACCACGCGCATTCGCCGGAAACGCGTCCGCCTTGTTTAGGACGAGAGGGGTGCGTGCATGCGTCACGTGCGTGAAATTGCTACGACGCGGCCGTCAGTCAAATACGCGTGCCGCTTCGCTCAACACGTGCTTGGAAATGCCCAAGACCAGGACTCGATGGGCCACTTCAACGAAAGCCCGGAGACAGTGCACCAGCCATCAGAATGGTATGCGCGGCACGCTTTTTATTTCGCTGTCGAATACGCCTCGTACAACACGAATCGAGCAAAGACAACACGCTTTTGTTGCGTCGTCGTCGTGCTGCTTTGCTTCCAGAATTTTTCTGTAAGCACGATGACACGAGTTTACGTGTTAGTGAAGATTACCTTTCTCTTTATTTCCTTTTTTTTTAACATGCTGTCGGAGCATGCGTGCTGCGATAGCATTTTATCCAGTTGTCCCATTTTTCATACGACCATGCCTGATACACGCTCTGGGCGTGAATATTGGTGTTTTTCGAATGAAGAGAAATCGGTTTAATACTTCTGGAGGGTTCACGTTGCAAAGGTATGTGCACTATAAACAGTGCCAGACGCTGTGTACTAGACAGTTCCAGGTAATTTCAACTGTCTGTGGTCCTTTAAGTTGCACCAAGTGTAAAGCACCAACTGGAAAAGTGCGTTTGGAAAGTGCAATTGCTGCCACACTCGCAATGGTTCCACGGAAGCGTCGTGATTCAGACGAAGAACGACGCAGCGTTTTTCACTTCCTCCCCCAAAGCGGCGTTCTAAAGCTGCTTCTTTCTTTCTTTTTTGAAGATGAAACGTTTTTCAGTTTGGTCAGAGGGGGTCGCTTGCTAAAATCGCATGTAACTAGAACATGTGGTATTGCTATCGCTGCTATCTTTGCAACCGCTCTACGGCCACTTTGGCATCGGCACACACACAGAGGAAGAAAAGTCAGTACTCGATCATGCATGTTTTGCGTGCGCAGATAGCGTCGTTGTAGCGCCATGCATGACACAGTTGGAGCTAAATTTAACCTCGCACTCGACTTTCAGGTATATAGGTGTGGTTCGGCAGTCCATCTGTGCAAGCAGGAGTGGTCGCACTTGAGAGAGCTCACCATGTCACAGATATAGGTATGATTTAACAAACTGAAACATACCAAGTGTGCAAACTGTTGCAGAAATTTCATGCTCGATCAGCTTTGCGGCCTCTGCGTTCGACAGGCAGAAATGTCGTGAAGAGACTCGGGCAGCAAAACAGAGGGATACGCAACGGCGGTTAACTGTACCCCTTCGACCACGGCGAAGCGTGTGCGTCTCCGTGTTGAGCGCAGCGAGGAGGGCTCACTTATGTACCCCGCCCAAACAACCACTGCAGGGCAAACGGGCCCGCTCCACTACAGAGTCACTGTATATAGGCTCCCTATAAAGGAAGCCTATCCAGTAACTCTAACCTCCCCTAGCTGTAACATATGCTACCTTTTTTTTTTCAATGCATGAGTAAGCGTAACGTGTACGCAGGCACGCCATTTCTCATTGTACGCTCGTGCCCATACAATCTCTGCAGCACGAACAAGTCGTTTCACTGCAGCATACCCGGTTGATAAAGTCTAAATAGCATGTGTCGCGCTACGTTGCTTGAATGCTAATCGCATTGCCGACGACTGTTATTGTGCGACCGGGTTCTGCCGTGATTTCTTTAGGAAGGGGAGGGGGAGCGCGGTTAGAGAAGAAGCGAAAAGCTTCATCTGCAAAAAAAAAAAGTGAAAACCTTTTTTTTTTTTTACAACCTGACGCATTCAAATGAGCAACGGCGCTTACTAAGCCACACAGTGAACAACCTAAACCATTACTGTGGCTCCAATATCTCTTATTCCTTAAACAATTACTGAATCGCCCTTCCCGCGTTGTGCGCATGCTATGTTGCTTCTCAATTGCAAATACCGTGGCGAAGCTTTAGGTCAGAACTTTGATAGTGTGATATACACAATGTCAAACTTAGCCCACTTTCGAAGAGCCGCTAATCCACATGGCATCCTTGTTCGCTCAAGAGGTGTTTGAATTGAACTCGACATCATGGCTTTGTGGTAGATCAGCGCTCTCTCTATACACGCGGCAGCTGTGTTTATTTGATCACACACGAGACTCCATGACACCGACAGACCCAAGCGGAGCTCCTTTCTGTGCTAGAAGACACCTTTGTCAGAAGTATACATGACATCGTCATCGTGCTCGCCTTCATGTAGTTCGCACAGGCTTATAGAGGCTAGAAGCTCCGATAGATATGAATAATTGCTCTCTCCTGACATGTTCTCCTGGACTGCATTTCTGCAGCTCGGAAGACTGCAGAGTCGTTTTGTAAAGGCACGGCCGCACTTGAGGAAACACGCGTACCGCGGAAGCTGCCGTGCGAGTGACGGCTCTCGGAGCTATTTTTCGCGGCATGCCGCAGAGAGACGAGTCCAACGAGTGTGACCGCTTCAGTCACGTGACCACGAGGCGGCTGGTGTCACCAGGAACGGCCAGACGGCTAGTTTGGCACTCGCGTTCAGCGGGTGTAGTTTACCCTATCGAGGAGCGGCGACACCTTCATGCTTTCAAAAAGGAGCATTCATATTGTAGTATGAATGCTCCTTATCGAGTGCGTGTTAATTGGTAACTGCGTATAAGGTTCTCGCGGGACTGCCGCGACGGCTGCAGCCCACCAGGTTGTCCCACATAACTTGAGCCAAAGTTTTAAAAATGAAAGGCACTCTGGACGCGAGTTGAACCGAATGCATAATGTTGGCACTGGCCTAGAGTTACTCAGGCTATTTTTTATTTTCCCCTTAACCAGCGGATCAGTTATGTTTAATTAATCAACTTTTTAAGTATTGACTGCAGGCCCCAAGTGTGACACGCAAAGTTGTAGAGCACCTTGACAAACAATAAATTGTTTCCAACACGATATATCTCATGTTGTCCTTTCTTCCGCGTTCCAAAGAAAGCCCGCGAAATATTAAAAAAATATACAACGTGACTGGGCGCACTGTTATTGTTCTGATCAATGGTGCGATGGCTGAACAAGGTTGGCTACAGCAAGACTGACCCGCGACAGGGCGTTATGCCTGGTGTTGGTATTGGGCATGCGGTTCTTATCGCATGACGGTGCAAATGCATGCTGCTGGCTGAGCAATGCCGAAGCGATAAAGCGTCTAAGGCCCCGAAAAAGACGAAAGCGGCACTTTCATTCTGCTTGAAAGAAGGAAAGGGCGAAGCACGTGGGAACGATGGAAGGCGATGACGGCTGCTACAATTTTGCCTTTGTACACAAATGACCTTGTAGCAGTTTTCGAATTGAACGATGATGCTACAACTTTAAACCTTAGGGCTCGAATAACAGCGGATAAATCACACGGGGACAAAACTAACTAATGGTAAAAAAAAAGCCTTGATTATATTCAAGAAAGATTACGCATGTCTTCTTCAGACGGTGACTCTTCGCACTGGCCCTATCTTCTCTCCTTCTCCCGCTTACTGTCTACCAAACGTTCTTTTTTATTCTCACACCTTGCACGTGCCTATCGTTTCGTGGTCGCAGTATACATCGGGTGGCCGCGTCTGGCTTCACACTTGTGCACCGTGACCGGCGCGTCAGTCTCATGAGAAAGTGCGCCTGCAGGCTGTTCCAGTTTACCAGATGTAGATTATACTTTATGTACCTCGTTTGAACCAATCCCAGTGAACTGTAATATATCCACTGCTCCTCAGGCGCCCGTATCCCTGCGTGTTCTCCACAGCAGCGCTATTTGGCTGTGACCAATGTTGAGCACCAGATATGGCTTACTCCAAAGAGGATAGAGCGGATATATATGGTTTTGGCTCTAGGTGCTTCAAGTGGACATAGAAGGCGAGCAGTTGAGCTATTTCAACGCTGGCATCCAGGTACGCGTCCGAGCTCAATGACGATTGTGCGTGCATATGAAACGCTGAGACAGACTGGGACTTTTACGAAGAAACGACATAAATCTTCTATCCTGGGCGAGGACGTGGCGACAGATATTCTGTCAAAGTTTTCTTCATCCCACATGTAAGTGTTCGTATAGTGTGGGTGCTGAAGCTAGAGTGTCAAAGTCTTCAGTGTGGAGAGTGCTTAAGAAGAGGCAGCTTCATCCGTACCACGTGTAGCTGCATCAGGTGTTAGAGCCCCGCGATTTCCAAAATCGAAAGGACTTTGCAAACTGGAGTATAATCAAGATGGAAGAGGACCCAGGCTTGGCCAACAAAATACTGTGGACCGATGACGTACCTTCTCACGTAATGCCCAAGTGAACATCCACTACGCTCGCTATTGGAACGACGAAAATTTTAACTTAGTTTTTAAGACACATCACCAATATCAGCGGTCGGTTAATGTGTGGTGCGGTGTTTACGGTGGCACTATCATTGGTCCGTGTTTTTTGATAACACGCTTACAGGCGAAAGATACCGAGATCCTTGATGGGGCGCTTGAGGATTTTCCTTACGAAGTTCCATTGGCTAGGATCACGAATATTTGGTATCAGTATGATGATGCTCCCGCGCACGGCAACAGTGGATTGGATGGCAAGGGCCCATTGCTTGGCCGGCACGATCGCCAGATTTAACTCCGCTCAATTTCTTTCTCTGGGGCTATGTCAAGGATCAAGTATACCGGACACCAACCACAACATCAGAGAACCTAAAAGAAAAAAATAAGACAAGTCTGCAACTCCATCCCTGATATCATGATCAAGAACGCCTCGGAAAATGCGCCTATGAGATGCTAAATGTGTATTACAGCAGATTCTTCGAACACGCATTATAATCAAAGGGCGCTTTTTGTATTGAAGGTCATTGGAAAATCATTCCGGCGCTAACGCCGCCTCCCCACCTAACCTCATTACACTCCGTCGGCAGGCTGCCAGCTCTTGCACATTTCAAGCATATTCTCTATGTTTCAAGCATAAAACTAAATAAATAAAGCTATGTTATTGTTCTATTTCGTCTCAGACGCTTTATCACTTCGGCACCGCTCCGCCAGCAGCGCGCATCTGCGCCGTTATGCAATAAAAGCCGCACGCCCAGATACCTATACACCAGACATAACGCCCTGTCGCGGGCCAGTCTCGCTGCAGCCGACCTCGTTCATCCATCGCACGCGTGAGAGCAGCACAATAACAGTGTGCAAGCGCCCCATCACGTGGTATTTCTTTTTGATATTTCGCGGGCTTTATTTGGAACGCGGAAGAAAGGACCACGTGAGATATATCGTGTTGGAAGCAATTTATTGAGAGGTTTCTCGAGGTGCTCTACAACTTTGCGTATCACACCTGCGGTCCGCAGCCAATATTTAAACAGTGGATTAATTAAACTTAACGAATCCGTTAGTTAAGGGGAAAATAAAAGAGTCTGAGTAACTCTAGACCAGTGCCAACATTATGCATTCGGTTCAACTCGCGTCCGGAGTGCCTTTCATGTTTAAAACTTTGGCTCAAGTTATGTGCACGAGACAACTACAACCTGTATATGAGTGCGAAGATATTCGGCGCGTGCTCGAGCGAACTATTTCCAAAGCATACATTCTCGACCACTGAGTCGTAGAAATGATTGTTGCCGTTCAAAAGTGTCCATTTCACTACAGCAAAGGCGAAAATTTATGGTATGCCACAAAATCTCTCAATCTACGAGGGTTCGGCAGTATAGAGGGTGTTTCACGTAACTTGGACCAAGAAGGAAGAAGACGAAGTGCCTTTCAGGCAGAACGCCGAGTCTTCCAGCTCTACTCATTTTGTGAATTTCTTGGACTCTGCCTTGAACTGCTGTTTCCTCCTTAACTGCGATGGAGATGGAGCCTCACGCGCGTCCGCCGGACTCGGCAGTGCCCGCGACGGCTGCCTCCAGGAAGCGCAACGGCACCGAGAGCGATACTGACAGCGACGACACGATGCAGTACTATGTCAGCGGTGAAGATTCTTGTGACGACACCTTCGAGCTGGTGCGGAGTCGTAAAGCAAAGCGAAGATTTCTCAGCGCATCATCCAATTCGAGTGAGTCCACCGTGAGATCTTCGCGCAATACCGAGGAGCTCACCATCCTGTTCGCGCCAGTTCTCGCCACTGACAACCTGAGACGCCTCAACAGGCAAGCCGTGTCTTCACATCTAGAGGCGCTAGTTCCGAATGAAATCAAAGACATCAGAGTGAACACCCGTAAGAACGTCCTTGCGATTGACGTAGAACACGCAGCTGCGTTGGATTCTTTGCGCAATGTCACGGAACTTGACGGGATGAAAGTCCGCCCTCATATTCCGCTGGGCAAACAAGTCAGTACTGGCGTAATTTACGATGTTGACGAGACCATTGTCGACTCCGATCTGTCGATCTTAATCAAGCCGGCTACCGAAAACACCGTCATCACAAACGCGTTTCGTCTCGGCACGTCACGGTGTGTGAAGATCATATTTAAGGGCGAATCCCTCCCATCGCATGTAAAAGTGGGCCACTTTCGACACGCAGTTCGCCCGTTTATACCAAAACCGCTGCAGTGTTGGAAATGCATGAAGTTTGGACACGTGAGTAGTGTGTGCAAGAACACTACCGTCTGTTCTCGCTGCACTGGGCCCCACACCACTAACACGTGCAAGGCCAATGTGCTGAAGTGCACAAACTGTAGCGGCCCTCACGATGCATCCTCGAAGGAATGCCCTTTGATACGAAAGGAAATGGCAATATTGAAAAAAATGGTTAGAGACCACCCGTCTCACCGAGAAGCAGCAGCATCTATTAAGCGACGACGATCACGTCGCCGACGTCGATCAAGAACGTCCAAAGCCTCTGCAGAACGTCAGCCGCGGACATTACCACCCGCTCTTCCGCCCCGGCCAAACACAGTCAGCTCAAAGGACACAGGTGCATCGAACAGCACGACTGCTGACGCTTGGCCTGCACTCCCGCGGCTACATGCCCCTACTGAGCGAAATCAGAGCTCTACAGCAAAGGATACCTCATCTGTTCCTGATAAATTCTCAGACCAGGATCAACAAGTTGTTGTCATGATAAGCTCTCTGATGAGTGCTATTCGTGTTCTCCTGGACAAGCTACAGACACCAACAGCTCGAAGTGCGTTGCAAGTGCTGGATGCCATCAATCCGGTTCTTGAGAGCCTTCAGAAGTCCAGTGCTTGAGGGCTTCTACAGCAGAACCACGGCTCATCGACAACAACAGCGATCGTTCCGGGATGATGTCAGAAGTGCCTCCATATTCCAATGGAATGCGAGAGGCTTGAGGTCACGTATTTCGGAGTTGCGGCAGTTCGTGTTTGACAACCACTTCCCTATACTGGTTATCTGTGAACCGAACTTATCAGCCTCCATAAGACTATCAGGGTATGAACCTTTTGTTTCAACCACGTGTATCCGAAGTAGTAAGGTTTTGGTTTACATCCGCAAAGACCTTACGTATTTTTCCCAACTCGTAGCGCCACACGACGGTAACCAATACGTCTGTGTTACTGTGAAAAAGAAGAGGCTGTCTTTTACTCTTATTGGCGTCTACCTATCCTTAACCAGTCAGTTTGATAGCAAAAGACTAAAAGATATCGTGACTGCTACTCCCGGTCCTTGGATAATAACAGGGGATTTCAACGCTCACCACCATATATGGGGAAGCTCCAGGATAAACTCGAGGGGCAGGTCACTAATATCTTTTGCATCAGGCCACAACCTATGTCTTCTAAACGACGGAAGCCCGACATTTCTGCGAGGAACAACGTACAGCAGCTGCATTGACTTGACTTTTGTGTCACGTTGCCTGACTTCGAGCGTGCAGTGGTTCACCGATATTGAAACCCATGGAAGTGACCACATTCCGACCTATGTGAGAATCGATGGATTAGACGCCGCATTACCGGTTGTATCTCGCCAAATCGACTGGTCAGTCTTTCAGGCTCGTGTAGAAGACACATGCAAGAAACGTATCGCACGCAAATTAGAAGAAATTATAGCTGACGCAATGCAAGATTGCACGCGTTGCTTCACACATTCATCAAAGCGTACAGAGAATGACATTGAGTTGGAAAGGCTTCGTGCACTACGTCGCCGAGCTGAAAGGAGGTACAGGCGCACGAAGTCAATTCTTGACCTCAGAGAAGCTCGGTGCATGCAAAAGAAGATAAAGCGGCGAATGGATAAGCTAGCGGAACAAAGATGGAAATGCTTTTGCGAGTCACTGGACCCCCGCAAGCCATTATCCCGTGTGTGGCGTACCCTACGGGGTCTTAGCTCAAGCCCCCAGCAACGACGCCCTTTCAACGCCCTTGCTCTCTATGAAAACCGCCGCGAGATAGAAGTTGCGGAGGAATTTTGTGCGAAAGTCGCCGGCGGCACAAATTTAGTCTTTGACATGACTTTAGGTGACATCCCCGGTCCACGAGATACAAGTATGGACGCTCCATTCTCTATGGAAGAGTTAGAAGCTGCTGTGGCGCTCTGTAGGTGTTCATCTTCACCAGGGCCCGATGGGATAACATATAGTGCTTTGCGCCACCTAGGTCAAGAAGCACGAAGAGAACTCCTCAGCCTTTTTAACAGCTCATGGCGAGATGGTGTCGTCCCACGAAGCCGCCTGGTACCGCTACTAAAAACTGGAAAGTCACCGCTCGAACTGGCATCGTATCGGCCGATAGCACTTGCCAGCTGCGTCGGGAAACTCATGGAACGTATGATCCTCATGCGTCTCGAATGGTACCTTGAACACAACAAAATTTACCCTGACTCAATGGCAGGATATCGACGAGGCCGTTCATCGATTGAGAGTGTCATCGATCTGGTATCATCTGTAGAACAACAAAAACCTTGGAAGCGATTATCAGTATCACTCTTTCTTGACGTGAAAGGTGCCTACGACAATGTTTCCCATCAAACCATTCTAGACGCACTTCTGACAGTTGAACTAGGAGGGCGTGTATATCGATGGATCAGAAACTACTTGACACAAAGGTCCTTGTTCGTGCGTACGGAAGATGGTCCGACTACCGACCACTACACATGCCGAGGCGTTCCCCAAGGCGGTGTTCTAAGCCCTGTTCTTTTCAACCTCGCGCTTCTTGGGCTGGCTGAATCCCTACCGGAAACAGTGAGTGTTTCAATATACGCCGACGACATCTGCATCTGGACATCAGCGGTCACTCGCCTGCAGGTTCGCGCAAGGCTACAGCAAGCAGCAACACAGGCATCTGACTATCTTAGACACAAGGGCTTACCATCTCAACAGAAAAATGTGCGTTAGTCGCTTTTACGCGAAAAGCGATGTCTGGTTATCCAGTGTACATCAATGGCCAGCCTATCTGCTACAAGAATTATCATCGGTTTTTGGGTGTCATTGTTGACCGGGACCTCTCTTGGAGCCCTCAGGTTGCCCACTTGAAGAAGAGGCTCACATCTATTGTTCACATCTTCAAGTTCATCGCCGGCAAAACATGGGGATCGTCAGTGGGCTCCATGCTACAGTTATATCGAGCACTTTTTATCGCATTTCTACGCTATAGTTCTCCCGTGCTTGCTAAAACATGCAAGTCAAATCTTCGAGAACTTCAGAGCGTGCAAGCACAGGCACTACGTGTTTGCCTAGGCCTTCCGCGGAGCGCCTCAACAGCAGGAACCATTATCATGGCTCAAGACCATCCGATCACGACTTACATCAGCACCGACTCGCTTAGGGCCCATGATCGTCATATTTCACGGATTCAATCAAGCTTTCTTGCCTGTCTGCCAGAACGACGACCACAGGCATCCTTCTCCAACGAGGTCAGCAAGCATCGTGCCTCCCTACCATCGGGCTTCACACCATCAGCACGTTCAACCTCAGCTTTGTGGTGTTTAAAACAACCTCAAGTGCGTCTTACGGTTCCAGGGATAAGAAAAAAGACCGACCTGCCTACCTTGGCCTTGAAGCAAGCAGCTCTGGATTGTTTGCACACTTTCTACTTTGACCGCGTCCACATATATACGGATGGCTCTTCCACCAAGACCAGCTCCACCGGGGCAGTGGTTATACCATCACGATCACTAAGCATCCGATACAAGATTTCTCACTTGACAACATGGACCGGTTCGGAGCTTGTTGCCCTCCGAGGTGCCGTAGATTATATTAACAACCAACCGGCTAATCGGTGGGCAATATTCTGTGATTCAAAGGCGGCCTTACAATGTCTTCTGTCATCTCTTCGTCGCGGGTCCTGTGAACAACTCGTATCGGAGATACGAGAAATGCACCATCACATGATTGCGAAAGGGCACGACGTCGTGTTTCAGTGGCTGCCTGGCGATTGCGGTATCTCCGGCAACGACGTCGCTGACGAAGCTGCTAAGAAAGCACATGAAGGAGCAACCCTTGTTTCTATACCTTTATCGCGGACTGACGCAGCCCAACACTTAGGCAAGCTAGCGCACCGTATGACATTGGAGAAGTGGCACACACCTGATTTCACTCAACATCGATTGCATTCCCTCGATCCATCTATGCAACTGCGACTGTTACCAGGGCTTCCGCGTAATGAGGAAACAATGCTGTGCCGCTTACGCTTGGGCGTCGCATTCACGAATGCATATACGTTTTTAATTGGAATGGCTGATAGCGCCGAGTGCAATGCCTGCGGTGTCGAAGAAACTATAGACCATCTACTGTGCTACTGCCCATCGTTTGAAAATGAAAGACAAGAACTCTGCACAGCTCTCAACCACTTAGATAGAAAACCGTTCACCTTGAACAAGATCTTGGGACCATGGCCTCGCATATCGCAGCTACAAAAGGCCACAAAAGCGCTGCTGCGATATTTGAAAGATACAGGATTGAGTCAGCGTCTGTGATCCGGACTGAGTGACTGAACGATATCCCCGGTGGACTTTCTCTTCTTTCTTTAATCTTTCCGTCCCCGTTTTCCTTTCCCCAGTGTAGGGTAGCCAACCGGGCTCAGTCCTGGTTAACCTCCCTACCTTTCATTCATCATTTGCTCTCTCTCTTGGACCAAGGATTTCAAAATAGTGGTTAACCGCAACTGAATGGAACCAATGACACTTGGTTTGCCGTGAAGTGGCGCTCCTCGGAATATCCTTTTTTTATATTGCGCTTAATGAGTTAATTAACCAACATCAATTATGCAAAATTTGTAATATTCCGTTTAGGGTCAAGTGAGTTTCGTTGCGTTGTAGAGGGGGTTCAGAAACCGATCCAATTTTTTTGTGGCAACGTACAGGCTGCGTGGCGTTTTTTTTTTTTTTTGCATTTCAAGGAAGCCTGCAAAATATGAAATAAAAGCAAGTGACTGCGCTCGTGCGCCACCCCATTGCAGTGCGCTCAACCGTGCGTCGAGCCTGTCGCTGATCAGGGACGACGGCGCTTGCTTTCCGTGCTCCACCGCCAAAGAAGCTGACGCACTGCGAAGCCGATACCTATAGGAGCCACGGCTGCTCACTTCGCCACGGTCCGCGCGCACGGTTCTTTCGCACGAAGCGTGGTTAAAAGCGCTGCAATACGGTAGCGCATGAGCGCAGTCACGTGGTTTTATTTCATATTTCGCGGGCTTTCCTTAAACGCCGGAAAAAAATCGCCACGCAGCATGCACGTTTCCACAAACGATTGCATCGGTCCTTTTGAAATGCCCTCTACAACGCAGTGAAACTCACTTGGCCCTAAAGAGAGTATTTAAAAAATGCATATTGATCTTAGTTAACCAACTAATTAAGCGGAATATGAAGATTACCCTAAGGAGCGCCGCATGACGGGAAACCATATGTCGTTGATTTCATTCAGTTTCGGTTAGCCACTTCTTTCTTTCCTTTGCTTAACTTGAGACACCCTGTATACCAAAGTCTCTACCGAATGGCGACAATACATTCAACCGTAGCAGCATGAAATTTCCGGAGCGATTCTCGGAAGGCTCACTGGGGATGGGTGGACGAGAGTCCAGGAATCGTTGTCGCGTGGTCGATGAGCCCGTAAAGTACCGTAAATGCTAAGCTCCTATAGACCGTTTCATCGGGCGAGGACGATAGGGCGCGCGGAGAGCCTTTCCTCCTCTCTGGCTTGGGCGACTCGGCGCGGAGCTGCTTGAAAGTATTGCTGTCGCGTGCTGCGGAACGATTTCGAGATGTTTTAGATCTTACTTTGTGAAATTTACGCCATGTTCGTTCATATAAGGTCGTCAGGGAAGCCTTTCGGTACATCGGTAACTACTGTAGGCAGAAATATTTCTTGGGGGCGCAAAAATGTGACGTGCATAATCAGCCGTGGTGTACGCACATTATCAGTCGCGCTGTGTGTATGTGTTGTGAAATATTTTGCTTATATCGGTTTTAATTCAACAAAGAAAACCGGTGTCTCTGTATTAGCAGCATGAAATGGTAAATCTGCTCACTATCTGATAGCTTGGCGTAGGGAGTAAAACATAAAGCATAAGAGCGCATGCTCGTGCACGGACAACCTAAGGCAACCACGAAACATCCAAGCGGCAGGTGCTATCAAATATTTGTGATGCACCGGCATCGTTCTCGCGCATTTCAAGTCTAGTAGGCTTCAAATTACCATATGTCTACGCTAGCCTTCCTGCATGAGGCTGATGGCGCTGCTCAACACAGCGATCACTGTGTTTGGTGAACCAGCACGATACATATGTAAGCTGTGCGCTTCGGCATTGCCTTTTTGGCCTGCATACAGCCATAATATATGACATGGATCACATAAAAAGAATGCAATGCCTATTTTTTAGGACAAAATTTCCGTAATACGTGTGAGTGCGTCATAGAGAACGGAATGAACACAACCGAAAAAAAAATTCGGTTGTCATCCTCTTTCTCGAAAAAGCAAGAGAAAACGGGTTAACACCGCAATAGGACCTCGCATAGTCACGCCGCACAACGTTTATAAATATATAACCGCTGATGCAGTATGCTTGGACCATGCGGTATATAGAACAAAGATATATGTAATCCAGCACCTACCACTGCTTAGGACGCTTGCGCAGTTCGTAAACAGTCCATTTGCTGGACAAGATTAATTCAGGCTATAAGGTATGCTGCTTTTACTTGCCAAAACTATTTTATTCAGGGGCGGAAACCTCATCCATCGAACCAAGTAGTCACGCAATGTAACCTGCAGCGAACAGTTTGAACGCTTGTCAAAGTATAACATCACAGCTCCTACCGTAGCAGAACGGTACCCACGCTGTTACGATCGTCTCGTATGTTTCATGGCTCCTAAACCGCAGCTTAGAAATAGAGGATAATACTGCAATAAGGTCACATTAGTGAATGGAACATTCAGAAATACGTAACTGATCTCGGAAGCTCATTGTATATGCAAAAATATGCGCGCACACATCGGGCGGCGTGTTCCGTCCACCTCAACGCCAGCAGAAATTCCGGCCATGACGCCTTTAACCACTTCAGCACATCTCACAGAACCGTTTACCACGTAGAAGACGCACGTCATACCAAACAGACCGCACGACCGCGAAAACAAATGCCAGAACCTACCGCCGAGCGTATACCTGCCATGCAAAAGACCGCTTTCACCCAAGCCAGTATGGCGCTGCTCATAGGCGGCGCCACTGCGTTCACAATATGGCGGCGCCTACGAAAAAACGGTCTATAGTCGGGTACAGCTTTAGAAAAAAGGGGGCGTTTATACTCCTCTAAGACGGATACACCTCCACCAATGGGCGCGCACTCTGGACTGACGTCACGAGCCGGACGGCCGGCGACCCCGCCGATGGAGAAGATGGCCGCCCGCACTTCGAACTGAGCCGAATGGCGCCGGTCGTGATAGCCAGCCCCTCGTCAGAGTGAATTCCCAAACTGTTTTGCGGTGGTCTGTCATGCCGGAAATATTACTGCGAGCTTACGATGCAGCATTTGTGCCGCGTGCGTTTATTCTGAGCCGTGATCCGGCGGCAAAAAATTACGCTACGCTACAGGAATTGGCGAGATTGCAGGCTTGCAAAAAAGAAGAAAGGAAAGGAAAAGATTCTTCAAAATCAGTTTGTGAAAACACAAAGCAAAATAAATATAACTCTTATGCTATTTAATATCAAGAGTATTTATTTTAAAACTATGAATGAAGCATTTTTGTACCTTTCCTGCAAGATCGTCTTCTCGCCCCAGCTTTGTAATAGCTTCGATAAATGATTCTTTTTTGCTAAGTACTTGTTAAATAGCAACTGATTCATTTTGAGCGTGGAAAAGGAATATTAAATGTGCCGTGTACATGTAAACCAGCGCAACATCCATGCAGAGCTGCTCTTTCTTCTTTTGTCCCTTACAATGAAGCTAAAAAGCAGACGACGCGCATCATTGTTGAAGGCACGGGATTATTTTTCTTTCGCGATCCGACATGTGCTGTGGCATTCCAACCACGAGAGCTCTGCCAAACCAGTTATCAAATTACGAAAGTCTTTATTTATACCGAGAATCACGCGTTTTTGAAGCACGGTGTTTTGAGCGGGACTAGTTTAGACGCGGAGGCAATCGGCTGTCGCGCTTCGGTCGTCTGAGCACGGGCTACCCTATGGGTGACGAACTAAACAATGCATCGACGTGGTGCAGCTGGTTGAACGTAGTCTGGAATGCGGGAGAGGCGCGCCTTGGATGGGACCGCAGCGGGCCGCTGCTACAGTCGGGGCACTTTGCTATAGCAGTCAGATGAAGGAAACACTTGGCACAGCTGCTAAGCTGAAGACCGTCCGTGCTGACAAACGCAAACTCACCACCGGCGGGTGCAGCGCAGGAGCCTTTAATCTCCGCACCGTCACAGGCATCGTGAATGGTTTGTCTGGCCGACCCTGCTCTGCTTTTCTCGCTCGCCCAGAGGCACTTGTGTGCCTCTGCGACAGCTACGCGCTCCTTGCGCTTCTTTGTCCGTATAACGGCGGCGACATAACGCAACGAAAGCGATTAGAGCTAGGGCAGAGGGGGTGAAGGGCGATCGATGAGGCCTTCAATGGTAGCGAACTAACGCAATATTATTGATAGCATAGCCGACAGTACAGCTATGGATAGCCTCTTTAACACTACCGAAAGTTCCAATGAACTATAGATAGTCAATTTACCGAAACTACAATCTGTTTAATTTTCTTAGCTGTCTTCTTACCCTCTACGTCCGTCTATGCTGTCCACGACTCATGAGACGCTATTTTTCCTCCTTGCTGGCCGGCGTTCAAGGAGGCGATTCGGGTGAGTTGGTTATGCATTGAGGAAATATTATTATTATTATTATTATTATTATTATTATTATTATTATTATTATTATTATTGTTATTTGTTTTCAAAATATATGTACACTAGTCAGGAAAGGGAAAGTAGGCTGGCAACTGCCACCGGAAGGGGCACAACGCCTGCCTACTCTTCAGAAAGCAGGAGAAAGAAACAGAAATGGATGATGGGAAGAAGGCGGGGAAAAAGCAAAGAAAGAGAAAGATGACAAATCTTAAAGAATAAAGGCGATCACACACAGTACAGGGCACGCACAGTTGGGCTGGTCCCTGCAAGTCACGTTGCTAAAGAATGTTAAAATAAAAGCAGTGTCTGAGTTACAAACGTCAACATAAGTTCGTAAATTCTGGAAAAGTAAGAAGAATTAACTTATGTTCACGTATGTAACTTATTTGCCCTGACAGGAACAGACATGGCAGAAAACACGTGTGTGCTGTATCCTCTTCTTACGTCGCGTCTATCAGCGCAAACCGCATTTCGCAAATCAAGACGCGGCCCATTCTCCACTCCATTTCGGGCGTCTCACAGAAAGAAAGGAGAGAAAAAAAACGTGGATGTGGTTTCGCGCAGACCAACGATGGTCATCAAAAAACATACAAAATCAAAATATATGTACCAGAACTATAACTTTTAGTGTGAACAGAAGTTCGTAAGCTAAATATAATAATAAAAAAATAAAGGGCACTGACCGAAAGACGTGTGGTGGTAGATTGACGTCGTAGAACAACTCATGAGTTGTTTGTCGAAAGAAAGAAATATTAAATTGCACTTTAAAGAAACTAAACACTAAACCTAAAAGTTTTAAGGAGCTCGCCAGGTTGGTTTGGTTCCCACCTGCGGCAAGTTGTTTTTTCATCCACTTTCATTTCCATGATTTATCGTTTCTTTATCTCATTTATTAAGCACAAGTAATTTCCCCTATGTTGTCCTTGGTGTCAGTGTTTGTTGGCTTCTTATGATATGACTAATAAATATCGGGCCCTTCGGTTAAAGGGACACTAAAGGTTAATATTAAGTCAACGTGGATTGTTGAAATACCATCCCAGAAACCTCGAAACGCTTGTTTCGTGCGAAGAAGAGACTTACTTTAAGAGAAAATGCGTTCTGAAGCGTCCGCGTACCTCTAGCGCAATTCAAATCACCCGCCCTCCGATCGAGGAGTATTGACGTCATGGTCTCACAGTGACGTTGCGCCGTCGGTGAGTAAAACGGCTCCCGCCAATGCATTGCTCCCGCAGACGGCGCTACGGATTTTCTGCACAAAACGCAAACGCGCGGCCAGAAACAGAGCCAAGACAGAGCCGACAGCAGCGCGAAAGCGGAACTATGGTGGCTAGCGGAAGGGAAAGCGCACGACGATAAGCTGGTTCTTTATTTTATGACGCCAACTTCGACGCTCGTTGCAATGGATGACCCTGACAACGACACATAAGCTCGCGATGCTTGGCTCGAGTTCAGCGATTTAAGCACTGATGAACGTGAGGAGCTGTTGAGGGATCGCGCTGCCGGCGTCGTTGCGTACTACTACGACGACGGCCTGCTGTGAAAGGCACTTCACGCGACTTCAGTAAGTCGGCGTTGAACTCGTAATCCTCTGGACGAAAGTGTAGCGAGCACATTACGTGATTTTTCGGCTCTTTGCCAGCGCGTTGTGGCAGAGGTACGGCACTTCAACCACTTCGAACGGAGAGGTTCACTCGTTGGCACACAGTGATAAGTAACGTTGGATTCGCCGCTGCAACTGCCCTTGGCCAAGTTCCACGGACCGTTTGCGCATCCCACGACAACACTTGGACGTGGCATTCTCGCTGCTTGTTCCAAATGCAAGTTTCGCGAGCCAGCAGGACCACCGCAGCACGACGCGATAAAGAAACAACTGAAACTCCAAAGCGCGCGCGGCGCGAAGTCGAGCGCGCAGAGTCGAGCGAAAACGAAACCTTTCGATCACCCATCCTACTCAAGGGTAACGTCAAAATGTTATTTTTTTCTTAGAACCGAATAGAAATAGACAAGTAGCATTTTCTTCCCTCTTATAATCTAATGAAGTGATCTTTTTAATACGAGTAGTTGAATACTAGTGCATAAATTATGATGAGGAGTGCTTTCGTCATCGGGCTAGTGCCGGAATGTGGCTGGGGGGTCTCAAATCGTGTCGTGCATTTACCTCAGTTTCTCGGTTACTAAAGCTCTGTTCGCGATTACATTGACGCCTTAGACGTTCTAGAGCATTGCTTTATCACTTTAACTTGACTTTCTGGTAACCTTTAGTGTCCCTTTAACCCCCTTTCTTCTCGTTTATTAGATAATGAGGGTCTAGAATCCGGTAACATTGATGCCTTCAGGTAGGGTGTGTGCGTTTATTGACCAGTTGCCTTCACCCAAAACCTTCACCCAAAAGGATCACGTTCTCGTGACGCCTGCGGCAGAAAGAACGTTCCGCGTCCGCCGCAAGGTCTGTGAGTGGTGGCGTTGGCTAACACTCCCCGGGTTCTACTAGGACACTTAAATACCCAAGAAAGTGGATGGGGAAACGGCGCCGTGGTAGCTCAAATGGTAGAGCATCGCACGCGAAATGCGAAGGTTGTGGGTTAGGTTCCCATCTGCGGCAAGTAGTTTTTTCATCCACTTTCATTTCCAATAAATTATAGTTTCTTTATTTAATTTATTAAGCACAAGTAATTTCCCCTAGCTATGTTGTATTTGGTGTCAGTGTTTGTTGGCTTCTTATGATATGACTTTATATATATATATATCTATATATATATATATATATATATATATATATATGCTAGTAATTCTAGTCAAAAGTGTTCACAAATTGTATTAATGTGTAATTTTTATATATGTTATCTCTTCTGAAATGACCTTTCGTCAGAAAAAGACTTCTTGATTGTATTTATGAGTACTAAATCTTTGAGAAGGCGTTGCATGCCTTTTATCATTGATGTGTATTTGTCCGGCCTAATACGCACAAAACACATATATCTTCCAATCGTGTTTCACCGAATCCGCGTGTCGTATGGCTGATCCAAGAGACGTCATTCTGTTGTTGATGCGAGGAGATTCAAGCTGTGAAATTGAACTGTCCCCAACTATGAGCTCTTGTAGATATTCACATAAGGCCGTCACTTCGGTTAACAATTCTTCAAAGTCACACCATGTTTCTTCACGTGCAGCTGTTATCACAGGTTATATTTATTTATTTATTTATTTATTTATTTATTTATTTATTTATTTATTTAAATTGGGACCCTCGGTTAACCCCTTTCTTCTGGCTGTCCCCTCCCGCGGAAAAAAAGTGAGAACTTCCCGCTTATGACTGCGCCCATGCCATCCCAGAAAATCACCCACTTCGATCCGAATTTACCCTTGCTGCGTGTACCTGTTCTTCGTATTGACATGCAGCAAGAAATGAATGGTGAAATCAGCCATCGCTTAGTCTCGCATGTCAACGCTGAGGACAAAACATTAGCGATCTCTTGTCGTTATTACTGCGATCAGCTGTTTGTTTTGACGCTGCTATATATGCCTGAGAGACGGCACGGCACCGAGACGGGATAGTGTTTCCCTTTCCCGTTTTCACTTCATCATCATCATAATGGTGTGTTGGCGATGCAGAATGCTCTAAAACCCTAATTCTTCACTGCATCACATAATTTAATTCTAAGCCAAAGCTTGATACGCGATGACGGTTAACGGTATGCTAAAGCGTTGATCTCTCGGTATGCCTGCCGCGGTTCCGCGGAGAGGCAGCGCATGCGCTGAGTGCCTCACGTATAACGGTAACGTATCGAACTTTACCGCTGAAAAAGCAGAGTGTATATAACAAACGAAACGAGTAAACGTTCACTGCGAAGATCTTGAAGCGCTACAGCACTCGGACAAAAAAAAGTAGACAGGACAGCGTTGCACTTTTTCCGTTCTCTTTTTGCGCGCGTGCTGATGCGCTTCGAGATAATGTCTATTATGCATATCAGTGAACTAGGCCGACGCATCAGCTTATTGGGTAAATATTATCAACTTATATTATATTGAACTGTTCGAGCGGCTACACGTGGTTCTTAAACACTCAATGTTTCCAATAAACGAAGTTATTTTTTTTTCTTTTCGTGTAACAATAATTCTATCAATATTTGTTTCTGTTGTTGTGGCCAAGCCATGTTAAGGTTCAACAGGCTAAATGTAAGCTAAACAGCGCATAATATATATGTGAAGTTTGGACTTTAGCGGCTGCAGGTTACGGCAGTAACATGCTGTTCCTTACAGAACTAACTATAACGTGGGAATCCCAACCTAACTTTGACAAAAAGTCAACCCCAAGAATCGTATGTGAATTAACTATGTCTATTGGCTGTATGTTAAGAACTAAAGGCTGGTGAGTATTAACCAGTTTATATTTAGCATGGACTATAGTGACTATATTTTGTTGCTTAATGATAAATCGATTCGTTTTTTACCACTAGCTAATCTAGAAAATACCTAGTTAGCTTTGAATGTGGAAGGATACAAATTAATATCAAGAACGAGTATTGTTGAATCACTTGCACTTATCGCGTATTTGTTCTGTCTACGTTTACAATACTATCGATGTAAACAATAAACATGACGGAAGCCGGAATACCACCTTACGGCACACCGCTGGTGAGAGACAAGCACGGTTCTGAAGACTGAAGACTGTGTGCATATTGATAGCGACTCATAATTTTTACGCAGGTACATATATACGAGATGTCCACGAAACGTGTTACACCAAAAAGAAAACGAAAAAAAAAGAAACTTGTTAGCATGTCTAGGTTCTGGAACAAATAATCGTTGCTTTTGAGTGGAAGTGTGTGCGCAGGCGATAGTTGCAACTCATTCAATTTAATCACGCGAACTGGCTTTAAGAATTCATTGTTGTTAAATTCGAACGGAATTTTTGCAATAATTTTCGAAAACTTATTTGGCAGCATCAGCAGCTTTGTTACATTCTTATTAGGCGTCGGTCGTTCTCTCTATGGTATATATGTAACTAAAATAGGATAGCATTTGTATTATATATACAGCAACAACTTTATTCTTTCGGCTTAGAATATGCCTCTTCCTATTTGATCGATTATATTGCACAATCTCGATTACCTTCCTTTACATGAACGTTCCCATTAGCAGAGAAATAAACTCCCAACACTTCAATGCTCTCTACTATACCGCTGTCATATGAGTGACAAAGGTTACTTTAGGTGCGGGAACAACTTTTTTCTTCTTTTTTTGCGTTTGCAGTAAGATAGTTTGTTTTTGTTACAGGTGAAGAAGTCACGCAACGCCGCCTCGTTGCAGACTCCGTTCGGCTGTTGCGCCCACTGTGAACACTGTGGTGTCGCTCGCGAAACGTATGGGAGAAAGATTTGATGTTACGCTATAAAAGATCGCTGACGTAACCACTGGAGAGGAGCGGTCTTCAAATGCTTTCCCGGGCACATCGATGCCGACGCGTTCAGTGTCGGGGCAAGGCTCTTTCGGGGAAACGTTCTCACGTTGCACGCGCGTGAGCACGAGGCCGTGGGCGATGCCGTGGAATCCACGCGACCGTTGTTCGCCAAGAAGGCTATTTCGCGGCAATGGACGTAATGCCGTTAGCAGATCCACACATATTCCCGACGTTAAGCGCTGAGGACGAGGTCGCGGGATCGAATCCCGGCCACGGCGGCTGCATTTCGATGGAGGCGAAATGCGAGAACACCCGTGTACCTATTATATATTTAGGGGCACGTTAAACATCTCTTTGTGGTCAAAATTAATCCGCAGTCCCCCACTACGGCGTGCCTCATAATCAGAAAGTGGTTTTGGCACGTAAAACCCCATAATTTTGTTTCCCCCAACGTTAAGCATTCGTTAAGCAGCTGCAAAGCCTCCTTCGCGGGCACGGCTTCGGCCAACTCGTGCACGCTCTTCAGTAGCGAGCGAATGCCGACGGTGCCGTACCTTCTCGCGACGTGCCTTGCGTGTCCGACGGGGATACAGGCAGGCAAACACGGTCGGCGCCGGAGCTGGCCACTCATCGTGGCAGCGCGGCCTCCCGCGGTCAAGCCTCGCCGGTCGACTCGGGGCGCCTCTTGTTCGCTCTGCGCGGCCCTCCCCGCCTGCCGTGTTCGGCGCGAGGCGCTGAACGACTTCGTTATCGCGAATGCACCCGTAGCCGCGAAGACGAAGGCAGAGTGACAGGCGCCGTCTGCTGGTGCGCGACCTGTTTGCTCTCCGCTTTGCTGCGCACTCGTGGATATTAGCTTTTCACCGAGATGCTCGGCGTGTTTCTCGAAAGCTGTTTCGAACTGTGAAGTGGTCATTTTGGAAACGAAGGCGAGGGGAGTGGGGAGGCGCCTCTTGAAAAGGTGAATGCGAGAGCTTCAGTTCCGGAACGTTTTTTCACTTCTCCGCCGTGAGGGGCCGGCAAGTAAATAGTCGCACCCCCCCCCCACACCACCTCATCCCCCCCCTTTTCTTTTCTTCATTTTTATTTGGTTCTATACTTGTACGGAGGTATAAGTACTTGCAAAGCTATATTGCCGAAATGAGTACGGTTGTCCGATTATTGGAACAACGAATTGAAAATAAATAATCGAATTAGGCTAGATATAGCAAGCCTCACTTTCTCGGACCGCGAACTATGTTCATCGATGCAGTAGTGGGAAATTGCTAAACAGACGAGGTCGCGGGATCGAATCCCGGCCACGGCGGCCGCATTTCGATGGGGGCGAAATGCGAAAACACCCGTGTACTTAGATTTAGGTGCACGTTAAAGAACCCCAGGTGGTCGAAATTTCCGGAGTCCCCCACTACGGCGTGCCTCATAATCAGAAAGTGGTTTTGGCACGTAAAACCCCATAATTTAATTTTTTTATTTCAGATACGTTCTTACGCACCTGGTAGGCGCCAGAGGTTGTGCGTGCGTGCCTCCGCGTGCACTGACTTGCATTATTTCCTAAAGGAGCACAGACGTGATATTTCGGAACATTTATTTCATTTGCGTTAAATCAGCTGTACAATATAAGATACTACATGCCCTTATCAGTAAGGAAAACAATAACACATGCTTTAGGCTACAGTCTACTCCGGTATGGCATAACAATTTACGGGCACTGTGCTGTCCGCTGGCACAACAGAATAAATGCGATACTGCACTCCCTCTTAAGAAACATATGTTATGATCGGAGCCTGAATGCTGACACAGACCGTTTCAAAGTACTTTCGATGCCGAATTTCAACTATCTTTTAATGCAAACGGTTGTTTTAAAACACTTCTGGTCCAGTCAATTCCTAGTTCCGTACACAGCTTCCCGATGCTTAAGGCCCAGGGACCCCTTTTGGAGGCCACGTTGTTCCACAAGGAACGGCACTAGAGCTCGGGCCCATTATGTGCCCACCTACTTCAATAAACTACCGCACAGCACCTTCTGTGCAAAAACGAAATATAAGTTAGAGACTGCTAAGGCGTATCTGCTCGTAAAGGCGTACTTGTTCCGTTTATTTACCGTTATAGCTTGGGTTCGTGCATGTGATTCTGTGATTCCTTTGCACCGTGACGGTCAGTCTGGTATATGGTTATGCATTATCTCGTGATAATGTTTGTTCACACGCATTGCTGTACTTCTGTGTTTCATTATGTTCAATGAAAATTCTTTTCATAGACACTGTATGAATTCTAATAACCTTTTTTGGTGTTCTATACTTGAGTTCGCTGCTTATAACTGGTCTATTAATGTACCGTGTATGGTTTTGCTGCCTGCCAGGCGCTGCCGCTCAAGCCTTCAAAGGCTTTGGCAGGCCTGTATGAATGTACTGTTTTAATTATTGGCAGTAAAGGTATTATTATTATTATTATTATTATTATTATTATTATTATTATTATTATTATTATTGTCTTAGACATCAAAACCTCAGAGAAAAAAGTAGTAAGCCTCAGAGGGCCGTAAATAATTTAATAAAGTAGCTTTTATACAGCCAGTTTCGTTTCTCAGGAGGATACTGTATCGTGACGTCACGCCATTGCACGTGGTCGCGTGGGAGCAGGACATTGCGATGCTTTCACGCGTAAGCCCTCGGAAACCTGTCCGTCTGCATGATGCGATGCGCTCCGCACGTGCGGTCCTATGGTTGGTACATGAGAATGCCTTATGTGACTGCGTATGGCTACTTAGATTTGTGATCATGACTACGTACAGTGAACACTGAAGAGGCGTTAAGGGTAATCAAGGTCAACGAAATAATAATATTAATTACTATGAAATTAATTAAGCCTAAATACGACTCCTTAAGCCTAATGAAGGTATAATGAAGTTCACGCGGGTATAATGAATCCTATTGGAGATTAACCACGATGAAATTACTTGAGCGTAATCACTATTAAGGTTAGGTAATTAAGAACAGTGAGGCTAATTAAAAAGTAAGTTAGGTAAATATAATTCGCAAATGAAATGTAATTACTAGTATATTATTATTAATAGTAATGTAATTACTATTAATTATTAGGCATACTCAAGAGTAATTAGGGATACTTAAGATTCTGCTACTTGTTGTGATGTCGATGTAGTGGCACATAGCATACGACCGAACGAACCGGAGAGAGTGTCAAAACGTTGCATTGATTGATTGATTGATTGATTGATTGATTGATTGATTGATTGATTGATTGATTGATTGATTGATTGATTGATTGATTGATTGATTGATTGAAAATTTTATTATTTCACCGAGCTGGGGTGCCCGCCTCTTAACCTACACGTAGGTAGGGGGGGGGGGGGAGAGGACGAGCAGTCTAAGACAGGGAGAAAAATCATGGAATGGGTAGGGATCCAATGCGACAGGGGTGCCCCGACTGACAAGAAGGACATTCCGTTGGACGTGCGTAAACGCTTCCGAATCGCCCCCCCGTACCGAAAATTATGCATCCTATCTACAACGAAGAGAGGAGAGCTCACAGGGCTAAGGCTCTAGTAAATAAACTTAAAAACACACCGGCGCATAAAGTAGCGTACGTGGATGCCGCTTGCGGCAGAGACGGGGCTGTGGTGTCGACGGTGGTTGATGGCGACAGATGCGTTAAGATAGCGTGCTCCAAGTGCACGAGGGACGCCTGTACAGCCGAGGAGGTTGCAGTAGCGCTCACTTGTGCGGGTACAAAAGCGGGAGTAATATTATGCGACAACCAATTAGCTATCCGAAATTTTAACAAAGGGAGAATCTCGTAAGAGGCCCTTCAAAACATTGCAATATCCTGCTACCACGTGAATGTCGTTACGTTATGACACAGTATCCTCCTGGGAAATGAAACCGCAACTGACCGCAGGAAAGCTGTTATGCTAAGTTATTCATGACCATCTGAGACTTGTCACTATTTTTTCTAGAGTTCAAAGCACAAGACCTTCAGTTAACGATAAAAATGTATCGTCAACATCATGTCAGTATCCTTTAAACACAAAACAAAAAGTTATTCTGTGCTAACCACTGTTTTGTTTGTTATTCTTTGGTTAATGTACTATCGTAGACGGGTGAAACCCGAAACAGAAATCGTTCTTTCGTTACAGCTTTCGCCACCCCTTGTAATTTTCATATGACTTCGGTTTTACAGTTTGGGGCCAACTTTACTATAGGCGCGGTCAGTTGGAAAACTCCCTCGGAGAGATCGCCAAGCCAGTCGCCTATCCGAAGGTGTTGCTATCATCAACATAATCATAATCATCATCAGCCTATCTTATGTGTACTGCAGGACGAAGGCCTCTCCCTGCGATCTCAAATTACCCCTGTCCTGCGCCAACCGATTACAACTAGTAACCGCGAATTTCCCAATTTCATTGCCCCACCTAGTCTTCTGTCGTCCTGGACTGCGCTTCCCTTCTCTTAGTACACATTCTGTAACCCTAATGGTCGAACGGTTATCTAACCTACGCATTACATGACCTGCCCAGCGCCATTTTCTTTCTCCTAATGTCTATTAGAATATCGTCTATACCCGTTTGCTCTCTGATCCATACCGCTCTCTTTCTGTCTCTTAAAGTTATGCCTATCATTCTTCGCTCCATCGCACTTTGCGCGGTCCTTAACTTGTTCTCTAGCTTCTTTGTCAGTCTCCCAGTCTCTGCCGCATATGTCAGAACCGGTAAGATGCACTGACTGTATACTTTCCTCTTCAATGACAATGGTAAGCTTCCAGTCAGCAGCTGACAATGTCTGCCGTATGTGCACCAACCCATTTTTATTCTTCTATGAATTTCCTTCTCATGATCAGGGTTCCCTGTGATTAATTAGCCTAGGTAAACGTACTCCTTCACGGACTCTAGAGGCTGACTGGCCATCTTGAACTCTTGTTCCCTTGCCCGGTTATTCATCACTATCTTTGTTCTTCTGCAGATATTACACTCTCTCTGTTAAGGCCCTCGATCATTTGTTGTAACTGTTTGCAGTGTTGCTGAATAGAACAATGTCATCAGCAAACCGAAGGTTGCTGAAGTATTCGCCGTCGATCCCTACTTCTAAGTCTTCGCAGTTTAATAGCTGGAATACTTCTTCCAAGCACGCAGTGAATAGCATTGGAGAGATTGTGTCTCCTTGTCTGACCCCATTCTTTATAGGTAGCTTCCTACTTTTCTTGCTAGCATATATATATATATATATATATATATTTATATACTTGCAACCAGGTCACGTGAAACCATCCACGCCGCAGACTACGCGCTCTTTCTGCTTCGTTAGCTAACATACCGGGTGTTTCAGCGAACAATTTCAAAATTTTTACATATTTCCTGTGGCAGCACAATTCTAGTCCATGAGCTGGTCTACTCGAAGCGGCGGACATTACATCCACAAGAAGTTGGAATTCATAATCGTCTAATCAACAAAAACTCACTAAGTTTTTAACTAATTACCTTATGGCACATATTGCAATTTACAAATTCTAGCGGGTGAGACTGCAAGACATATTTGTGGATGACACCATTTACGAGATACGCGCCGTCAAACTTGCGGTAAAAATGCACTGTCGTTCCACTTATAATCTTAAGTAAACGTCGTTTTATGAATTGAAGTACAAAAGTAACTGGAACGCCAATGCATTTCTTCGCAAAGTTTTCGGAAATTAATATCTCGAAACTGGTGTCAGCCTGAGAATTCGTTCCAAGTGGATCTGCCTAGCAAACTCCTCGGCTAGAATTGGTAAATTCCAATATGTGCCATAAGGTAATTAGTTAAAAACTCAATTAGTGAACTTTTCTTTAATTAGTCGATTATGCATGTCAATTCTTGGGCAAGCATTATCCCCCTCTTCGAGTAGACCTGCTGATGGACTAGAATTGTTACCTTCGAGATGTCAGATAAACTTCGGGAAAGAAATGATGATGATTATGATGTGGCTTTGACCTTTGTTTCGGGTGGGCGCAAGTTTTGCATCCTAGCCGGAAACCTTTGAGATGTCAGCGTCGCCTATTGGAAAAGTCGGGAGATAGCCGCGACGATGACATATGGCCTCTGAGATTGGAAGATCTCGCAGGCCAACTAAAACTGTAATAAACGTGCGCTGCTTAGCGCATAGCGTACGCTATACTGTCTTATGTCGAGGTGTAGTGGGCCAGGCTGTAGCAGCATCGGAAAAAAATTACCGCAGAAACTCCATTAGCGTTGTCTTAAGTATGCGTAAGCATTGTGCCACCTGCTTATCTCCATGCAGCCCGGTGTCATTATCAATCTAATCAAACTTGATCCGACCAATATAAACTCGTATCAACCCCTTTCGTTCGTTATCTACCTTATCGAAATAGGTCCTACCCTTATCAACCCTTTTCAGTTGTTATCAATCTTATCAGACTCGATCCGACCCTTGTCTGTCGTTATCAAACTTATCGCAATCGATCCGATCTATATCAACCGTTATCTTTCCTTATCAACCTTATCAGACTTGATCTCACCCTTAACAACCCTCACCGGTCCTTATAAACCTTATCAGAACTGAGCCGAAGATTATAAGCCCTTATCGCTCTTTAGCACCTTATCCGTCTGCGTCGAACTATTATCAACCGTGATGAGTCCCATATAACCCTTGGTCACTCCTTATCATCCTTATCAACTCACTGGCTCTGACCTGTCAGTGTTGCGCGACGCGAAGTGTATAAGTCCTCAGAGATCGGTGGCATCTCTATCAACGCCCCATCGGAAGGCGCTTCCCTCGACCACCGAAACGCATCGGGAATGTGCCAGGCTTAGCATTAAAATTTCCCAAATTGAAAGTTTCCTAACGTCTATACAATGCTCCAATTCGGCTCTATGTGTGGTCCTAGAGATAGCTTTTATTCCAACACCACCAAATCACCAAGAAAGCTTTCATGCAAACTGTTCTTATTCGACATTTGTTTCACCGCAGGAGCTATGGCGCTTCAAAGTAGCGTGGGGCCTGACGAACCAACCGACTGAGATATCTTTCCGGGCAACATCCAAGGGTCACGAGTTCAAATCACATGTTCTCTTCCTTTTTTTTTTTCCCCTTCCTTTTTTTCTTTTTTCTTCACCCTTTTTAATGTCTTTTCTTTTAGTTTATCACTGTACGGGAACCCTCCTAAAGATATATATATATATATATATATCCTAAATTATGTATGGCCACACATGTGCAGGTCATAAATACCAGGTTCTCTAGCCGAGTGCCATCCGTGCGGTATAACCGAGCTCAGATTGGTCCACCTTGACTGATCAAATAAGGCACCACTGTAGGTTAAATGGGGCGTACAACTCCTGTGGGACCCGCCGTGGTTGCTCAGTGGCTATGGTGTTAGACTGCTGAGCACGAGGTCGCGGGATCGTACCCCGGCCACGGCGGCCGCATTTCGATGGGGCGAAATGCGAAAACACCCGTGTACTTAGATTTAGGTGCACGTTAAAAGAACCCCAGGTGGTCGAAATTTCCGGAGTCCTCCACTACGGCGTGCCTCATAATCAGAAAGTGGTTTTGGCACGTAAAACCCCATAATTTAATTTTTAATTTAACTCCTGCGGGGGCGGTAGAGTATCCGCCTCCCGTGCAAGAGGACCGTGGTTCAAATCCCGGTGCCGCGCAATTCTCCACCGGAAAATACAAAAAAAAAACCGTGTCTTGAGAAAATTGCACAAACAAGCCTGGAGTGCGGCCTGATCCCGGTGACCAGAACCGGTAACGCACTCTCTCACCAGAGCAGGATTGGCCACCCTGGTGCAGTACTTGGCCACAACCTCCTATATGAATACAACAATCAAACCCCGGCCCTCAGTCTCCAGCAGCCGCGAAGCAACTGACCACGGCGGCGGTCAGATCTGTGACGCAGCAGAGGGTGCTAAGAATACCTGGCTCCGGACAGGCCGCCATTGGAATCTGAACCTGGCAACGTTTAACGTTAGAACGTTATCTAGTGAGGCGAGTCTAGCAGTGTTATTGGAGGAATTAGAGGGTAGTAAATGGGATATAATAGGGCTCAGTGAGGTTAGGAGGACAAAAGAAGCATATACAGTGCTAAAAAGCGGGCACGTACTGTGCTACCGGGGCTTAGCGGAGAGACGAGAACCAAATTCAACTTGGCCCATCCCTTTATCACGCCCAAATTTATGCTGATACCACTTCCAATTTCAAGTTGGCCACCCCAACCCTTTTTATAAAAACCTACGTATTCATGTAGGAAATGCGTCAAGTTTTTTGGCGTTACAGACCCGATTTTGCACGATTTTGCTACCAAATTGCTGGGGGTACTCGCAAAGAAGGCTGCGCATTAAAAGCAACTGCACCGAACAAGCGACGCCATATGGTGATCCTAAATACTGACGGCTAGCCAAGCTAGCTTCTCTGTAGAGCGATTGGGGCAGACACAGCACGGGACATTTATTCAAATGGTTTCATACCACTTGGCTGTAGGGATCACGTTAACAGTAGCTATTTATCCACACACTGTACATCTTCTCCTAGTTGGTGCATTTCTTATTTGGATGAATCTTTAGAAATAATTAACGTTCGGGCAGCGACTCAGATTAGCAGACCCTTTGTTCCGCACGAATGTTGCATAAGAATGGCACTGGCCACCGAGTGGCATTGTGGCTTGGGTGGACCTGATTCGCTCGGAGTATGTGCCATTAAGGACAGGTGAAAGTCGAAGAAAACGGACCTTCCAGAAGAACTCAATAAGAATAGCCATTTTGTTCTCCCTGGATCCACACTACAAAGCACGAAAGCTTTTTTTTTTCTTTTTTTGCACAACACAAAGCTATGCGCAAACTTCTAGTTATGATGTCGAATGAATAAAATCTGCATAAATGCGATGACTTAACAAATGAACACGACACTGCTATGTTTTAGGAAGGAAAAATAGAAAACATTTCAAGAGAACCACTGGAAAACCAGAACCGAAAGTAAATCACGAGTTTTGTGGGTCTGCCATCTGGTGGGAGACTATAAAACTAAGTCCTATGCGGCTTTTAAAAAAGGCGCCGCTGAAAAACCAGAACCGAAAGCAAACGTTGTGTTTTGTGTTTCTGCCATCTAGTGAAAGACTACAAAACTAGGTCCTATGCGGCTTAAAAAAAAAACTGCGAAGTGGGAATCGAACCGTGGCCACCGCGACTAAAGGTGCGCGCGATTCTGCCACTCGGCCACGGCGTCCGATTTTTTTTTTTCTTTATAACATGGAACAGAAAACTGAAGGTGTATTACAAAGTGGACACAACTACACACTTAAAACTCAGGCAAACACACACATGCATTCAACAAGTGCATCCAGTCTGGCGGAGGTTCCTGCGCAGCGTAGACACTTCTTACATAAGTAGCACTTTCGCGAAAGAAGGACTTTGTAGATCGCGGGCTTTCGGCATGGCGGTCACACAGTCTACTTCTCCATAGGCTATGTAAACCAAGTTCTATGAACATGTCATAGGAAGGACCACCCGTAACCTTAAACGGTAGAAACATAATTGTATATGGAGTCATGTCAATGTCCTTTTTAAGCGTCCGTTGGAGAATGTTCCAAAAGAATACAGCGTCCCTACAGTCTATCAAGCAGTGATCTATGGTTTCGGCACGTGGACAGAGCCGACAGTTTGTTGACCACGGCACAAAGCAACCCCTCGAATTCAACCAAGTCTTAACAGGGAGTGTTTCCGAATGTAATTTAACGAAAAATGTTTTTACTCCAGGAGGTACACACATTTTTCGGACGCGCTTAAGTACATCCTGATAAGGTCGGCTTAAATAAGGTGCACGATACAAAGGATCTGGGAAAATAGAGTCCACCAGTGCCGCAAAAATTGCTTTTCGACTCGTAGTGAACACGTACTCCAGGCTGAATTTAACTTTCAAGAAAAGAAATGTGTCAACAACCTCCTTAAGAAAGCCCCAAGGAGCCTGTGGGACATCTTTGGCATTTGATGACACTACTATATTAGGAATATAATGAACTAAACGGAGTTGCAACGTTTCACGCAAGATTGGATGGTCATTGTCTCGAAAGAAAAACAGGCGTGAGACTGTTTGCCTGATGAAGAGGTGGACTAATCCTAGACCACCACGTTCAAGAGGGAGGAACAGATTGTCGCGCCGCATCGATTCACAACTGGAACTCCAAATAAATGTTGCAAATACGCGATGCAGTGCCTGAAGGCGAAGTCGTGAGCAGTGCAGTACTTGCAGCACATACAGAAGACGGGAAGCTAAGAAAACGTTACACACTTCAGCACGAAAGAACATTGACAAATTACGCCCTCGCCATGAATTCACTTTACGTTGAACTTTGCCAACTTCTCCCGACCAATGAGCGTTGCTATTTCTATACTGTGAGAGAGGCACACCTAAATAACGCAGATCTTCTTTCCATTGAATGCCTGCGTAATGTGATGACATTGTGGCCCATAATCCAAACTAAAAACCTGAACTTTTTTCAAAGTTAACGCTTGCACCAGAAGCCGCACAAAATTCTTCTGTAATTGCAAGAGCAGTCTTCACACTCTCTTTATCTGTACAAAAAAAGGCCACGTCGTCTGAATACGCAAGAACCCGAACCTCATTAGTCAGTAATTTAAACCCTTGGAAATTTTGTTCTTTAACAATGCTCATACAAAGTGGTTCTAAATACAAGCAGAACAGAATCGGTGACAAAGGGCATCCTTGGCGTACTGATGATGCAAGCCTAATCGAATCGGAGAGAGAGCCATTCACTATGAGCCTCGTTGAACCATTAGCATAACATATCCTGACACCTCTAAGGAGCAGGGACCCGATATTTATATGCTCTAGTACAGTAAACAGGAATGAGTGATTTACCCTGTCGAACGCCTTAGCCAGATCTAGCTGTACCATTGCCACCTGTCCAAACCCCTCAGCTACACACTCTAGCACCGATCTCGCAACATGAATGTTCGTCTGAATGGACCGGCCCCTGATGCTACATGTTTGATGATCACCGACCACAGATCTTATTACAACTTGCAAACGGTTAGCTAATACCTTGGCAAAAATTTTATAACCAACATTGCATAAGGAGATAGGCCGATATCCGTCAACTTTTTGCAATTTAGTCTCATCATCGCTTTTGGCTATAAGGACGGTGTGTCCTTCGTACATTTTGGCGGTTAGGTACCCTACTTCCAAGGCCTCACGGTACACCTGAAGTAATAATGGTGATAAGAGGGAACGAAAACACTGATAAAATTCGGCAGTAAGGCCATCGGGGCCGGGCGTCTTGCCCTTCGCTAACGAATTGATGCATGCAGTTACCTCATTAATATCAATGTTTTCATTTGTATAATTATAATCATCCTGATTTACCTGGGGCAGCAACGATACAATTTTTTTGGCAGCATTTGTATCCAATGGCTTATGGTCTCGAAATAGTTTTTGATAATGCTCGAAAAACGCTTTAGTTATTAGAGTAGGATCATTAACAATGATTCCACCATAGTCTATATCTAGTATTTGTTTCGACAGCGCGTGTCGGCGTTCATCACCAAGGGCCCTACTGCAAGGCTGTTCTTCCATGAAACGCTGCTCTCGCGCACGCACTAGTGCACCTCTGTATTTTTCTGCGTTCAAAGTTTGTAACTGTGCCTTGACCTTATAAATATCATCAATATATTGACCCGGATGTAGGCATTCAAGCTCATGCAATTCACTCAGAAGTTTATACAATGCTTTGTAATTATTCTTTTTTTCAAAGGCCAATATTGATGATTCCTCGATAGCTATCATTTTAACTTCCTGTTTGAATAATTCCCACACAGCAAAGAGTGGCAAGTCCTTGCGGCATGACACATGAGCTATAAGCTCAGTAACACGATTTAAGAAACACTCACGCGAAAGTAATTGGTTATTAAACTTCCACAGCTCCCAGCACATACACCGACTTTGATACCGACGGCTGCCAAACGATGCTGAGACTAGGCAATGGTCACTAAAGAATATAGGGTGCACAGTGTAACCATAAAAAAATTGGGGGACGCTTAAGCTTCGCCTTCAAGAGTGGAACGCGACAGCGTTCCCGTAGACCCGCCAAGGAGTGCAAGACAATGGGCTACGGCGCAGATACGCGCCCCGCATCGGACGCGGTGAGCGTCGAGCAACGCAGCGTTCGGCGCGGCAACGAAATGTGCGCCTGAGCACGCGACGCGACGCACGCCAGGGCCTTAGAAACAGCTCGTTTCTAAGGCAACACCGCATTCACTCGAGGCGCTTTTGTACCGCTTTGAAGCATGGAACGTAATGAAAGATTTAGTCGGTCCACATCAAACGTGCGGAATAAAAGGAAGGACAATTATGACAAATATACACATAGCACGATCAATCCTTGAATGCTGTGACGCAATGCAACTAAGTGTTGCTATGCTGCAAGTTGACCTTGAGAAGGCATTCGACCGCGTGCCACACGATCTGCTTCTATGTATGCTTGAATATGTGAATGTAGGCGATGTGATCAGCGAGGGTGTGCGGATGGCTTACGCCGGATGTACGACGAGATTGATAATAAACAAATCAGTAGGTGAATACATACCAGTACAGCGCTCGGTCAGACAAGGGTGCCCATTATCACCGCTTCTTTTTTGCATATATATTGAGCCCTTTTGTCTAAGCGTAATTAGGAACAACGCGATACGTGGATTTCAGTTACATCAAGCCGAGGTAAGCCTTCTTGCTTACGCTGATGACATTGCAGTTTTCTGTGTTGATCATGAAAGTATAATGCATACCGTCAATGCTGTTAAAAGTTTCTGTCAAGCAAGTGGTAGTGCAGTAAACTGGGACAAGTGCGTTGGGTTCTGGCATGGGGAATGGGACGTCGCACCAAGGATGTTTTTGAACATTAAATGGCAAGAAACACCGACAGAATACCTAGGAGTACCCCTACAGTGCTATTCTGACAATGAGCCTTATTGGAAAAAACAAACAGAGGTGTTACGTGAAAATGCACAAAAGTGGAAAGGATGGGATAAGTCGATTTTCGCACGGGCCACGACGTGCAACCTATTTCTTGTAAGCAAGCTATGGTATGTAATGTAAGTTTTGCATTGCAGCAGGTTAAATGTACAAAAAATGCACAGAGTGTTCGCGGTCTTTATCTGGAGCTCTCTATGGGAAAAAACGAGCCGAACAAATCTGTTTAAAAGAGGGGGTGATGGTGGGCTTGGTCTAGTGCATCTGTATGTGAGACAACTCGTCAGTCGATTTGCTTTTCTTAGAGATGTAGATCATACCTTTCTCAGAACTATGATTCAACTGAGGCTGGGTAAAGTGCTACCAGAGTTTGTTGTGTCTTCGGTTTGTCAGCAAGGACCAGTACGTGGATATCTAAAAGAAGTGGTGTCATCTTTCCGCTTCTTATCGGTGCGTTTTTCTTTGCAATATTTGACAGATGTGTCACGCAAAAAACTGTGCAAGGACCTTGTGGATGTGTTATTTCCTGTGCCATTGTATCGTGAATTATACTGTGCAGGCAAAGGAAAAGATGTTTTGAAACGCGTTAAAAAAATGCTAGTGGCGCCAGGGGTTAAAACCTTTTTTTTTTTTAAGCTGCACACAGGAACCTTACCTGTTAAAACATGGTTAGAAGAAAAGGGTTTATTTGTTCCGTGGGGTACTCATTGTTTGTTATGCAAAAAACCAGAGACAATTGAACATGTGTTTATAGATTGCTGGGGTGGAGTGTTCTTCTGGGACATCTTACAGAGAACCTTGAAAAAAGAGTTGCCATTAAGTCCGCACGGAATCCGTTATCTCACGGTCGAAAACGACGATGGTGTGCCTTTCGATCTGGTTATGCTCCTGGGCCTGCACAGTATATGGCGAACTCGGACGGCTGTACACAATGCGGATATTGACGCTAGACCGGTTCGCGAATATTTTTGCGAATCGGTGTCCCATTTTGTCGAAGTGCAGAAGGTGCAGTCGTATGTACCAGAGTGGGTTCCAAGATTAGAAATGTTGTTGCAGATGCCGAAATACTGATGGCTTGTAGTCAGCAAACAGCTGACGGTTCTCGGCACTATTATCTTGTTAATCTGTTCTTCTGATCTCGTAAACTCTGTGAAAAGCGAGGCAATAAAGAAAAAAAAACTCGTGGCTCAGCGGTAGCGTCTCCGTCTCACACTCCGGAGACCCTGGTTCGATTACCACCCGGCCCATCTTGCAAGTTGTTTTTTATTCATGAAGTGCCTGCTGGGATTTATTGTTCACGGCCAACGCCGCCGACGCCGACACCGACGACACCGGCTTTTCTGCGACACGAGCTCCTTAACGCTGTCGCGTTAATAAGAGGTAGTGCGCTAAGTGAAATGTAAATTCGATCAAGCCTTGCATGCGAGGTGCCCTGGAAGTGCGTATATCGACATCCTGCCTTTTCATTTTCCCCAATGTCCACAAGCTGATAATCACATATCAGGCGTTGCAACGCATCACTACTTGTATCATGTCTCAGCTTCAGTGACGTACGATCTTGCGCGTTACATACACAATTAAAGTCACCAAAGAGGACCAATGCACGATCAGTACAGAAATGATGTTCTAGACATAAGAAGAAACACTCCCGTTCACGTAACTTGTTCGGGGCATAAACACACACAAATCTAAAGCTCATACCACTGATGTCCATATCGCAACAGATTAGGCGCCCTTCCCTATCTGTAGACAAATGTAGCAAATCACATGGTAAATGTTTTCTAACAAATAACATACAGCCTGCGGAAACGCCGACTGCATGGCTGACACAAACATTATAGTCGGATAGGAATGGAGATAGGGCTACTTCTGTGTTTTCGTCGGATTCAATCTTTGTTTCTTGGATAGCACCAATATCTAATTTTCTATTGCGTAACGAATGAAGAAGCTGTACTTGCCGTCGCTTACTTCGTAAGCCACGGACATTTAAAGTACCAAAATGGAAGGGAAGAGCGCCCGCCATGATTACCTATGTAGGCGCAGCGTCTAAACACTGCTCCAGAGGTGCACCACTCCCTTCTTGATGAGGTGATGCACTATGGACCTTCTGGTGCACGTTAACACAAGGGACATCTGCAGGAGTAGGCGTTCCCCGGAGCGGTTTTGTCAACTTTGACACCTTGGGAACGCGAGCCTCTTTTCCCGAGGGCGATGGATTGTCAGATGGCGCTGGACGCTTCTTAGCGGCCTCGCACATCGATCCAGATTCCACTGACGGTGGGCGACATACAGTTTCTCACTACATTACCTAGAGGGAAATCTGGCGCTGCTGCGCTGTGGTATGCATGGGAATGCCGGTATATTGTGGATTCGGATTGGCATCGTTCTCGTAGAGACAGGACACCTTGAAGACGCGCTTGGCAAGTACCGTTCCGTCTGTCACAATGATTCATTTTCTACTAGAACAGCACGTAAAAAGCTGTTTTAGCTTTATTATTACGCGAAAACATGTTTTGTTGAACTATGAGAACTTGTTATTGTGTGTACGACTACATGTTACGTAAAAAGTATCAGCGGGCCGCTAAAGTTGGAGGACAGACGACAAGGTTCGCGCTCGCTTTGGAACAGTTGGTCGTCTGTTCTTACTTTTCTTCACTTGGTCATGCATCGTGGGTGAGTAAAGACGTAATATGCGTGAATGGAAACATTTTATGAAGATTTTACTTTGAGAACGCGTTATTTTTGTAGCCATATCCACGTTTTAGACGAAGCCTCTTACAACACCAGCCAACACGAGCCTCGCAGACACATGTCCCGTCATTCCCATGACGGCACGGTGCCCCATTAAGAAACTCCCATAGACGGTGGCGCCAGATTACCCTCTAGGTGTTATAGTGGGAAACTCTATGGTGGGCGATGCTGAACTGGTGGCGATTCTGCCCATGACACAGTTGGTTCGTCGTGAGGCGCCTTTTAGTCTCATCCTCGCTCGCAGGCTTCTGGCTGAGGCTAATGTCAGCCGATGACGGCTTAATGTGTTCTTGTCGATGAGTCTCAAGGAGTGTTTCTCCAGTTGCATCCACAACTTCGCTCACGTCCATGAGATGATCGGTGATGGTATCATCCTCAGCTGGTCTGTTTCCACGAAGCTTGTCAGCGTAGGTTCCGACGCATGCATCTGCAGGGTGACCGTAGCGGTGACAGTTACTGCAGCGTGGTGTTCGACATTGTCGCCGGATATGCCCAACTCTGTTGCACCGGAGGCAAAGTGGTGGTCGGCCAGGTACCAAGATAAGGCACTGGTGGCCGTATATGCTCAACAGATGTGGCAGATTACTGGCAGAAACGCCATCTTTCAATGTGAACGCTACGTCTCGATTAGTCGTTTGCCAGCCCTCCATGCCGTCACACCGCCACATTTCTCTCGTGATGGACTGCACTGTGCCATATGGCTCTAGCGCTTCAACAATCCGTCTCTGTTCGAGGTGTGAGGGAAGCCAAAGAAGCTTCATCTTGATATTGTTGCATTCCGGGTCAATGACAAGGCATTTGAGGCCCTTCACCAACAACTCGCCTTTGTCGACAAGTTTCTGTTTCGCGATGCTATTAACACATGTCGCCAACCACAAATGGCTCATCTGGTATTGTCCAGCGCCGAGTATGTCAGTTGCATTTAGCACTGAAAGGAGAGCATCGCGAAAGTCCGAGGCTCGATACGGCCGCCCTGCCAGGTCAGCATGCAGGAAAACTGAATTAAGAACGGTGTTGCCAGTCGGTAGACGAGGAAGAACGACTTTATAATTACCGGAATCGGTAGATGACGGTGGGTGTGATCCTCGGCCAAGGGCCGATGTGCTGTTTCCAGCGTAGCTCATCGCAAACGTGGCCGTTCGAACAAGCCTCTTCTTCCCTTCGGCCACAGCGTCCGAGGCTACGCCCAGTCGTACGCTCATCCTTCTATAGACACCACGTGAATTTTCACGACAGTGTTACAAAAAACGCTTTCAGGGACAGTGTTACGCCATGTGTGGAGAGTCGAGATAGGCATCAATCGAAAGCTGAGTCTCCGGACTACATACGCTGCAATGGGTATTACGATAGACGCCATAGTTTTATAACCGGCATCGTTCTTGCCTCGAAAATCGAGTACAAATTTTCATCGTTTCCATAGGCTTCCATTGCTAAATCTTTAATCGCTGTGGGAACAAAATTCTTACGTCCCATATAGTGATCACTGCATTTGGCTCGTGTGGATTGTCTTCCAGAACACGTCTGTCACCTGCCTTTTTCGATAATCGACCTGCAGCTTTTGTTATTCGCGAAAAACCTGCTCGTTCCATTGAAAACGCGCTAGCTTCGTGCCGGGGCCGCTTGGGGCGCTGTGGTACGTGGGTGGTTTGTGGTCCGATACGACAGGTGGTTGGTCGTGGCTCGCGGACGCTCCTGTGCACGAGGCTTCAGCGACTTCGTTCGTAGCTAAGTACTCTTTTATCTTTATTAGCTAGTGTTTTGAAGTGTTTTCTTTTGCATGGAGTAGGGGCGCAAATTTTGAATTCTTGGTAGGAGTAGTAAATGTACCGACTTTGTCTAGGTCTGGCGGCTCCCCCGTTAGGCCTAGGTGGTAGGAGGGACCTATTTGATAGGCTTATTTAATTCTTTCAGCTAGCTCTTCGGATTCTTACATGGAGTAGGGAGTGATAATTATTTTTGTTTGGGATAGCGGTCGAGGTCGGCTTTGCGTGAGTGATTTGGCGAACTTGCTCGTTGGGCCTAGGGACGTAGGCCTAGCGATGAAATCGAAGAACGTGAAGGCCGCGGGGGACGGGGAGCAAGTGCAGTGCGACGAGTGCCTGCGATGGTGCTTCCTCGACGAGACTAAATTCCAGAGTTTAGCAGACGCGTAGGTGTCTAGCTTCACGTGCAGGTCGTGCGAGGGCGTCAGGGAAGCCGTTCAAAAACTGGAAGGGAATTGGGCGGCAAAGTTCGAAGAGCTTAAGGCAAACCTGAGGGAGGAGCAGGAGAAGCGGGTAACACTGCAGGCGAAAGTTGAAAATTTCGTCAAGGTGGAGGCGGCCCAGGCCGCGCAGTTAATAAGGACTGTGGCCGAGCTTGAGGAAGAGAAAGAAAGGAGCGCCGAACTGAAAAAGCGGCTCGACGCGCTTGAGACGCGGGCAGCGGAGAATGTCGGGTCAGGACACCAAAGCGGTGGCAAAGACTCAGAAAGTAGGGTAGACCCTACAAGCGAAGTGGGAGGCAGGGAGCCAAAGCAAGCGGTCGCCAGCTCGCCGCCGGTGAATCAGCAGCGCAACACGCCCCGAGTGAGGCGACGCTGCAGCCACAGGAAGCTGGAAAGAGCGGCACCTACCTTGAGGCCGCCAAGCGTAAAAAGCAGGAGCCCAGGGGACAATGCCCTTTGCCGAGTCCGAATAACGCGGAAAAGGACACAGGGAATCAGGGAGAGGTAGGAGAGAGTGAAATGGTGATTATCGCTGGCGACTGAAACATGGCTGGGTGCTCAAAAGCAATTGTGGAGAGGGTGAAAGGCGACAAAAGAGTGGCGGTAGGGACATTTCCAGGACGGACACTGAGTTCTGTCATGGAGCGAGCAAAAGAAAAGCTCACGGAAAATGCCCACGTGCGCAACCTTGTCGTAGTAGCAGGTGGGCTAAATGACGTCCTAAACAGGAAATGGCCAGGACTAACCCAGCGCTTGGCGAAGGGGATGGACGACTTGCGCGAGCTATCCCCTCAGGTGCAGATCGTGGTGTGCACGGTGCCGGAGGTGCCTGTGCGTGATAGTCACGTTCAAAGAGCCGTAATGGCTGCCAATGAGGCAATATGGAAAATGAGCCGAGAGAAGGGCTTCGAGGTTGTCGAAGTAAACAGGGGAGTGAGAAGTTGTGGTGGTTTTAAACGAGATGGGATCCACTTCAATTACAGGCTAGCACGAGAAGTGGGCTGGCGACTTGGTGGTCGCGACGCTGTTGCTTTTTTAGGGGGCTCGCGGGCGCTCAGGAGGTCAGAGTAGGTAGTAATGAAGAAGGTCCCCTAGGGGAACATCAGAAGAGCATCGCCGTCGATAACAGAAAAAGGAGGAAAACAAGAACAAGAGCTCGCCATGCAATAGGCTACATAAACATGCACGGCGGCAGAAGAAAGGAAAAGTGGGCAGAGATTGAGGAGCAGTTACATAGAGAACAAATAGGGGCGTACGCGGTTACAGAAACGCACTTTAGAGACTCAGAAGAGCCGCCAGTTATTGAGAATTATGTATGGGAAGGATGCAACAGAACTAAGTCGGAAAGAAAGGGAGGGGGAGTTGGAATGCTCATCCATCAGGGAGCCAAATGGAAAAGAGTAAATTCACAATGTCAAGAGCATCTTTGGTTATCAGGTACAATGAGTGGGAAAGAAACTTGGCTTGGAGTTACGTATTTGTGGACCGGAAAAAATTGCACAGAGAAGAATAAAGAGTTAGTGGAATGCATAAGCGCTGATATTAAGGGTTTCGGGAATGGTGCTGAGATTGTCCTATTAGGTGACATGAATGCTCACATACAGGATTTAGATGGCTATACCGACAATAACGGGAAGTCAATGCTAGACCTTTGCGAGCAAGATAACCTCGTGATCGTGAATACAGGGCCTAAGTGTGAAGGACAGATCACGTAGAAAGTGGGAAACCGGCAATTCACCATTGATTACTGTCTGATAACAGAAGGAATTCATGATAAGTTGAGGGAAATGGTCATCGATGAGGAAGGGTTTAACAGCATAGGGAGTGACCATAAACGCATCATTGTGAAAATGGGATATGTAGTTGGGAAAGATAGCAAGGAAAGCACAATGGCCAGTCCAAATTTGAACGCTGAACAAATAGCAAATGTAGTCACTAGAGGTGAGGAAGAACTTGGCAAGTGGCCAAGTAAGGAGTGGGAATATGGTGAGTTTCTAAGTGTAATAACGACAGAAATACGTAAAGAGAAGCAACATGTTCGTTGGAAAGGAAAAAAGAAACCGAAAAGCTGGTGGAACAAGGAGATACGAGAAGCGATCGCCGAACGACAGAAAGCATCTCGAGAGCACAGGCAGGCAAAGAAGGCGCAGTTGCCACAGGATGAAGTAACCAGTAAATGGGAAATATACCGGGAGAAAAAGTCTATGGTTCAAATACTGGTGCAAGCAAAATTGAAGGGTGAAAGTGAACGTTGGTTGTCAGAAATACGTGAGAAAAAGAAGGCCGCACCTAGAATATTTTGGAACCACATAAAATTATTAGGCAGGAAGTCAACAACAATACAACAACATATCCTAGAGGAAGATGAAAACAGACCGGAAGGAGAAGCGGCAATAAATTAAATCCGAAAAGCAACAGCCGAATCTTTCCAAGGCAATGACGAGGTTGTATTTGAAGAAAAAAAGAGCATGGAAGAGACCCAAGTGGAAAAGGAGCTGGTGCTGACAAATTTAGACTGGAAGAAAGCGGAAGAGAAAATTCCTAAGCGCACAGCCACAGGGCTAGACGAGGTTCCCGTTAGGCTGATAAATGAACTGGGACGAAAAAGTAAGGAAGCTCTGGTGAAAGCAGTGGAAAAAACTTTAAAAGATAGACGAATACCAGACAGTTGGCGACAAAGTAGAATGAATTTAATTTAAAGGTGAGGGAGAGAAAGACATAATTCACTCGTATAGCCCGTTGACCATTACATCGGTAATATACAGGCTAGCAATGCAGGCAATCAAATTAAAGCTTCAAGCATGGGCAGAGAATAACGGCATTTTGGGAGAGCTTCAGAATGGCTTTAGAATAGGTAGGCGTTTGGATGATAACTTGTTTGTTCTTACTCAGTGTATTGAAATATCAAAAGCAGAAAGCAGACCGTTGTATGTGGCCTTTTTGGACATTACAGGAGCCTACGACAACGTAGACCGCAACATATTGTGGGGTATTCTGGAAGGGGAAGGCTTAGGTAACGATTGTCTACAGATTTTGAGAGAGATTTACCTAGAAAATACCGTTTGCGTTGAATGGGAAGGGATGAGGAGCGCGGAGAAAGTTCATATCAACAAGGGACTGAGGCAGGGGTGCCCTTTATCCCCGCTGCTGTTTATGATGTACATGGTGAGGCCTGGAGAGGGCGCTAGAAGGAAGTAATATCGGGTTTAATCTCTCATACAAACAGGCAGGTACAGTAATAGAGCAGCAACTCCCAGGTTTATTTTATGCGGACGACATTGTGTTGCTCGCTAACAAGCAAAGTGATTTGCAACTCTGGCTAATATCTGTGGACAGGAAGGCAACAATTTAGGTTTGAAATTTAGTGTTAGAAAATCAGGTGTTATGGTATTCAATGAAAACAGTGAACAGGCAGTGGAGATACAGGGCCAAGAAATACCTCGGGTAACAGAATATAAATACCTTGGTATATGGATAAACGAAGGCAATGGATATATGGAAACACAGGAAAAAACCATAACAGTAAAGGGGAAGAGAAATGCAGCCATAATGAAGCACAGAGCGCTATGGGGATACAATAGGTACGAGGTCCTCCGAGGTATACGGAAAGGGGTAATGGTTCCAGGACTTACTTTTGGAAATGCGGTTGTTTGCTTTAAATCAGGGGTACAATCAGGACTCGACGGGAACCAAAGGTCAGTGGGTGGCCTCGCATTGGGCGCTCACGGGAAGACTACAAATGAAGCTGTGCAAGGGGATATGGGCTGGACTAGTTTTGAAGTGAGGGAAGCTCGCAGTAAAATTGAGTATGAAGAACGGCTGAGGAATATGGAAGAAAGTAAATGGGCTGGGAGAGTGTTCATGTATCTGTACAGGCAAAACATTGATTCACAGTGGAGGAAAAGAACTAGGAAGCTTACCAGCAAGTATGCTGCTTGTGGGGTGGGCAACACAGCAACAAAGACGGTCAAGCGGAAAGTCAGAGAGGCTGAATTAATCTCATGGGTGGCGGCAATAGAAAAGAAAGCTGCCATGAGTAACTACTTAGGAGGAAAAAACGAAATCAGGAAAGAAACCATTTATGATAACTCAAAGGGAAGCTCATTACTTTTCGTAGCGAGATCGGGATGCCTTAGAACACGCACCTATAAAGCGAGATATAAGAAGGAAGAAGAAGCATGTGCTTGCTGCGGTAAAGCTAGGGAAACGACGGAGCATATTTTATTAGAATGTGAAGACGTCTACCCAGCGGTCGATTTAGGCACCACTGGCCTCCTTTGAAGCCCTTGGGTTCAGCGGGAGCAGTGGTAAAGCAAACAGGTCCGCAATAGATATTAGTAAGAGGCGATTGGAGGATTGGTGGAAGAAAAGTAGGGAAACGACAAAAGACGGAGACGTACAAAAGCACAGTTCGCAATAGGGGATCAGAAAATTTGGACGTGGTAGTTCATAGTGTTTTTTTTTTTCATTGGTTAACCTAGGTAAGATATTAGGCAGCATAGTAGCAAGAGCTTGGTGGCGCAACCCACCGGCCCGTTCCAAAGGGGACGCTCATAACATCCATCCATCCACTAAAGCTGGATATGTACGCTGTATGTGTGATTCGAAAGGATATGCGCACTTTTCGCTTCAATTTTAGCCTACTATTTACCTACCTCCGGCATCGGCCGACGAAAGAGGTTATTTTTGCCCATGGACACGACAAATGCATTGCGGGGTAGATGTATACAGCTTCACTGTTAAAGAAAAAGAAAAGAAAGAAAGAACCAGAAAGTTCGGCTTCGCGCATAGCGTTCGCCGCAAGCAATCCCTGGTAAATATTATGGCTGCATAAGAAGCAGTTGTCGGGAAGCGGCAACGGTAGCATACGAAGCAGGGACTGACGTAACTACACATTCATATGTAGTAGAAGAACCCGCCTAGCAACTGAATTCATTTGTATCGTGATAGTGCTATGGAAAATCTATGCATAGTTAAGGCCCCCGAAGAACAGCGTGAACACGATAAGTGGCGACGGGAACGCCAACATCCGTGTGCACAACGGCGTCGCGTTCAGGCTAGCCAGGACGCAACGTTTCCTGGCCAAAGCAAGCCACACATACTTATCACGCACCCGCCGTGGCTGCTTAGTGGGTATGGTGTTGGGCTGCTAAGCACGAGGTCGCGGGATCGAATCCCGGCCACGGCGGCCGCATTTCAATGGGGGCGAAATGCGAAAACACCCGTGTACTTGGATTTAGGTGAACTTTAAATAACCTCAGGTGGTCAAAATTTCCGGAGTCCCCCACTACGATGTGCCTCAAAATCGGATTGTGGTTTTGGCGCGTAAAACCACATAATGTAATAATAGCTTGATAATTTAACTTAGGACACCTGAAGAGCAGCGCGAATACAATGAGCGATCAAAGGAACACCACGTAAATAAGCACAACCGCGTCGTGATCAGGCTCGACAGGGCCCAGTTCAAGGCTACGTCGCATTGGTCTATCGGATCAGGTGATACCACAGCTTTGCTGGCCAACCAACTTCACGGCGTGGAGCGGACCCCATGTTTTACAGCGAACCTTGTGGGGATGCGCGACTCTCACGCGTCCCCTGATATGTTGTTTTCCCACATAGCTTCCGTCTCCTGTAGTCCGGCTTCGCCGCCTGGCTTGGTGCCAGATTCAGTCGGTCTGGTTGAAGCGCATTGCGAGAGATGGCGCGAGTGTGGCTCTGCTAACGCCACCTAACAGCAGGGTTACTTGGGTGCAAAACGGAGAAGGCTCCTACTTTTTTGCTCGGGCTCGGCAAGCGGCACGGACGTTCTGCGCCGATCCATGCTTCTGCGAGACCATCTCGCGAGGCCTTCCCCGGAATGGACGAACATGATCGTTCGAACGCGCCACCGTTCGCGTGACCGTACGCGCGAACGACCATGCAGGCGTTGGTGTCCAGCATGAGGCGAACATATTCGCTCGTTATCCGGTCGCGGTGAGTCGGACTTCCGCGATTTGTCACGCGCCCATTGGCATGTTTTGTGGATAGCAACTCGGCTAGCAGGCATTATCCTATGAAAGGTGCAATAAATGGCCTTGTGATTGTTTGCACTACTGTGTTGTCGTTCCTTTGTCCCAAGAGCACGGGTGAGAAGCCCACAACTTATATACTTCTAACCCCCAATGCATGCGTTGTGTCCGTGGGCAAAAGTTTGGGCCGATCACGGAGGTAGTGCAATAGCAGGTCGACCCGCGGTGGAGGTGAAGCAGGCTTCAAGCACTCCACCACCACCAATAATAATAATAATAATAATAATAATAATAATAATAATAATAATAATAATAATAATAATAATAATAATAATAATAATAATAAATCTTTTATTGCACATAACGTATACAGGGCAATGAAACGGGCCTGTCAAAGCCTCTAGTGGCTTGAGGGACTTGGCCCGGCAAAGTCGGCAGATGGACGTGCAGTAAAGCACATCGCAGAAGCATGGATCTCGCAGCATGATCTCGCAGAAGCATGGATCGGTGCAGAACGTCCGTGCCGCTTGCCGAGCCCGAGCCAAAAAGGAGGAGCCTTCTCCGTTTTGCACCCAAGTAACCCTGCTGTTAGGTGGCGTTAACATATAAAGCTAATAATAATAATAGTAATAATAATGAATGCAATAAATAAATCAAGATGCATTGTTTCAAGTCGTTGGGTATACCGTAACCACTGTGAACAGTACGTAGACTCACGAACAGTAGGTATTGCCATATATGCAAAGGACAAAATGTACGTACGACTATATACTCTAGACTCGGAAGAGGACAATGCCACCGTCTGGGATATCTGTGCCGTGCAAACGAAAGACGGAATTGTGCTATCCACTTCGTATATATCTCCAGGCACACCCAAGTGTGATATAGAGAAGTTCATGACCACGCACTTTGCATGGTTTAGCCATGATGACACGACCCCTGTGATCATCGTTGGAGACTTCAACGTGGACAGTTCCAAACCAGACAATATATGGTTCGCTCAGTTTGTGTTAGAAGAGTTTGGTTTTAAGTGCCACAGCAATCCAAGTCACTCAACTACTCGACAACGGTCGTGTATAGATTTAACTTTGTCCAAGAATCTGTCTAAGCGTGTAAACGAACGAATCAGTGTATATCACAGTAATCACTAAGTTATGATCGCTATACCATGACCAAATGATGGAAATAAATACACGTGCCCTTGTCTAAGCCTGTGAGATGTGCTACAGCTCCGCTGGCCATCCACCTTCACAGAGTGGGATTGCTCCTCAACTTTTTATACATTAATTTCTTTAGAGCTATTCGTCCTAAGTGACTGACAGTCCGACGGGTTTCCTCGTTAGGAAGGCCTATAAGTGCTTGCGTATTTAAAAGCTTTCCTGGAACGGCACATCGCCCGCCGAACGCTGTGCCATCTAAAATCACCGCGTTTCATTCGAATGCAATCGTACGTGCCTTCTTTTCATTTTTATTCTTCTTGAATGTTTCTCGCTCATTCTAGATTTCTCGGAAGTTTCATAACGCTTGTTTACGCAAACAGAACATTTGAAGTTAATGCAAACACGACAAAAATATGGTAATGTGCGTGCCTGGGTGATCTAAAACGGCAGTTGGCGAAACATTTATGTTGGTTCCTCCACATTAGTACTCAACTAGTTGCGTCGTTTTTAACGCCTGCCGCCCTTAAACTGTCCAAATTACGTTCGTATCGAACGCACACTTTATTTGTTTACTAATCGCGAAGGCTGGCGTGCAAGCCATAATAACAATAAGGAAAATCCCCAGATAATCCACAGTTTACTTATTGTAGCGTTCATTTTTAGTTAAGCATAAACACCATACCTACGCAGCACTTGGAACTCTGAGCACTTTGAAAACATCAGCCCTGGACCGCGCGTCGTGAACTCCTCATGCCCACAACGTTTCACATATGTGCTCCTTGAGCGAGAAAGTTAATGTGCTCGCGGCAGAGTGGCACATTCCACTCGCAGTAAGCACTATTAATCGAATTCTGAGAGCTGGAGGTGTTCTGAAAAGGCAGCGGCGGTTAGCGCGAGTTGAATGCCGGAAACAACAGACGATGAAGCAGACCACACGCTTCACCTTTAAGAATGGAACGGGATCGCATTCAAAGATCCCTGACTGCTTCTGACGCTTCCCGGCAACTGGAGCATATGTAACCTTAATGTTTACCGGGAAACGCTAGCCGCGAACACTATGCTCGAAGGCGGGCTTTCTGGTAGAAACGCGGTTTCTTGCGTGCGCCGCGATGCGGCGGAGGCTAGCGCCATCTGGAAGTATTGCAAGGAACCGGGCGCGCCACTCCGTGGCCACCGAGATACTCAGGCGCCGGCGCGCGCAAATGGCGGACGCCGTGGCCGGTCTATGAATGGTAGAAGCGCTAGAAAAGGGGTTTCTTTGAGTTTTCGCGTAACAGAATTATGTTTTCTCGTATATTCAAATTACAATCCGACACTATCATGTCTGTAGGTTATGTACATTACGATTCTTCTACATATTCTAGCTTGAGAAATTCAATTATTTTAGTAGCTTTTAGTATTTTAGTAGGTGGTTCGAAAATGTTTTTTTGCCGAAATGACGTCCGACACCGGATTTTCTGCTACACGGGCCCCTTAACGCTATCGCGTTAAAAGTCACGTCATTTCGATCGCAGCGCTGGGACTTTTTGGGTGACAGTCAGGTTCTCTATGCAGCTAGGGACATGGCTCCGCTACTATTGCTGTGGCTTTGATTAGGTGAGAGAAAAAATTATTTTACGCTGCAATAAGATCCCTTACTGATTTGAAAATGATGCGTGACAGTCCACGATGGGCAATGTGCATGCTGGAGCTTATTTATTCTCAAAGGCGTTATTTTTATTTCTACGCACATATTCCCTCTACATTCACGTTGGAATATAGTGTAATATATCTCCAAAAGTTCGTCATGAGCCGGACACGCACTATACTTCATAATTTACTATTGGTTATACGCCTTTGCATTTCCCCATCGTGATAGGTCGTGAAGCAAGGCGTAGCATGATCTGCCCAGACAAACATGCAGACAAACATGGAGACAAACATGCAGCAATCGCTCGTGTACGTAGATTTAGGTGCACGTTAGATAATGCCAGGTGGTTAAAATTGATCCGGAGCTCCCCACTACGGCGTGCCTCGTAATTAGGTCATGTTTTTAGGACGTACATCCAAAATGTACTGGTCTATTTATTTGTGAACTCTTTATGTAATGATTTTTTTATATACTTATTAAGTATGCCAATCTAAAGGCAAATATTCAAGGTGAGCTGTCCCTGAAATGTTCATACGGACAAATAATGTTTCAGCTAAAGCGTAGCAAGATTTAAAGGGACGCTAAAGTGAAAAATGATTTCTTCTGCATCAGTAAATTACCGTTCTACAACACCAAAAACACCACTTTAACAACGATAAGACGTTTGGTAAGACAGAAAAAGCGCAAGAACGAAATAAGGGTGGCGACGCCTACTTAAGCTCCCGCACCTGGGGGCTGTGATGTCTTGGATTTTGATGGCATCTTCTAGGGCCTACTAATTATATATAGCGGTACAGATTGACTACATTGTGTTCTAAAGGAACCAAATATTAAACATGGCTAGTTTCGGGAACCTTTATTCAGCCAACGCGGCCCAAATGCGAAAACATACTTTGGAATCCCTGACGTCACGCTGACGTCCCGGCGCTGGGGTTTCAGCGCGAAATTCAAATACTGATTCTTGGACCTTCATTTTCTCATCTAATAATCAAACTATTTTTTTTAAATGACTGCCTGCAGGATTCTCAAACAATGCTTCATTAGTTTAAACTGATTTATTGTTTCGCTTTAGTGTCCCTTTAAGAAAGCTTCTTGCGGATTAAAGAAAATTCGTATGTTCTGCTGCGTGAGTTTTCGTGCCATTGCCTGCTGTGTGCCGCAGTCGCAAGGATGGAGCCAGAAATTGTACACAAAGCGTGAAATGACAAATTATGCAATTATTTACTCATTCATCAGTGCATGTAGTTGCCACCCGAGCAGACATTATCATAACTAAAACAATATAAAATATTAAAATGTTAATTACATCGAACACAAATATACTAGTCGCTTTTCCGCATGTCTTCTTAGAGAAAGTTTATTTTTAATGTATTTATTTATCCATATCTTGCATGACATTCATGAAAGCATTGGGTAAGGGGAAGTGTGGTTACATCAACGTAAAACAAGCGTTATTCAACAAAGCAATAGCACGCAACATTCAAATAAAACAGGAGTGAGTGAGTGAGTGAGTGAGTGAGTGAGTGAGTGAGTGAGTGAGTGAGTGAGTGAGTGAGTGAGTGAGTGAGTGAGTGAGTGAGTGAGTGAGTGAGTGAGTGAGTGAGTGAGTGAGTGAGTGAGTGAGTGAGTGAGTGTGAGCGTCCCCTTTGAAACGCGGCGGTGGGCTGCACCACCAAGCTCTTGTTATTATAATGCCTAATGCCCTACCTCCCTTCAAAAATAAAAAAAAAATCGAAGAATTCCTATCACCAAACCTTCTTAATGCGTAATGGGAACTTTGTTTTTGTACGCCACCGTTGTCTGTCGTTTGCCTACTTTTTATTTCATTTTTATTTACAAAATACTGCAGGCCCATGCGGGCCCAAGCAGGAGTGGAAAAATTACAAAAAATAATCATACATGCATTCAGAAGAAAGCAAAATGCTGACCCCTCTGTTGCGAAATTAACAGATAAAAATTTATCAGATCAATTGAATCAGTGCTGTTTAAGAATAATCATTATAATGGTAGTGCGTTCCATTCTTCAATAGTACGAGGAAAAGGGAAAAGTTGAAGGCATTAGTTCTGGTCTGATAGGGAGTTAAGGATTCAGAGTGGTGATGTCTGGTTTGTCTTGTGGTTAATGGTCGGGCATATGGAGCAGGATGGATCGAGAGTTTATTTTTGAGTAGAAAAAGAAATGTAATTCTTAGAATTTTCCGCCGTAATTGTAATGTCTGTATACCATGTGGGGTTCTCACCCGTGCTCTTGGGACAAAGGAACGACAACACAGTAGTGCAAACAATCACAAGGGCACTTACTGCGCCTTTCATAGACTAATGCCTGCTAGCCAAGTTGCTATCCACAAAACATGCCGATGGGCGCGCGACAAATCGCGGAAGTTCGACTCACCGCGACCGGATAACGAGCGAATATGTTCGCCCCATGCTGGACATCAACGCCTGGTCGTTTGCGTTTACGGTCACGCGAAATGTGGCGCGATCGAACGATCGTGTTCGTCGATTCCGGGGTAGGCTTCACGGGACGGTCTCGCAGAAGCATAGATCGGCGCAGAACGTCCGCGCCGCTTGCCGAGCCCGAGCCAAAAAGGAGGAGCCTTCTCCGTTTTGCGCCCAAGTAACACCGCCGTTAAGTGGCGTTAGCAGAGCAACACTCTCGCCATCTCTCGTACTACCCCGTAAGCATACCAACCGCCGCAGTAAAGCCACGCGGCGAAGCCGGATTACAGGTGACGGGAGCTATGCGGGAAAACAACATATCAGGGGACGCGTGAGTCGCGCATCCCCACGACCATGATAGTGCGTAATAGTTGTTGGTGAGTCACTTATACGGTACTTAGAAAGCATAAACCTAACTGCTTTCCGCTGAATCTTTTCCAGTGCATTAATATTGTGTTTACTATACGGATCCCAGACGGTACATGCGTATTCCATTTTCGGCCTAATGAGTGATTTGTATGCATAAAGCTTAGTTTCTGGGGCCGCTTGTTTTAGTTTATGACGCAGAATACAGAGTTTGCGAAGTGATGCAGCACATGCAGCACATTTTCTTCCACCAATATTCCAATCGCCTCTTACTAATCTCCATTGCGGACATGTTTGCTTTCCCTTGCTCTCGCTGAACCTAATGGCTTCAAGGCGACCAGAGGTGCATAAATCGACCGCTGGGCAGATATCTTCACTTTCTAATAAAACATGCTCCATCGCTTCTCTAGCTTTACCGCAGCAAGCACATGCTTCTTCTTCCTTGTTGTATCTCGCTTTATAAGAGCATGTTCTAAGGCATCCTGATCTCGCTTCGAAAAGTAAAGAGCTTCCCTTTGAATTATCATAAATTGTTCTTTTTTCTGATTTCGTTTTTTCTCTTGAGTAGTTACTCAGGCTATGAAAAGACGAACAGGCCATAAAAGGTCGTAACATTTATGACGAACAGGTCATAAAAGCGACACCAACGGCCAACGGTTGAACGAGAAGTGGGCGCACGCTACTCCCATAGAAGTCGGTTATCTGTGCAGGTCTGGAGTTCCAGTAGGTTGTCGTTCTAACAAAGAAACCTTGCATGAGTAACTCCGATAAGTAACCTGCCATGAGCTGTGGCAGACTGCTTGCATTGTTGACATTTGCGATCACAGTGGTCGCGATGCCACGGCTGTGACCTGCCCCTTGGCTTCCACAGTTGACTGCCAGAACCCGGTGAATAATGTCGGCGCGTGCAGTCTGCTACTCTGTAAATAGCGTTAAATAACCTATCGCATTGCTTTTTTGCACGCAGTAACGAACTGCACAGTTATTACATATTAAGTCACAGTATTTATCGAGTTTGTAAAGTTCACAGCAGTTTAACTGCTTGTCCAATTTGTAAAATATTCGCTTCTCCGCCTTTTCGAACTAGAAACCACCGTAAAGAACGTTCGAGGACGGAATTCGGTGACTATTTATTGTAACTCTTATAATGTGACAAGATGTCTGCTAGTTCAAAAAGAGGATTGCGCATATATATATTCAAAGCGTACGTGTCCTTCGCACCACCGTTACTATGCCGCTGTGCCATGCGGAATAGCTACTTTGGTAGAATTAATTGGGAGCTGTGCAGCGGTGTTTTAGAGCGCTAGCTAGGATATCTGTTGCAAGCTTTCAACTCCCATACACGTGAAGTAATACTGCAAAAAAAGAAATGTCACCTTTCCCTGAAACAGCCTCGATATATTTCCTGCACACACATCGCTCGCAAGAAACTTCTGAAAACTTATGCCAGATCATTCGCCTCCTTCAAGGCTTGCATATAAAGGCACACAGCAGGATACCATATAACGCATCTTTGACACTAGCCTATCCGCAATCAACTCATAAAAGATACATGCAGCAAAGGATAAAGCTACCTGCCGTCAGAAGAGTTTACCTTCTGCGGATACAAGGCAAGAAAAAGTTGCCATCTGCCAGCTGTACTCTTTGTTTACGTTTCTTGCGCCGCTCCTCCTACTGTGGCTCCATGCTCAAATGCAAAACATTCGCAAATATCCTGTTATTCTTTCATTGTCGTTAATTGTGCTATCAAACAGGATGAAAGCGCTTTCCGCCAGCCGAAATAGTGGCACGACTGCTGAAACGTACCGCGGAATCAGACGACAGCGAACAAGTTCTAACTAGCGCCACTCTGCTCGTTAGTTCTGTCCCTAGCGGCAAAAGGGATGAAGTAGAGCTGGCGCGATAAAGCAGGAACATATGTGCAGGTCTGGGGTTCAGTAGTTCACTAGTTCACGGTAGTTCACTAGTTCGTGGCTCTAACATGGTTCTAACCTAACGTCCTACAAAATTGACCTCCGAGACCACCAGTGCATCACAGGTCCAGCGCTTATTTCTAGATAAATCTGTGAAGCCGTACTTGCTTTGAACCGCAGAGGAGCCCACAGATTTTTTTTTTATTTTATTTTCGAAGTTGGGGCTAAAACAGCCGATGTGTCAACTGTTAACGTATAACATCAAAGCGCCTAGAAATTACTGTTGCTACTCCCACGTCGACTCCGGCGAGATAGCCTTACATTGCGCTAGTTGCATATACCAGTGAAGGGAGCAAGTGCATACACCTGCACGCACACAATACGTACAAATCAAGCATGTATGTGTAAGGTTTCGCTTACGCGCTGTTACGGCGGTTAACATATCAGTGGTTTCAGTTCTCGTTATTTTACGTACACCGCGATGACGATACCAATTGTAACAAAGCCATAAGCTAGAGGCTAGATCTGGCGTTGGCTATGTGGCTAGATGAGTATGTGTAAGATCATTTCATTTTCTACGTGCTCATAAATTTTACTAACTTCCTGTTTATGAAAAAGTCTTCGCACGTTATCTCGACCTTGCTATACGACCATGTTTATTTTCAGCACTTCAGAAGTGTCCTACGCTGGCGACGTTCGACGTCGATCACGAGAAGTTCGCCTCACCCGTTCGGCGTTTCCGTGCTTGTGTGGGATTCCGAAGTTTATTTTGGACAGTTCGTAAACATTCGAAAAAAGCCCGTGCAGCTTTCGCCGCTTGCGTCCGCTAACATGAAATATGCACAGAGCCGGACAGCCTCAAGTTTAGTCACCGTGCATTAATGGATGTATCAGGTAAGCCTTCGACTTCTCGAGCAAGTGATCCGCTGTCGGTCTCATCGACGACGAGGTTGGGGGAAGGTGGGGAAGGAAACCGCTCACCCGAGCGAGCGATGATGGTTGGGCTTAACGCAATTAGTACTGCTGTTAATTAACGCGCGATTTGCGGACAGTGCATGCTTCAGGTGCACTGTGCGTGCTCAGTCGCGCGCGAGCTGACCCCCAGGGCGCGGCCGGTGTACGATACGCGATCACAAATTCGTCTGGCCCAGCGGCGAAGTGAACGGCAGTCTGTCCTTCCTGCTTCTCTCATTTGCTTTATTTCTTTTTTTCTTTCCTCTCTGCTGCGCTTTCCTTCCGCTCGCCCTGTTCCGTGGGCCGTGCGAGAACACGGATTCCGTCGTCGACACCAATTTCTGGACAGGGCATGACGCGCGAGGGTTGCATTAGATGGTGGCCTCGTAACTGGCGGAAAAAAAAAATAAAGCTCGGCGTTTCTTTATTTTTTTTTTCTTAAAAAGAAAGAAAAAAGTGCGCGTGCCGTCGCGGCAGCCGCCGTTTCGGCGTGCGGTGTGCACGGATGGCCTGTTCCGGGGCTCTGACCGGGCGAGCCTTTCGACGCCTGTGTTGAAGCGCACCCCACCACAGCTGCTGCGTCCATGCACGTTGCCGCGGCGCGTTTGCACAGCGTCTGTGCCATGTGTGGCGACTCAAAACGCTGGGTCATATGCGCACCTGCGTATGCATAGCACTCGCACACACACACACGCATCTGAGTAGCCGTCTTGCAGCGCTTGCACATTGCAAAACTCATTGGGCTGTTTTTCGTGACCGTCTAATGTGGTAACGTTAAGTGTGCCGTTATATGAAGACTGAGATACACCGCATTTCGATGGGGGCGAAATGCGAAAACACCCGTGTGCTTAGATTTAGGTGCACGTTAAAGAACCCTAGGTGGTCAAAATTTCCGGAGTCCTCCACTACGGCGTGCCTCATAATCAGAAAGTGGTTTTGGCATGTAAAACCCCATAATTAAAAAAAAAAGAAAGACTGAGATACACTGCCCGACTAACTTTATCAGAAAATGCTGGCACGCAACCCGTAAAACTTGCCGCCTTCGCTTTGCGAAGGTCACGATATGTCTTCGCATAGTTAAAAACATATTAAGGTCAGCATTCAGAGATTGTATGCGACTGCATGTCGGTGATGATAGGTTTGTCCAAACTGGTGCGGCTGTAATAATGCTTCCGAGATTTGATGGAGTGTTCACGCTATTCCCGAATTAGCTATTGCAGGCTTTGCAGGGCCAGCTCGAATTGCCGTAAGCATATGAGGAAAACTAAAGATCGTAGCGTAGAAAGATGAGGGAAAATGCACATTGCACAGGACTGGCATCCTTGTGCTAAAATTTTTGTGTTTATTACGAACCAACCCACCCAAGAAAGTGATTTCAGAACACATATAAGGAGTCTGCAGTTAAAGAATTTTATATGGGGACTGAAGAGGCACGCATTCTGCTTCTATATGGAAGCTGCTTGGGTCTCATCAAAACCTAAGCAGATTTCGGCTTCACGGGTACGCAAGCCGTTTGCGTCTCCTAGTCCAAAGCTGTCCAATAGCTTGTCAGGAGCAAGCATACTCATCAAGTCATAGAGTTTACAAGGCTGCCTTAAGCTTCTGCAGATAAAGTGTAGTTGAATGTGCATTGATATTAAGTCAGCAATAATATGTGATGTTATACCTCTTACATTTATTCCAGTTTTACAAGTAGCTATTAGTATCATAATACAAGTTGCAAATCTTGCAAAACCGTAGAACATGTAAGACTGTGAGAAAAGTCTGCAATAGTGCTCACTTTTACGCAAGTAGGGAAATTTCAAGCGACCAACAACTAGTACAGTCATTCAGTCAAATCAGACTTCGCTGACAAAAGTGATTTCTGGTACTTCACTATGCCATAGTGGAGCATTGGGCTTTAAACAGCTCTTCCAACAGATAATACATGCCTCTTAAATTTTGTTTTGTTCTCTTTTTTATATTTCTTTACTCTCATCGCATTTTGATCACACTGACTTTAATGCTGCTAGCTTTCATAAATGTGCCCCAGCCCTTTGCTATATCTTCATCAAGTGGTTTGATAAAACATGTACATAAAATCTTGGCACTTTTGTAGCAGAAAGTTTGATGCACACCGACATCTGATATATTGCAGATAGTGAAAAGTATAATCATCTATCATCACAGTCTGACAATCTTACTTTGATTAGTGCTTATGTGAACAATGTTCATACAGGCCTTGTAAGCATTGTTTAATAGAGCACTATTAGTGTTGTGTCTACTTCCCTGCATACTATTGTTGACAAGTTATCAGCAAGTATAAAAACATCTTCATCTTTACTGCTGTTAGTTGTAGCAAATTACTGATTATTAAACAAAATAGGAGTGCCATGTGTGCACGAATTTTCCAGGTGGACTGGTGGCTGATTTCTGCTCGAATTTTGCACAGATGTTGTACTTTGCAGTGAGTTCAGTTTAATAGCATGTTTACGAATGTTTGTTGCCTGCTTAGTTAGTAGTAAAACAGAAGTGCATGCTGTGTGCATTGATGCTGCCAAAAAATTGCTGCAAAATTTTGTTGCAATGGAATAGTGGAGCCATACTACGGCAGTTTGCACAGTCCAGTTCGTAGTTGGTCTTTAACCAAACATAAGCTTTAACTCGTGCTGTGTCCAAGTATACTCGTCGGGCCATCCATGCACACCCCTAGCTGTGCCCAAGATAATTCGTGAGCGTGAAATAACTATAGACTGGTTCCACCATCTACTCAGAAGTTGTTTAAACAAAAAATTTATGGTAGGTTTTGTTTTTATACAACGGGTGGTGAGACAGAGCTGGGCTGCAATTTTGTAGCGATGCCTTTTGCGATGCTAATGCCTTTAGCCGCTTTTCGCGTTTGTTAGTGGACCTGTTCGACACTGTGCCTAGGCTGGAGCATCTCTTCACTCACGAATGCAAAAAGCGCTGAAAAGCATTAGCATTGGAAAATGCATTGCTACAAAATTGTGGCCCTGATCAGCTGACATGGCATGTCAGTGCAAAAAGCTCTCCCTCTTTTTTTTTTATGATGCAAGAATTCATGAATGTCTTACTAACTGATACTCTTTCAAGAACCTTTTAGTTGATTATGAGGTATTTTCAAGGGACAATGACAGTAACCATGCTGCAAGAGAAGCACTAGTTGTTCTAATTAAAATCAGTATTCAGCATGAGTATTACCTTTTGTTTCAAATTTCAAATATTTTCAGATGTTCGACAACATATTGCCAATCAATAGCATTTAAATTTAAAGTCTGCTACTGGGTTACTTAAACAGAAATTGAATTTATTATACCTCAGAAAAATACCTGTTAAATGAAGGTTCAAACCCTCTAAACGTTGGAAAATATACTGGAAAGCATTGAAGTAAAGTAGTTTTCTAGAATGCTTTGTATTATGTTCCAGTGATTGTTGTGGCTGCCACACGTGAGTGCAGCCCAAAAATAAGCTTGCATCACATTTTTATTTTTTATGAGCAATGCTACTGTACCTAGCCCGATTTTATACATGTAATCGGGAAATTTTTCTGTGTCATGACGTCGTGGTAGTATCAATGGCACCAGGCCTAGAGTTTTTAGACAATTTTAATATCAAATTAAAATATGTTGCAACTTTTTCCAAACTTTTGTACTAGCCAAGTGTGATCCCTTTTATGTGTGAGAAACAGGTGTTATTTATAGAACTTTGACATTATGTGTCAGTACTCCTTGAAGCAACCAGTATGAAACGGACGAAAAGTATGTACACCAGCTTATTAGTGCAACCTTCATGATCATGATATTCTTGCTTTTTTGTTACTGACTGCATGAGCACAGTATACACTCTAAGAAAAGTTTACACCCGTTGAGTCGTATCTTGCCACACAACAATAAACGTCATCTGTCTTGTCCGCATTTCCTTTCTTTAACACTGCGAGCCCGGTACTTCCTAGTAACGAATGACATGCGCATTATCAGTGTGACATAGCATTGCCGACAGGAAAGTAGCGGGTGCAGCGTTTCCAAGAAAGGAAACGCAAGCAAGGCAAATGATGATTATTGTTGTGTGGCAGACATACACCCCAAAGGGTGTACACTTTTTTTAGAGTGTAGGGCTCATGATCTTCATTTTCTAAGTGCTGATGCTGTTGTAATGAGACAAACTCAAAGCATTTTCCTCATTGAAAAAAAAAAAATCTGGCAGAACCCATCTCAAAATGAATTTCAATGTTAAAGGGTCCCCAGACAACCTTGGACATTTTTTACGCATTTAAAACAAGCTACCGTGACCATAATCTGTGGCGAATGCGGCAGTGCTACTTGTCGCGGGAATGCCACAAATTCAAAACAACAATCTCATGCGCCTCCTCTGGCCTTTCTGCTGCCCCCTCCTCATGTTGTGATGTCAACAGCATTCGCCAGGTGATGTCACCAGGAGTAAAAGTGGTCGATTGGTCGGTCATTGAGGAACAACAGCATCAATATGACAAGAGCTGACTGTGTTTCTAGAATGGTGGGCGGCTCACCCATTTTGTGCCACTGAACCTTTTATGAAGCTTCCCTTCAGTCAGCTTCATGCGGAGGACAATTAGAGGCGGACAAATGGAGGAGCCTTTCTTCTGGTGTGCTGACGCAGCCCACAGTTTTTGCTGCACTGCGTAGGGTTGGTGAGGGGGAGAGTGTGCTAGTGTAGAAAGGTAGGGTGGAGAGAGAGAAACAGTGGCAGCTGCGTACTCACATTCACCAAACACCTATAACTTTGCTATAATTGCACCCCTTTGAAAAATTCTTGCGGTCATAGGTTTCTTGTAGACTAGTACACATCAGCCACTGTGTAACTAGTTTTGACTTCAGGGTCGTATAAAGCCCCTTTAATGTGATTAGCATTGAAGCAATATCAGCGACCCATTGTATTGCGAACACCAAAACGTATATGCAGCCAGGCTCTTCTCTCACACTTCTTACTGCACATACTGTACCATCTGGCGCTGCCGCCCAAGAGCTTGCGCGGGGCATGGGTGTGATTCTGCTGAGCATCGGAGAAATTTAAGGGACCGTTTTTGTCATTGCAGAGAAGCACATGCGTAGTTACCCTGGTTGACATTAAGGGTTCACTGAAGAGTGGTCTACTGACACTGCACCTACTGACACATACCCAGTGACCCAAGATGGTATCAAAGAGCAGCAGAGAGAGTGGCACATGGTTGGTGCTCGAAGTGTCAAAGAGGTTCATTAAGGAGCAGCACATGTCCAGTGCGACATCCTGAGTGGTGCATATCGGCATCAACAGAGGTGGTGCATGTATACACAGTGCCACATAGCCACCGACCCATGTTGTTGCGCTGGTTGGCTTCAAGCTTTGTTTCCTCAGCACAGAAGCCCAATACGCTACCCATTCGACCATGGAATATCCTGTGTGACAGACATGCGGACAGACATCAAGATGGCAAGTTGGGCCAATTGCTTAGGATTCGTTGTAAGGTTCGTTACAGTGCAGCACAAGGCACGCCATGTCGTCGTTTTGTACTTTCCTTTTGTCCGTGTCTTATGTTGTGTTGTAACGAACCTTACAATGAAGATGGACGGACAGACAGAGAGACAGATAGATAGATAGTCAGTCCCCCAAAAGTGTATGAAGTACCCTAAGAATGCTAATCATATTAAAAACAAATCTGCTGCATGCAGAAGGCTGCCTAGCTCAGCAGCTCAATGATATAGTGACTGGCACTTGTAGCATAAATACCAATTAAATGTGTGTACGTACATGAGTAAAATCTCCCCGAAGATGTTATGAATTAAAGCTCTTTTACTCTTACACCTGCTGTGTTCAAGTTGGTTGTATGAAAAAATGGGCTTTCATATTATATACAACATCAGGGAGTAAGAAACTGATAGTGGGACCTCCTATCATTAGTAGCTACGTAAGAGTATTAGAGAAGCAACAACTGGGCAAAAAAAGTGTCAAGAAATACAATCCGTAGGGAACCAGTTATAAAATAGAAAACAATTAGATAAGCATTAAAACATTATACAATAGTATCACAATAAATAATCATAAACAGGAATGTTTAGTAAAGAAAAGAAAAATATTCACCATTTTACATGTTACCAACAACGAAAAATACAACTTGTCTTGCAAAAATGTGGATCCTAGCCATACAGTAATAAATGTAATGTAGAAAAAATAAAAGAAAATGTAACAATTAAGAAAATGTGTTTATGACAAATGACAAGGTGGTTTTGCTAACAGTATTTTTTTCATCTTGTGCTTAAAAAGCTGCAATGAAAGAGATGACTTAATGTTAACAGGGATGTGATTCCAAAGTGAAATGCCATAGAAGCGAAGTGCAAATTTTCCATAGTTGGATCTGATTTTAGCTAAGAGAAGGTGATTGTGCTCTGAAAACCTAGTATTATTTTTGTTGATGAGGCTATAAAAAGAAGGCTGTCTAATAATATTTCACGATGATGTTATGCACTTTGGACACGTTGTGGTGGCTTATTGGTCATAGCATTCTTGTACTGAGTGTGAGGTCGCCGGTACAACCCTTGGTCACGGCAGGCACATTTTAATATAGTCAAAATGCAAGAAACATTTGTTTACTTACATTTAGCTGCACGTCAACAAACCCTAGTGGCTAAAATCAACCCAGAACACCTCTGCTGCGGCATCCTTCATAAGCAACAGTGCCAGTTTCAGAACATTCTTTCATTACTGGGCCGAAAGAAATTAATCAATTTGATCAACAGTTTTCCAGTGGATTGTTAAAGGGACCCTGAAACGATTTTGACGATTTTCTACAAACGTACTGAGTCGTTAGAGTAGGTCCTTCTGATCATTAATTGACACATCTAAGTGCTCCGCGTAACGCGTGTAATTTACTATAAGGTTTTAAAAATGCACATCGCTGCCGATCGGAGCACGCTGCTCGGCGGAATTTTAAGCCGCCCCCTACCCATATGACGAAAATCACCCATATGATATCAGTGGGGCGAGCTATCCGATTGGCTGACCAGGGCGCGTGATCAATAATTTTTCCAACTTTATGGTAAACAAATGATCTTCGTAATAGTTGGAATGTTAGTTCATTTGTTTTTATAAACAGAAAGTAACATAAAGAGAATGCACAAGAACAATTTTTCAATACAATTAAGCACTTCCGGCACACAGCAAGTGTCGTCTGCTTGTGTTACAACGTACTCCATTTTGACGAGAGCTCCGCGGTCAGAGTCGGTCTCAGTCTTTTCGCGAGCACTATGATTCGACTTTGTTGCTTTGTGGACTGCAAACGTAGCGACTGGCAATATGTCAAGCTGCGACATTGTGTCCCTCTGCAAGGCAGCATACGAGTGAACTGGCTGCTGCGCATTGGACTGCCGATATCCGATCGGCGCCAGGGTTTGCGCGTTTGTGGCCGTCACTTTACACCGGAAGATTACTAACGCAATAGCGTTTCGCGAGTCCGGTATTAGGACAAATGCAAGCGCAAGCGGACAGGGTCTGGCCGCTTGACTGTGCCGTAACGGAATGATCCATGGGATGAGCAGAATCACAAATGCGAATGGTCTGCACGGTGCAGCCACCTGGTGGCACAGAGCTCAACCATACACAGTAGCAGTAACGAAGTGTATTCTTCTTTGCTGCTGGTGTGTATTTTTCGCAGGAGTGTAATCATCAACACTTTGTTTTTATAAATGTTTAAAATGTTTTACACTTGGTTAGAGAAATATTAGCGCTTTGTTTGGCTGGTTAAGCGCTGCGCCAGCAAGTGGCTGGACCGTGCAGACCGATCAGGCCGCACGTACGTCTACGCTAAAGTTCCTTCATCAGCTTGAGTTTATGCCTCCAGTCATTTGCCGAAATGACCAGCTTGCCTGTGGTTGCCGGAATACTAGACACGTTCGGCGCTACGACAGAATGCTCGCAACGCACGCTGCTTCGATAGCTCTCGCTTGGGGTCGACGGCCAAGCGGCTAGCGGAGAGGTTTCACGCCGGCGGGGGCGGGCTCCAAAACAACCGGAAGTGGACGATGTGACGTCGCATCGTGACGCGAAACCAGTGAAGGCGGAGCTTAGCCCCGATCGCTCGGCGAACGAGTTGAGGAGGAAAAGCATGACTAGGGAGGAGGGTAACTTCTAATCGCTTGTAGCTCCATTAATACGTAACGCTTCACTTAAATTGTGGTGTGAATGTTCTACTTAAGCTGTACCCTACGCGTCTACAAAATTGGTCCGAACCATTTCAGGGGCCCTTTAAACATTGCCATGAGTAACGTCCACTTTTATTTTCTCTTTTCCTCATTACTTTCTTCAATTTCAACCACATTTAATTACCCCTATGCTTTCCTTGGCTTCATTGCCTGTTGGCTTGATACAGATCTGTTATAGCACGTGTTACATAGAGCCAATGAGATCAGCAAGAGTATGTGAAAGCGCACAATCGATTCATCAGTGGGACTGTCATCCTCCATGCTCTCCCTTTCAATGAGTGTACATGCCCTGTCTTTATTGTCCTTCAAGGCCCCATTGTTTGCAAGAATTCCTCACTATATCTTCTTACATATTCTCATTTCTCTTTCTCATCTTAATTTGCTTATGCATACAAAGGACCAGTAATGAAAAAAAAAAAAAGCTTTTGTAGATGACACATCATAGTTATGCACATGTTCTGCTTCACACCAGTTTTTTTTAAAACAAATTGCACAAATAACAGTGGCAAAGTGTGTCCCCCTAAACATAACAGCATTGCAGACAGTGCTTGCATTTCGGTGTCCATTGCATGCATGTACACACCATTGTCGCTTCTTGCTATTATAACATGCAGACATGCCGTGTAGTCGGTGCTTATGCCTTACTAAAAATCTTGGAAGTTGTACATGTTGTTTCAACATACATTCTGTTAAACATCTGTGTTGTTCCAATCCACAGTGTTTCCTTGTGCAAAAGCTTTCCATTTATTGGCTAGGCAGGCAATTCTTCCAGCCTTTGGGAAGTGGTTGATGCTGGTTGCTTGCTAGCAAAAGGGCTGGAAAAGAGTTTTGCCTTACATGTTTGTGCTTATAGCAGAAATGTTTTATGCGCTGCCTTGTTGTGCTGATATGGCTGTGGAAGTGGTCATGCATGTTGCCGGTCATTTTTGTGTACAGATGCGGATTTTGACTCGTACTGGGAGAATGAGTCTCGCAACAACAACCGCAACCGCATCCGAGTAGGCCGACAGTACCAGGCCACTGTGCCTCCGCTGCTGAGGCCAGGTGAGAGGCTTGATTCTGGGTATTCCAGGGCTTAGTGACTTATTTTAAAGGGACACTAAAGAGAAATGTATCTTAAGCTGTATTAGTAAATACCTTTCTGCAATACTGAATAAGCCAGTGTTACCATGAGATCAGGCTTGATAGGCCAGAGAAGATGCAAGAAACATAGGATGAATGGAGACCTTGCCTTGAAGTTCCCTTACCAGCCAACCATGACGTCATGGATATTGATATTTGCTTGGGTATAGTTGATTTTTTATTGGTAGAAATGGATAACATTGTGCTCTAAAAGAGCCAAAGACTATAAACTTAGTTATTTTCGAAAGCTTTAAAGGTGCTAAAAAAAATGCACTTTGAATGTCACAATAATTTAGCAGCGCTGGGAAATTGAAAAGTGCTGCATGAAATAACAATGGTACATGAAATTGGAAAACAAACAAACAAAACAAAAACGAAATGATGGTTGGCCTTCATTTTCTCTTCTAGTTAATTACCGCTTACTATACAATTAACAAAAGTAGTGTTTTGAAAGCATGCTTTATCAGTGTGAATTCATTTACCGTTTCTCTTTAGTGTCCAAGGCACTCTTCATAGTAAGAATGGCATACATTGTAATTAATGTGCAAAGGGGAGGAGGACACAAGCAAACAAATAATGTGCTGCATCCTTGTCATTATTTATTTGCTTGTTCCTCATCTCCTTTGTGCATTATACCCTTGGACAGCTTTTTGGCCATGAAGCAAAAGCTGCAGGGCCGGAGCTTTCTGCACATGTATTTGTATGCAATGCAGCCTGGGTGAGTTTGTTATCGGTTTTGGTTTCAGTTTGTCCGACTTTGCATAGCTGCTTAACTTAGTGAAGGCAGAAACAATTCAGTTGGCATGAATTTCTGAACCTAAAATATGTTTTATACAACCAACATGTATTGAGTTTTGAACAGTAGGCAACGCACCCTGCATTGGAGCCCTGAAGTGGCAGTATGGCCTCGTCGTCGGTGAGGAATAAGACGTGTAACCGAGGCTGGCTTCAGTATTGCCAGTGCAGCATGAGTCGGCTCACTCATTCATTTGTACGTGCTGACATTTGTAATTTCCAGATGTGTTCGTTTGGTTTCCATGTAAGTGCTGCGAACGCTAGTTCTATGTGCTTTGACAGTTCTGATCCTTTGTTGCTGAAGTTGGTCATCAGACTTTCAGTGGAGCTGACGGACGAGGCAGCAAGCGGTGAATACTCGCCAGAAGATGCAGGCGATTTTTGCCTTTGAGGAATACATAAAATGTGCGACAGTCTCGTGTGTGCTAAAACTCAAAAAGGCATAATAAATATACAATAAAATAACAGTAGCTGACTGGCGAATCTTGCGTATTGTTTAAAGTATGTGCTGTAAAATATATATATATATATATATATATGTACCTACAGTTGAACCCACTTATAACAATATTCAAGTGCCACAAAAATTCCATTGTTATAACTGATCATAGTTATAACCGGGTTGCATGAAAAAGCAAACTAGGGGATGGCAGAGTTGTTGTGAGAAAACTATAATGGAGGGGAGGCCAGTGCTCCTCCCCATCACATTGCTTCATCCGGCTGCTGATTGTTCACATGTTTAACTGCTTCCTAGGGGCTCCGATCGCATGCAACAAAACACGGCTGTCAGCGTTAAAGAATGGCACTGATATAACAACTACAAAGAGGGGTCATGGGTGGCAAGCGATATGCGAGCTCCACTGAGGCATCATTTTGGTAGCTCCAAATGGGGCCTTTTAAGAAATGCGAGACGGTTGCTGCTGCAGCTTGTCAGCTTGAGAAATCTAGAAGAAACGCTGAGGCAAGATTGCCACAAGCATCTCGCAACATACTTCTCACTAGCCTGCATGAGAAAACCCGAAGTCCGTTAGCCTTGCATGCTTTACGCGAAGCTTGCCAACATCCTTCTCCAAGGCATCTAGGTGCTCCACGTAGTGCAGCGGAAGCTTCCTCGTGAAAACGAAGCACTGGAAGGGCTGAATCATATGCTGCTCCTCCTGTGAGGACAATAGTGCGGCAGCCTGCCCTACTGTGTCATTGCTGCCATCGCTATCCGATGCAAGCACATTCGCGACGTTCACCTCATCGGTTAGAAGCCTTTAGTTTCGAAATCTATAGCTGAGCGCTTTCTTTTCACCCGCAACCTCGTGCATTGACAATGTTCAGCGGGCGAATCAGCCATCTTCCGATTTGGCAGCTAGTCAAACGAGGCTGGGAAACCATGTGGCCAGGAACGATTTCAACAAAAACAAAGCGAGCGATTAAGCTGTTTACAGAACTGCACTGAAAGGAGCCAGTGAGCAATCTGGGAGTAGCGCAGTTGGCACAGTCCATGCGTGTTTCAGAGGGTGGTGTGGTGTAGAGATATGTACACAGCCCATTGTGTTCGGAGGGGTGGAAGGGTGATGGGAGAGAGACACACGGAGAAGGCTGGTAAATGAATGCACGGCGGCTGTCAGGGCCACAATTTAGCGGCTCGAAGTTCTCGTTCTTTTTTTTTTTTTTTTTTTTTTCAAGGATTTCATATTTCACTACCTTTCATCATGGGCACCCAGCAGCCAGACTTCATCGTTATAACCGATAATCCGGCATCTGGGCATTGTGGTAAGGGGGTTATTTCACCATGGAAAACATACAAAAGTTGACGGTGCAGCAGCTTCTCATTGTTATAAACGATATATTGTTAAAACCGGTATCGTTATAAGTGGGTTCGACTGTATGTTATCTATTTTGCACGTATGAAACGGTGAACAAAACTGCGGGACTACCTGCAGCTGCAGGGCAAGAGGTGCGATTCGGTGCCGTAGCCTTCACTTCATAGCCAAAAGTTGCCTGCAAGTATACTTTCAATGAATTCATTCCTACTTGCCTAACTTGCAAGAATGGCGTATTTGGCATTCTAGAATTCCAATTTACTATTACAGCTAAAATAGTTTTTCTCTTTAGTGTTCTTGTAAGTGTTGTTTGTGGAATATTCATTGCTTTTTAGTTATTTGGTTCTTTTATCTGTAGAGAAGCTGATAATAAAAGAATAAACGTAAATGAGCCAGTAATGACAGCTTTTTATTTATTTTTATTTATTTATTCATACCTCAAATGCTTCATTTTTGGGGTCTTATATGAGGAGTGGGCATATTTAGGTCACATTTTCAATGAATGCCTTGAACGATGAATGACTTGAGTGGTGCACCGCTTCAGCAAGTAGATGATTCCAGTTTTTCGCTGTTTGAATGACGAAAGAGTTAAGATTGAGCGATGGTACTAGCTGGAGGGCGATAAACAGCCTTTGAATGGCTATGACGGGATGAAGTGTGATGTGCAGGCATGATGTGCAGGCGTGATGTCGGTCTGGTGAAGCAGCGAGTGATAAAATTTGTAAAAGAGACACAGTCTTGCTGTTTTGCGGTGGTGCTCGACGGTGGGAATGTTCAGAGATGACTTAAGTTTAGTGACCCTAGTGTGGTAAAAGTAGTCGGAGTGAATGAACCTTGTTGCACAATTCTGTATTGATTCCAGTGCTGTTGCCAGGTTAGATTGGTCTTGGGGACACACTGAGCATGCATATTCCAGTATAGGTCGAACGAGCTTTAAATATGCGAATAGTTTTACTGAGGGGGGAACAAGACTTAGATTACGATGCAGGTAGCATAGTACACGATTGGCATCATTGCTAATGCTGCAAAGTGTGAGGACCAACCAAGGTTACTGGTCAACTTAATACCTTAGTACTTATAAGAAGTCACAGCACATATTTCAGAACCGGCGATAACGTAATTAGCTGAAATAAATGATTGGCGACGGTGGAAAGTAAGTAGCGATGTTTTGTTCACGTTGATAGACGTTAGCCAATTATTACACCAAATTTCAATGACGTTAAGGTCGGATTTGAGAGCACGAGAATCAGCGTCGTTAGTAATAGGACAATAGATTACGCAATCATCAGCAAATATACAAATGTTGGAAGAACAACCTCTCGGTAAGTCGTTAATGTAAATTAAGAAGAGTAGTGGCCCCAGGACTGTGTCTTGCGGCACGCCAGAGATAACGGGTGATAAATTAGACGAGCATTGGTTAGCGTAAACGAACTGTTGACGGTTAGTCAGAAAGTTGGGTATCCATTGGAGAACACGAGGGTTAAAATTAAGTTGCAATAATTTTAGGAAGAGCCGTTCATGAGGAACCTTCTCAAAATCCTTTTGGAAATTAAGAAGAGGGCATCTATGGGTACGTTTTGATCAAGATGTGAGCTCATGTCATTAAGGAATGCTTTCCTGAGACACTCAGTTAGGGATGAAGTATTGCTTTTAGAGGTGTTATTATCAGACATTCAAGGCATGCCTTGTTGTTCATTTAATTTTTGCTGCATATGTGGCACTAGCTGTTTGACTTTCATTTTCTGTAATGTTTGTTTTATAGGAAAGACATCAGATGAACCTGCTTGTTAAATTGCATAAAGATGGTCTTACCAGACAGCCTTAGTAGTTTATGAGAGCTTAAAATGTTAACGTATTGGAGCTAATGGAAAGAATTACCACATGTCTGTCTAACAAAAGCACTGAGCAACATTGAATAAAGCATTCAGAGGACATTGAGAGCACTTCATTGGCTTTTAGATCCAGCAAGGATGGATCCCACAATACAGTGCTTTCTGTGGTGCCACTGGTCTTGAAATACATTGTTGTTATGTCAGAAATGTAATTGACAAATCAAGCTTGATGTAACACAGCTTAACACCATTATAAAAAAGTTTAGACTGAGATAGGTGCTGTATATTTCTGAGGGGCAAGGGTATTGAAAACAGTCATTTTAAAGCCTTCCTTCAGTGGAAGAGACAGCAAGAATGTCCCTTTCAGATGCCAATTAACTCTTATCAATTGAAGAATTGAATCACCTTTCCAGAAGAGGGTTGTAGCACCGAAAAAGACAACACATAGAAGCGAGACAGGTGTTGTCTTTTTTGGCGCTACAACTCTCTTCTGGAAACATGCACCAACTAGCCCCCCAACAAGTATTACTCAATTGAATCACCACATCTCTTTTGCGTTCATAATTGCTGAAAATGTACTGCAGAACATAATAAGAATTCCGAATTCTTCAGTTAGTTTTTTTTTTCAAGTTTGCAAAGTGTGTGTTCCACATGGGAACGGTCTGCAGAAATTTCCAATGTGTGAACATCAACTATTTCATGTCTGGCATACTTAGTGCCCATCCAGCCACATGAAGAATATGCCTGATGTAAAACACAGTTAGAAGCATTGAAAGAAGTGATCTCACTACATAATGACATACTCACACTGAGAGGAAACACCCAGATTTCTACCTGCTATAATCACTGTGCACATATTATTCAAATTTGCACCAAAGGTCCAATCAGGAAGTGTCTCAAATTGCATGTGACACATTTTAACGATTCCTTTACCACTGCCAGGTCATTGGAACTAATACATAGCCTATGACTTGTGTATTTGTGAGCTCGCTTCTAGTTGCAGTCTTTGGTGCTAGATGGCATCAGTGGTTAACATTAGGGGTATCATGTGTAGTTTTTTAGTGTTACGGGCTGCTTGAACACTTGCATTTGAAACATCAGTGCTTACATGTTGCATTGCAGGGAAATTTCTTGGAATTTTCTTGCAGTTTTTGCCATTTTCTGTGGCACGGAAAGTGTTAAACATCATTATTTCCATCAGTGTTGCTTTTAATGTGCTGTTTTGACGTACACAATTGTGCACACAGCACCTCAAGGGGATATAGCAGCATGATTAGGCTAAATGGTGCTGTTTAGCTTTGGCTGTCCCTGCCAGATGGTTGCCAAGTTGGGCAGGAAGTGGGCAGATCAAGAACACTAGCTAGTGATGGCTGCTTGCACAATACATACCGCCAAAAATGGTCATCATGTGCTGTGGCCTAGAGGCAGTGCAGGCTTATGGTTTGGACTTCCACCTGGCATTCAACCCACCATTGGTGACCCAGTGGCTTAGGCTATTCCCAGCATCATTTCAATTGGACCAGAATCCAAAAATGCTTGTGTACAGCTTTTAATTAAAGTATAATACTCCAGAAACTGTTGGTTTGTAAACACCGTTTCATATGTAGCAGGCAACACTGGAAGCCGTGCATGTAGTGTGGTCATAGAACTCTCTCAGTGCCTGTTCTACTCCCTGCTCTTTCTGCTGCTTGTTATTCTTACTTCTTGCTGAATTTCTTGTGCTACTAAAGATCATGTGATATAGCAAGCAGCAATACACTCAATAAGTTATTGTCTCACTCTGCGTGTTTCACAATGCTATATATAGGTTGTGTCCAAATCAATGCCCAAGTGATGACACTCATTGGGCTACAAGAACAGATCACGAAGGCCATGCTTTTGCTAACTGCATGCGCCGGAACAATTTGCTGAACCAGAAAGACATAGGCACCATATTTTGGACACCACCCATTACGGCTCCAAGTTGTAGACATCAGCCTATGTCAAATCACATATTACTTTGTGTTTCCAGTATGGGAAATACAATGTTCTGGTCACAAGCACAAGTGCTGCACTGTGGCCACTGGTTACAGAAATGTGTCACTCTGCTCATTTGGTGGCGAGTAGGTTCAGATCTGTGATGCTATCCATGTAAAGAATATTTCATGTTTTGTTGTGTAAAATTGTGAGATGTGATATTACATAGATTTACATGACAAAGCATACAGCTTATTTTGATATGTGATGGGTCTGTTTTTTTGGTTGTGAATGCAAGCAGTGAGAGGATCTTCTCAAGCTTTTGTTTCATTGCCTGCTATATTTTAAATGGAGTATAGTAGTTCAACAGCGTTTACTGAGCACGTTGTAAGTTATGTCTAACAACTGAATACTGGTAAGCACAGTTCCAAGATGGGACAAAAGAAAGACACAGTACAAGTGCTTGTACTGTGCTTCTGTGTCTTCCTTTTGTCCCGTCTTGGAACTGCGCTTACCAGTATTCAGTTGTTAAGCATGAACCAACTAGCCCAGCAACAAATTTTGTTACTATAAGTTGTGCTTTGTTTTTAGGGGAGAGTGATGGGCGTCGTCTGGAAGACTTGGAGACGCTCCGGTGGCGGCCTGAGAGCCTGTCGGAGCAGAGCATTGAAGAGTACCTGTCGATGGCCAAGGCAGTAAGCCTGTTTGCCCGCGCCATGAACAAGTGGGGTCCCGAGGGCGGTGGAGGGCCAGAGTGCCTGCAAACGGCACTGCGGGGACTCTCTGACTTTGTGGCCTCACACCATGGCTGCCAGCAGGATGCAGGCTGCCGTGTGGCCCAGCCCCCACCACCAACATGGACATCTGCTGAAGCGGGCCTGTTCGCGCGTGCCCTCGACGAATGTGGCAAGAACTTCGGTGCCATCAAGAAGGACTTTGTGAGTGTGCGCACAAGTGCTCGCCCATTCGTTTGGGACAGGAGTTTTCCTGCATTTATTGCCTGCTGTTTTGAATGAGCTGGGGTGTTATATGCAGAGCACATTTGCAGACAGCCAGTGCAGAATGTCTCACAAACACTAAGTGTCTGCAAACTTTCCACAATAGCTGCGTAGGTGTGCATGCCTCTTTGTCGCTTCTAAAATGAAAAGCCTTTTTGTGTCATTTAATATATTCAGTTGGCATATGCTGTGCGCAGGAATTAGCGCGAGTCGACTGTGATGCCTGTCTGCATCCTCTTAACAGCTGAGAGTGATGCCTTTATGTCCATAGCTGCCCTGGAAACCGGTGAAGAGCCTGATTGAGTTCTACTACCAGGGGCGCCACCCCAAGCAGGAGCCACAGGAGGATGGAGAGGAAGAAGATGGCGCTGCTGGCTGCAGCGGAGGCCATTGTTCCACTGCCAACTGTGTTAAGGTACAGCCCCAGTTGCTAGACAAATTCACCAGTGGTTCACCACAAGCTGTTCCACATGCACTTGACATTTATTGCTACCCTGTGGCTTGCCTCATGCATCTGTCTCACGCATTCACTCAAACTAATAACTCAGCAAAACCACGGTTCTCTTGCAGCTGAATCGTTCAAAACAGCAAAAAGCAAAGGTAACTTTATGTGGCAGACCGAGCTTGTGCGAATACTTGGCTATCGCCAAATCACATTAAATAGTGAATGTTCGAATAATTCGATTTGTGAATCGAATATCTACTATTAGATATTTAGAATATGTAATATATTTCATGTAGAAACACGTGCAGTGCCATGTATGTTGCCGGTGCCACAGAGCTCCTCGGGCTCAATGCGACCAAAGTGAGCATTTCACTTCATTTTCAGTGCTAAAGGAGCACTGAGTGTGCCGCAGACGAGTCGCCTCAGCTGATGCAATAGCAGTCTTGGTCACTGCAAGCACTCCCCGATTTCGGCCTGATGCGGGGATTGCACACACAGCACCCGAACGCTGCAACTCGCGCCGCATTGGCTAGTTCCACGTCTGTTGGTACAAGGCTAATACAGGTCAACAGGACCGATCAAAACGATAATGTGACTTGAATAAAGGTAACGTCAAAAAAAGCAGTGCATACAGTCGACGACCGATTTTTCGGAACCTCTAGGGAATGTAAAAACGTCCGAAAATTCAGGCAGTCCGAAAAAATGAATGCATGCAAAAAAAACTCACCTTCTTTCTTTTTTTCTCGGATCTAGAGGTAAAGGGCGAAGTACCAGGCTTCCAAAACCCTGCCAAAGCATCAGTGAAGTGTCTATAAAAAGAGGTGTTCAAAAACTCTGTATGCAGCCGACTGCCGGTTTATTATGTACATGTGCATCGTCGGGCAACCGGTGTTATTGCTGCAGTGGCTTGAAGAACTTGTTGATGGTTGTTTGGACGGCGTTCCGGTTGCATGCGATCATATTCGCCTCTATCTGAGCAAGGGTCATGTCAGCACTGTACACTGATGAAAGAGTCAACATTGCCCGCATCAACTCGGCGCTTGTAGGTGGGGCAGGCATTGGCTCCTCACTTTCAACATCGCAGTCTTCTGAATCCCCCACAACCTGACGGACTATTTCCTCATCAGTCAGTTCTGCGCAGAAGTTGAGCTCGTTGTCAGCGTCAACAAACTGTTCAAAAGTTATTTCCGTGGGTATGGAAACCCCAGCAGAGCAGAGGTCATTGATCACATCATGATCAACAACCTCTGGAGTCAAAGGATGTTCCATCGTGTCAAAAAGTCAGGAAAATTGGACGGCGGGGGATTCGAGCATCCAAAACTTCAGATGTCCTTATACATTGATTCTATGGGGCTCGTGGCGGTGCCGCGAAGACGTCTGAAATATCAGGCATGTCCGAAAATTCAGTCGTTGACTGTATTTAGTAAAATGCGGAAGCATGTGAGAAGATCGGGCTGATTAGCCCCCAATAGGCATGTAGAGCATGTTGGATGCACGGCGACGAACTTAATGCCGCTTCAATATACGCCAATCGCCATTAATCTCACCTGCACACGTGATATTGGGACTGATTATTGATGAGTCACCCGTATGAACTTATTAACGTCAAGCATTTCGGAACGGGTAGTGGCCTATTATCACACCGGCCAGCGGCGAATTTTATTACTAAACAAGTATATTTTCCAGACCTTCATATACTAGAATGGAGCTGTAATCGGTGCTGACATACTAATTTGGTGTTCCCTTTAATAAGAGTATACCGCATTGTATGTCTTAATTTCCATGTGCCTATGTTACTGATAGCTGCATACATTCATGTTATTCAGTGCTAGGAGACTCCCAAGCATGCGCAGCACCACATTTTCTTTCCCAAACTTTCTTTCCGAAAATTTGTAAGCGTTAACCCTTTGAGGGCCAATGACCTAAATATACGGCGCCGCGAACAAGTCATAAAATGGTTGATGCCGTATATTTACAGCGCCGTCTGTAAGTTTAAAAAACGCGCCAATTTCCTAACTTTTTCTTTTCTGTCATGTGCTGCCACTATGTGGGAATACAGGGAATTTTTTTCTCGCACCCCCCTTTCTCGGTTTTCGTTGCATGGTTTGTTTTAGAGCAAGTTTGCTCTCGCGCATCTATATACTACCGCTGGCGCATTGGCACGCGGGCAGGCGGGTGGCAGTTCGAGTTTTGTTACGCTGGTGGTTTCGGCTTCTTGCAGTTGCAGAACGGATGACTATCTCGTTACTAATCGCTCAAAGGGCGACCGCCTCTTTCTCGCTCGTTTAGTGCTGTTGGAATCGCACCGCTGGCACGAGTTGTTGGGGTCTCGGTGCTGACGCCCGTTATTGCCAATGGGTCGCAAGCCCCAAGGGTAGCGTTGGCCTGGCGGCCTGGGGCACTGGAAGCATCCGAAGGTCCCGGCAAAGCATGAGAAGACTGGTAACAGAACAACTGGTTTATTCTAACATAGCAAAAGAGCGGCCGGTCAGGTCGACCGGAGTGGAGAGACGGGAGAGCACGTAACTCAACAGTACAAATCGGAGCCTTTCCCTTGGCGTCCGGGGGCAGCTGCTCTTATACTCCCGGCGTCGCGGTCCAAAAGGGAAGGAGGGAAGGTCACGGGATGAAGGTCACGGGACGGCGCAGCAGGAGCCCACGACGGCGCGAACTGTCGGGCCGAGAGACCTGCTGAACCGAGTGTAGTGACGCATCGCCAACCTTCACCCACACGACGGCGTGAACAGTTGAGCCGAGAGACGTCCAGGCTCCTCATTCGGGGAACTCCGCTCCCCGGCTGCCGCGCTTTGACAAGCGAGGGCACACACACACACACGCACACACGAAGACACGTGGCACTGAAACACGCCTGGACACGCTTGGCGGGTAGGCGTCGCGGCGGCGTCGAACAGGCCAAAATGTCCGCCTTTCCTTCGTCTCATCCCAGACGACTGTTTGCGGCTCTGTCTTTCTTAGAGCATCCGTTAGGGGAGCCGCGATATCAGAGTACCTGGGGATGTACCTCTGATAGTAGCCGGCGACACCTAAGAACGACCGAATATCGGTCTTCGTGCGCGGTTGCGGGAAGTCTCGCACAGCGGCCACCTTTATTTCAGAGGGGCGGCGACGACCCCGACCAATCACGTGTCCGAGGTAGGCAACCTCGGCCTGTGCTAACTGGCACTTGGGAGCCTTGACTGTCAAGCCCGCATCGCGCAGGCGGGTTAGCACTGCCCGCAAGTGCGCCATATGTTCCGGCCAGGATGCGGAGAATATCGCTACGTCGTCTAGATACGGTAAAGCGAATTCTTGCTGTCCCCGCAACGCTTTATCCATGAGGCTTGAAAAGCAGTATGGCGCGTTCTTCAAACCAAAACTCAAAACTTTAGGACGGAATGTCCCCATTGGTGAAATGAACGCCGCATACCTACTAGCCTCTTCTGTAAGTGGAACCTGCCAATAACCCCTGACAAGATCTAGGGTGGAAATAAACTGAGCGCTACTCACTCTCTCAAGGCGCTCCTCGATGTTAGGGATCGGATAAATTTGATCCTTAGTGATGGAATTAAGCCTGCGGTAGTCGACGCAAGGACGAGGTTCCTTGCCCTGTACCTCAACTAAAATCAAAGGGGAGGTATAATCACTCTCACCCGCTTCAATAACACCGAGCTGTAGCATTTTCTTTACCTCAGCCTCCATAATATCGCTCTGGCGGGGTGACACCCGGTGCGCCTTGGATCGTACTGGCTCTGGGGAGGTAAGTTCTATGTCATGAGTAAGGACAGAAGTCCTACCAGGCCTCTCAGAGAACAGACCTTGAAACTCTTGTAAGAGCTGGTGTAGTTCTGTTTTCTGCTCAGGCGACAGCGATGCTTTACTTATTAAGTCACTAATGACTTGATCGGTGTCTTTCCTGTTCGTCACTGAGCCTAGTCCCGGAAGCTCGACCGGAAGCTCTTCTAACTTTCCCGCATCGGGAATTTCCTCTCCAGTATCTGGTGCCCTTAACGCTACAGGCTCAATTTTATCCCGTTCGGGCGTGCTCCGAATACCAGCTTGCTGCGCCTCTGACCCTTTTTCATCGTTCAACAACGTCGGTCCCGCATCTACCGCCTTTGCAGCGAGCTCCCGAACCTTCGATCTGGTTAAGGCCTGAACGCTAGCCTCACCAAACAAAAGCTCCTTCTCGCGCAGGAGGTGATCGGACCTGTTCGAAAATAGGTACGGGTACTGGGGGGGCAGCATAGATGACACTGCGGCCTCCGTCTCAAGTGCTCCGAAAGGTCCTTCAATAAGCACTTTTGCTACCGGCAGACACACGCTATGAGCTTCCACTGCTTGCTTGATCCATGCGCACTCGCCCGTGAACATATCGGGTTCTACGTAAGAGGGATGAACTACATCCATCGTAGCTGCGGTATCGCGAAGCACTCGGCACTCTTTCCCGTTCACGAGGAGGTCTCGCATGTAAGGCTCGAGAAGCTTCATGTTCTCGTCAGTGCTGCCTAATGAAAAAAACACGACTTTTGGTTTTGTTTCTGGGCACTGCGCCGAAAAGTGACCCGGCTTCTGGCACGTATAACACAGGCGCGCTTGCCTCGCCTCGAACCGCTTTCTGCGTTCGGCTTCGGCTGCCGCCGTCTCCTTACGTTCGGTCGGACACTGCGCCGAAAAGTGACCCGGCTTCTGGCACGTATAACACACGCGCGCTTGCCTCGTCTCGAACCGCTTTCTCATGGGCGTGAACTTCGGCCTCTCAAACTTAGAGCCAAATTCACCCTTTTGACCGTCCTTAGCTCCACGAGCCCGACGCGTCACAAACTCCTCGGCTAGCTCAGCAGCTCGAGCCACCGTACTAACGTCTGGCCTATCCAAGACCCAGTACCGCACGTTCTCAGGTAACCGACTATAAAACTGTTCTAGCCCGAAACACTGCAGAACTTTCTCGTGGTCACCAAACGCTTTCTCTTCTTTGAGCCACTCCTGCATGTTTGACATAAGCCTGTACGCAAACTCTGTATATGACTCACTTCTGCCTTTCTCATTTTCCCGAAACTTCCGACGGAACGCCTCCGCTGACAGCCGGTACTTTTTTAGCAGACTCGATTTCACTTTGTCGAAATCCTCTGCCTCCTCTCTCTCCAAGCGAGCGACTACGTCGGCCGCCTCGCCGGGTAGCAAAGTGAGCAAGCGCTGTGGCCACGTTTCCCGAGAGAACCCCTGCTTCTCGCACGTTCGCTCAAAGTTAACCAGGAACAAACCAATGTCCTCTCCAAGCTTAAACGGCCGCATCAGGTCAGTCATTTTGAACAATACTCGTTCTCCTGCACCGTGTGCCTGACTTCCATTACGAGCGCGTTCCATCTCTACCTCGAGACGCTTCATTTCCAATGCGTGTTGACGGTCGCGCTCTTCTTTTTCTTTCTCTTTTTGTTCTTTTCGTTCACGCTCCCTCTCCTCAATGGTCTCAAGGCATTCCGACAGCTCGTCATCCTCAGCTTCTAACTCAAGAATAGCCCTTAGCAGTTCTGGTTTTCTGAGTTTGTCTGAGACATCCAGACCCAACTCTCTTGCAAGCTCCAGCAATTTCGGTTTGCGCAACGACTTCAAATCCATGGCTGCTCTGAATGCTGCTTTCTCTACTGCCTACTATTGTCTTGCCGCAAACTAACCCGGCAGCAACGACAACCACAATTACCAGCTCTGTTTCTGACACTAACAAAAGCCTGGCAAAACTCAGAAGAAGAAAGTCCCGCACTCACCAAACCTCGCAGCCAAGACTTCAGCGTAGTCGTTCCGCTGCAGGCAACCAGTCATCACACAGGGCTCGTTGCGCTGCTCCCGGATGGTCGTTGTGCTGCTCAGCATACATTCAACCGCATCTCTTCGCTGCTGGCCTCCGTTGTCGCGATCTCACCGCTGCCAACCAGATGTTGTAATCGCACCGCTGGCACGAGTTGTTGGGGTCTCGGTGCTGACGCCCGTTATTGCCAATGGGTCGCAAGCCCCAAGGGTAGCGTTGGCCTGGCGGCCTGGGGCACTGGAAGCATCCGAAGGTCCCGGCAAAGCATGAGAAGACTGGTAACAGAACAACTGGTTTATTCTAACATAGCAAAAGAGCGGCCGGTCAGGTCGACCGGAGTGGAGAGACGGGAGAGCACGTAACTCAACAGTACAAATCGGAGCCTCTCCCTTGGCGTCCGGGGGCAGCTGCTCTTATACTCCCGGCGTCGCGGTCCAAAAGGGAAGGAGGGAAGGTCACGGGATGAAGGTCACGGGACGGCGCAGCAGGAGCCCACGACGGCGCGAACTGTCGGGCCGAGAGACCTGCTGAACCGAGTGTAGTGACGCATCGCCAACCTTCACCCACACGACGGCGTGAACAGTTGAGCCGAGAGACGTCCAGGCTCCTCATTCGGGGAACTCCGCTCCCCGGCTGCCGCGCTTTGACAAGCGAGGGCACACACACACACACGCACACACGAAGACACGTGGCACTGAAACACGCCTGGACACGCTTGGCGGGTAGGCGTCGCGGCGGCGTCGAACAGGCCAAAATGTCCGCCGTTTTGAACAAAGCCCCGGCGTCCGTTGCATCCGCGCCGGCATTACCGCGCGTTGTAGGCGAAACGTAACAGACCTCACACGGTTGTGCATTTATAGTGATTCCAACACGGCACATTGTTTTAACAATGTGACGCTGGTGAAGCGTGAATAGGAAGGATGCCGCCGTGCATGCGTTTCCGTTGCCTCTTTCTTTTTTTTTTTGACACTCGCGAAAACTAATTGCCTCTGGTTGGTGATAAGATAAAGATTAGTGGAAGTTTGTCACACGTAGTGCTTTTTTGACGGGCACACAACCGCACAGTTTTCTTGAGTGTGCGCACCTACGCAGTTCGATTACGCTATGGATGTACACGTTGGTGTAAGAGCAGGAATATTTGAGTCTTGCGAAATATTATCATGTGTGCATATTCAAGGCCTTGAACTGTGTGCATAAAAATGCATCTAATTTTTAATTCTTACAAGTTTTTTTTTTCCTTTTTATTGTTGTTATTCATGAATGAACAGCACATATATACCAACGCAAAATATTTTTTTCTCACTTTACGGTCACCCTAGAAAAATTGCGGTAAATTTTTTTCGAAATGAGTCCCTAAGAATTGGAATCTGCAATAAAAAAAATCGACCCTGGGCGGTCGCATATGGCGAAAAATATCGAGCCTCAAATGGTTAAATGTTGTGGAACGTGTTCTGATGTATAAATATTCTATTCGATATTCGACTTGTTTTTCTTGATTCGGTTTGATACTCGATTTGAAATCTACTTTTGGTATTCGCACACCCCTAGTGAAGACTCCTTTCCTAGATCCATAAGTGAGCTTTCCCATGGGGCATCATGACAATGTAGTACTAATTACAGTTCAGGCAACTTTTCAGTACAGTTGAAGCCCGCAATAACAAAACTCCGCGTCAATGAAATTCCTGCATCAGCGAAATATTTTCATATCTCCGGCAAACTCCCATAGGATTCATTGCAATGTGTACCTCTGAAATGTCACTGTACTACGATCCCACATCAACGAAATTTGCTAGAAAGCAGGCTCCAAAAGGTGCTCAAATGCGATTGCTCTGCACTGAAATTGTGTAAAACACCACCACGTTACACTTGCGTGGGCACTGCCATTTTTGTTTACAAAACACAGCCAAGTGCCTAGAGCAATCGTGGGCTCCGAAAACATGTCATGGCTGCCATCTTGTTTGATGATTGCCCATACGAAGCAGCATGCTGCTACCGACATGTGACAATGGTTTTTACGCACCTAGTGTAGTGCTTCGTGGGCGTCTCGGCGTGCAAAATGCAGCAAAAACAAGGAAATCCACATCACACCGATGTGGAATTGTTAATGGCACTTGAGATGACACTCGCAGCATGGAGTGCCACGCATGAGGACACAATTGAGCGATAGTCCAAGAATGCCCATCCCTTGCTTCAAGAATGCTGTTTTTTGGTGCCGCCCGACCGGCACCAGATGTAGACCTGCCCGAAAGGGCCATAATCTTGATCGATTGCCTTCGGGTGTACGAGGTACGATCACTTTTGTGCTCTGCACCTGATACATCGGCGCCTACGGGCGGCGGCGTGCGCTGGAGAAATGCGGCTGCATGCATGGAGCGCTGTTGCTCTGCATCTGGTGCCGAGTTACGCAAAATCTCACAAAAGCGATTGTAGCTCGGAAAACAGTTGACCGAGAATGCTGCTCCACGGCGGTGCTACCACTGCTGATCGACTCATGCGGCACACTTTGTACTGTTGATAATGCAGTTCTATATCCTCGAGCAAAGCTTGCCAAAGTAGGCTAATGGAATTTTGACAGTAAAGTTTCATTCTGCGACTCATTAACTATCTGTGCTGTCACATTTCACAACAACAAAATTCTCGCGAAAGCAAATTTTTTTGCCTTCCCCACCGATTTCGTTGTTGCGAGTTTCAGTTGTAGTTGCACATCTGTGCAGCTACTGTTTTGAGAAGATGCATGTATTGAGGAGATATTTATGTGGTTCTCATTATGTTAGCCCAACCATCAAATGGCCAAGGTCCCATGAAAGGGACCTTGCATGAAGGGTGAGCATACGAAGGACAATGGCAGTGAAGATTTTTACAGATGATTCTTCGTCCTTTACAGTAGGTTCAAAACGTGCGGAATCGTTTATGAATGTTATGCGGCTCAGAAAGGCATTCTATCCTAAGTTGTATGCAGGGGACATATTCTGTGAGGATCACTTTGGCGATACTATTGCCTTCGTGTGACGTAGTGCTCAATCAGCCAATCAGGTTTTTCTCAACCAGCCAATCAGCGTGCGCCTGTCGGCTGAGGCAGTACTGTCGCCTAAAGTGATTGTCGCAAAATACGATCACTTCAGCGATACTATCGCTTTTGTGTGATATAGTGCTCAACCAGCCAATCAGCGTGTGCATGACGGCCAAGGCAATACTCTCGCCAAAAGGAATTGTTGCAGAATATGTCCCCAGGAAGAATTGATTTGTATACTGTAAACACTCTATTTTGCACAAAACCAAAAATGACTTCAGAACGGGAAGGGACATTTCTTTTCACTCTGTGTAGTATATCTCTCGTCTTGTGCTAAAGTCGTTCTTAATTTGTACAAAACGGCGAATTAGTCTAGAACACATTGTGTAACCAACTGGCCTCAGTTGCAGCTTTGCCAGGAAAACTTACTGCAGCAATATAGCCGATGGGACCACGGTGATGGGATTACTTGTGCGATGTCTACTATGTTGGTTAAACAAGTAGTACCAGATTATGATTCAGTCGTCGTTTGTGCAGTTTGGGGACAGGTCCAGTGCGGGCAGCTTCTACAGAAGCCAACTCGCTGAGGGCGGGAGGTCTGTCTGCACTGTGCAGAAGGAGCCTGAGGTGAAGCCTGAGCCGCCAGACGAGCCCGAGGACGAGGAGGAGCTCCCAGCAGCTGAGGAGGCCCCCTCGGCCTCACCTGTGGGCGAAGGTGGCAGTGAAGAAGTCCGCGCGCCCCCATCAGGTCCCGAGGTGAAGCCCATGCGCGCCAAGCCGCTGAAAGCACCTGAAGACGCTGCCTCGGTAGCACCCGTTGGTTCACTCAAGTTTTTCCTTGGTGAGCGTACTCAATTTTCAGAGCTGCATTTTTCGGACCTGCTCTATCATTCGGATAGGTATCCACAGCAGCACCATCCACTCCATTGAACCCACCCGTTTATATTTTCAGCTGCTGTTTCAGAAATATTTCTCAAATTTGAAAATACAGTAATACCTCATTAATACGTTCCCGTTATGTATGTTTTCCCGGCGCCAACGTTCGTGATCGAAAACACCAAACATGACCCAATAGAGAGAGTTCCATTCATTCTTTGCTGGTTCATACATTCCCGGAAAACATGATTTTTTGGCACCATCGTTCAGTAGGTCGCCAAACTGCAAATGTACGATACGTTTTCCGGCCACTAGATGCCGTGTAAACAAGAAAGTGCGAGAGGCATGCACAATCAAGAACAGTATATAGCTGCCCGCCGCCGCAGCTTCACCGCAATACTTGCCCACCCGTCTCACGTGAAAACACTGGCATGCCCTCAGTTTCTTATTTCAGTACCAGCAAATCTTCTCTGGGGTCGTTGCACATGGCATTCGCAGCTATCACTGCCAATCCTATTACGATAAGCATCTTCGCCTATCCGTTTCACAGCGCATGGTGCCGTCGTAAGCATAGCGCATGCTTTAATGGGCGATAACTGAAATGCGCTGTCGTTCGCTGCTGCAGATTGCCATTGCATACGCTTTCCGACAGCTAGATCCCTTGTGAACAAGGAAATACGCGAGGCACACGCAATCGAGAACAGTATTGTCACGTGGTAGCGACGGTGAAGAAAGCAGCAAAACTGTGAATGGCGAAACTAGTGTTTTATTGGGCGAACCTGTGCCCTTAAAAACAGGCACAACGATAGTGGTGAACACAGTGGGCAATTGCCGAAAATCTCATCAGCGGGTCAAGCATCTCATCTCATCGAACGTTCCAAAGTAATGGCTGGTGCCTGCGTGTCTTCCAGAAAGTTCTACACCATTCGCGTCGCACATGCATGAAATCAGATGACACAAGGTTCGGTGACAACAGACACCAGATACAACCATCGATAACTTTTGAGAAACTGCTGATACATGCAGGCGCCCCCTGCGCTGTGCGATAACATTTGTTAGGCAGTGAAATGGGGTTACCCGATAAAGATAAACATGTACACGTGTCAGTATATAACCGCCCGCCTCACGTGAAAACGACGGCATGCACAGTTTCTTATTCCTGTAGCAGCAAATCTCTGCCCGGGTCGTTGCATGCTGCATTTGCAGTTAGTGCCACTAAACCTGTTGCGATAAGCATATTCACCTATCTGTTTTACAGCGCATGGTGCGTAGTGCCATTGGTAGAGTTCTGCACGCTTTTAGTGGGGCGATAATCCAAATGTGCTGCCATTTCCCGCTGTAGGTGGCATGATGTGGGCATCACGTTTCGCTTTTGTGGCATCCTGCGTTGCCCACTAGCTTGATTTAGTTTCGGTTTCCAGTCACTGCCTTAAAATGCCACACAATAGGAAAACGGCAAAATGCGTCTCGGGCCGCCAGAGCACTACCAGCTCAACATGCATTGGCGTCTGGTGCTGCAACGATCTGTGCGACACTTCGCATTACGTAGATGTCAACAATAGTTGAGTCTGTCAAATTTTTTTATTTACCGTGTATATTCGCGTAATGGATGCACTTTTTTCCACATTATACCAAAGTTGACGAGTGCATTCATTAATTGGGGTAAATTTCATGGAGACATTTTCGAAACAGCAAGAAATTTAAAAGTAAGGCGGTAATTATTTGGAACCTGCATAAATACATGTATACCATTTGCAAGCCGTAACTTTACATCGTGGTTCCACCATAGGATAAAGAACTAACACATCAGCCATGCGAAGTCGGTGCGGCCTAGACCAATCGCACGCGGTAAAACTGAACGCGCGCTTCGTACAGTGATCTCCGATCGCACCCCAGCTCGTCCTCGCAGCCGCTTCCGGCCATCTACGCCCGACTATGGCCACTGTGCTGATCAAGTGCCAGACACCCCTTCTTCACTTAACTCTCCTGTGTGCCGCGCCAGGCCGTGCATCCCATGTGCGTGCACTCCTATTATGTCAGTGTAAATTACGTAAACTGCATATGTTGCAGAGAGCTAGTTGTATTCTTTTCTCTCTCAAATGTGGGAGGTGTCTTTACGGCGGCACTGGCAGAAAAGATGTGTTAAGCATTGAGTCTGCTTGCTTTAAACACATGTGCGAGAGTCAAAGATTGTAGTCTCTCTGAAAAACTACAGCATGACTGTTCGATTGTGGAATTGCAAAGTAGCAAAATTAGGGGTGCGTTCATTACACGAGGAAAAAAATACTCAGATTTTTCCCACCTAATATGGTGGTGCGTTCAATACGCGAATGTGTTAATTACGTGAGTAAATACGGTAGTTCGGATCATACATTTTCCCACTTAGTACTTTTTTTTCTCACGGTTTTTCCCAAAACGTATGAGTGAGGTTCTACTGTATTTCCATCTGTGATGCTTATCATTCTAGCTGTGAATATAGAGGAGTCTGCCTGTTTACAGTGTCCCTACAGAACAAATTAGCTGTGAATTATTTTAATAAACAGTCCACATCTCGAGTGCTAAAGCAATTTTTAGTATTTGTAACCAGCTGACCAGCACCTACTCGGATGACCGGTGAAAGCTGGTGGACTAGGCAAAGAGGACGGCTCGAAGCCAAGGACGACAACCCTCTGCTCAGAAAAAGTTTATTCATCATCATCTAGCATAAATTTAGTAATTTTAGGCTTCATCAGCAGTATTTTCCAAACCTTAAAGTTGGCGGGTCTGCATTCCCTGTGATAGTTGAATGACCACAGTGCCAGAGTACCCTCTGGTGATTCTTGTAGGAAATTGTTGGCAAGCTGCTTGTTCGTCTGGCCTCATTTGCTCCTTGCATACTTCTTGCTACGCAGGGGGTCGGCTGGTGCTGAAGCTGAGCGCCCAGGAAGGGGGGTCGTGGGTTGAAGCCCAAGACACCCCCCGGCTGGGGCGCCCACGCCAGCCCCCGTCGGAGGACGCGAGTGATGACGATGATGGGGCGCCAGGAACGTCCTTTGGCGCAGGAGGCAGTGCCACACCACCACTCAGGTACGTGCTCCCTCCCTGCCACTGGGCAACCATGAAGGCGCAGACTTGCTTGGATGACTGACCAAGGGAAGGTGCATGCACAAAGATGCGGGATAGAGGTGGTTGTTTATGGTGGGGGTAAAAAAATGGAAGGAAAACACTCTTCCGAGTGACGACTTTGAAGGCTCGCAACTCTTGCTGCGAAGACAGAGCATTAAGGTTGGTCTTACTGAACTCCTTGAATGATGCAGAAGCCATTGATACCCTGTTTAGCAAAATCTAAAACAGTCTTTCACAGACTTCTGCGGAAAATTAAGTAAAGGAAGCCTGCTTAAAATCTGTCTGGGCATTTGTCTGGTGATGTGCACCAGCTCCCGTTAGCCCCTGGCTACACCCCCTACCTGTAACTTATGTTAACACTGACAGCGCCAGACACTGGCCAGCTGTCAACGGCACATGCCAACAATGCAAACAACCAAGGTGCAAGGGACAGACAGTTCTTTATGTGAACAAAGTGAAATGTGCACTCTTGTCTGAACAAAAGTGTCAATTGATTTCATTATTTCATAAATAAAATCAAAGCCCAACTTCGGTGGTTGATGTGCTTGATTGCCCAATCCGAGGGCCCAATGTTCAAAATGCTTAGCTGTGGATATGAAGAGTGCACGCATAAAGTGCTTGATCGCCTAATCTGAGGGGCCAGTGTGTGAAATGCTTAGCCATGGATATGAGGAGTCAGGCACAATGTGCTCAATAGCTGAATCCGAGGGGCCGATGTGCAATATGCTTAGCCATGGATATGAGGAGTCCACGCACGATGTGCAAATTGCTTAGCTGTAGATACGAGGAGTGTGCGCACAATGTGCTCGATTGCTGAATCTGAGGAGTCCGTGCGCAATGTTCTCAATAGCCAAATCTGAGGGGCCAATGTGCGAGATGCTTAGCCACAAATCTGAGGAATTCGCACACGATGTTCTTGGTCTGCGGGTCCAAAGATTGCTTGCGCAATGTGTTTGGAAGTAAACTTGGAAGCGAAGTCCGAAGCACCCACGCTTGAAAGGCTTATCCATGTGTCCGAGGATTCCGCGTGCGAAGTGCTTGGTCACTACACCACGCACCGATGCACAGAATTCTTAGCCGTGGTTCTGAAACGTCGAGTAATGGATGGGCTGGCAGCGCTTCTCTGATGTCCATGTTGCGCCCATTTCGACGCTTATCGAGATCACAGTGTTCGAGGTGCCAAGAGCAGACGACGCGCTTACAGAGTGTGCGTTGAACAAATGCCGGGTGTGACCGATCGGAGACTTTGGAACAACCTTCGATCATTTGCTTTATGTGCGCTTGTTTTTGTACGAAAGAGACAGCTGAAGCAGCAGATTTGAAGACAGAGAAATGTGCTTTCCAATGAGACCAAGATAGCAGCACTCGGTTTGTCTAAATTCGCATGGCACGAATCGAGCATGACCGGCTCGAGAATATCACTGGGGAAACACCAGCTTGTATTGACCCGCCATGTTGACAGCCTCACTGGTCGCTGGCGACACTTGGATTTTTCATGTTTTTGGCAAGTTATCAGTCGATTTGCGTCGAAAGTGCAACGAAGCTAGGGGCAGTGTTTTATTGTGGTCCAGGCTGATTATGGCGAGTGGCGAGCAAATTTCTAGACTGGCTTCCCCAAAGTCTTCTTCGTGATTTGTTAATGTAGCTCCATGTGTCCAACATGGCACTTATAATTGGAGGGACATATCTTTTGTGTTTTTTTGGCACGTTTCAGTGCCAGAAACGCTCTTTAGAGCATTAAACTTTGTTCGCCGGGCGCACCCCATGGAATACTACAGCCCAAGTCTGCCCGCGATCTTTTGGCTACTTTTCGGCATCCAAGAGACCATGATTTCCTGGCATCACAAAGTGTTGGGAAAACTTTATTTTCATGTGGATTCCATCGTGGGGGACACCAGCAATGTGATTGCGACCGAGATTAATGGTTTGGTCACACTGCACCACGGAAGTTGACAGCTTCCGTTCGCTCCGCAGTAAACAGCTGGGAGCACTCGGCACTCGCTTGGTACCCGTTACTAGGCGGTTGTCGGTTGTGGGTTTCCTACTTCTGTGGCCTGTTCTGTGCCTGCATGAGACTAATTCGTTGGCGGTATTAATTTGACTCTGCATGCGCAAAAGGATCGCCCACCGATGCCTCCGCTCGCCACTTTAAGCAGGTCAAGCTTTTCGTGCACTTCGAGTAATGGGGCTTAAAATGTGTGCATTCGGGTCGGGACAGGAAGAAACTTCAAATAAAGGGATATTTCGAGTAAGGCGATGTCGTTATAACGAGGGATTACTGCATTTTTTGGTCATTCTAGTGATGCAAAAGATGTGCATTAGGGCCATGAAAAAAATAACATATATAATGATATGTTATGACTGCATGTCGAATATAAAACGTTTTGCTTTCTGGATGGCATTTTTCATGCAGATTGAGCTTGACATTTACATTGCTAAGTTCCCCTTAAATGAACGATGCTGAGACAGGGCGAAAAGCTTGCGTACGGTAGTTCGTATCTGCCACCATTACTGCATCACAATGTGTCCCGCTCGTGCACTGATTGCGAAAGCATTGCGAATTGGTGCACTCAGCTGCTTTGTGTCGGTGCCGTGCGCCATACGTATCCAGAGTAGAGAAAGAAAAAAAAAAAGGAATAACGTGGAAAGTGAATCTAAAGAGGCTAGAAGGTTTGTCTAGTGTCATGAGCAGACACCACTTCCGGTCGCTTAGTGGCTAGTAGAGGGAGCCAGTTCCACCACTGCTTCTCGTTCGTGCCTAGTCCAGTGAAAGTAGGGAAGCTGGAATATTTGTGAAACTCATGTAATGAGTAATTTTTGTCATGACGTCTGGGGTACCGTCCAAAGAGCTTCAAGCAAAGTCGGAGAGTGCGGGCTTTCTAGAAGATTCTATAACCATTTAGGATGAATGCATGGGAGCACTATGCTGCTCAGCACGGGGTATACAGTTGAACCTCGCAATAACGACATCGACGGGGAACATGAAAAATATCACTTTCGTGAGAATTTCGTTGTTGCAAAGTGAGAGAGACAGCACAGATAGGTAATGTGTTGCAGGACGAAACATTACTGTCAACATTCCATTAGCCTACTTTGGCAAGCTGTGCTCGAGGATATAGAACCGCACTGCCGACAGTACAAAGTACGCCGCATGTGTCAATCAACAGTGGCAGCACTGCCGTGGAGCAGTATTCTCGGTCAATTGCTTTCCGAGATACAATCACTTTTGCGAGATTTTGCGTAACTCGGCACCAGACACAGAGCAACAGTGCTCCATGCATGCAGCTGCATTTGTCTAGCACACGCTGTCACCCGTAGGTGCTGATGCGTCCGGTGCCAAGCACGAAAGTGATCTTATCTTGTATACCCGAAGGCAATCGATCAAGATTACGACCCTTTTGCACAAATCTACGTCCCGTGCCGAATCCGCACATAATACCTGTTGGGGGGCACCAAAACCGGCGTTCTTGAAGTAAGGGATGTGTATTCCCGGACGATCGCTCAATCACGGCCCGATGCGTGGAACTCCATGCTGCGACTGCCACCTCGAGCTCCATAAGCAATTCCGCGTCAGTGGGACGTGGATTTTCTTGTTTTTGCTGCATTTTTCTCACCGAGGTGCACATTACACACTGCACCAAGTGTGCAAAAACCGTCGTCACATGTCGGTAGCAACATGCGTGTCGCTTCAAATGGGCGATCAACAAACAAGATGGTGGCCATGACGTGTTTCCAGCGCACACAATCGCTTCCGGCGCTTGGTTGTTTTTGTAAACAAAAATGGCAGCACCCACGCAAGTGTAAAGTAGTGTATTTTATGCAATTTTAGTGCAAAGCAATCACATTTGAGCACATTTTGGAGCCTGCTAGCCTTGTGCAAGTAGGTAATATGTGGGGTTAGGTTCCAGCAAATTTCGGCGATGCAGGATTGTGGCACACAACAATTTGTTGTCGACACGTATGAAATGCATTGAACCCTATGGGCGCTTGCCACGTACGAAAATGTTTCGTTGTTGCGAGATTTTATTATCGTGGATTTCGACTATTTCTCAATGCAGGGAATGCCCTTGGACTTATGTTACATATGAAAGCACACTGTCACTGCTGAAGTATGTAACTAAATTACAAATATCTGCTGACAGCCAATTTGAATCAAAAAAATTTGCTCAATGAGGCAATCATTTGGCTGGAATGATCTTCCCTCCCCGAACCAGTTTTTGCTTATTTAAATAGTCTTCGGTTTCACAACTTGGCAAAGACATCAATGAATAGAAACTCCCCAGCTGAGATTGTAAGTTCACTTCTGCAGCCATCTGATGTAGGGACAAAAAGAAAGGCAGCACATAAAGCAAGCCACATTGATCAGCTCTTGGATGAGGGAAACCCAACATATATGCTTTGGCTGTGTTAAAAAGAAAAATGACATCCGGCTGACAGTCGCTGACGCTTACTCTACCCTTCAAAGGTCCTTTAAGTTTGAGAACAAAGCTGAAGAACGCTTTTACTATTTTTTCTGCAGAAACTAGCTTCCTCTGAGGGCATTAACTCAAAGAAGTTGACTGCAGTGTACACAGTTTCCTGCGTGCAGTTTTTTGCATACATTCTGTAGTGCAACAAAGAACAATCAAAGAAGAAAAAAAACGGCCATGCAGCCACAAGGAATATGATTAATTTTTTGCCTTGACAAAGCTGGACTTTTTTACGAAGGCAACAAAAAGTAAGCTTCACATTGCAAGAGACGAAAGCTATGTAAAATGAGGTGGTGCCAATGATCACTGAACTGTAACAGTTAATTCATATAATTAAACATTTTATTCATGTGTTCTGTTCCATTAGTTATGCAGTTTAGTCATATATTTGGGGATGTTAGACCACGCACGGCAGTTCCCTCTATGTTGAGGCACGTAATTTCGGTCCATAATTTTTGGAGATATGTTTGCTCGCTGAGCAATGAGCATTTTCTTTTTCTCCTTGTTTTCTTTTTTTTTCCAAGGTGGGTTACTGTAAGGCCTAGTAATAAGAAAATTAATTAATAATACAGCTTTTATCAACATAAAGCTAGCTCCATGGCCTAGTGGCTAAGTGCGAAGAGATAAAAAGCTGCTCGCTGGCTTAGACAATTTGCATCCGCTTGAAGTGGTAGCTTCGAAAGCAATTGACTGAAAATGTTGACCCTCCTATTATGCTATTTGCACTGACCAAATGATGATCGCAGGCGTTACAGCGAAATGTGCTCGGTGAAATGCATTGCCAGGCATTTCTCGCAGTATAGGGGCTTGGAGAGAGTGCACACAACCCGCCAGCACATTCGCAGCACTGGCCAAACCGCCTAGCCCACCCTTTCTGCAATCTTTGTCTCTCTCTCTCTGTCGGCAAGCGTGGAAATGCTCCATGGAAGCATCCCCAAAGCAGCAGACATCCCAGTTTGTAGAAGATGATGCCAACAAAGCTCAAAGCTGTGTCACTTGAGACAGAGCCACAAGTCTTGCAAAACCCAAGCAAGTATCAGCTCATGCAGTGACGATATCAACAATTCTGAAAAACCAGGCTTGCCACGATCATGATAGCTGGAACCAATGTCAATACCGATCAACAGAAAAAGGGTTGGGACCCTTTTCCACAATAAGCAACTGTTGCATAAAGGAAGGCTTTGTGCACCAGGGCGAAACCTTCCATGATAGTGAAACTGTCAGTGGAAGCCGCTGACATTATGGAGCTCTGGGAACGCGTCGCTACTGACGATGAAACAGATGGTGCTTTGATGGAATTCCTGGGTGCAGATAGTGCTGCCTCGTTCTGCAAAGAGATCTCCAACGAGGCACTGATAGCAGTGGCAGTGACAGCAAGATTGACAATGGCCAGTCTTTGACCCCGACTATCACGCAAAGTGCGTCGCGGTCACTCAAGTCGCTCATTGATTTCCCACATGCTAAAGTATTGCCGCCAGTGCTCACGCTGCAGCTGGATGCAATACGCACTGTGGTTGTAAACCCGAAGCTGCCACGAAAGCAAGTGCAGGTTTCTGTTTCAGTGTGCCTGATGCTTGACATGCCATTTAGAGGTATAAATGTTTACTTTTTTACTGCCTGCTTTCTACAACCTCTATTATCTAGCGAAAGAGGCAAATTTGGGTTAGGAGCTACGAAGGTATGTTCAGCAGCTTTTTTTTATGGTAGTCCAAACATATTGGTGATCGATTCTACTCCATCGGTGGCTGCTTATGGTGTGGCTGAGTGCAGCCACGCAGGCCTTATTTCAATGCGATCTGCGATGAGTACAGAGTCTAGGTGCACCGAGGGCCCATAGCTTTGTGTACACTGTGTTCTCACTGCTTAGTTCGCGTCAAGCAAGAGGCAGCACGAAGGTCAATTCACCTGCTGCTGCCACCCTTCCTCACGCCAGTGTTCTGACAGCGAGTGTGCGTGCTGATCGAGTGAGATGTGTTTATGTTCGCCTGTGTGGGCGTGGCACCATGCTTGCTAACTTAATTAGTAAGCGAATATTTACAAGTTTATATGGCTGATAAAACTACCATCCCTCGTATAGCTGTCTAATAATTTGCTATTGCAATCGATGCTTCGCCTTTCAGCCGAAACTGCAACTTTTTTTCCTTCAGCAATAAGTTTCCTTGCAATTGAGCATCATTTCTGAATGTTCTGCTAGTAGTTATTTTCCTGTGCTCATCTCAGATAGCGGTGTGGTGAAAGCCATAGCTCCTTGCTTCCACTCTCTCTCTCTCTAATCAACGTTTTAATCATGAGGGTTTGCCTTGTGTGTGTCGCTTGGGTGAAAACTGTTTCTCTGCTCGTACAGGGGCAGTTCCCGGTGCACGTCATGGCCAGAGACAGCGCCCTTGACGCCTTCAGGAAGCCTGGCAACGGCTCGGATGGCAACGCCTGATGACAGCACCTCGGGGGGCTGCAACAACACGAACAACAGTACGGAAGATGAGGATGGAGGTGACGATGACAGCAACCAGCAGCGGCCCCCGTCAGCCACCAGGACTGCGCCCTCGCCCAAGTGCCCACCTCAGGCGCCCCCTCTCGGTGAGCTGAAGAATAAGAATGGCAGATTTTCACCTTCAACCATTCTGAAAAGTCAGAGCAAATTAAGGAGCGCAATCCAAGCAGAGCCATGGTTGTACCACCAACAGTGGTAACTGTTTCCTCTTTAGGCTTCGTAGTCTTGGCTTATTTGAAGGATCAAACTTCGCTTTTCAAGCTTTGCCTGCATGACATAAACTCAATCATCATGATGGGCAGACAGAGTGACCATTCGCTTCAATACCTCACCTGCTCGGCACTATGCTTAGCAGCTGAGTAACAATGCTTCTGTTATGGCTTAATCCAATAAAGTAGAATTCTGTTAGAAAGATCTTGAAATGACTTTGACGATTTTGTGCAAATGTATTGAATCATTAAGCTAGGTCCTTCTGCTCATTAAAGGGACACTAAAGGCAAATACTAGGTCAAGCTAAAGTGATAGATTAGTGTTCGAGAATCTCTAAGCTGTCAATATCATCGCGGACAGAGCCTTAATAATCGAGAAATCGAGGTGAATGCTGGACATGGTTAGAGACTTCCCCGGGACATTCAAGGACTTGCCCGATGACGAAAGCACTCCTCAGTTAAATTCTGCCACTAGAACTCAACTACTCGTTGCAAAAAACATCCTCGTTTTGTATTATAAGGTGAACTGAAATGTTGCGTGTCCAGTTCCATTTCATGTTTAGAAAAAAGAACTCATTGAAACTACCGTTGACAACTACGCGGTTGGTCGAAAGGTTTCGTGTTCACTTGACTCTGCGCTGCCCACGCTTTCGCGTTTCAGTACTCGCACAAACTGCAAGTAGCGGAGAATTCAACTTCCATGTGATGTCACGGGATGCCCAAATGGTCTACGCTACTTGACCAAAAAGCACTTGCAGTGGCGAATCCGCTGCTCTGTCTTGGCTTGGTGCCACCATCTGTTGGGCGCCGTTTTACTCACCAACAGCTGCTGATGGCGTATGCAGCGTCACCACCTCCCCGGTTGGGTGGCGGGAGATTTGAATTTCGAAAAGGGTATTCGGACCCTGCAGACACAATTTTCTCATAAATTAAGTATTTTCTTGGCACGAAATAAGCGTTGCGAGGTTTCTGGAAAGGTATTTAAACATTCCACGTAGACTTCATATTTGCCTTTAGTGTCCCTTTAAGCAACACATTTACACATTCCACGGTATGTGGTTAATTTATTATAAGGTATATCTCCAAATATGCATCACTACCGATTGCAGCAGCATAGCTCCCCTGAGTTTTCAGCCGACCCGTCACCAGCTACATGGCGGGCATATGCGCGTGACGTCACTCAAGCTAGCTATCCAATCGGCTACCCACGTTTTGTCTTCCATAATTTTTTTTTACTTTATGGTGAAGATACTGAAGTGACTAGCGCAAGAGTGGACGCAGGACACCAAAAAGGCAACAAGAACAAGTGTGAACAATGTTGTTCATAATTGTTGGAATGTTGGTTCAGTGGAACCTTGATTTTACATCCCCCAGTCATGCAACGACCCGCATTTTACGACGAATTGGCTTGGTCCTGGCAGAACCCGCATAGAAATAATGTATTAAAAGCCTCTTTTATGCAACACAATTTCATGACAAACCCTCCTCGTATGACTATGGAAGAAGGAAAAGGCCTAAGCAGACGGACGCTGGCACGGGAGCACACTGCAGCTGGCTGATAACAGGTTTCATTCTCATTACATTTGAATAATGACAAAATCCGCAATGTTAAAACAAATATCCTAAATTCCATGGTTTCTAGCGTTACGTTGGCAATATGTGCCTTTAAGTCTCCATCAAATCCATGTACAAGTCAACCAAAGTCAAAACTTGTTTTTGGATGGAGTCGATGCCATTTTCACCGTACTTGTGTCATGGTTACGGTACTGCAGTACCCTGCAGTCTTTCACGCTTCGAGAGGTGAGCAATTTTGATGGCCAAGGAAGAGGGAAATTCCACCGTAGCTTGGTGGCTCGATGGCAACGATTCGCGGATGGCAGGACCCGCGGGAGACTTCCTTTACATGTGAGCCCATTCAGAAGGGCTCTGTGGACCTCATAGTGGCCTGACACCATTCCCTATCAAATGGCTGTGCGGTCTCTTAAGAAGTACTGTATTTACTCGAATCTAAGCCGGCCTCGATTCCAAGCCAAACCCCGAATGTCCAAAGCCAGAAAAAACTTAAAAAAACTTACCTCGAGTGTTAGGCCGAACAAAAAAAGTGAGGACAGCGTTCACAAAATGATAACAGCATTTATTTAATATGAACATGCTGAGCTCACTCTACATTGGCACCGCCACTAGTCTCATTCCCTATAGCCCAGACCGCATGTAAGCTTGCAGACGCATGCAAGCTCGCATCCACGTGCCCATGCACGCGCTGACGGCACGGCATTGCATGTGTCGAAACGTGGCACGATTTCGGTGAACAGCACTCTGTTATTGCACGCTTGCCTTCCTTATCGCTGTCATCTCCTCGTTGCAGCACAAGCAAAAGCATCTCCCTTTGCGCCTTCCAACGAAGGACATTTTTCTCATCGATGCTGAAGTCCCGCCTGGCTTGCTATGCCTTTGCGGCTAGCACAACTTTTTGTTTGAAAGCGACACTATAGTGGCATCGCCTGTTTGGCACCATTAGGACAATGCCACGCCGCACACCTGTACCATAGAATAAAGAACCAGCTTTGATACTACACAGGTGAAAGTGACGACATCGCTTGTGTACTTCAGTTGGCTACTGGCCCGGCCAGTTAGTGGCTGTGAAACTGACTTTTTTAGATAGTGCTAGCTATGCACCATATTTATCATTTTCAGTTACAAACTTCTGTGTTTTATAAAATCCTTGAATCTAAGCTAACCCTAGAGTTATGTATGCGATTATTTGAAAAAAGAACTATTGACCTAGATTTGAATAAATTTAATGTCAAACAAGCTCGAAGCGGACATGTACTCGTGTGATCACTTACAGAGGTAGTTTGGCTTTGAAGTATACGGCCAAGAGTGCTCTTGGTACTATTGGGGCCGAGTCAGGCGAAATTTCGCAAAAGTGAAACTATTTCCGAAAGGGATCGCCGAGGAATACCGTCCGAGGAAAGCAGTCTCCAGTTCAGACGACGACGATAAGTGAAGAGAACTTGTTTCCGAATTGTCTGTTTGTTCTAAATTACGGCTACATTTGGCGGTTTGTTTGCGCACACGACCATGTCGGCAACTTGCTGTTAGATGTTGCAGCTTTCGAGAGGAAGCTGACACGTCATGGCTGCGCAAATGTCCAGAAAGATACAGTTTTAGTATAGCGTACACTATACCATTGTGTACGCTATAAAATAACGGGTCGTCACTGCGCATGCGCAGCACACTAGACGACCCATAGTGTATAGCGTACGTACGCTATTTCTCAGATTTAGCGTTAGCGTCTTTGCGTGGTTTGCGGAGTTTGTGTGAAACTTGGCGGCGGTCCTGGCTGCCCGCTTCGAATTGAATTTGGCATTGCTTTTGTAAAATGCACTTCGTTCGTAGCAAATGATTGTGTCAACGGCTTTCGCTTAGTCTCAGGCTGCTTCGATGACAGAGTATTATGGATAACCTTGTGGTGTTTTCGAGATCACTTCTTGTTTCGAACGAGTCGAAGCCTAACGAAACATTCGAGATGTCAGTGCCACCTATCGCTACAGTCCGGAAATAGCCGCAATGACGGCATATGGCCTCTGAGATCCGAAGATCTCGCTGGCCAACTAAAACTGTAAAAAACCTGCGCTGCTTAGCGTACGCTACACTATAGCACATAGTGTACGCTAAACTAAAACTGTCTATTATCACAGATTTTTTTAAAGGTGAGAATAAAGATTCGCTCGCACTTTTCAATTTCAGTTTATTATTCTTTAAATACAATGCATTGGTGAGATACAATATACAGACGAGGGTCCCAAAGTCAGACTGCAACGGGACCCTCGAGACTGCAATGGGACCCCAACGGCACTTCCTCCACTTAAATGCATGGTTGCCAGGTATTCTAATAATTTAATCTATCTTCCTTTGAGCAGTGTGGGTTCATGCAGCTGGCTTATTCGGGCAGTCTGTGTCCATTTTTTTCTGCAAGGCAGCGTCACTGCCTGTATTCTTAGTTTTTCGATTATACGACGGTTTTGCCTGGTCCCCTCAAACTTGTATAATTGGGGTTCCACTGTGTTTTTTCTATAAGAAACGTTACAGAAAGAGATACAGTGTAGTCCACCTATAATGGTACCATACACAGTCAATGTCCAATTTTCCAGACTCCCTAGGGGTCGTAAAAATGGTGAAAAAAAAAAACGAATAAACGAATGGAAAGTTCGAAGAAATTAATGCATGCCTTTTATTGCCCCCAAGGGCTCAGATTGCCACAGGTACGTTTGGAATAGCTCTAAAGTCCTTCCAGTACACTTATTAGCTATATCGGTGCTCGTACTGGGACAGGAGACAGTGGGTGCACGCATGTATAATTAAGGAATACATACTGTGTCTCTTGACAATTACCGCTTCCCACTTTAGGTATGCTTCATTGCATAACATTGCTGCAACGAGGCGAAGCTGGCTTTCAGGAACCAGCATTATGAAACGCGTCGTGCCTTCCGGGCTTCGTAGCCATTGGCGAGAATTACAGTACAGTCCACTTATAACGATATCAAGAGAAAAAAAAATCCGATCATTATAACCGATCATCGCTATATCTGGACTGCCGTAAAGAAAGGCTGCCGGACATACCTTTGCAGCTCTGAAACCCAATGGGCCACTTGGGCTGAAAAATAGACATTGTATTAAGTAGTCTGTGAAGAACAAAATGTTTATCTATGCCTCTAAACAGTGTATCAACCACTACACACACTGACATAGTCAGAAATCCGCACTTGCTTTTGTGGGAGTTTCAGGTTAAAAACTGTGGTGTCTAGCTGCTGCGCAAACACTAGCGGCAATGATTAAGCGTGCATCAAATGAATGAGCAATCGATCGACGACAGTGCACTTCGCATGGATATCGAGGTTGGTGTCAAAGACGAGTCATTTTCAATCTTGTCGCCCCAGTGGCACAACGTCGCAGTCTGTCCCGACAACAATCGCCCCATCGGCGATCTCTTTGCATAACGAGGCAGCACTATCTGAACCCAGAAACTCCTTCATCGAAGCATCACCTGTTTCATCATCAGTAGTGACATGGTTCCAGAGCTCGGTAATGTCCGCGGTAATGCCACCGTGTTGGTTCCTGAGGTTTCACCCTGGTGCACAAAGCCAGCCCATCTTTTCCATTGATTGGCATGGCCCCTGGTTGCAGCCGTCATAATCCCAATGTCCCTTAGTGAGCTCACACTTTGAGCCTTGCAAAATTTGCAGCTTCGTCTCAAGCAATGCAACACGCCGAACCTCTCCACTAGCCAAGCGGCTAGTGGAGAGGTTCGAGAGGCTTTGTGCACTCGCCTCAAGACACAGGAAGTAGACTACAGGACATGCCATTATGATGCAGAGCCAGTAAAGGCAAGGCTTAGCCCTGATCGCTCGGCTAACGAGTTGAGGAAAAGCATGACTTTAGGAGGGTTCCTTGTAATCGTCCATAACCTTCTTAATACAGTCAAACCTGGATATATCGAACTCGAAGGGGATTGCGAAATAGTTCAATATATTTCGATTTATAAAATAAAAATTTTATACAATAGTTTTCAAGGGGGTTTTACAGCTGTTCGCTGTATACAACAATTCATTATGTCCAGGTTCATTATATTTGCGTCTCACTGTATGAGGCGCTTCACTTAAATTGTGGCACTAATGTTTTACTGTAGCTGTATACAACGCATCTACAAAATTTGTTAGAACTGTTTCATGGGCCGTTTAATTCGATTCTGGCTAATTAGATTTTTCAGTTAATTCAATTCCGACCAAAGGTCTCAGTCAGCACCCATACGTAAGTATAAGCTCAAACTTTCTTTATTTAGATCCTAAAATTGGCCAATTTTTATTGCTTGGAATGATCAGGTAGCTTCAATGGTTGCCAACGTCACCAGCGCTGTCTTCATCGATGGGAACTACAATTAAGCAAGGGATCATCATCATCAGCCTGATTGCGCCCACTGCAGGGTGAAGGCCTCTCCCATAATTCTCCAACCACCCCGGTCATGTACTAATTGTGGCCATGTTGTCCCTGCTACACTTCCCTTGGAATCCAGTCCGTAACCCTTAATGACCATTGGTTATCTTCCCTCCTCATGTCCTGCCCATGCCCATTTCCTTTTCTTGATTTCAACTAAGATGTCATTAACTCGCGTTTGTTCCCTCACCTAATTTGCTCTTTTCTTATCCCTTAACGTTACACCTATCATTCTTCTTTCCATAGCTCGTTGCGTCGTCCTCAATTTAAGTAGAACCCTTTTCGTAAGCCTCCAGATTTCTGCCCCGTGCGTGAGTACTGGTAAGACACAGCTGTTATACACTTTCCTCTTGAGGGATAATGGCAACCTGCTGTTCATGATCTGAGAATGCCTGCCAAACGCACCCCAGCCCATTCTTATTCTTCTGATTACTGTATTTCAGTCTCATGATCCCGATCCACAGTCACTACCTGCCCTAAGTAGATGTATTCCCTTACCACTTCCAGTGCCTTGCTACCTATCGTAAACTGCTGTTCTCTTCTGAGACTGTTAAACATTACTTTAGTTTTCTGCAGATTAATTTTTTGACCCACTCTTCTGCTGTGCCTCTCCAGGTCAGTGAGCATGCATTGCAATTGGTCCCCTGAGTTACTAAGCAAGGTAGTACCATCAGCGAATCGCAAGTTACTAAGGTATTCTCCATTAACTCTTATCCCCAATTTTTCCCTATCTAGGTCTCTGAATACCTCGTGTAAACACGCTGTGAATAGCATTGGAGAGATCGTATCTCCCTTTCTGACGCCTTTCTTTATTGGGATTTTGTTGCTTTCTTTATGGAGGACTACGGTGGCTGTGGAGCCGCTATAGATATCTTTCAGTATTTTTACATACGGCTCGTCTACACCCTGATTCCGCAATGCCTCCATGACTGCTGAGGTTTCGACTGAATCAAAGGCTTTCTCGTAATCAATTAAAGCTATATATAAGGGTTGGTTATATTCCGCACATTTCTCTATCACCTGATTGATAGTGTGAATATGGTCTATTGTTGAGTAGCCTTTACGGAATCCTGCCTGGTCCTTTGGTTGACGGAAGTCTAAGGTGTTCCTAATTCTATTTGTGATTACCTTAGTAAATACTTTGTAGGCAACGTACAGTAAGCTGATCGGTCTATAATTTTTCAAGTCTTTGGCGTCCCCTTGGCAAGGAATATACCGAGTTAATCTCTCAGTTCAATGTTGCCACACAACCCAGATTGGTTGCATGCACTGATTGTGCTTTCATCTGACTAAGGCAGTGGTTTGACAAGGCTGGAATACAAACTGACTCGGCTTGCATGCATGCACACTCGCCTGCAGCAATGCAATGAAGAGCTTTTCTGGTGCGTCTGTTTTTTTAAACTTCCAACTTTCAAGCATTATTCCTACTTTTAGGTCATCCCTGTCAAGTCCAAATCATTGGTGGGATATTTTGACTATTATAGCTTCTTGAGAACATGTCCTTTCTTTTTTCCTTTTTCTGTTTCAAGAAAAGTTTTGTCATAACCTTGCCACATCCAGTAATTGTGCTTTCTCTCATAGCACTCAAGATAGTTCCTGTCGGCTCAAATTAGCGCAGGAGTTGCACGACTCTTGCTGCCTGGCTTGTGTCCTTTGATAGATTTGATGATTTTGCAGTGTTAGAAATCTGTATCAGAATGGCAAGCTAGCCAAGTTGGTAGGCTAACATTGTCAAAATCAAACAGTGCAAAGAGGCAGTGTTTGCGTTGTTAGAGTCTATTGTACTTTGTCCGGATTGTGCTGTTTTATTTTGATGGAGTTAAAATTCTAAATACATTGCAGGCCTTCAGCGCAGAATTGCACCGAAAAATGTGTTGTACAGTTAAACCTCGATATAATGAACTTCACTATAATGAAGTTCTCGATATAACGAAGTATTTAACTTTTCATAACTTCTTGTTTATAGAACACTGTGTATTTAGATCAAGTACTTGCGAGGGGAGGAGGGGTGAGAGAGGGAGGAGTAGGTTGACGTGCATCACCTTTTCTAGAGCAGCCATGGCTGTGTACGGCTGGGCATATATCCAGCCCGTACACCCTGTTTTAGAGGTTTGCCATGTGTTTAAAGAGTGGGCATACTGAGATGGTTTGGCACCATGTGCTGTTTTCCCACTTGTTCAATACTGGAGGTTGTGTAATCTTGAGTTTTGGAGATGCGTCGAAGCGAGAGACAGCCGAAGCATTTGCTCCCTGCCGCTGGTGCTTTTCATCACAGCGTCGTCCCACTGCAGGTGACACTATCAGCCACGGGGATGGATTGGACGCGAAAGAGTAGCTGGCTTCCCTTATTTTGTACTGCTGATGTAAGGATATCGTCAACACAGCATGAAAACATATGTTTTGTTGTTGACTCTCAAATTAAGCCAAATACTTTTTTTTTCTCATTCAGATTTGCTTTTCTTGATGACCTGATTATTCGGATAGCTTTGCAGCCCTTTTCCTGTAAGAAATATTGATCCGTGACTGTACTTACTTGCATAAAAGATCGAATTCAATGCAACAATAATTTGATATAATGAAGCTAATTGCCGTTTTTACAGGCTTCGTTGCAACTGTGTTGGGAAAAGTGCAGACCACAAGGAAGCCATACAATGATTGAAGTAACAGTGATGTGTACGGACGCGAGTATAGCGGCAGTCCACCTGTTGGATAAAGAGCTTTCATTTCTGTCCTTCTCATGAGGAGGATATGTCTTAGGTGATACTGCTTTTACTGTTCTTCAACATATGCCGCTGCACGTATTCTTTAGCTTGGTTGGTTGATAATTTTGTGTCATCTTGATCAGGTCATCAGTGTATGCATGCTTGTAAGTAAAGCCTAGTTGCAAGACAGCTATCTGTATCTGGTTCTCATTTTCATGATTTCTCTGTAATTCTATGCCGAAAGCCTGCAACTGCTTGTCATAGAATGTGACATTTCGCTTGATTGGGCACCATTCGCTGACTGTATGTGTGGACACAGAAGAGTGTTGTGCAGCAGGTAAATGAAGTGTCCCCCCCGTGTGTTCAGGCCCTCCTCCACCCCTGAATTTGACTCTACGTCCCCCGGCACCAGCTAGGAGCCAGAGCGCCTCCAACTCGCCACCACCACTCTTGATGCCGCAGGGTTCACCACACGCTGATGGTAAGCACAGTGACTCCAACTTTTGATGACCCAAGTCATCAAGGCACTGGGCTTTGATACATGTCTCAACACTGAAAAATACTTCAGATTATACAAGTGCAAGTAACTGTTCTATGCGTACAGTCAACATCCAATTTTTCGGACGGACTCCCTAGTCGCCGCGAAAATGTCCGAAAAATGGGTAGTCCAAAAAAATGAATGCGTGCTTTTTAGTGCTCCCAAGGGCTGTAATTGCCACAGAGATGTCTGAAATAGCTCTGAAGGCATGTTAGAGCTATGTGAAGACACATCGGTACTCATACTGTGACAGGAGAAAGTGGGTGCACACGTGTATAATTAAAGAATACATACAGTGTCCCGCGACCGTGACCCCCTTTTCATTCTTGGTATGCTTGATCGCGTAACACTGCTGTATTACGACGAAGCTGACTTTTGCGAACTGGCATTATCAACACTTGTCCCTTTCCATATTTTGTGTACTTCGAAGCTGTTTGCGATAATGCAGAAGGTGAAGTTGGCGCCATAGCTGGCAGCAGCAAATTCTTTCTCTGAAAAGCATGGTGCCAGGCAGCAGGCAGCTTGTAGTGAATATTGAAGCAACTAGGCCTAATGTTGCCATGGTGGCTATGCGAATTGGCGTGCGAGAGTGCCGCTTCATCGCTGCAAGATAATCAAAATGGCGGTGGTGGTAACTTCGATTAATGCCGTTTCGGACATGTGGTCACTGCAAAAAGCCTACATTATTGGGCACGTCTGAAAAATCGGTTGTTGACTGTAGTGCAGTAAAGTGCACTGCAGTGCCCGATTGCACTGAAGTGGCACGATGTGAATAATCATTGAAAAAAAAAAAAAATGAATAAGAGAGCCATTTGTATTGCCATGCTAGTTCTTTCAAGATGCTTGGCAATGTCCATGCTCCATTTATTTTTCTTGTGCACTTCATGCATATTTATTTATATTTCATACTCTCAGGGCTGAAGGCATTACAGAGAGGAGTGAAGGTATTAGGTGACAGCGTCTTTAAAATTAGTGGCGTCATCAGAGATGGCAGCGATGGTGGCGGGAAGGTAGTTCCAATCGTTCGCAGTTCTTGGTATAAAAAGAGTTAAAAAGTAGACATTGGTGCAGCTCGAAGGGACAGCAACTTGAATTGATGATCGGTGCAGAAGGACATGTAGGATGGATGATGGAACAAGTCATCTTTAAAAATGGGGTTACTGCAATGTGCCTTGTGGAAAAGGCAGTCGCAGTAGTTTGCAGCGAGAAGCCGATTCTAAAAAAGCCAAAGCTTTCTTTCATTCTTATTCATATTCATCTCTTTCACATTAACCCCTTTGCTTCCGCACGTTCGGTGCTCTGCGACGCCTGGCGTACTGTGTTGTAAGATCGCTCTGAAATCTGCTACAGACATTGCATGTATAAAATGTCTGATTTATTCCCGAAAGGCTTCTGCGTCAGATGTGGTAAAAAAACTAGAAAGTGAGGCCAATTAAAGTTTTAACACGAGCAGGAACGCGGAGTGCACTTTTGCTTTCTCTCTTTTTTTTTTTTTTTTTTTTTTTTTGCAATCGGAATGCCTCTTGGGCTTGTGAACTAGGCCCTCCAAAACTAAGCACAGCATCAAATGGTTCTGCTTTACAGTTTTTGGTGGTATCTGCGTAAAAAAATTAGCCCACCCGGAAGCCTGTACACTTTTTTTTTTTTTTTTTTTTTTTGAGCCTGGTACTCTGGTTGCAACGGCTACAACAACAGAGGAGTCTGATGAGCAGGAATCTTTCCATTGTTTTACAAACAACATTTGGTGAAAGTGTAGACAGATATCTACATCTAGTGTGCGAAACCCAAAACATCTCGAAGACAGTATGCATTGTGTTGTCATTTATGAAAAATGGCCAGAAGCAGCCGTTATTTGAGCAGTCGGTGAATTGCTGGCAGTGTAGCTAAATGGGCTAACCAAATTTGAAGCATGTGTCCACTGAGAGGGGGTACTGGATGTGTGCAGCGTGTTTTCAATGTAGTTATTTTCGTGTGTACGTCCTGCCTGTTGGGGTTGTGCAGCTGGGTATTAAAAGGGACATGGAAAGGAAAAATATGTTGAATTCAGGCTTCTCCGTAGATAATTGTTAATGGATGGACATCTTGCGTCCAAGGGAGGGGGGAAGTACAGTGAAATCTCGATATAACAAACTTCAGGGGACCACGGCAAATTGTTCGTTATTCTGAAAAGTTGTTATATTGAGAGGCCCAAAATTAACCGTTTCACCCATCAACCCATTAGTTTACCAGTTGTAACCAAATGAACTATCCACGAAAACGTTGCTGTTGGTTCTCGACCTGTGCTGTTGCTATTTTCCATAGATTCCCGTGCTACGCACCACCACAGCATTGTATATAGAGTAGCACTCGCAAAAGAGACGCCGAGGCCTAGAAAACCACCAACAAAAAGAGGTCCAAGTCGCCTATAAAGCATAATGTTTATTATTATTACTCTTTTCTTCACATTCCTTGCCATGGACACTGCAGCTGTCTCGCTAGAGCTGGATTACATTTCCCGTGCACTTAGCTGGTAGGGCGACAGATAGAAGCACGAAAGAAAGAAGAGGTGTGTGCAGAAAGACGGATGTAAAAAGGAAGAGACGTGGCCTCATGACTCTGAAATGTGAGCATGCGCTCGTGAAACATGATGCATCATGGCCTCCAAAAGGAAAGTGGTCACGTGTACAGAGACTGGTGAAAATCAGGCCGCATCACAGGTGTTTGGAGTTCCCGAAACTTGCCTGCTGGACTAGCCTCAAAAGTAAAAGCGTTCTGCTCCAGTGCCTACTGCGTAGGCACGGCCATGCGGCCCTTATCTCGAAAGCGATCTGCGATGGAGACAGGCTACGTATCTAGGCGCACCGCGCTGGGTTCTAGTCGCTTAGTTCACGCTGAAGCGAGAGGCCGCACAAAAGTAAATTTGCTCGCTCCTGCTACCGCACTTTCTCACTCCAGCGTTCTGGTAAAAAGTTTCTGTGGGCATTGAGTAAGACGTGTTTACGTTTGCTTGTGCGCGTGTGACACCATGCTTGTTAATTTAGCTAGTAAGTGAATGTTTCAAAGTTTGTACGGCCGGTAAAACTATTATCTTTACTTTTCGTATAGCTGTCTACTAATTTGCTATCGCAGTCTATGCTCGGCTTTCGGGCGAAACTGTGACTTTTTTATTTATCACAACTTTAGTACATTGGTAGTAAATCCGTTTTTCAAATGAGAGAAAGTTTTATTTCTGTATGAAATAACGAGGTTTGCAGTACAGTAAAGGACTTTTCTTTTTTTTAGGTCACGGCAAACAGGTGCACGTTACAATCGAGGGCATTTTTGCCCCCCTTTTTCTCGTGACGGAAAACGGGTGTGCATTAGAAACGAGTAAATACGGTATGAAAACCAAAATGCAGTTATTTTTTCTCATTTCTGTGGCCAGATTGGCACGCTTTCGTGCAGCCGGAGTCCTATATCGCGCTGCACTGCAGTAAGAAATTTCTGCCAGGACCGTGGCACATCGAAAGCACACGTTGGTGGTGGTCGGAAGTGTGTTGGTATAGGGGGCCTAGGATGTCCGATTGGCTATATTTTTTTAAAGATTTGTTGTGTTATAGATGGTACAGTTGATATTTTCTTGTAATTAATCACCCAAGTCACAATGTATTACGCGTGAACTTTGGTGAAATCATGACATCAATAAGGATTCTATTACATAGGTGCCTGTGAGCCTTTGGCTGGTACCGGGCATTAGCAATGCAATGCCTGAGAAAACCTATGAATGAAGAACATATCAGCAGGGTTCTATTATATGCCGTTTTTTTTTTTTGTTTTTTTTTTCCATGCTGAAGCTGAACCAGAAATTAACTGTTTTTGCCAAACTGGAAGCAAGACATTTTCGGTTCAACGCTCTCTGCCAAACAATGTTGTTTCAGTCTTTGAAATGCTTTATTTAGGGGCTTTAGGCCCTGTGGACTATTTGCCACAAATGCTATGAACTGTGTGTGCTGCAGGCTGCGTGGAACGCTGTCGCCCCAACTGGCGTGGTGGCCGGCCTACTGGAGTGCCTTTCCTGGCTCCCCTGTTTACCACCAGCACCACTTCGCCTCTGGTGACACCGGCTGCCACTGGCACCACAGGTCAGGTGCCTCTCCTTCTATCCTCCAGGGCAATCCACTAGCTGTGGCATTATGCTGCATAGCGCGAGAAAACAGAGGCAGAGCAATTGCTGACCCAGGCTGCCAGGCTAACCCCGCCTGCTGCGGATGCTGTATTCAACCAACGGAGTTGGCGCCATTTCTGACATTATTGAATTCTGTCGCTAAAAAACGCAGCACCAAACAGCAGGAGCTTTGGTAGCGAAGGTTTAAGCAACTAGGCTTAGCATTGAAGAGCGCACGACAGCACAGAAAACCACACACAAATAGCTGTGGTGGCCGTGTGGCCATGGCTGGCTACGGCTGGCTACGGCTGCCAACAGATCGGCGTATGAAAGCACTGGCCCAAGACTGCAAGATAATCGAAATGACAGCAGTAATAGCTTCGATTAATGCTGTTTGAACGTGTAGACATCATACAAAGTCAGAAAAATCGGACGGTGAAGGGCTTCAGCATTCAATGTCTTTATACATTGGCTCTGTGGAATATGTTGTGGTGTTGTGAAGGTTTCCAAATAATCAGGCATGTGCAAAAAATTGCTCGTTGACTTCGCTATGAAAACAATCTTGCCAAAGTTGGTAATACAGCTAAACCTGGATGTAACGAAATTGAAGTCCACAATATTTCCTTATATACAGGTTTTTGTTACATGCGGTTTCACATGAAAACTGGCAAGTATCGTGCAATAATGAAACCAGGATGGATTTCACTTCAGGTGAGCTCACCTCTCAATTCAGGAGAAAAAAAAACTGCATGATTTTAGCTTGTTTCTTCTGCATAATTGACGACATCAAGCGGCACTCCAAAGAAGCTAAATCATGTAATGTGGCTTCATCATCCTGCGTACCAACAGAACGATGCAAGACATCCAATGTGTCCCTCACGTCTCTCGTGGCAGGCACGACAAACTGTGTATCTGCCTCTGATGCACCCACCTCGTCACCAAGATCTTGCATGATTTCAACAAGCACCGCATCTGACATTTCTTCAGTACATACGATGCCATTGTCAGCATACAAAACAACGCCAAGTTCGTTGTCGTTGGGCACTCCACCATTCGCACATAGCGCATCCTACGCTTCGGTGGCATCGGGTGGGTTTTCATGCTGCGCTTCATCATCGCAGATTCCAGCTTGAACGACTTTTATTAGGATCTTGGCAAAGCAAATTGAAACCGTCTGGGTTCCAACTTCCTGCCACGACACAGCAAGCATCTCGATCGCTTGATATATGTTTATCTTCGCCGTTCAAAACGGATGTCCAGAAGGATGTTATCACCTGACGGTGATAGCAGCATTTGAAGCTGTTGATGATCACTTTGCCCAATGGCTGTATCAGGAATGTGTAATTGGGAGGAAAATATATCAACATGATGTTTGACAGCTGAAGGCGCGGAGCAAGTGTCGAGCAGCAAGCAGATTTGGCAGCCTCGTCGCTTGATGTCTTTGTCAACCTCTTTCAACCAGTCAGAAAAGATCACCCGCGACATCCACGCTTTATAATTGGCCACATATTTAACTATCATTCACTTCGTTCCCTTGAAGCATCTGAGCTAGGCACTTTTCCCAATAACTAACGGGATTCGTCTTTCACTACCATCACTGTTGGCACAAAACAAAACTGTCACGTGGAGTTTGCTTTGCTTGCCACCGTGGCAGTCTTGTCCTTTAAGCACCAGTGTGCGATTTGGCAGCATCTGATAAAACAGAGCAGTCTCCTCAACGTTGTAGATGTCAACCACTTAGTGACGACTATATTGCTGTTTTATGCTGTATACAGTCGCCGACCGATTTTCCGGACTCCAAAAATTCGGACATGCCCGATTATTCGGTCAGCTTCGCGGCACCGCCGTTCTCCCCATAGACCATAATGTATAACAACTGCCGAAAGTTCGGACACCTTGCAGCCTCTCGTCTGATTTTTCGGACACTCCTTGAGTCAACTCGATCGAGGGCATCATGCACCGACTCTGACCGGCGCATAGTTCGACTTGCTGAACGCCATTTTTGTTTTGAACGGAGCCTCCTTGCTGCCCCACGAAGCGGCGCTACTGGAAATCCCCGCTCATCATCATCGTTTCTGCTTGGTTCGATAGAATGGCCGTACAGCAGTTCCGGTTTCAGCTTAGTAAGCCATGTCAAGACAATCCAGCAGCTGATTTGTTTCTTTCGCGCACGACGATGCGAGCAGGCCGCGTTTTTCGTTTGTGCCACTGGTGTCGGCACGATAGTTTTTGCTTTGTGTGCTGTGTCGAGGTTTTGGTGTTCCAACGCGGCGTACGGAAACATCGCGTCAAGTGTCTAATGGCGCCGACAGTGCGGGTGCCGGGGGGCCTAAGATTTGTCGCCTTCCGATGTGCTCCCTACTGACTCGGAAAAAGTTCTGCCGAGACCTGCGCAGTGGTTGCATTGCGATTCCGGACACCGTCTCATTTGAGAGTTTCACAGGTGCTGACACTGCTGTACTGACATGCGCAGAACTCGACGACGGCGAGATCATTCGTCAGGTTTCTGCTGCACCCATTCTCTATGCTGCACCGCCGGACGATGACTCCGAGTTGGAAGATGACGCACCATGTGCTACGCTGCTGTCGCATGCGGAATGTGCACAAGCAGTGACTGTGCTTTCAGCCGCCTATAGTGACCGTTCGACCCTCTCCGAGATTCAGGTTTATCTGATTGCGCGTAAACGGAACAGCGTGCAACGGCGCACTCACGATTTCTTCAAGCCTACTGCAGAGCCCGAATAAGTGCGTGGAAATAAAGGATTTCATTTTTTTTTCTTAATCTGCTTTTTCGGACACCTGTTTATTCGGACATTTCCGCAGTCCCCGTGAGGTCCGAATAAACGGTCGGCGACTGTATTTGTTCTAATGTATATATTTTCTGACAGGAGGTCCCCTTTCAGCCACATTCTCTGGCACCTCCTTCTGTGTACTTATGTAAGCATATATCCACTTATTAAAGAAATAAACTGAAACTGAACGGATTGTAGCGGCTGAAAACAGTCAGGCAGCTTCTTGGCAGCCCATGGTGCAGAAGCGTCGCTGTCAGCAGAAGCAGACTTGCCTGCTCTTAAGACCTTGCAACCAGTTGTTGCTAGCTTTGAAGTCCTTGTGGCCTAGAATGCACGCAAAATCTTTCGCTTCCTGATGCAAGATCATGTCAATTATGGGCACATTTAGTGCCCTTGCGTCCAAAATCCACGTAAACATGGCTTTTTCCTCAGCCACTTCCCCGTCGCCAGTCCCAGTGCAGCCGACCTTGCTCATCGAACACATGCTTGAGAGCAGCATGATACCATTGTGAAAGCGCTCGTCACGTGGCTTTTTTCATATTTTGCAGGCTTTCTTTACAGCAACAAAAAAAGGGCTACATGAGACATGAGTACAGGAAACTCATCGGCGGTTTCTGAAGGTGGTCTGCAAATCTGCATATCATACTTGGGGTCCTCAGCCAATAATTAAAAAGTTGGGTAATTAAACTGAATGAGTGGGTTATGGCAAAAACAAAAAAAAAATGCCCGATTTACTATAGGCTATTGTGACTAGTATGCGTTCAGTTCAATTCGCTTCCGACATGCCTTTCATTTTTAAAATTTTCGCTCAAGTTACGTGGGACACCCTGTATAGGTAATCCTATATGTCAAATACGAATGTTATTTTAAAATTCTCAAGGGGATTTTAGAGCTGTTTGTTCTATGCAAGAATTCATTATTTGTAGGTTCAATATATCCGTGTTCAACTGTGTGTAAGCCGCCTAATTTCTACTTACCCACTTCGCTCGACGTGACGTAGACTTTCCTCGAGGTTGCGCTGCTTTGCTGCACGCTCAGCGTGCTCCTTTGTACTTGCGCTAGCTCGGACCCTGCACCAATGACCTGTGAGACAGCAGATGCCTGCTTGAACTCCCTAGAGAACTTTTTCCAGCAGCACGAAAGCACAGAATGATATTTAAGGTCATTAGATGAGATGACATTGTTTGTGGCTGCTCACCAATTTGCACAGAAGCGCCAAACATCCATCACGGACTGGATGAAACCAGGCAAGAGCACCACTTGAAAACAGCTTCCTATTAAGTTCAGCTAAATAAATGCTTTTGTGTCATTTTTCTCCATTTGTACGTCTACTTCATTTGCTGTTTTGAAGTAACATATTTGGATGCACCTGGTCATGTTGCTAATTATTCTTCTGATAATATGAACAAATTTCCGTGGTCCCTTCGAGTTCATCTTAAAGGGAGTTTAGTGTATATATATAAATTTACAGAAGAATAAAAATAGATTGGAGTGCATACGACAGACATTGTCAGATCCTGACTGGAAGCTTAGCAACATCATTGAAAAGAAAGGGGCACAATCAGTGCATTGACTGGTGCTAACATACGGGGCAGAAACTTGGAAATTGAAAAAGAAGCTTGAGAGCAACTTAAGGACCATGCAAAGAGTGATGGAGAATTGTAGGCATAACGTTAAGAGACAGAGAGAGAGATTGTGAATCAGAGCACAAATGGGAATTGCCGATGTTCTAATTGACATTAAAGGGACACTAAAGGTTAATATTAAGTCAATGTGGACTGTTGAAATACCATCCCAGAAACCTTGAAACGCTTGTTTCGTGCGAAGAAGAGACTTATTTTAAGAGAAAATGCGTTTTGAAGCGTCCGCGTACCTCTAGCGCAGTTCAAATCACCCGCCCTCCGATCGAGGAGTATTGACGTCATGGTCTCATAGTGACGTTGCACCGTCAGTGAGTAAAACGGCTCCCGCAGACGGCGCTACGGCTTTTCTGCACAAAACGCAAACACACGGCCAGAAACAGAGCCGACAACAGCGCGAAAGTAGGACTATGGTGGCTAGCAAAAGGGAAAGCGCACGACGATAAGCTGGATCTTTATTTTATGACGCCAACTTCGACGCTCGTTGCAATGGATGACCCTGACAACGACACATTAGCTCGCGATGCTGGGCCCAAGTTCAGCGGTTGAAGCACTGATGAACGTGACCTGCTGTTGAGGGCTCGCGCTGCCGGCGTCGTTGCGTACTACTACGACGACGGCCTGCATTGAAAGGCACTTAATGCGACTTCAGTAAGGCGTTGAACTCGTAATCCTCTGGACGAAAGTGCAGCGAGCACACTACGTGATTTTTCGGCTCTTTGCCAGCGCGCTGTGGCAGAGGTACGGCATTTAACCACTTCGAACGGAGAGGTTCACTCGTTGGCACACAGTGACAAGTAACGTTGGATTCGCCGCTGCAACTGCCCTTGGCCAAGTTCCGCGGACCGTTCGCGCATCCCACGACATCACATGGACGTGGCATTCTCGCTGCTTGTTCCAAATGCAAGTTTCGCGAGCCAGCAGGACCACCTCAGCAAGACGCGATAAAGAAATAACTGAAACTCCAAAACGCGCGCGGCGCAAAGTCGAGCGCGCAGAGTTTAGCTAAAACGAAACCTTTCAATCACCCATACTACTCAAGGGTAACGTCAAGATGTTATTTTTTCTTTAGAATTGAATAGAAGTAGACAAGTAGCATTTTCTTCTGTCTTATAATCTAATGAAATTATCTTTTTAATACAAGTAGTTGAGTACTAGTGACAAATTATGATGAGGAGTGCTTTCGTCATCGGGCTAGTACCGGAATGTCGCTGAGGGGTCTCAAATCGTGTCATGCATTTACCTCAATTTCTCGGTTACTAAAGCTCTGTTCGCGATTATATTGACGCCTTAGACGTTCTAGAGCATTGCTTTATCACTTTAACTTGACTTTCTGGTAACCTTTAGTGTCCCTTTAAGAGAAAAAAATATGGAGCTGGGCAGGTCACGTAATGTGTAGGCTAGATAACCGGCGGACCATTTGGATTACAGAGTGGGTGCCAAGAGAAGGGAAGTGCAGTCAAAGATGGCAGAAATGGGGCGACGAAATTAGGAAATATGCACGCCATAGTGGTAATCGGTTTCTGCAGGACAGGGGTAATTGGAGATCGCAGGGAGAGGCCTTCGTCCGAATGGAATTATTTTTTTAGATCAGTATATCAAAGACCATTTAGCAGCGTGAGTATGAGTGACTTGCAGTGTTCATGAGCAATAAGTCATCTTTTGTGTGTTCGACACTGCCTTAGAGAAGCCACTTGGTAAGTTGCTGCTTTTCATGATCTCTGGAAACTGTCCGAGACGTGTGGAGATCTCAGGTAAACTTCAGTCAGATAGACATATTTTATATTTCGAATGGTCAATATATCGAACTACGTATTTCACAATCCACTTCGAGTTCGACATATCTTGGACCGAATTTATATATATAATTCACACATACTCTTAGCTCTCCCATCCCTTCTCTACCTTTACCATGCGACTGGCTTCCTATGCTTCATACATATACTTTTTCCCACTTTGATACTCCTTATGTTAACACCTTTAAAAAAGATATAGTACTGCAACAGAGTGGTGGCCCCATCTGTAACCGCTATGGTGCAAGGCATGTTTCACAAGAGTGGTGACAGATGGTGCCACGATTGTGCTGATGAAAAATCAATATTTTTTTTATATTTAATATTTTAATATTTAATATATTTAAAGCCGCATTATGCACTTCGGCTTTATTGTGGATGAAAGTAATTTTCGCAACTGTGTTACTGTACATTGGTTTGTTCAAACAAGGGGGTGCAACCAAAGGTGTGACAGTGAATGGCTAAAAAATCTTTCTTTACCATTGCGCACGTTGTTGTGCTCGTGCAGACAGTTGTTTAAGCACCTTCCCGTCTGGCCTACGTAGCAGCTGCCACAAAAGAAGGGGAATCCAGTGAACTACTTGGCTTGCGCAGTCCACGTAGCGTATCTAGCGCCCGACAGTGCATTTGCTATAAAAAACGAGCTTGCGGTGCCATGCTTTGCAACGAATGACTAATCTTGCCCGTCTGTGTTCTGTGCAGTCGATGGCCCGCTGGACCTGTCTTCCCCGGTGGACACCAAGAAGCTGGTGCCAAAGTGACCTGGCCTATGTGCAACAAGCAGTGTGCACATGGTGGCAACATGTGCAATGACTCTTCGCGAAACCGTGTACATACCGCCTTTTTTTCCTATTTATTGGCCGACCAGTTGGCAGGCCGGGCAACAAGCAACAACTGTGCTTCTCGTGCTGCCAGAATCTTGCGCGGCTTCAGACGTGCAGCACAGTGGAGGCAGCAGGGGAGTCCCTCCCTCTTTCCTTTGCCCCCCCCCCCCCCCATTTTTTATGTGTGTGTGTGCGCGCGTGTGTGTGTGTGTGCGTGCGTGCGTGTGCCCAAGGTTCCTAGCAGGTTTTTGTAAGTAGGCATTCAGACCACAAGCAGGTCTAGGTACAAGCAACCAGTGAAAAGAAAAATAATAATAAAGTTCCTGCTGTCTGAATGGAGCAACTGCTGTTTGTGTGAAGTCATTCTGTGTACACTGGAGACTCTAGTATCTCCTTTTTTTTTCCGCTTGCAGGTTATCAGAGAAAACCTGGAACTTTAAAGTAAATTTGACAGTTCTGGAAAATTGGGAGAAAGACTAGGCATTTTTTACTCTGGTTGTTTTGAATCGTGGTAATTGGTTACAGCGAACCTTCACATTCTGCAAATAGTGGTGTCTTTTGCTAGTTTTGTGAATGTGTGCTTGGCTGGGTGGTTGGAATAGTGTAAAACAAGACTCAGTCAAATGTGATAGTGATGCAGTACTACATCCAATTTTATTTGCAGCTTACCAGTAATGGCTGTACTGGGTGATTTTTTTTTTTTTTTTTGGTTAGCATGGTAACTTGGGCAAGCCATAAACTTGAAGCTCCAGTGTCAAAGGCAGCCCAGGAATTTTTATAAAAGCAGTCGCAAGGAATCTGGAAATATGAGGGAATTAAAAAATGTTACCATAGATAGTCGGGTACCTGCTGTGGCCAAAGCCCACGGCAAGCGTAACGTCTCTAGAACTACTTGCTCCCATATTGTTTACCATTTGATGCTATGATGACCAGAGTAATCGAAGTGTAGCTCACATTGCTGTTTATTGATAGCCCTTGCTTATGTTTGTTGTTGAGGGCCAGTGTAATGTAATGATTCTATTCCAATTCTTTGTTCCTGTGCTTTGTAAGTGGCTCAAGCTGTGATCTGGCACCAACGTCATGTTATTAACAGAATCAGTCGGTCATGAACATCGGATAATAAAGGTATAGAATCGGGTGAAAGGAATTGCTGCAGTATACCGGCCCAGGTGTATTTTCGTGCAAGTCGTTGCAAAAAGCAAGATGGCTGTACAAAAAATATTTTTTGTATATTTGGAGTTGAGTAAGGTAGCAGGTGCCTCTGACATAGCAATAGTAATTGTCTACAAATGTTAGCAAGTTGAGCCTAATGCAAGGTTGTGCCTTTCAATCCCTTATGAAATTGGTCTATTTTGTTAAAAGGCCCCTCACCAGTCCCCATAGCAAATTTTAATTATACGCTGAAAGTTGTTACGTGTCCTCTAGGGAGCGTTCTGCCACAAAAATTTTTCAGATCTGTTCATTAATGGCCGAGCTAGAAGTATTTCAAAGCTGCTAACCCATGGTTTCAGGAGGCGAGCTCCACTGCATAGCGAGACACTCTCTTCACTCGCTCCGTCTAGCCTCCGCAAGCGAAATTCCTGCCCTATGTTTTCCCATACCGGACCTTGAGGATCGCATGACTCATATGTCATGTTTTTTTCACTTTTTTTTTTTTTTTTTTTCGACGCTGTGCACAAACTGTTCTGATTGCCTGGTTTCACGCAACGCACGATTTTGTACGCTGTGCACAAGGACACATGACTAGCGCTATAATTCAGTGCTGCACGAATACTGAGGCAGAACAAGCAGGTCGCAGAGCATGATCACGCGCTGGAACACGTAGAAAATGGCAGTTTCGGTACCTATGCACGTGACTGCATGGCCATGCGAACAAGCAGACGAAGCAAAAGTACATTTGTCTTGCTTCGGCGCGAAGTAAAACAAAAAACATGTAGACATTCCGTTTGTGTGTTTTATTATTGCTCTAAACTTCCATTCGTCAATTCAAGCAACAGATCACAAAATTAACAGGTGTTGCCTTGACTAATTCTCGAAGTCGTGTGTCACCACGAGCAACGTCACACTGCGGACCCGAGTACGTAGGCGCAGGGACACGAATACGCCGCCGTCCGGCTTGGAGTGCAGTGGCCGCGAGGAGAAGGGAAAATGACATTCAGATTGAAATTTCAGAGCTTTCCATGGCGCGTAGCGATGTAATTTTTTGCAAACATGATCCTTGGCGCGTACTGTATGCTCTGCATCTGTCAACTCAATATGGCCAGACCTGGTAAGGGGCCCTTTAAAGGGGGACGCAGCTTATGCATTGCGAAAAATGGCCACAAAGTAGATTTTTTGAATATCGCATTGTCAGCTTCTATAGCTTTTTCTGATTCCAAAATATCATCACTATAAACCACATAGAAGTGCTCTAAAAAGTTTGTTTTATTAGTGAAGGTGGTGAAAAATTTCACGGAAATTAAGAAAAACGTTTTTCAAGCCACAATATCTCTGGAACGGCACGACTGAGCGCCGCCATCTTGGTCCTGATAGAAAGCGCATTTCTCCATCTTCAAATTTACTGCTTCAGCTATCTCCTCCATACAGGAACAAGCACACAAAAAGCAAATGATTGAAGGTCATGCCGGAGTCTGCGATTGGCTGTGTCCGCCACGTGCCTCCAGTACGGTTCATCATTGGTCCGGCGCTCACGTCGTCTGCTCGGCTCTTAGCTCTTCGCGAGCCTGGCAGGGTTGCCAGATTGGGTTTTTAATTGCCAAATCGGGCTACTTTCATGTGGGTTGGTGTTGCAAATTCTGAGTTGGTTACATGGCTATATTTGGGCTATTTTTGTCTTAAGAAGTTCAGAGTCTCAAAGACAGATTAACGCTGACAAAATTTGCGAACACCGGCTGATAAAAACCCAAAGCTCATTGCTGCTACAAAAATATGTGGGCAATCTCGAAAGCTGTGTATTTAGGCAATGTCGGTGCTGGCAGGATGGCGGTAAGTCATGGCTGCCATATTTATACGTCATTCCAGCGCTGAGCTCTCTTCTTTTCGTTTTGGTTTCGGCACCATCTGTGGTCGGTTCACGCCTGGTTCAGGAAGAAAAATGGTGGGGCTGACAGCTGTCGAGTACGTGTTTTATGGTGGCTGTTATACAGCAACTTACACAACCGCTGAATTATTCAAACACATGTCGTGGCAAGTAATTTTCGCCCGTGGTCCTTCAATGTTTATCAAGGGTTCCTCGATGCCTATTGCTTGGTTTTCCTGCAAAGCACCATGCTATTTATTTACCCGGTAAATTTAGGGAAAAATTCGCAAGTCCCTTTAGACGAGAAGCGGGACGGTTCAAGTCTTTACGTACATGCTCAGTGAAGCGCAGTATCCTTGACTGTCGATCAGAACAAAATATTCTAGTATCACCAAGCCTCAGGAATGCAAAAAACTGGGCTAGAAATGCAACATTCCCTCTTCTGTCTGAGCTTGCTTCGTCTTCATCTGCACTGCTGTCTTTTTCAAATGCAGCGTGTGTTCAGCCAGGTTTTGTTGACAAAGAATGATTTGACAAACCGCCTGTCGAATGAGACACTGCAAGCTCTCCTTCACGTCAAGTTTGGTCTGGCAGAGAATGGGGACTGCTGCAAAGATTTTCAGCCAGTTGAACAGTTACTGTTGTGTTTCAACTCTGCAGTTCCATATGGTCCAAGTGGCTGTGGAACTTAATTCAAGTGGGGCTAGATTGTATATTTAATCCATTTGCAAAAATCGCCAGTGTGAGCAGTATTAACTGGGACTCTACGCATTGTTCTTTTCTTTTCGTTTTTTGTTTTAGTAAAGCAGCTACGTATTATGTGAAAGTTGATTGTTTCATGGCATTTCTTGAACGTTAAATATTATGACAATGATAGGCTCTGTAAATACATGAAATACGATGTTCGTCCTCAGTGAAGATGCCAAGGCAATTGCTCGCCAAAGGTCGGTGAGTGATCGCCTTGCCAACCGAACGTTGGGATAACTCATCGATTTTCATACCGTACTCCTGCGTCAATTTTTTCCCTTTAAGCTTTGTGCGTGCGGGTAGTTGCGATTATGGCTAACTTTTTATAAGCACTACTTTATCATCATTTTAATTCTGCTTTGTTTGTCTTACTGGTCATTACATTGTACTTTGCTCACGCATATTTTTCAGCTGTGATTAAAAAAACTGCTTCAATATACGTAATAGGTGCTTGCGGTAATGTTATGTCCACATTTTATTATTTCTGCACACATCATAGTGGTGGTTAGGCAAGAAGTTCTTGCCAATTTGTAAACATATATATACTGTTCTACTGACTTCCTATTCTGATATATGGTGCTTGAATTTGTTAGACAAAGGGCTTTACTTTGTACTTAACTTCATGACAGCCGTGCACGGCCCATGTAAATCGAATTTGTGAGTTCCCTAGTGAAACATTTGTTATTTTTTCAAGTGACCCTGAAAGTAACGTGTGTAGCCTCTTGGAAATTTGGCAACACGCATTCGTGCCTGCATTCAACTGAAGTACGCATTTTCATATAGCACAAATCTTGCCACCAAATCCCTGCTTAAACATTGTGTAGTTCAACTCTTTTTGATACTAATACCATCTATCAGTGCTGTAACCCACGTGGCATTTAAAAGTATGAACATTAATCCACCTCTTCTGTTATTTGCCAGTAGGTCGTCCTGTTTATTCCCACTGAAAGGCGAATTGCAGTCACAACTGCCGCTTTTTCACACGAGGAAAATGCGAGAAGGTTTCAGGTTTTCTCCAAGGTCCAGTGTGCCTCCAAGTGGCAGCATTTGCTAACTCAGTGTAGAGCTGCTTTCAAGTAAACTGAAAAATAAAGAGAGCAGGAGAGAAAAAACAGGTTTATATTATGAATAGGGGTTAGGAAAGGCATCCCTATTTTAATGCCTTAAGCTCGGGCTGCCTCTTGGGCAGGCGATCGGCAACAGTTGAAACTGATGCTCGAGCTTGGTGCTGGCCATATTTTGCCCGACTCTAAAAATGCTCCGGATACAGTGAGGCGTGAACTAACGTTAGCTCAGAACGTGGCTTAGTAAGTACCAGTAATGCCACGAGTAAATCGGAAAAGAAACCCTTCCGTTTATTGTAACAAGTGCTGTCGAAATCCACGCTTGAGTGGCAGCTCTCACTAGAATTCTTTATGCAGATCTTGAGGCCACTGTTGTGTTGTTTGCATGCGGCAGAAGTGATTTCAGAGCCGGAAATATGTGGCGAGATTTCGATATTTACACCATCTATAATACACCTGCAGAACGTCATCAAACGTCTTGGCTATGCTTTGGCTACTTTTCGCTCACGAAAAATTTGAGTCTGGCTATTTTTGGTCTACATTTTGAGATCATTTGGCTATTCTTTGTTGTGGCCATCTGGCAACCCTGGAGTCTGGAAGTATTCACTCGCCTACTAGCCGTAATCTCGACGTGTCAAAACGGGCGCTACGCCATGCTACGCGGACATCGCAGTAGCGTCACAGAACACCTAGTAGCATGGCCGATACCTACGTCTGCGAACGTCTCAGACCCGCGGCTAAGCATTCCGAGCATCGGCGACGCAAACTTTGCGACCAAGATTCGAGCGCAAAATCCTCAGACGTGCGGCTAAGCCTTTCAGCACTCAATGTTTCGGAATTCGTGACCAAGCACATCGCGCACGCAATCCTCGTACCGCGGCTAAGCATTTCGTACATAGGAGTCACCGACTCCGCGATCAAGCACATTGCGCGCCTCGGACTGCGCGAATAAGTGCATCGAGTGTCGACTCCTCGAACCCACGGCATCGGAATTTCGCGCGTAGGCTCCTCGGACCGGCAACCCTCGGACCCGCAACCAAGCAAATTGCACGTTCACTATATTATCATATTGTCACGATGGCTCGTAGCAATATCTGTCATACCACCCCTTCATAAAGAGAACCTCATCATGAGCTCTATAATTTATAGTTCACTAGGCCCCTTGGGCTGGCACAGACACCTGGCTGCAGAAGTGATCTAGGCACCTAGCTATATTCTGGAAAGCACCTAGCAGCTGCATATCTACCACTGGCTCTCTGATCCTAAGTTTACAGCCATTGTCAGGTGAAGATGACTTGGAAGGCTGCTGACACTCAGAGCCTTCATTCAGTAACATGGTCAATTCTACCAAAAGAAGAAAAAAAAGGCCTCACTGATTGTACTGGGGACTGCTATCAATCAGGCAGCCTGCAGGTACAACACTGGAGCTATATTCATGTCCACACAGAGTTCTGCGCTTCAATTGGTTTGAAACCCAGACACCATGCTCTTTGTAGAGCAGCAGCAAAGAATGTCAAACAAAAAAAGGGGGGGGGGGGGGCGCGGACGAAGGCACACCAGACCAAAGGCCACGTATAAAAAAGCTGTACATCACAAAACACCCCAAAGACTAGAAATTTGGTGCGTTTTTGAGAACTGAAGAGAAGGTGAAACTTTGAGAGCCGTTTTCTCAAAACATTTTTTTTTTTTCCTTTCTGCTCAGTTTCTGGAGCTGATTTCTTTGTTACCGTTTAACATATTTTGACTCCGTCTTTTTCTTTTTTTCTGTCACGTTCCTTGGGTTACAGTGCAGGTCGTGACATTCTCGCTTTCTTATCTTGACCCTTTGTAACTTTATGATATGGCTATTTATCTACCCCGAAAGTGGGCTTGATGCGAAGGTAACATAAAAAAATGGCACTCCAAAAAATTTGCGTTGCCAAAAAGAAAATGTCACGACCTTCAGCACGCATTTAGCTATGCAGTCAATACTTAACAAACCGTCTTTTCAAGTTCCCCAGGCTCCCCAGAAAGTTCGAGGGAGAAAAAAGTCTGCTCAATAAAACGTTCTTAGATATCGCTCTGAAACGTTTATGGAAGCATCAGGGAGACATTCTAAACAATTATGCCAATTTTCATCAAAATCCATGAAGAAATAAGCAAGTTGATTCTCTAAGCCGTGTTTCACCTCTTGATGAGAAAGTGGCAAAGGATGGTTTAATATACAATGCGTATGCCTATATATTTGCACTTATAACCTGCACCTCTAGTTGCCACCTTAGAAAAGTGAGACTCCTCCCCGTGCCCCCATTCAACAATACTAATTTAGTAGAATCAACCGCAAGGACTTATCATTGCGTGCTCCACACTGTGCATGTGCAGTACTACAGTGCTGCCAGGGTGCTTTGTGGTTATCCCTGGTATGGCCTACAGAATGCTGCAAGGGCTTCTCATGTAAAGTGCCTCAATAATTTTTTTATTCTCATGTGAAATCGGAATGGGCACGCTCATCTGTGGTCTGCTACAGTCAGAGTGAAGTCGGTATGCCACCTGCAGCGTTTCGGTACAGCTGCTTTTGTTTTCTATGCTAGAAACTGCGAATTTACCTTTGCGCCTCTTGGATGCCCTCCTGTGCAATTTGCATTCCATTGACTGCTGCGGAATGGGCAGGAAGAACGATATACGCCATAACACTACCGTAAGGCTTCTTGCATTTGAGTGCATATGTACAGTTGCAAGCAAAAATGTCTGGACAACAGACAGTGAATAAATATTTGTTCTAGCTGGTGCACTACTCACCAACAAATGTAGTTTATTGATACTATTTCGTATGCGTAGGTGTACTTGAAATAATTTTTTTTTTTTGGGGGGGGGGGGGGGAGGCGGTGTCATGGTCCACATGCAGGCACACGCTCGCAGCCGCTTACAGAACCTTGTCTTGGCTGTCTGATAAATTTGCTTTCACTGGTTTTTCGATGGAAACCGAATAAAAAACACAAAGTTGACATGCCTTTTTTAGTATAAACCGAAAGCGCTGAATGTAACTATATATACGTTTTTTTTAGTGCATGATATATTTCGTGCTGCTCTGTTCTTGCTCAAACTTCGCAGGAAAATAATATTTTACTATCAGGATCGTTCAGTATTACACTTGGCTCGGTCACTTGTCTGGTATGTTAAGAAAAAAAAATAAAGGACACTATGAATTTCGTCTTTGCACCTCGTAATGTCCCAGTCACATGCTGCAATGAGTTGTGAAAATCGATCTTAAAAGGTCATGCTTTGCCGCGTAGCAAACAACGAAAGCGACCACCGTAAGTGCCAAGGGTTACATATGCACGATCTGGACCCTAAAATGCGATCTTGCTGTGAAAATTATGCAAGAACAGAGCGTCACAAATCAAAACTTTTTTTTAGGTTACAAGTACATGGGGGCAGGGGTAGACGTATCCATGTCCAAATCAAATGCCTGGCGACCGCTTTCTGGGAATTGCAAACACGAATCTCAAAGGCGATGCATTTGGAAGCTTGCAAAAGCTAACCCCCGCCCCGCAAAAAATAATGTCATAGCCGCCATGTCAAGAACATTAATTACGGCTGGAGGCATGCATTGTAGAGATTTCTTTCGTTCAAGAATGTTGTCGCCACTCTTATCGACATCAATGTTCAACCAGCCCCTTCTCTACGGGGGCGTGAAACCCGCCTGTTCTTCCCTTCTCCTTTTACACCTGTCCACTTAGTACTTGGTACTAAAACCCCTAAATGATCTGAAGGTAACGATATCTCCTCTCGCATCACAGAGGAAGGAAACTCAGGAGAGGCCCTGACGTCACTCTTTGTGAAGCTAAAGTGAAGCCGGAAGTTGGCGTTGTTGATGGCGTTGCTCCGCCTATCGGGCCAGCTCTCCTCTCTTGTTTACATTTCTCGCGAAACCACGCCGCGCTGCGCGCAACCGTGCTGCTCGGACCCGCGCGCTCCGCAGCAATACTAAACATTCGTTAGCACGTTAGCATGATTCCGCCAAAGAGGGCAAAATTTCCCGCGGATATTTCTTCGTCCGTTGCCATTGCCGTGGCGCGCTACATTGCGTACAGCGTTGCATGCGCGTTCATTTCACGAACTTTAGTTCCTCCTGTCCCACCTGGCCACAGCAACATCCGCGGGAGAGCACGGTCCAGATAACGCAGCGCAACAAAACACGGAGACCAACGCAAACCTGCCCGCACGGCGCCTTTGCCACGGTATGAAACCTACGGAGCAACACGTGTGAGCGCACAGAACCAAAACAGAGCCGCTATTATGGCCTGAAAGGCGTGGCCGCTACAGCAAAGAAATAAAAAATCAGCAAAAAAAGCGGAGAACCTACTACGTCACTTCCTCCACACTTTTCTCCTAGCGCGCGGAGGGGGTAGGGCCTCTCCTCAGTTTCCTTCCTGCATGTCTCGCATCCTATGCCTGCGCTCCTTCTCTCGGCTCATCCCGGGCGCCGACAGTGGCGGCACCTAGGCCGTGTACAGCTAGCAGACGCTCTCAACGTTCGGCCCTTTAGCGCACAGTGCAGTGCGCGCCTGAAGGAGTTGATTGCCACGTTTATGACAAGCGAGTTTTATAAATGAGTTACTCCAATGACTGTTGTGATCCACGTTGTACTACTTTATCGAAGCTCCTTCCACTGCGATCGCTTCGATTGCGGTGTCAACGGTGAAGGTGGTGTGCGCAAGCAAGCTAACGGAGTGTTTCTTATCGAACGGCGCCTTTTGATCAGCTTCATTTGAACTTCAACGCCGCCAAGAGAACTGGGAACAACACACGTTTTGTATGTGGATATTTACCTTTTACTTAAACACAGACATGGGGTCTAGGCTTATATGAATCGATGGTGGTGTATTACTTCCATAATATATTCTGTCAAAGGCGCGTTTGCTCGCACTACAAAACGGCGTGGTAATGCAACTGGCCTTAATTTCTTGATACCGTAATTCCGAAGGATTTGGCCTTCAAATTGGTCTTCGGTGAAATTATCCTAAGATGAATAAACTAAGATTTGGTATGACACAACTTTCTTGAGAAATGATACAAGGCAGGGAGGGGGGGGGGATATACACCGTGACATCTCACAAATAATTTCGAAAATAAGAACTGTTGAAATGTCAGCCCGCCATGTGCGTGGCCATAACAATTTTATCAACGTCGAACGTTGAATATGGTGTGGGTCATTGCGCGCCCCTTCGTTAGAGGTTTCTTTTACTCGACCTATCCGCGTTAAAAATGTTTATCCAGCTTAGATTTGCACGGCATCTTTGAACCCAATATATCTTCGGCTGTGTTTAGCGGATGTCTGCATTCTGATTTATTATGCGCGCAGATATGGCGTACTCAAGGTATAGCTGCCGTTACTGTGCCTAGGCACAGTTACTGCCGACTTTGGCAACAACCCCGCAAATACAAATAGGTGCAGCAATGCGCGCTACATGAAAGATAGACCTGCAGCGCGAGTAGCATGAACAGCGGAGGCTCAAACGACGAGAACCGCCGTTTTAGTCTCGAGTTTGTCAGCGGAGTCCAACTAAAAAGAAAACGTCTAGCAATACGCTCACTGAACGGCGGGGCCGAACTAACATATGAAGCGCAACTTTCGTGTCTGAGCCCAGCAACGATTTCAACTACAAGGAATCGAGTGCGCCAAGCAATGTGCGCAACACCATAATAAAGCCTGCCGAACCAGAAGCGTGAACGGCGAGGCTCAAAGACCATGAAGCGCGGCTTTCGTAGCAGCGAGAGAACGTTTCCAACTGCAAACATGCCGAACGTTTTTAGTGTGAAGAAAGGCCGCAGACGCTCGCGCTTCTCACCAAATCGTCCGAAAAAATAACGAGTGACTTCTGATGAACGGCCACTTTCCTCACAAAGGCGCGGGTCCCGCGCATTTTCAAAGTTTGCCTGGCCGATCCTGTGGAGCCAAATCTTTCGGCGGGCCGCGTTGCTTCTTCCGGATGGAATAACGAAATGTCTTTTCCCCTAGCCTCCTCGGTTGTTGCACCCATAAGCACAACACAGGCTAGGCAACGCCGCAATACATAGACGGCGCCAGCGCTGGCGAAACGCTCCCCGCCAAAACTCCGCCGCCAGATGTGTCATCGTCATGCAACGTTTTCAATATGCCGTCGTACGGAGCGTCTGCTGTTCTTGAAGTCTTTTCATTGTCGGAAGCAATGAGGTGTGCAACAGACATGGACAAAGTGTATGGAATCTGAGCATTTCACTCTTCAAAAGTCCATGGTACAGTTCATTTTACTGCCGAGTCCGTTTTACTTATGAAACTTCAATGCCAACTGAAGTGAAACTTGACAGTAAATAGTTGCAGCGAAGCAAGCGTTTTAGTTCAGTTCAATAAAAAAATTAGTCTTTCACCATTCCACTATAATAGACAAGTGAAAACGTACACAATTACGCGCTTATAATATTATTTTTGTGGTTACTGCCTTATTTAGGTTGAAGTACGAACTATTTGCAGCCTCGCGGAGGAACAGTGACTGGCAGTTATGAGGGCGTGGGCGGGGCTTCATTGCAGACTTAATGGGAAGCTGAAGAGTCTGCCGAATTCAATAAGACGCTCATATACGGATGCGGGGACCTTATAAACCATGCAGGTAAAATTTTGGGGGGAATTTTTCACTTAGGAGCGACGCAATCGTCAATGGAGGAAGGAAACTGAGGAGAGGCCCTACCCCCTCCGCGCGCTAGGAGAAAAGTGTGGAGGAAATGCCGTAGTGGGTTCTCCTCATTTTTATTGCGAAGCAATACTACTTTAGCCCGTTCCGTGGCGAGGCGGTGGTAGGCACCATTGACCTTTAGCGTGACCTCGCTGCGTGACGTCACACCACGTGACCTAGAGTGACGTCACACCAGCTGTGTAAAAACGGGGCCCCATCTCACGCCGTCGCGAGGCGAGGCGGTAGCCACCAACAGCGGCCTAACTCCTGCTCCTCTCACCAGAGGCGCGGCGCGGCGCCCGAGTCTAGTGTTCCTGTATATGCTCCCGCAGGACACTACCCGAGTCATCCTCGCGTGTCGCGACATCAGCAGCGGCCTGCTGGTGCTTAGATGATTCACTGTAAGCCGTAACACTAGCATAACCCAAGACTACCACCAGCCATACTACCAGCTGATCCGAGAATAACACACTATTGCTTCGCAATCACCAAGCTTAACCAAGCTAAGCCACGGCCGTTTTTTTTTTTTATTTCTTTGCTGTAGCGTCCCCGCCTTTCGGGCCGCAATGGCGGCTTTGTTATTGTTCTGTGCGCTCACACGTGTTGCTCCGTAGGTTTCGTACCGTGGCAAAGGTGCCGTGCGGGCAGGTTTGCGTTGGTCTCCGTGTTTTGTTGCGCTGCGTTATCTGGACCGTGCTCTTCCGGATGTTACTGTGGCCAGGTGGGACAGGAGGAACTAAAGTTCGTGAAATGAACGCGCATGCAACGCTGTACGCAATGTACCGCGCCACGGCAATGGCAACGGACGAAGGAATAACCGCGGAAAGTTTTGCCCTCATTGGCGGAATCTTGCTAACGTGCTAACGAATGTTTAGTATTGCTGCGGAGCGCGCGGGTCCGAGCAGCACAGTTGCGCGCAGCGCGGCGTGGTTTCACGAGAAATGTAAACAAGAGAGAAGAGCTGGCCCGATAGGCGGAGCAACGCCATGAGCAACGGCAACTTCCGGCTTCACTTTCGCTTCACAAAGAGTGACGTCAGGGCCTCTCCTGAGTTTCCTTCCTCCGTGCAATCGTCAGTTAAAATTGCGCTGTAGCTCCGCCCCCCGTCGAGCGCCGCGCGCTGCTGCTGACGCTGACGATGCGAGCGGAGACCGGAAACCGCGGCGTAGTGACGTCGGCACTGGCGTTCCGTTCCTTCGCAGTCTCCGCGACCGTGCCTGCGTGCGTGCCGCCCTAATCTGCTTCGCTCGACCCTACATTTCTTTGTTTGTGTGTATATAGGAGTGGTAGTTGACGTGCGCAGCATCAATTGAACTTGTAGACCGATCATGCCGGCGTTCTGTGCAGCCTACGCTTGCACGAACACCAGCAGCCGCGACGATGTTCCGTTAGTTCCTGCAAGACAAGAAGCTTTCAGCTAAATGGGAGGCTGCTGTGAAGCGAAACAACTTCAAGCGCTCAAGAACAACAGTGTTGTGCTCTAGCCACTTCCGTGACGATTACTACCGGAGTTTATCAATAATGCGTGCTTTGGGTTCCCGTTCGTGTTAGCTTACCTACTCACTGGAACGCTGAATGCAGCTTAGCGGAAAACATACTCGCTAAAGAACATTTCCAACACAAGGAGATGCTAACACTTCACCTTCGTTCGCGTGGAAAGCAATGCTTGCACCAGCATTTTTTACTTCTTGGAGAGGCCGGCTCTTCGCAATCGGCTCGTACATAAAGGGAGTAAAGTATAAACCCCTTACAAGTGATCTTGCACGCGACAGCGACAGCGCAACAAGCGAGGCGGTGGCTGTCGCGTTCGCTCGTTGCCTGCAAGCCGAACTCCACGCGAGCGACGGCTTTGAGCGACGACTTCCCGGTATGAGGGCAGCAATATACGCGCCGAAACTAGCGTGACGCATGCTTTATCAATTTAAGTTGATGTATTTTACTGAAAAAGGAGCATAAAATATTTCTGAAGGTCTTGCACTAGGTTCTTATTCCTTGCACGTGTCACATTCAATAATTTGCTCGTTCCGTGGGACAAACAGTAGTATTTGAGTTATGTACATCCAGTTCCGGCTTCGCACTATTGGCTAGTCGCTCATAGCACTTCCGGGCGACGAACGACGAGTTCTAGATTTCTAGAAACGAGCGATCGAGCGACAACACCGAGCGATCTGTTAAAGCGACGGCCCGTTTTGTCGCTCGAAGCCGTCGCCCGTCACCGTCGCGCGCAAAATCGCTCTCGTGGAGTTTGGACTTAACGCCGAACTCTTCAGAGAAGCGCAAGCTCTCGAAATATTCCATGACCGTCTCAGCAAAACAGCACCAAACTACCTTGCACCGTGCTTCATGTGTAGCGGCAGCAGTCGGTCCGGACGAACACCATTGTTGACGTCACGAGGCGCCCGACCAATCACAGGCGGAAACGAGGCGCGCGAGCGGGGCGTGTCTGCTGCTGCACTTTTCGTCGAAATAAAACATGTTTGCGCTTTCTTTCGCTCAATTTCGATGCGATATTCGAATTCAGAGGGTTGAAAACCATGACGTACTGCTCTTCACTTATTTTTTCTGGAAAAGCTTTCAGCTTCCCTTTGCTTCCCGACTATAGCAGACGCAACTTGCGCTTCCTTTGTGCGCATGCGCTACTCTTGCTGAGCTCGTCGCTTCGCGCCGTTATCAGGCACTGACCGGCCTTCCAGTCGATGCTGGCGCGGTACTACGAATGTAAACTCTAGTGTTCTACGCATAAGTGTAAGTTGGCTTTCCTGCAGTGCCGCAAACGAATTCTTGGACGCTACGCACTGTCAAGACAAGTAAAATGTGAATTTTTTTCCGCAAAGAATATGTTCGTATGTCCCAAAAATTGTGCCATTAACTGATATAAATGCTTCCACATTTTTTATCTATTTAATAAGTAAAGAAAATATCACACGGACTTCAGAACTATATCAGTTAGAAATCAGCAAAGCAGTGCATTCCGGTGGTATGATAAATGTGAAGGCCGTGAAATGAACGAATTGAGGACAAATATTTTAATGAAACTATGTCATTCAAGAACCTTGTTTACATTTTTGTACATATGCAACGGCCAGGGAAAATGACGTTGTCTATCGTTTCAATGTATTGTGCAGGAGCAGCTGTCACCAGTCGTGTATTGTAATTGCACGGAAATTATAGTCGCAACAGAGATCAAATATAAAAAGCAGGAGTCCTACAAAATATACATTAGAAATACGAAGATACAATGGAATAATACATAAATGTGAAGATAAAGCTTTATAAAGGAAAAAAAAGTGTCACTGAAAACAAAATTCACTGCATTTATCCACAAAACCTCGCAACAAGATATTTAAATATACGTATAAATCTCCAATAAATATACGTATCTAGGCAAAAGTCACTGTATACAGGGTGCCTCAGCTAAATCTAGCCAGAGTTTAAAAATATGCCGATGCACTCTAAGACGACGCGACCAAATGCATGTTGCTTGCTTTTGTATTTAGTGTGTCAAGGTATTTTTTGCATTTTTGCTTAATTAAATTTTTAGTCAAGATTAATTAACCAACTACTGAAGTAATGAAGCTAGCAGAAAAAATTTCAATTAGAAAGTTGCAGAGCGGTTTGCAAAAGGTCCGAATAAACAGTTTCTGTCTTTCTATCCATTAAGTATTAGCGTATTTTAGCTTACTAATGATGCCCGCGAAATACAAAGCACCACGTGACATGCCCGCTTGCACGTCGTGATTGCACTGTTCCCAAACGGTGCGCGCACAAACAGCAATAGGCGCGCTGCCGCTTAAAAGGCGACAGGGCGGCGACGTAGGCGTTGGCTGTGTCATTTACGCCAGCGATGTGCTCCCCTCGCGACATTTCGTTATAGCGATAAGCAAACGCAGCGGTTATCGCTTGTGCTTCCGGAAGCAACAAGTCCGTCATTTCGCGATAGCTGCAAAGAAATTGAACATCCCTAAATTTAAAAAAAATCTCAGTTTTCAGAAGGCTGAAAATGGTAGAATAAGAGCATCTTAAATGGCCAGACGCCGCCTTTCACTGAATTTACGTTTATTTTTCATGCGCTTTCCCAGCAAGTGCTCGAAGATGTCACCTTCTGCAGCAATACAGCACTGGGATCTCCTGAGAAGGCCTGCTGTCGCTGCCTTGAGCACAGTCAGTGAAATGCTGTGGCATACTTCAATTATCTTCTCCTGTAAGGCTTCTGGAATCGTCGTTACCGTCGTGTATACGTGATGCTTAATATAGCCCCACAAGAAAAAGTCAAAAGGGTTGAGGTCGGGTGACCTTGCCGCCCACAGGACAGGCCCGTTTCTCCCTATCCATTGCACTGGGAAGGTAACATCAAGCCATGCTCGTGCTTGACTGAAGGTGTGGGCTGGAGTCCCGTCGCGCTGATACCACATTGCGTCAAGCCGGGCTAGTGGCATGTTGCAGCAGAAGTCTTCAACCGACCCTTTGAGGAACTCACTTACATACCTATTGCCGGTCAGAGTGTTGTTAAAGAACACTGGGTCAATGTCTGTGCTGTCATATATTCCGCACCAAACCTTAAAATACCACTGATATTGGTAGCGGGATATTCCTAGCCAGTGGGGATTTTGCTTACTCCAATAGTGTGCGTTGTGGATATTTACTTGGCAATTTCGGGAAAAGTTCGCCTCTTCAGTCCAGAGATACCTTGGTGAGATAGTCAGAATCTTGCTCCTCCTGAATCAAAATCTAATTCGCAAACTCGAGTCTCTTTTGGACTTCCCTTGACTCCAGGCATTGATGCAACTGCAGATGATAGGGGTGCAGTCCAGGTGTTTTCAATATCCTCCAGGTAGTTGAGTTGGACACACCGAGCTGTGCACCACGCTGCGCATGCTAGCGTGTGAATTAGCCGCTTTTTAAGCTGCAGCGTACCTATGGCTGTTTGTGCGCAGAATGCTTGGGAGCATTGCAATCGCGACGCGCAAGCCGGCATGTCACGTTGTGCTTTTTTTGTATATCGCGGGCATCCGCAGCAAGGTTAGGAACACTAATACCTAATAGATAGAAAGACAGAAACTGTTTATTCCAACGTTCTGCAAACCGCTCTTCAACTTTCTAATTGGAAGTTTCTTTCTTAGCTTCGTTGCTTCAGAAATTGGTTAATTAATCGTGACTAATTGTCCAATTAAATAATATACAAAAATAGCATGACACACTACATACAAAAGGCAGCAACATGCATTTGGTCACGTCGTCTTACAGTGCATCGGCATATTCTTAAACTCTGGCTGAAGCTTGCTGAAACACCCTGTATAGGGCGTCAAACAAGGCAAATAAACATGTTGTGCAATCACAGATTCACAGAATCCTAAGCCCCCCCTTCCCTCCCTCTACTCGCTCCGATGCATCGCGCGCGACAGAAGGCGGCGCGCCTCCTCCCCGCTTTTCTCTGTTGCGCGCACAAGACTGACCCACCATTCATCGGCTCACCCCATACTCCCCCCCCCCCCCCCCTCTTCGCTTTCACTCGCACATAAGGCATGCGGTGCGTGGTGACGATGTTATCGCTCTTGGACTTCATACGAAATATGACGGCGACGACAGGAATGCGCCTTGAGTGTACATATAATTGCTATCGCAATAATATAGCAAGAGTATCCGGCAGCTGAAGCGTCCCGTGGCCCATTAATTTCCACAAAAGAAGTAACAAAATCGAACTTTCACCATGCGACGATTCGCTGCGCTACCGCAACGTCTTTTTTGTGTGTGTGGTGAGGCGGCACAGAAATAAAAAAAAACCGCAATGTAAAGCATCTTGGCCACAATCGAATGCGTACTTTGTGCATCTAATGTGGCTACCGAAGGAATATTGAAGAAAACGTCAGACGCTTGGTCCACAGAGAGCCATATGCATGCTACTCGTTATCCAACACTGTCGAGAGAAAATATTTTCCGGAGAGGTTGCGATAACATCGAAATGAAGGTGATGTCCTCAAGCGAACGCGTTGCAATCCGTCGAATCCCCGCAGTGGTGGCGGCGAGCGACCATTGCTTCTTTTTCTCGTCAGCAAGCCAGGAAGCGTCCAAAACTCTGTGAGGCCAAAATCAACTCGGCCATAGAAAAACGAACGCGCACCGAAGTGCGCCGCGTGGTTGGCAGGGCAACACGTAAAAAACGCATACCTCTGGCTGGCTCTGGCAGCCCGCAGTTAGTGATAACAAGAAAATTGAAGAGGCTCAATGTGTCCTCGCGAATAAAAGGCAAAGTAGAAAAAATAAGAACGTAGTTACCTTTGCTGGCTTTATATAGTGTATCGACATGGATGTTTTGGCGCAGGTGAAAAAAATGTTGACATTCTTTTCTGTGACATGATGGTACAAATGAATCATCACAACGCTTCGTCTCATCGGGCCTCGCTGAGTGCCTTGTGAACTTGTCTGATAGTGTGTTGATTTGGCTTGTCTCGTTGTATGGTTCGATGTACAACTTTAGAAAAGTCAATGAACCTCTGGCGTCAAATGTTTATGAGAACATTAAACCCACAAAGATCTGTAATTGAAAATCTAAAGTACGACTTTGGAAATGTCAATGCACCTTTCGCATCAAAAGTTCATGTGATCTTTATACGCCCATAAAGTATCGGAATTGAAATGCATGCTCTCCGTAGCTTCCATGGCATCCGCGACGAGCCCGCTCGCCATCAAAACGCCCTTGAAACTTTGTGATCGGGTGGGGCTCTTTGTGTTATGTGACTCCAGGTGCATGGGCGTTGCCACGAAATCCAGCCCGAGTTGACAATCTTCGCGCCGAAATGTCTTCTTGAGCGTGAAAAATAATCTCTAGACAAAATACAGAATGACTTCCGGCGGTGGGGGTGTTTTGGTCGGCAGTGCATGACAGCACGAAAAAATTCCGGGGGGCGGGGCTGAAGCCCAATAAGCCCCTCCCCACCTCCTGGCTACGCCTCTGGGCGAGCGCAACGCACAAAGAAAAGCGTGCATGCACAGCGCCGGACGGGCTGACTTCAAGGAAGTTGCGAAAAAAAACAAGAAACCGCACGGCTTTGTGAAGTGGCACATTCTTCATTACCTCTTCTTTTGAACCTCGTTTACGCCTGCCTCTTTAAAAATATGATTGCATGTGTCCATGCTGTGCGCGGTATTTAGCGCATTTAAGTTTACTTTTTTCGAATGTGCTCGCTTTGTTTCACAGGAGTTTTGTTTTGCCACGAACGTGCTCGCTTCTGCAGCAGGTGTGTGACATAAAAGCGACTTCATTCAGGCAATTTTTTTTCAGCTCCACCAGAGGTTAGCACATTCTCAACACTTTTGCAAGGCTCACTAAAGCCTACGAATGCAGTCGTATAGCTTCAATGCGCGCCCGTATCTATTGATTTGGTTTGTGGTGTAGAGCTGTGCACGGGCCGCAATTCTGAGCCCGCGCCCGGCCCGGGCCCTACACTACCACAGGCGGCCCGGTCCGGCCCGACGCTAAAGAAGCCTGAGTTCGCCCGGTGCGGCTGGGCTCGGCCTTAGGCCGGGTTCAGGCCCGGCTCGGACCAGGCCCGAGCTGCAATAAGGCGACGCCGACACAAAAAGAAACAATATTAGGAAAATCAGTTTATTTAAATGACCTTATCTTGCATTCCATATGGCAAAATCGTGAATATATACAGATTTACCTTATGCGAAAGCCCGATATTACTTCCTTCTAGCGCCCTCTCCAGGCCTCACCATGTACATCATAAACAGCAGCGGGGATAAAGGGCACCCCTGCCTCAGTCCCTTGTTGATATGAACTTTCTCCGCGCTCCTCATCCCTTCCCATTCAACGCAAACGGTATTTTCTAGGTAAATCTCTCTCAAAATCTGTAGACAATCGTTACCTAAGCCTTCCCCTTCCAGAATACCCCACAATATGTTGCGGTCTACGTTGTCGTAGGCTCCTGTAATGTCCAAAAAGGCCACATACAACGGTCTGCTTTCTGCTTTTGATATTTCAATGCACTGAGTAAGAACAAACAAGTTATCATCCAAACGCCTACCTATTCTAAAGCCATTCTGAAGCTCTCCCAAAATGCCATTATTTTCTGCCTATGCTTGAAGCTTTAATTTGATTGCCTGCATTGCTAGCCTGTATATTACCGATGTAATGGTCAACGGTCTATACGAGTGAATTCTGTCTTTCTCCCCCTTACCTTTATAAATTAAATTCATTCTACTTTGTCGCCAACTGTCTGGTATTCGTCTATCTTTTAAAGTTTTTTCCACTGCTTTCACCAGTGCTGGCAGACAGGGTTGCCAGATTTGGCTACTTTGCGCCAAATTGGCTACTTTTCGAGGCTGTTGGCGGGGAAAAAAATGCCTTGGCTACTTTTTTGGCTACTTTTGAAATAGCTTGACTATGGTGGCTAGAGGGGGGTAGTGTGACGGGCGGGAGCGGAGGGGTGCACAAATTTGTGATGAAAGATGGCGGCCCCAGTAGATGGCGTTGGCTGCGCGACAGGTGCCAGCGGGGCTGGCCGGTTTCGCGTTGGACCACGTGTTTTTACTTTCACCTTGTTTCCAATAATTACACGCCGCGTCCGTGTTAACAGGACATGAACTAGTCATTTTGTTAGTTCGTTGAAAAGCGTGCGTTTGAAATTTGAAATGGTGCTACTTAACATAAACGAAAACCACAATATTTCTGACAGACGCAGCTGGTAAGCGGCGTTTAGCTTATAATTAAATGTTTCTCAGCATTGACCAGATTTGACATGTTTCGCCAACTTCATGTGAATTAATCCATTTACGTGAGCGCAGTCAAACTATGTCTTGAGTGTTTGTTTCTTTATGGGCTTTTTTTGGAGTGTAAACTGCTTAATATTTCCTCTTATAAGAAGCAATGGTTCGCGTGTTTATTTTTCGCTCTCGAAGGTTTTGTTCAGTGTTGAAATAATTTAAATTGAATTTTCTCTTTTCTTTTTCCTTGGAGAGCTTATATTTTTAGAGTAGAAATGGCAATGCTGTAGTCAGGGCTCTGTCGCACCGAACATTTTCATTCATTATTTTTTTAACTGTTTCACTCCCGTTCCGTCGCTTACGTGAAAATTGATTCTGCAGCAGTTTTCTCAAGTATTTGCAATGAATGCAGGGGCCGTTACTTTCACATACGTAAGTGCACTTGATGGAAAGGTAACACCCAGCAAACGATATATATCTTCCTTTCTCCTCTGGTTTCACGCCGCAGCCTCCACACAATATAAGTGCATGTGTGCTGTGGAGCACTGACTGCGCTTCCTCCGGCGAAGAAACAGTGCACTGGTAGCGCAATTGGCCCCTGAGGAATACAGAGCAACACAACGACTCCGGTTGGTTGCTTTCCGACTTGAATTTCACTAACTTCGGCACCAAGATGTGGTCAACCTGCTCGCCCTCGAGCTCACTGGTTCCGAAAAACACACTGTAACGTTCACTTGGAAACGTTACCTTATTCCATGTTGCATCAGGTAGGCAGACATTATGACACGCACGCTCAAGTTGCACGGCGTGCTGTTTATCTGAGGCAATGATATCTGGTATATCTGGCCCCTGGCGTAGCTGCGTGTGCGCTACGGTGTCTTCTTGCTGGGCGTCTTGACTGTTGATTGCGTTCAGCTTTTGCCGTTTTGCAGCAGGTCCAAGCTGCTCGCATATATTTCTCTCTTTCCTTTTCATCGGAGCTTCGTGAAATACTTAGGTGCCTCAGGGAACACAGTGGGCACGGCGTCTTCTTTCAGACGCGGACGATCGCGCGGCAATTCCACAACCTCACCGTTGACTGTGTGCCGGTAGGTCCTTTCGACGAACCTTTCGTCGAAGTGCCGTTCACAAACCACGCTGTCGTTGGTAAGCTCTTTTTCAGCCCGTTTAATATTTCAGGTCCACTGCTCCCTTCGCAAGACATCAGTTGGGGCTTTCAAACACAGAAAGCTTTTGCGAGAAAGATCGATACCTGCCTTTGCATCCAGGTATAAAGCACGTGCGTGAGCGGCTTGACGGCAGGGTTCATTACATCCAACAGTCTGAATCTGAAGAGTCCATTCCTCGTGTGGCAACGCGACGACCCAACACTGCAGACAAATTTCACAGACGACGACAGCGAAGCGTCAACGCAGCCGGCGAAGCCTTGTCAGTGCCCGGCCGTCGCAAGCGTGGCACCTTTGAACACAGCAGTGCCCCTAGCGGTGGCTAAATTTTCACCACGTTCCGCGCGCTCCTCCTCCACGGAGCGGATGAGGCGCCCGCCACACTACCCCCCTCTAGCCACCATAGCTTGACTATTGTAAAAATTGAGTAGGAACATGTGTGGCTCATATTATGCAGCAACATTAGCAAATATTTAGGCCAATGCACGACGACGACACTTCAAATCTTTTCAAGCTGGTCCATCATCATCGTCAATCTGACTCGCGCGCTTTCATTTCATGCAAAGGATTTCGCACTGGTGACGTCACAGCGTGTTCCATCTTCGCATTGACGTTCCGCGTGAGGCCTTCCGCACATTGGGCTTCTTCGGTTTTCGGAGTTCTGGCAGCCCGCTGGCAGCCAGACGGTAGCCAGCTAGTGCCGGTCCTGATGGGAAGTCACCGTGAGGTGGGATCCTAAGAAAACCCGAAGCCGCCCGAAGTTTGCAAAATCGAACACTTGGACAGCTGACCGCGGGATAAACGTAAACATGCTATACCAGCATGTCAGCGGCCGGTCTGGCCGGCGCGCTCTCGGCGTAGTCGGTCCATTTATGTGTTCCCAGCTTGAAAATATACAGCTGTATTCAAGAATACGACCACTTTTGCGAGATTTCGCGCGACTGGGCATCTCACTTTGCAGAGCGTAACAAAAGGCCTGCGACGCGTCCGATGCCAAAACGCAAAATCGCACCTAAATAATCGCGAAAGCGATCGCTCGAGGATGCCTCGAGCGATCGGTTTCGTCCCTTTGTTCAAAATTTTGCTGACAATGCTTGGCGCACATTCTTCGAGAAATGTGTGCCAAGATTAACTCAGACATTTACACCTGTACTGGAGCTGTGATTCTGATTTGTGATATATATTCTAGTCATATTACATGCTGATCAAAGCACTCTTAGCTGTAGTCATTTATACACGTTTCATAATATTTTGTGTATGTTCCTACATTTACTAAAAGCAGCTTTAAGTGTTGGCTGTGATAATGTCTTCAGAGTTGCATAATAAATGAAAATGCAACGTTTTTCCGTAACGTGGCTACTTTTTTGGCTACATTTCTGTATGTGGCCAAAGTTGGCTACTTTTTTGGCTACTTTCCCAGATTTTTTGGCTACTTTTCACATTTTGGACCTGGCAACCCTGCTGGCAGAGCTAGAATCTAGAATCTAGGGCGCTCGCCGTGGAGCTTTGGGGAAAAGTACCTAGCAAGGCCGCCTCGATCACGCGCGCACGGCGGGGCTTGCTCCGGCCGTTCCATTCGGACGGAGAGGGTGTAATTGCGGAGAGTGGCGTGCCCGCTCCTTTCGCCGCACCGCGGCGCGCGTGCCCGACCCCTCGCCTCCCTGTGCTATGGCTTCGCACGAGGCGATTTGCGGCGCCTTGGACGTATTGCGTGATGAAGAGTGACGGAAAACCACGATGAATACAAAGTCACACAAGAATACCAATGCCTCCTGCGGCTAGGTATTTATTTGCTCCAGACGCTGCGGCAGCATGTTGCCCGAAGCGAGCACTCATCACGAAGCTATCTCGTAACTTGGGCAATCATCCATCGACGGTTTCCTCCCACTTATGTATATCGCTTCAAAAGAAACGTGATGCCATGCTAAACGAGTGCTCCCCGGAAAACAATGATATCTGCGGGTTTGGGCGCAGCAGGCCAATGAAAGCATGGAAGTATGGAAAAGCATTACTTCTTTATAATAGCGTAAGAGAAGTGCCACGTCTCACGAGGCAACGCAGTAGTAATTTTTTCCCCTGTAAATTCATGAACGTTTGTGCATGACGTACTAGCTCGGTCAGAATGTCTTTACCGGTCAAAAAAGCAGCCTGGAAGAAAAATGGCAATGTTACTATGAAGAAAATGGGCAGGCGATGTTGCACGCTGAGGTGTCAATTTTATATTCCTTAGGCGAGCTCATCACTGTTCCTCCTGTACGAGAGAATCTGCTCACCAGAGTCGACAGCCGCGGAGAGCAACGTCCTGTGGCTCTGATTAGTCTGTATACTTGAATATCATGACTATATTCGTGGTAAAAATTACCAGCATAACAAAGTCAGTGTATGCAGGAATTTATTTACAATAAAAAGTTGTCAGCTCGCGCGCGCTCGAGCTCTTTAAACGCGCTAAACCTTTCGACTGAGCGGCTTAGTGATTAATTTTTTGCGATAGGCCGCTCTGTCCGTAACAAGAGCAGCAATGTTTGATAGGAGGGGCTTTATGAATTTCTTTACCACTATTGAGGATGTGCATGACCGAGGCATGGTCCTCTCTTGCCTCGCATATAAATAGAGGGCAGCTCTCCAGATGCGGCAAAATAATTGCCGTGATCTTGCACACATCGTTTGTGCTAATACGTGGCACTGCGATGTCGATGGCCTTCTTTACTTTTACAAGAACAGCTACAAACTCGAGCTTTGGGAACACCAAACCCCCTCTAGTTCGGTGGTTAATAAGTCCCATCACTGGTGATATTGATGGTCCCGAATCATTCAGTTTTGGGCAGGCGCTGCACATCCTTTGTTCTTCTATCGCTTTCACGACAAAACCGGCGACGTATGCTACTGCAGCGGTTTCCACTGTTGAAGGTGGCCGCTGCACAGAAAAAGAAAAGGTAAGAACAAAGTGCTCATATCAGGACTAATTAAGGAATATGGAGCTCCAATCCCGGCTTGAAAAAGTAATAAGCGCGAAAGGCTATTATAACTGCATGCACAATACATTAAGTCTGCCTACTTACAGGGCATCACTTTCAAGGGCGCCAGCAAACTGTTGACATCATCCACGAAACTCGGTGGTTCACAAATGCTAGAAAACAAAACGGTCATGCATCACGCAGCCTTAGCTGCGTCTCGATCGTATTATGCTACAAGAAACAACGTGCACTGTGCAAACCTGATTTGAGGATATACAGAGACGTACCTTGATTTCCTTGCGGTTTCCTCTGGCTGTCAACACATTTTAGAGCGAAGCTGACGCCAGATTGTACACGTGCACTCTCCGATGTATTCGCTTCTCCAAGCATGTGCCATGCCGCCGCGCCGTCAGCAGGGGTGGGAGAACAGCGCCGCTCCGCGGCGCGCGAGGAAACTTCTCCGATTACACCTCTCCAATGGGGTGCGCGCTGAATGGGACGGCCGGAGCAAGCCCGTACCTAGAAACGTGGTACACGCGAACGGCGCATGGCGGCGCAGCGATCGAGCGCTGGGCTTGGGCGTAAATAGAAACACGCGGCAGGGCATAGGAGGCGACGTCGCAGGCATATAGTATTCGTGATAGTGTTCAACTTTTGGCGCGTACATATTGACAAGACGACGCATACGGATTGCCACTTTCGTTTCCACACGCCGTTTCTACAACGATGCTACATCGTTTTATTGCTTGCTTGTGAAAAAAACGTACCGAATTGGTAAGAATGCATGTTATGCTGAGCAGCGGGAAGGGCCCGCCGCAACGTTCACACGTGCACGCGGACTTTTTGGGTACCGTGACGCGTAATTTTCTGTGCAGCAATAAGAGTTTGCCCATGCTCGTGTAGGTGCTGTTCGTCAGCGGTACTTAATTTTCGACTGCTTTTGTGTTATTCCAACTCGCAGCGCCCAGAATCTCTGGCATTCTCACGTGCACTACAGATAGCTGACATATATGTAATGTATATTAATCCTTCTCTTTTAGCATTGTTTAAAAGTTCTGCTGTTGTGTTTACGGAGTCGCAAGACTGCAACGTTTACAATGCATTGCAATGCAATGTCGACGATAGACACGCGCACTTTTGCATTCTGTGGTTTATGCACATCCGCGGTGCCTTCATATCCAGTGGGACAGTGCAGTGCCTGTTACATGGTAAAACGATTTGCGTGATTAATGCAAAAGCACGGTGCGCGCCTCCACTTGTTGTAAAAGCAGACACATGGAGTTGCTGTTTGTTTTGCCGAGAATGGCATTTGCATTTATCGACAGGCAGCAGACGATCCTCACGCTTATTCAGAATGGAACATGCATTTTTGCACGGGGTTTCTACATCTGCACGAGCCCGAATTCACAATTATACAACTTGTTGTATTTTGTCACGTGAAAGGTCTTCTTTTTCGAACGCACGGTCAAAAACGAAAGACCAGAAGAGTCTCCCCTTTGCATCGTTTGTGTCTTCCGTTGCGCTATCCCAAGTGTGCCGGCTAGCTCTAGCAACAACCTGTTCAGCTGTGCAAGACCAAGTAGACCAACAGTTAGCCCTTAGCCATATTGTTGGGGTTGTGACTGTGACAGCACTCGGTTTACGATGAAATTGGACATGTGAAGTCTATGAATGGCTTCAGAGATATGCATTGCTTTTGTTATTTGTTTAAGCTGCTTCACAGTGTTGGGAGAGGTAGCATAGATATGAATGACATTAATGTTGGTCGAGTTGCGAACACCTATAATCGCATCGTGTATGACCTGCAAATGAAGTGATAAAGAATGTATTGTTTCTGTTATAGCTGTGAGCAGTGTGAATACTGGGCTTTAATTGTTGGGCTGATGAAGTCAACCTGCCATCTATTTCTCTGAACAGTTGTGTTCGTGCTGTTCACACAGTGTCCTCTAGGGGCACTGCTTTCTGATCCAAGATAGGGTGCCTCGATGTAACGGCGGCGCGCTGCATCAAGGCACCCTAATCCAAGAGATGGCTTCCCACTTGTGTGAAGCTTTGTTGTCTTGGTGGTAATAAAATTGTAGCACAGTGGTAGCCACTCATCCTATGGAGGGGCTACATAGAAGTAGTAATGGAGGGCCATAACTGGTAAAAGGTACTGTTATTTTAGGTGTGTTGCTTGCTTGCACTTTATCTTAAAGGATCAAGAAGGAACTAGATGTAGTAGTTCAAGGTGTGCCAAGGTAATCCAAGTTTGATTACAAAAAAAAAAAAAGTTGTTGCCATGTGTTTACTTCAAGGCTGAAAATGTGCTCTTAAACTGTTTCAGGGAGGGAATCCTGAGTGATCATGGACACTGTGCCAAACGAGGTGCTGCTGCCTATTCTGGCACTTGTGGATGGTGCAAGTCTTGTCAGGTGCAAGCGTGTATGCAAGCGGTGGCACGTACTAGTGGAGGCAATCCTGCAACACAGCCATGTTCTTTGGAAAATGATATGCCAGTCAGAAATTGACCCTGACGTGCTGGCTGAACTTCTTGACCAGTCATGCCCAGAGTAAGGCATTTTTACTGCAAATTTACTGTGACTTCTGCTTAGTTATTTGCTAAATTTGTTGGAAAGACAGTTTTCATCACAGTATCATATTGTATAATAATTCATCATAGTGTGATGTTTGAAGAGCAACAGCTGGCACTGAGTGGAAGGCAGGACAGTGCTCCACTCACAATGGAAATGTTTATTACACACCAACAGTATAAGCAGTTCCAAAATTCTTGTGCATGTGCAGAAGGGCATGGGTAAACCAGTTACATCATGAAAAACAATCTTATACCTGCAACAGTATGTTACGCCCAAAACTACCAGAAAACCAGGCAACCGTTAATGGTCACCTGTCATGCTAGCTTGTGGCTATGGCAATGCGTTGCTGAGCTCAATGGCGGGGGTACGATCCCAGCTGCGGCAGCCATGTTCTGATGGAGGATAAATGGAGAAACGCTTGTGCACTTATATTTAAGTGAACATTAAAGAACACAAGGTGGTCAAAACTAATTTTGAGACCTCCGCTACAGCATGCTTCACCATCATATTAGCATTGTGGTACGTAAAACTTCAGAATTTAATTTTTTTTACTGTTGATTATTGAGGATGGCAAACTCCTTATGTAAAGTGACTGTAGCTTGACTTATTAATTGGCTGTTCTGTTTACTGTTTGTTGCCTCATCTTTTTTGGTGAATCAGCTGTTACACATAAGAGTTGTATGTAACCTCTCTTACATGTGTTTGTATTGCCCGCACTTGTGTAATGCTTTTGGGCCTTCAAGGTGATAGTAAATGAAATGAAAGAGTCATACTATGATGAACATCAACCAAGCTTACTTGCCATCTTGTGTGTAGATAAGCTAGTTGATCTGAGGTTGACATACTTAGGAATGGATTAGCACATAGATGACGAGTACGTGAACGAAGACACCCGAGGTTGACATTCTGAAAGCAGTGCCGATGACAGGACTAATGTTTCAGCACTAACGTTTTGGTGTGAAATGAAAGAAAAGAATGGAAGTTTCTCCTTCATTTTCGTTTCAAATAATCAGCCTACTGTTGCAAACTTGATGAAAATAAAGTTTCGAAAAAATAATTTGCCAGTATTCCATTAACCTTACTGCAAGTTTGTGTGAACTCTTTGCATGCCAGCTGTCAACATTGTGCAATATGTACTTGATGGATATTTGCATGGAGGTGAATGACTAGAACACCGTATTGTGCAGGGATGAATCTGGAGGAGTGGAAGTAGACTGGTTCAAGGTCTACAAGCGTTGGTATAGCACGAGTGCCATCTCAAAGTTCTCTCATCGCATTCGCATGCTGCATTGTTATTTACGGGACGTGACGTGCTTGAAGGCATCAGGTAGGTGCTTCATCTTCTCTAGTTCTTTAAATGCATTGCATCTTTCCGCCTGATTTAAAGGGACCTTGAAACGATTTTGACGATATTGTACAGACATACTGAGTCGTTAGGGCAGGCCCTTCTGATCATAAATTGATGCATCTAAGTGCTCCGCGTAAAACGTATAATTGATTATAAGGCTTTAAAAATGTACATCGCTGCTGATCGCAGCACACTACTCGGCTGGATTTTCAGCCACGCCTGATCATGTGGCGCAAGGTGACCATATGATGCTAGTAGGGCGAGCTATGCGATTGGCTGCCCAGAGTGCGTCATCAATAACGTTTCCAACTTTATGGTGAACGCATGTTGTTCGTAATAGTTGAAATGTTAGTTAATTTGTTTCTCTAAAAAGAAAGCAACAGAAAGGGAATGCACAAGAACAATTTCTCACTTAAGCACTTCTGGCACACAGCAAGTGTTGTCTGCTTGTGTTACAAGGTGCTCCATGTTGATGCAAGCTGTGTGGTCTGTGCTAGTCTGTCTTTTCGTGAGTACCATGGTTCGCCCTTGTTACGTTGTGGGCTGCAAACGTAGTGACTGGCAATATGTCAAGCTGCGACATCGTGTCCCTGTGCAAGGCAGCAGACGAGCGGAGTGGCTACAGTGCTTCGGACTGTTGGTATCCGATCGGCGCCAGGATTTGCACGTTTGCGGCCGTCGCCTTACACGAGAAGATTATTACCACAGTAGTGTTTCGCGTCTCTGGTATTTGGGTAAACGCAAGCATAAGTGCACTCTGCCTGGGCATTTCGCAAGTTGAGCAGAGGCACAAACATGAACGGTCTGCACGGTGCAGCCATCTGGTGGCGCAGAGCTCAACCAAACACAGAACTAACATAACAGTGACAAAGTGTATTCTACTTTTCTGTTAATGTAAACTTTTGGCAGGAGCGTAATCGGAGACACATTGTTTTTCTAAAGGTTTAAAATGTTTTACACTTGGTTAGAGCAATGTTAGCTCTTTGATTGTCTGGTTAAGCTCTGCGCCACCAGGTGGCTTTACCGTGCAGACCAATCGGGCTGCTCACGTATGTCTATGCTAAAGCTCCTTCATCACAGCAATAGTAGTATGGAGGAGATTTAGTTTATGCCACCAGCGATTTGTCGTAACGCCCAGCTCACCTGTAGTTACCGAAATACCAGACACGCTCGGCGCTGTGCTCTGAATGCTCTCAACGCACGTTGCTTTGATAGCTCTCATTTGGGATCGACTACCAGGTGGCTGGCGGAGAGGTTGGAGAGGCTTCACGTATTGGCTCTGAGACAACTGGGAGTAGGCGACATGATATCCTATCCTGATGCAGAGCTAGTAAAGACTGAGCTTAGCCCTGATCACTCAGCAAATGAGTTGAGGAGGAAATTAATGGCTATAAAGGAGGGTAACCTGTAATCGTTCGTAGTGCTCTTAATATGAGACGCTTCACACAAATTGTGGTGTGAATGATTCACTGTAGCTGTACCCTATGCATCTACAAAATTTGTCTGAACCGTTTCAAGGACCCTCTAAGGTGGTAGGCCACACACAAATTCCTTTTAAAATTGGAAGCCAGGATATGAGCAACTTTTTTTCCTGAATAAGCATGTCTTATTTTGCTTATTCAACTGTTTAAAGTGCAGAAAATGGTTCATGTTATTTTTGGCAGGTAATTTTTGTCACGAAATGTGGTAAAAGTGCTCGTCACGGCAGCAGTGGTGCGTAACTAATGAATTGCTGAATTGAGTAATATTATGGCATTTATGTTGCTAAGTGGGCGACCTGTTCAGTGAACTAGTGTAAATGCGATGTGATACGTATTAAGAAAGTAACATTAAAAAAACTAAGCAAAGGGAAAAAAATTGCAAATTAGGACCAAATTCATTTGCGAAATGAGCTGTAAATGTGAAACTATTGCATCAATTTCTTCTGTTCTAGTTTGTACTCATTTTCTATGCGAGGAAGGAGTGTAAAAAATTTCAGATTGAAATTTTCATTTTAAAAAATATCGAATTTTGCATAATGTGAGGTGGAGCAAAATCTTGTTTTAAAAAAAAATGCAAACAATCTTCAAACTATGTGAAAGATGTGAAAAACTACGCAGAGGCCTAAAATTCACCAGCTTCATAGCTGAAGCCTCCATGAGATGCACTAGAGTCTCCTTTTGTTTATGTAGCTGCTCGATGATAACATAAAATAAAAAAAAATTCACTGATGATTATGATACTCCCTAATGCAAAATTTGAGCGCAGCTGTATATGTGTTTTCATTTCGTGATATATTGGCTGGTGTGGACAATCTGTCTCGTGCGGCACGTTGCAAACGGAGCAAAATGCGGCGCGACTGCTCCGCTAATCTGTAGATTTCAAAAGCCAGCGCATGGGTGATGTGTGGGCGTGATTCACAGCAGCCGCTGCCGACAGAGCTGCCAGATGATGTGTGCTACTCTGGCGCTATCTCGTAGCCATTGCCGCTGCTCTGCGCTTTTCTTCTCAAGCTTTTGCCATACCCTCCTCTCCGCTTTCTTCCTCGTGCCTCTTCGCTCTGATCTTTCGTTGTACTTGTTCACTCAGTTACGCCATTGCACAATGCCGACGCTCGCCGCAAGAACGGGCACCTAAGGGCTGCGCTCTAGATGTATTTTGAATAATAGTATTTATACAAAATAAATAGTACTGATTTTGGTGTTGTAGCAACTCCCGTATGGGTTGGAAAACTCGCTGCAGCTCCCAAAATGATTGTCGGAAGATAATTATTTTTTGCAACCAGTTGCTGAATGTTTGGACATTCATTAAATGTAAAAAAGAAAAAAAATTTGACGTTTGAATGTGGCCTACCACCTTGACCCTCTGGGTGGTGGGCATTTCATGGACTTCTGCACATTGTGTGTCAGAGGTTCTTTTCAAAGCGCAACAAATTCAATTCCTCTTAAACTCTTTCCCTACGAAGGGAAAAATTGACTGTTTCTTGGTTGCACTAGATATATTTTTCTGAAGAAACTATTGCACTCAGAATTTTATGCAATAGATTGATCAAATGGCATAAGTACATGCACATAACAGCATCTCCTTGCATATAAGCAAAATAACCATTTTTCACCTTCAGCAGAAAAATAAAATTGTATTTATTACCTGTACACATGGATAGAGCTAAATGCATTGTTATTTGTTGTATTGATTTTTCATCCTGAATGGCAGCAAATTCTTCATATAAATGTACTTCACAAGCACACTTTGTTGCTGATGACGCAGTGCTGTCAAGTGAAGTGGCATCCATCTTAAAGCTTTGGAGAAGAGTGTCGCCTACAGCAACACACCAGAAAAAGATTTTTCTTGCTGAGTTTTGGCTTTGAGCATGGAGCTCTTGGCTAAATGTCTTCAGCCAACAATGAATGACAGACAGCAGCAAGCACCATTTGTTATATTAAAGCAGGAAAAGAGGACAAGGAAGAATAATTTTGGTGCGTGACTTGTTTTTTTGATGTGGTTGTAGGAGACAGATCAATGAAAGATTCCTGGCTGCAGTGGTAGAACGTTGGTAATGTGGAGAAAATGCAAAGCATGCTTGTGTTTCACACCTGGCGAGAACTGTCTTTACTAGTTTCATATGAAGCCTTGGGTGAAGCTTGCTTCTAGAGTTCTACCTGGCGTTACCCACCTATTGCTGAAAAGGCGCCCACAAAAAATGTATTTTTTAAAATTGAATATTCTTATTTCCAAGTGTTATTTTGCACACTTCAATGAAAAATGAACGCTTTGTTCAGGCAGCTTCGTCTCATCCTTAAAGAGATAAGAACTGGTGGCAACAATGAGATGATGAAACCATTGATATATTTTTATGCACTAGGGATGACAGTGAAGAATAACACTCTGCCAAAACTGCGAACTTATGCCGAGAAAGAGGAGCAACATCCAAACCACCTGTAGTGGTGTCCTCAATCGTTGGTTGTTTAGTCTGAACCAGTAGGTCGTCTGGTAGCCAACTATACATGCATCACCCTACGTTCCAGAGTGATTGCTGGGGCTTGCATACATTCAAGAATGTATAACTATTTCTGTTAAATGTGCAGCCTGATTAGAAAATGCTCTCATTAGGAAATCACTGGCAACATTAAAGGCATTTTGAATACAATTGGTGCATTCAGCAATAACTTGATAACAGTGCTAGTCTAGTGAAAAATGGTCACGGGCAAACATTAACACAATGTGCATGTGATAGTGCTGCATGTATTGGGCATAATACCTAAATATCACCTCGGGTTCAGTTTTGAAAAGGACAAAATCTGATGTCCACGGCGTCTCAAGAAGTTATTATTAAGGCCAGGTGAAGCTTAGTGACTTGGATAAGCAGGGAGTAGGTGTGTTTTGCTTGCATTTGAATGAGAGCAGTGAAAAACAATTACCGTATTTACTTGCATAATGATTGCACCCCTGAATTTTGTCATAAAAATTCAATTTTTTTCTTTCCCGTGTAATGATCACACCCCGAACTTCCCGCAGTGATATGTCGTGTGCCAAGTCTAGCTAGTGATGATCGCACTTACCATCTGTCGAATGCTATGCAGACGACTCTTCAAGAAATACCAAGCGGTCTGCATGCATCAAGCATTCTTAAGCCAGATGCCCCATTTCGTTCGTTTCATCACTTTCCACACTTCCATGAAAGAAAAAAGAAGCTATACGCAAACTTGCCTTGACTTTATTATTTGTAGGCTTTATAATGGTTGTGGTCAACAACAACAATAAAGGCGCCTTTCGATTTCTCTCGTCTGCACTCGTGGGCACGTAATCAATCGCGAACGATAACGATAGTAGCCACGTTTACACTGATACATTCCAAGTGTTCTTTATTCACACGCCGAAGCTTGTAACACAACTAAGATATTTGTCTACTGTTAGTGGAAATGTGCCATATTTGGATAGTAGTGAGGACAAATGCTGCAGTTTTTGCAACATGCCCGTCATGTGTTTCTATGTCATCACCATCAGCCTGGCTATGCCCACTGCAGGGCAAAGGCCTCTCCCATACTTCTCAAACCACCCCGGTCATGTACTAATTGTGGCCATGTTGTCCCTGCAAACTTCTTTATTTCATCTGCCCACCTAACTTTCTGCCACCCCCTGCTATGCTTCCGTTCTCTTGGAACCCAGTCCGTAACCCTTAATGACCATCGGTTATCTTCCCTCCTCATTACATGCCTTGCCCATACCCATTTCTTTTTCTTGATTTCAACTAAGATGTCATAAACTCACGTTTGTTCCCTCACCCAATCTGCTCTGTTCTTATCTCCTTAACATTACACCCATCATTCTTCTTTCCATAGCCCGTTGCGTTGTCCTCAGTTTAAGTAGAACCCTTTTCATAAGCCTTTAGGTTTCTGCCCCACAGTTGAGTACTGGTAAGACACAGCTGTTATACACTTTTCTCTTGAGGGATAATGGCAACCTGCTGTTCATGATCTGAGAATATCTACCAAACGCACCCCAGCCCATTCTTATTTTTCTAATTATTTCAGTCTCATGATCCCGATCCACAGTCACTACCTGCCCTAAGTAGATGTATTCCCTTAACACTTCCAGTGCCTCGCTACCTATCGTAAACTGCTGTTCTCTTCCGAGACCTAAACATTACTTTAGTTTTCTGCAGATTAATTTTAGACCCACCCTTCTGCTTTGTCTGTCCAGGTCAGTAAGCATGCTTTGCAATTGGTCCCCTGAGTTACTAAGCAAGGCCCTGAGTTACTAAGCAAGGCAATATCATCAGCGAATCGCAAGTTACTAAGGTATTCTCCATTAGCTCTTATCCCCAATTCTTCCCAATCCTGGTCTCTGAATACCTCCTGTAAACCGTATCTCTCTGCCTGACACCCTTCTTTATTGGGATTTTGTTGCTTTCTTTATGGAGGACTACGGTGGCTGTGGAGCCGCTATAAATATCTTTCAGCATTTTTACATATGGCTCGTTTACACCCTGATTTCGTAACGCCTGCATGACTGCTGAGGTTTTGACAGAATCAAATACTTTCTCGTAATCATTGAAAGCTGTATATAAGGGTTGGTTATATTCTGCACATTTCTCTATCACCTGATTGATAGTGTGAATATGGTCTATTGTTGAGTAGCCTTTATGAAATCCTGCCTGGTCCTTTGTTTAAGAGAAGTCTAAAGTGTTCCTGATTCTGCTTGCGATTACCTTAGTAAATACTTTGTAGGCAATGGACAGTAAGCTGATCGGTCTATAATTTCTCAAGTCTTTGGTGTCCCCTTTCTTATGGATTAAGATTATGTTGCCGTTCTTCCAAGATTCCAGTATGCTCGAGGTCATGAGGCATTGCGTATACAGGGTGGCCAGTTTTTCTAGAACAATCTGCCCGCCATCCTTCAAGAAATCTGCTTTTACCTGATCCTCCCCAGCTGCCTTCCCCCTTTGCGTAGCTCCCAAGGCTTTCTTTACTTCTTCCGGCGTTACTTGTGGGATGTCAAATTCCTCTAGACTAATCCTTCTTTCATTTTTGTCGTGGGTGCCACTGGTACTGCATAAATCTCTATAGAACTCCTCAGCCACTTGATCTATCTTATCCATATCGGTAATGATATTGCCGGCTTTGTCTCTTAACGCATACATCTGATTCTTGCCTATTCCTAGTTTCTTCTTCACTGCTTTTAGGCTTCCTCCATTCCTGAGAGCATGCTCAATTCTGTGCACATTATACTTCCTTATGTCAGCTATCTTGCGCTTGTTGATTAACTTGGAAAGTTCTGCCAATTCTATTCTAGCTGTAGGCTTTCATACATTGGCGTTTCTTAATCAGATCTTTCGTCTCCTGCGATAGCTTACTGGTATTCTGTCTAACGAAGTTACCACAGACTTCTATTGCACACTCCTTAGTGATGCCCATAAGATTGTCGTTCATTGCTTCAACACTAAGGTCCTCTTCCTGAGTTAAAGCCAAATACCTGTTCTGTAGCTTGATCCGGAATTCCTCTATTTTTCTCTTAGCGTTAACTCACTGATCGGCTTATTATGTACCAGTTTCTTCTATTCCCTCCTCAAGTCTAGGCCAATTCGAGATCTTGCCATTCTATGACCACTGCAGCGCACCTTGCCGAGCACGTCCAAATCTTGTATGATGCCAGGGTTAGCGCAGAGTATGAGGTCTATTTCATTTCTAGTCTCGCCATTCGGGCTCCTCCACGTACACTTTTGGTTAACCCGCTTGCGGAAGAAGGTACCGTATTTACTCAAATCTAGGCCGACCCGGATTCTAAGCCAACCCCTTAAAGTCCGAAGCCAACAACAACAAAATATATATTACCTTGAATGTAGGCAGAACATAAAAAGCAAGGACAGCGTTCACAAAATGCAAACAGCATTTATTGAATCTGAACGTGCAGAGCTCATTCAACGTCCTCATTGCTGCGTTCCTTGTCAGTGTCACCTTCAAATAATGCACTATCTTCGGTACCGCCAAGCGCATTAGATATGCTGCACTTTTTAAAGGCGCGCACGATCAAAGTACCTGGGATGTCATGCCACGCTGCAGCTACCCAGCCCGCCAGCTGCGATAGCAATGCATGTTTGATGCGGCCCGTTGCCGTTAGCATGTGGTCTTTGTCAGTCAACCAGTCTGTAATATTTCCGTAGACGATCCTTGAAAGGTTTGTTGATGTAGACATCAAGTGGCTGCAACTGGCCCGTCATGCCGCCCGGTATGACAGCGAGGTCAGTGTTCGCTGGGGCGAGCGCAGCCTTCACATTGTCGGTCAAGTGCCCACGGTAAGAGTCGACGACAAGGAGAGAGTTCTTTGTCAAAAGGGCTCCTGGACGCTGTCGCCACACAATCCGACTCTTCCACCACTCTTCCACCATCGCACCTGTCATCCACCTGTTCTTATTTGCCTGCACAATGACATTTCTTGGGAAAGTTTCTCGAGCAGGCACTGTCTTCCTTTTAAATATCATATAAGGAGGGAGTTTATGTCCATCAGCTGTGCAGCACAGCATCACAGTTGCGCGCTGCTTCTCGTAGCCCGCAGAGTGCACCTTCACCTCTTTGGCACCCTTTTCATTCACTGTGTACGCCACTGGCATATCAAAATACACAGCCGTCTGGTTGGCGATGCCGATCTTTCGCAGCACGTAGCACTGAAAAGCTATTAGCTTTTCTTTAAGATCGCTTGGCATCTTCTGGGTGACTGAAGTGCGACGTTGGAGGCTGAAGCCGAAGCGCTTCATGAATTTCTGAAGCCAGCCCCGGCTGGCTTTGAAATCCTTTGGCGTGAGGCCTCGCTCCCTCGAAAGTTCCCTAGCTTTCGCTTGGAACACTTCTGTTGTCACTGGAAGGGCAGCTGCTCTCTGTGTCCGAACAAAGTCGGCCAAAACTGTCTCCACTTTCGTGGTGACGGCCTTTCTTTGGTCCACTAAATGCCATTCTTGTTGCCGCGCACGCAAAAAGCTACTGTCGTTGTCCCCTCCAACGACGGACGTTTTTCTCGTTGATGCTGAAGTCCCGCCCGGCTTGAAGGTTCGACGATGCCTCTGCGGCTGTCACAACTTCACGCTTGAAAGCAGCACTGTAGTGGCATCTCCCGCTTGGTGCCATTGCGATAACACCATGCCGCACACCGACACGGCCGACATGACACAGGTCAAAATGGCGACCTCGCTTGTGTACGGTTGTCTACTGGCATGGCTAGTAGCGGCTGCGATACTGACTTTTCTAGATGGCACTAGCTATGCACCATATTTAGCAGTTTCAATGAAAAACTGGCACGTTTTTAAAAATCCTCGAATTTAAGCAGACCCTAGAGTTTGGAATATGATTGTTTCAAAAAAACTATCAGCCTAGATTCGAATAATTACGGTATTCATTATCCGCATATTATTCCGTTCTGCAAACTTTACTAATAGCTCTCGCCTGCTATTCCTAGGACCTATGCCATATTCCCCTACTGACTTGTCTCCTGCCTGCATCTTGCCTACCCTGGCATTGAAGTCGCCCATCAGTATAGTGTATTTTGTTTTGACTTTACCCATTGCTGATTCCACGTCTTCATAGAAGCTTTAGACTTCCTGGTCATCATGACTAGATGTAGGCGCGCAAGCCTGTACGACCTTCAATTTGTACCTCTTATTAAGTTTCACAAAAAGACCTGCCACCCTCTCGTTAATGCTATAGAGTTCCTCTATGTTACCAGCTATATCCTTATTAATCAGGAATCCAGCTCCTAGTTCTCGTCTCTCCGCTAAGCCCCTGTAGTACAGGTCATGCCCGTTTTTTAGTGCTTTATATGCTTCATTTGTCCTCCTAACCTCACTGAGCCCTATTATATCTCATTTAAGGCCCTCTACTTCCTCCAATAGCATTGCTAGACTCGCCTCACTGGATAACGTTGTAGCGTTGAGCGTTGCCAGGTTCAGATTCCAATGGCGGCCTGTCCGGATCCAGAGATTCTTAGCACCCTCTGCTGCGTCATAGGTCTGACTGCCGCCGTGGTCAGTTCCTTTGCAGCTGCTGGGGACTGAGGGCCGGGGTTTGATTGTTGTGTTCATACAGGAGGTTGTGGCCAAGTACTGCACCAGGTTGGCCAATCCTGCTCTGGTGAATGAGTGCGTTACCGGTTCTGGTCACCGGGATCAGGCTGCACTCCAGGCCTGTTTAGGCAATTTTATCAACACGCAGATTTTTTTTTTTAATTCAGTGGAAAATTGCTTGGCACGGGGATTTGAACCACAGTCCTTTTGCACGCGAGGTGGATGCTCTACCACTGCACATGTCACTGGTAGCTAAGCGGGCCTATCTCTGTTTTTGTCCTCTCAAAGTGGATATGGCTGCGTTATTGTTGCAAACTTGCCGATATTAATATTATTATTCATTGCTGATATGGAAGAAATTGTTTCAATGCACGTGCGGAAGGTGTAGGTGTTTCAATGCATGTGCGGTTTTGGTGTCTTGCAATGTTACAGCGGCAGCCACCTGTTTGCATTTTTCCTTCCTCCATGCCTGTTTGTTGACCTGTTGTCATCCCGCAGCAAATGCGAGGTGAAAAAAAAATATATATTTTTCTTTTCGTTGAAAATTTAACCCGCATAATGATCGCACCCCTGAATTTGCGTCAATTTTTCTGACGAAGAAGTGTGATCATTAAGTGAGTAAATATGGTAAACAGTACCGTATTTATTCGAATCTAGGCCAACCTTTGTTTTAGGCTGACTCATGAAATTTAGCAGCTCAGAAGACAAAGAAAAAGTCTTCCTTGAATATACATTGAATGAAAAAAAGTATTTGCACTGTGAAAAGAACATTCAGCATTGCCGAGATTCACTTTCGGAATGCTTGTATTCTCAGCTTGGTTGGAATTCGATCCTATGCCACCAAGGCCATCAGGACCTGACCAAGGGAAGTAGGCATGCTGAAGGCATATCGAAGTGTACAGGCATCTAAACTTATTTGGAACGACGCCCTGAATATTTGCAACCTTCTTCTTTTGCCTGTGTGAATCCCTTCATTATGGTCATTCCCACTCTCCGTTGTCTCTTGATAAATACAGAAACGTCTTCTTCGGTCTGTTGGCATCAACCTTTCTCCAATCAGCAGTGGCTTCTGGTTGTGACCAAGCCGCATCCTTTATAATCTAAGGTGACCAGCGGCTTTCGTACATTTTTTAAAGAAAAGTATCAACCTACATTCAAGTAAATATCGTACTAATTGACTGATTATGGTAATAAATGTGGAAGTTGAGTAAATATGGTGATTGGATGAGGCACATGTGTTGGCGAATTGTTTTCCTTTTTACTGGCGCAAAAAGCCAGAAATGTACATATGCTGTGCAATATATTTTTGGCTTCTAGACGACGGACCAAGGACAGAAAGCTAAAACTGTTTTTCTTTCTTTCTTCTTTTTTGTATTCTGCAGGAAACGTAATTGTGAGTGGCCATAATACTGGATATATAATTGTTTGGAATGCTTGGGGAGGCTGGCAAGTTTTGTCGATAAAGGCATCTGGAGATGCAATATCTGATCTGGCATTCTTCAACCTTCATGGTCCTGGTAAGGTGGCATTTGCTTTGATTGTGCTGGTCCAAGTGTATTTGTGATTTCCTTCAACTTTCCTAAAGTCTGCAATGAGTCGGTACTGCTTGTGGTGAACTCTTCGTACACTTGTTGCAGGTTGTCATTTGCATTCACTGTTGTACTGGGGTGCTGAAAAGTTTTTGGCCTGACAAAGGAGCAAACAGAAAATATTGATACTTCCACTTTATTTCACATTATCTCCCTGAAGCTCAGCTTAATTCACACTATGCTTCAGTAGCTCTTAAAACCAAGAAAAGTACCTACACAAAAATAGTAAAGATTGCTGATTGAGATACTGCTCTGCTGCAGCTATGACCTCAAACTTGCTCAATTTTTTTTTCTTTGATGCTCTTTATAAGGTAAGGAAACAAAAATAGTCACATAGAGCAAGATCGCATGAGTACGGTGGGGGATCAAGGCATTTAAACACTAGTTTGCTCAAAAGAGCTGTTGCTTTTGCAGCTCTGTGTGCAGGGGTGTATTCCTGCAAAAGAAGACCTTTCTGCAATGTCCCACTTTGTTTGCTTTTTAAAGCATCCTTTAATTGAAACAATAAGTTGAATTAGTACTTTGCATTCACTGTACGAGCCTTCTAGACATAGTTGATCAGTAGCACTTTTCTTTATCGCAAGAAATTGTACCCATAACTTTCCCAGCTGCTTTCTGGGCCCTGACTTCCTTTAGCAGCAGCTAACCCGAGTGATGCCACTACAGGGACTGCTGTGCAGTTCAAGGTTCAGAGAGAGATGGCGCGAGTGTTCTGCTGCTAATGCCACCTAATGGCGGATACTTGGGTGCAAGAGGAAGTAACCTCCTTCTCTTTGGTTGCGGGTGCTTGGCCTGCGCAGACAGATCACACGTGTGCTTGATGGAGCTGACTGTCCTGCGGACACCTTCTCATTAGCTTGTATGCACCTCTATTTGTGAGACTTTACCCGTAAATGGCTTAGGCTTGCTGCCCAGCATGGGGCAAGCATATTCGCTCAATATCATGTGCGGTCAGTCAGACTTCCTCGTTTCATTAGTTGTGATTTTTCTAGCTGACATTGATGTAAAAAAGGCACAATAAACATCCCTTGGTTTGTTTCCACTAATGTCGTTCCTTTGTCACAAGAGCACGTTTGAGAACACAAAAAGCCAGGCAGTTGCTACTGAGGCACCTGAACGACATAGTGGGGACCAGGGGTATTTTTTCGCTAGCCACATGGTCGAGGGTAGTCCCGAGTGTCTGGCTATGAGTTGAACTGCAGTGCCTCACATGGCCTCACCGTCCTCCTCAGTGGAGATTGCTGAGATGGGAGATTGCTGGGGCCAGCAACATGGTTGGGTGTAGACCCAAGTGTCTGGTGAGAAACCAGTCGAAGCTGGCCATTTAACTTGGCCTTGGGTGGAGCACCGTAGGAAACCGCCAGGATCATCAGCGACACGGTTTGGTGTGTGCCCAAGTGTTGCCCTGCCTGGTGAAGGCCATGTGTCGGAGCATAAGGCTTTGCATGACCTCAAGCCCCACATCCTCCATCTTCAACTAACACTGAAGCAACAGTTGTTCCAGTGTCGAACCACACTTTGCCAAGCTGATACGACGACTGCACCGAATGTGCCAATGTGCTGTCAACATGCACATCTGACACATCAACTGATTGTGCTCCCTGGTGTGTTGCTTTATATATTTAGCTGTGCTGTGAAACGTCGCATTATTGAGTGCCCTTGTTGTATGTCTGTGCTCGTGGTAAGATTCATGAAGCTAATGCAGAAACAAGCCTCACCTGTTTCTTGAGAATGTTGTTCTCATAACTCGGTTTTTCTTTTATTACCCATCACAGTTATGCAGCCACATTTCCTCCACAGTGGCCAAACAAGGGGTCAAGGAAGTCGCCACGAGATTGCTCAAAATGCTCGAAAATGGGCTTCGATGCTTCCTCCTGACGACGCGTTTCACTGGCATTCAAACATTTGGGCACCCTCTTTGTCAACAGCTTCTGTGTTATCAACGGCTGATGGTTTATGAATGGGGCTCATTCTTTATGTATGTATGTTTAGTGTCTTAGCAATAAATTTAGCTTAGATTCCGGTGTTTCAGTAGAATGTAGGGGACATGTTAAAAAATTTCAGGAACCGTAGCGGTTGAATGCTACCCGTACCATGCTGCAGCTTCGGTTCAAGATAGGCCTTGTTGAAGTTGTGAACACCACTCCTTAACAGTGGAGTAGGACAGGCACTTGCCACCCAGTGTCTTCCTTATATTTTCTTAAATCTTTGACATTTTCTTCTGGAAGAACAGAAACATTATGACAGCCTTTAAGGTCAAAAGGCGAAATTATTCTGCATTCGCCTCTGACATGGCTCGAACAACTGCATAAAAAAATTTTTGATATGTGAAAATCCATGCACCATCATGCGAAGGAATGTTATTTTTAATGAAATCAATAAAACTATACACATAATTTTCAAGATAGGTTTGGCAATGAACTTTTCAGCAGCCCAGTATACTTATTGTATGTTGTTAAGAATGGCCGTACGGGGTGGCAACGTGCCAGCTTTCAGCCCGCTGCACGTGTTCCAAGCCCACCAGTCGGGGCGCCCTTCCGAGAACTGCGGACGGCCGGCAGCCACGTGGCGCGCGATCAACTCCGGAAATTGGTACTTGGCCGAGCCACCCGGGACAAAGCAGTTCTACAAAGCCCTCTGACGTCGGCACTGAAAGCTGGGCGGCACCGAGAACTGCGGATGACCGGCGGCCACGTGGCGCGCGGTCAGCTCAGGAATGTGGTACTCCGCCGCGCCACCCGAGACGGAGCACAGTTCTACGAAGCCCTCGGTCGTCGACTCCGGAGCCTTTGTGTGTATGGGCTCGAACGTGTGTGCCTTTGTGTGTGTGAGCCATAGTGCGGGGCGGCGGCGAGTTTACAATGCTTGGACGAACCTTCCCGACCATTCCTGCTCCGACACACCTCATCCTCCAAAAGGGCGGGTCATCTTGAATGACGTCGAGCAAGGGCTTATAAGCAGCGTTTGCCGGCTGCTAGGGAGTGCTCGTGTCATGCTCGTTGTCGGGAGCCGAGTGCTCCTTGTCATGCTAGAAATGAATTAGTGAGCTGGGTGCTCGTAAACTGTTTGCTGTATGTTAGTTTTGCGGGCTCCATATGGGAGTCGCGCTAGTCTGCCAATGTATCCTGCTTAAACTGTTAATATGTAAATAAATCCTGTACACCGAGTTCCTGTCTACGACCTTCATCTCCTTCAAATGGTGGCAGCGGTGAGATAGTCCGACAACTCCTACATCTGGTCGACAGCGGTAGGATCGTCCGACGAATCTTACAACTGGTGGCAGCGGAGGGATCGGCCTGCGGCTCGTAAATCGGCCTACGACTCGGAGACAGCAACGGCAGCTGACGGACGTTGGCACATGGTGACCGATCGGCATCCTGATCAAGTTGGAGGCGACTTGAGATTGACCACCTCTTGCAACTGACTGGATACGGCGGGGAAGGATTGGTGATATGGTGTTGCTTCAGTGGGTAAGCGTTTGGTTTTGGCTGTAAGATTTACCAGGCTTCAATTTCTCTGTGTTTTTGAATTTGATTCGCTGGGATCTGTTACTTGTATTTTGATTTGCGTGGGTATCGCAACAAGTATTGTGTGACAGCAGAGCCAAAGCTTAAAGTAGTGATCATGGTCCTAATGTGTTTGACGAGAGCTGACCTGTTGTGGTTGTGTGAGGAGATCGAGGTAAACGTAGATGAGGACTTGAAGGAATCAGAGATTCGTAAAACCATTCTAGAAAGTAACAATGATTTGAAATTCATAGAACAAATGGGCAAACGAATTCTAAGTAAAAGACAGGAACCACTGGTGCGTGAGCGTCGTGAACGTAAGAGTGAGCATAAGCGTGAAGAACGCGAGAATGAACGGAAGCGTGAGCTTCAAGAACTTACTCTTAAGTGTGAGCGTCACGAACGTGAGAATGAACGCGAACGTGAGTATCAGGAACGTAAGCGTGAGCGGGAGCAAAAGTATGACAGAAAGAAGGCAGCACTGATCAAAGAGATACAGTATTGTGATCAGTTATTGGCACAGAGACAACAGCGGCTTGAGAAATCTGTAGGCTGGACGCAGCGAAAGTGGCAGGAAGTAAATAGCAGATTTTGTTCAAAAGCCGAGGAAAGTAGTAGTACCTGTGAGAGTAGCAGCACGTTCACAAGTGAATTCGAAGTGCTAGCAGCTAACGAAGCCTTGGTGGCAGCAGAGGCCGTTAAAGGCCAGAGTGAGAGCGACGAGGTACTGTGCCAACAGATGACTATAGAGACAGCTAGGCCAGCTGCGAACAAATTGGCACAGTTACCGCGCGTGTGCGTCGCATCTCATGGTAGCGAGGTCGTTAGCGAGGTACAGAATACTACGGACTTGACAGACGCGAGCACCCATGTCGAGTCAGATCTGCGTGCAGAAGTAATGTGCCAGCTGGACGATGCAGTTGAGAGTAGTTCTCGGGGTGGCGAGCTCCGTAGCTCACGAGAGAACAACTGCATTGTTCAGGGATCGGTGCGGCTCTCCGCCAGTCTAGATAACCTAGATAGGGATGATTCAGTTGTTAATCATTCGGACTGTGCGCGTGAAATACAGCGATCGATACCGACAGGCTGTGTGCAGATGCACAGCGTGAGCTGGGCAATGCAGTAGAGGGCAGTTCGCAAGAGTGCGAGTTGCATAACTCGAGTAAAGCCTGCTGCATTGTTCCAGAGTCGGTTGAGCTGTCCGCCAGTCGAGGCAAAGTGAGAGTAGATTTAAATGTAAATCACTCAGACTGTGCGGGTAAGAGACCGATCCGGGCCGACGAGATGTGTAACGGCCAGCACGAGGCGCGAGATGACGGCATGAAAGAGAGTTCGAGGAGAAAGCGCCGCAGAAAAAAGCGCCGAAAAAATCGGAATGCGGTGACTAATGTAGCATCGCCAAAGACGGCGAGAGACCCAGAAGGGCAGGGCGCGGAGAAAAGACAGGTGCGGTCGTCACGGACGATGTTGATGCATCAAACACGTTCGAGCCACCGGTCAAAGGGGGACCGAGAAGCTTGTTCTGCACGGACGCGGACAAAGGGCACGGGGCAGTCAAATTCCTCGTCGTTCCGTCGTTCTCTTCGAAGCTTAGCGTGCAGTACACAGAAGCGCAAGGTGGCAAGACGAGACCAGGTGGGGAGTAGCGACGTGGTCAGTCGAGGTCATGTTGAAAACGGGGCGCGAGGACGCAAATTGGCAGGAGACCGTAACGTCTTGGGGGAGCTGATAGTGAGTCAGCCCTTTTGTTGTTCCTCCGTAGCCAGAGTAGCTTTTAAACCGCGACCACCTCGGGTTCGGCTGAAAGTATGAGTCAGTCGTAAGCAATCGGGAACGGGAGGCCAGGAGAGCTTCCGTAGTAGGAAAACGTGTTGTTCTGTTTCATTTTTGAACATTTGCAAATTTTCGCGATTTGAGACTAGGATTTCTTTCAATATGTAAGGTATGAGCTCTGTTTATGATTTGTTTGAGAAGCTCGAGATTTGAAAGATGCGTTTTAAGTAAACCTGTAGTCTCGCGAGGTGTTCATTAATAAGTATATAGGCTTTCTTTTTTTGTGTGTGTGAGTAACCTGAAGGTCAAGGTTATCGTTGAGAGGCCTATCGTAACGCGCGTGTGTGTTGTTTAACCTTCTTTTTTTAAGCATTTTTTTTATTTTTCTAAGGTTAACCGCGTAGATTTTCAGTAAGTGCGTGATTTGCACTGAGAAGAGCTCTTAGGTCCATTAGCGCGTGTCCTGTGCGGACGGAAGGAAGCAGAACGTTTATGACTGGGTTGCTCGTGTGTGTTGAGGGCAGCCGTATTCTGACTTCTCTAGTACGCGTGCGTAGAGCTAGTTATTAGAAGACACATTTGTTCGAAGGTTCCTCTGTGTTGCGTAAGTTACGCAAATTTGGTTGTTTGTTTAAGGAACGTGTCCTGTGTGGATTAAAGGAACAAATGTGAGTCAGCGTGATAAAAACTTTGTATGATGCAAGCACGTGTTCGGAATAGGGACCTCAAACTTAGCGCGTCTGTGATGACGTACCTGTGGAGTTGGCCAGACGGTTCAGTGGCAGCAGTACATGAGATAAGTACGCCACTGTGATAGGGTAGGAACAGGCTGTTCGCGAAGTTATGCTGCTGAAGTTATGATTGAGTATTGGCGTTTGAAAGGCTTCAGTTTAATTCTGCGTAAACCTTTACTCTTGTGCAGCGTGACGGTCGGGTTTGGTCGAACTCAGGAGGAACGTGAACGCTCGCTTTGGCGGCACGAAATTTTGGGGCAAAATTTGGGATTCCCAGTTGAGTGACTTGCATGGAAATTGTGATAGGAGGCCTGGTGGGTTAGCAGCTAATTCCGGGCGTTTGAACGCTGAGCGGTATTGTGTTGCCGGGTCGACTCTTCTGTGCCAGTTGTTGTAAGATGGTTGAAGGCATTCCAAGTACGCAGGGGTTGCAGAGAGCAAAGCCATCGTCTTGCTCGCCAGCCATTCTCTTCCTGCCGAGCGGTTGCCAGCACTGGCCAGGCGAGATTTTCCGGGCCATGGAGGAGCTGTTAAGAATGGCCGTACGGGGTGGCAACGTGCCAGCTTTCAGCCCGCTGCACGTGTTCCAAGCCCACCAGTCGGGGCGCCCTTCCGAGAACTGCGGACGGCCGGCAGCCACGTGGCGCGCGATCAACTCCGGAAATTGGTACTTGGCCGAGCCACCCGGGACAAAGCAGTTCTACGAAGCCCTCTGACGTCGGCACTGAAAGCTGGGCGGCACCGAGAACTGCGGATGACCGGCGGCCACGTGGCGCGCGGTCAGCTCAGGAATGTGGTACTCCGCCGCGCCACCCGAGACGGAGCACAGTTCTACGAAGCCCTCGGTCGTCGACTCCGGAGCCTTTGTGTGTATGGGCTCGAACGTGTGTGCCTTTGTGTGTGTGAGCCATAGTGCGGGGCGGCGGCGAGTTTACAATGCTTGGACGAACCTTCCCGACCATTCCTGCTCCGACACACCTCATCCTCCAAAAGGGCGGGTCATATTGAATGACGTCGAACTATGACGTCGAGCAAGGGCTTATAAGCAGCGTTTGCCGGCTGCTAGGGAGTGCTCGTGTCGTGCTCGTTGTCGGGAGCTGAGTGCTCCTTGTCATGCTAGAAATGAATTAGTGAGCTGGGTGCTCGTAAACTGTTTGCTGTATGTTAGTTTTGCGGGCTCCATATGGGAGTCGTGCTAGTCTGCCAATGTATCCTGCTTAAACTGTTAATATGTAAATAAATCCTGTACACCAAGTTCCTGTCTACGACCTTCACCTCCTTCAAATGGTGGCAGCGGCGAGATAGTCCGACGACTCCTACATCTGGTCGACAGCGGTAGGATCGTCCGACGAATCTTACAATGTATACAATGGCCGAATGGTGCACTGCATTATGGTTCAGAGGGTAGAGATTGCAAAAAAACAAAAACATAATAATGCCACAATTATGCATTTAACTATTCAATTTTATGCTTGTACTATTAATGAGTGAAATGGGTTACCATAAGAAGTAGGGAATTACTCTGATTTTTTCAGCACGTTGTAAATTATGACATTATTTTTCTTGGTTCATCGCGGCATTTTATATTTTTCTGGTGGCTATGTTGTGTACATAATTGATTCAGAAACAAATTGCCAAAGTTGATCCTGTGAAATTGAAAATCTTGACAGTGGCTTGTTTGATTAAATTGTAGAGTGAAGTATGGCCTGCTGAAGGAAGTTCCATTTACAGCTACGCTACACCCGGGCCCATCCTGCTACAAGCGTGCTCACATTCTGTGTGCACCGCATGAGCCACTCCTGAAAGCCTACAGTCTGGAAGATGGAGGTTCGAGCTGTATGAATCCGGCCAGGACAGTTTACCCAATAGTGTCTATGAAGTGAGTGACATCTTATGTGTTTGGCGAGTTCCATCGTGAGTACAGTTGAACCTCGATATAGCGAACACGGATATTTTGAATTATCATATACAGTGAAGTTTTGGAGGTTACCGTTGCGACCATGGCCACATTTTTTGAGAAGAGGCTGAGCAGCCGCAATGTACCAAAGATATGTTGGCTGCTGCCTGGTGTTCTCTCTGATCGCACGCCGAGCCGATCGTCGCCTTCTTTGGCAAGTGGTGCAAGTGGCCGCTAGTGGTGCCACCACAAAGTAGACTCTAGAATGTTTCTCACCAAAATCAACATCTAACAAACACATGCTCATAGTGTATATCACATATATAACGAAGGTGTCTTACTGTCAATTGTGACTTTGTTACTATAACGAAGTTTGACTATACTTAAAGGTGCCCTGACATAGTCGTCCAACTATTGTCAGTTTATGATTGTGACTGAGAGCAGAAGGCCCAATATAGTTATACATACTACACACAAGAAAACCAGCTCTTCAGGTGCCGTTGTCATTCCGGCCACGAAAACCACAATCAAATTCAAACTGTCCCACATGACAACATCAACGGCGGCAGTGCTTGTTGTGCTGCGTGCTGCTGTCAAATATCTCTGACAAGAGGCACCTCAGAAATGGGTCATTTTTTGCGACTCTAAGGCAGCACTTGAGAGTCGGCATTTTGTCCTATATCGTAGGACTCGTGAGCAGCTGACATGAAATAAGAGAAAATCACCATCAAGTTATCGCTAAAGGGCATGAAATTATATTCCAGCGGCTACCTGGACATACCGGCATTTGTTGTAGTGACCTCGCCGACGAAGCCGCCCGGTCTGCCCATCTGGAAGCCCAACCAGTTCCAATCCCCTTATCCAGAACCGATGCAGCAAGAAAGCTTCATATTGTGGCTAAAGCTATGACACACCAATGCTGGTCTTCTCCCAACCTCCCGAAGTGCCATCTTCATAGGCTGGATCCATCCTTAAAACTACAAGTGCCACCAAAAGTTTCCCGCTCTGAGGCGACAGTATTATGCCGCCTCTGGCTTGGGGGGGCAATTACGAAGGCCTACTCGTTCCGCATTGGAAGTGGGGACACACCCATGTGTGACTCTTGTGGAACCGCAGAAACATTTGAACACATCTTATGTATCTGTCCCCAATACGACGTTGAGCATGAAGCTCTCCAGACAGCATTGAACCAGCTGGACTCTAGACCTTTTTCGGTATTGAAGGTCCTTGGACCATGGCTGTACGTGTCGATGGCACAGAAAGCCACAAAAGCACTTGAAATTCCTCAAGTCGACAGATCTTGGCAACCGTGTGTAGACTAGGTGCGAACCTTAAACTTTACGTGAAACTGTGCTCTCTCTCTCTCTCTTCATCCCCCTTCCCCCAGTGCAGGGTAGCAAACCAGACGTGCGTCTGGTTAACCTCCCTGCCTTTCTTGTCTTCTAGTTGTCTCTGTCTCTCACACACAAGAAAACTGAGCTCTCATGGACTTTTTAATTCAGAATCTCAATTAAAAACTACTGCCTCTGGCCCCCATTTTGGCATCCACTGTGTGATGTTGGGAAATGAGGGGCTGCCGCTGTGTCGTCTGCTTTAAAACAGTTCGAGACAGCATCTGACATTTCGCAGTGCATGCTTTGTTACCCAATGGCGCTGCAAAGGTGCCATTGTGTAAAAAAAAAGAATGTTCTCTACCACGGACTCAGCTAGCTAACCGTGCACTTGGTTAGGAAACTAGCTCTGGTCGACAGTGGCCTGCGAATGTGCCGCTGTGGACCAGAAACACTCGACACAAAGTAAGGCACACGTGTACACTTGCCCCAAGCGGCTCCCACGCAAGAAGGGCGCCTTGTGAACTTGGGGGAGCAAACAGACGCACAACCTTTCTCTTTGAAACGCAACTTTACTCTCTCTCCGACACAGGTTACTGTACACTGCCGGGGTCGTAAGACGCGGGGCTCAAGGCGGAGGGAAATGCCTGCAGGCAGCAAAGGGGGGTCGAACCGGGGGTGGTGGCGAGGCTGCAGGCATGCAGCCAGCCGCTTGCGGGACTGTCTCCTCAATATCTTCGAGGCACCTTGGTTTTTGAGAAAAACGGGGCCTGGTGGTCACGGTGCCGTGTTCGTTGCTTACACTTTGAATTGTGCCCGCAATTCCTTCACACGTGCGATAAAAGGAGCAGCACACCTTCGAGATGCACATGCAAGCACAAAACGACACATGGTGGCTATGACATATTTTCAGCTCCTGCAATCACTTCGCATGTGATTAGGTTGCCTATATAAAGGTCTTCTGTCGTTTCATGAAGTTGATAATCTGTGCTCTGTCCTGATCTCTTTTTCTTTCTTTGTGCATCTTGTGCAGCATGTTAGTAATTCAGTCTGAAATTGATTGTGGTGTTCTTGTGTGAGAGAAAGCTTACACGACGAGTAGAATTGCTCTTAATAAGTTGTAGATATGCTGCCAAAATGCCGATGAATAAAAGTGAACTACTGTGGGAAAAAATAGTTGCATTCTATATTAGTTGAGCACAATCGCTAAAACAACAAGCACTCCTGAGCATGTACCGATGTTTGAGACATTGTTAAAGCAGCATAGATGTCGGATAAGAAAATTAAACAATCCGATAGAAGCTTCGGCATCTTTACTGCTGCCGTTATTTAAAAGTTATGTTGCCAAGCCGACCAAAATGCAAATCTTGTGTAGTTTTGCTGGGGATGCGCTAGGAGCACTGGAAGCTAGATCGATACCTCTTGTCAATGTTTTATTTTTCCACACTCCCCAAAGTGCTAAAGTTGGCAAATCTGACGAATAATTCAAATGCAGTCATCATACATCATATGGTGCATGGTGCTGTTCGTGGCAGAATTCCAATGGCACTGTTTAACAGCGCGTCCAAAAACTGTCGATCAAATTGATCGATTTCTTGGGGCCCAGTTATGAAAGAGTTAAACTTCAATCACAAATATTTTGTAAATGTTTCCACTCCTTTCTGTAGTGCCCTCAGTGACATTACAAATAAACAAATAATGAAATCGTTTCATTTGGCATTCAATACAACATCAGAATGAATGTGAGGACAAGAACAAGAAGCTGCTAACAAAGGTTGTTGCCCCCCCCCCCCCCCCCAAATCCTTGGCATTGAAACACAGGCATACAGATACACTGCATAAATACACAGTTCATGCTCATTACCTGAGGCACAATTTTGTAAAAATAAATATGAAACGTTTATCATACGATATACAGTTAAACCTCAATATATAATGAAGTTGGCAAAATTGGCAATTTGCATTGTTACATTGAAATTTCGCTGTATTAAAATTTGATCTTTTATGCAAATAAGTGCAGTCGCTGATGGATTTTTCTTACGTGGAAGGGGCAGCAAATTTAAATTTGCGAAAAATAAGGTGTTGTGCCTTGTCGACGATATCTTCACGTCGGTGGTACGAAACAAAGCCAGCCATGCTTTCGCACCCGCTCTACCCTCACTACTGATAGTGTCCCCTGCAGTGGGAAGACTGTATCATGAAAAGCGCTTGCAGCGGGGAGCGAATGCTTCGTCTGCCTCTCAGTTGGTCTCTGAAACTCGAGATTATGCAACCTCCAGTACGAAATGCACAAGACGACGGCATACATGATGCCACACCATCTCGGCATGCTCATTCTTTGCGCACATGGCAGATTAGCTCTAAAACAGGGCTTGCAGTATGCATATGCTCTCAGCTGTGCTAGAGAAGTAGACGTGCCAAACTGCCTCCCCACTCTGCCCCCCTTTGTGTGCGCTTGACTGCATTACCACGAGCTCGCTCCCTTCCCCTACCTTTCCCCTTGCTTGCGTGGTAAGGCGGCGCTCATGAAGCCACCATCCTTCTCAGCTCACCCTCACGTGCTTTCACTCGCACCCAAAGCATACAGTGCACGGGGTGCAACAGGATCTTATTGCACTTGGACTTTATACGGAATATGACGCCGCTCCACTTCAGGGGCTGTTCTAAGGCATGCTGTGTGTGCTTTGATAATTGCATTCACAAGCAGCCATTTAACCATCTGCATCCACGCAAGTTTCCATTTATTGTCTTTGCATTCTTTCACGACGGCAGGGAAATTTTGTTATATGGAAATCATGTGTAGGTACACTTTGTTATATTGAGGTTCTAAATACATGGTGTTCTATGGACAGTAAGCTAGAAAAAGTTAAATACTGCATTGTGTCGAGAGTTTAGTTACATTGACATTCATTAAATCGAGGTTTAACTGTGTAACAATTACACTTTTTACTAGGTAACACACACTATAATGCAATTACTTTTTCAGTAGCCACTGACATGTAATTTGTTACTTTATTGGCAAGACAAGCTGTAACTGGTAACGCTATTTTCGGAGCCAGAATTTATCTGGAGCTACAGTTGAAAGCCACAGGTCATGCCACGCAGCAGCCAGTTTAGGCGGGCAAAACTGAGAGTTCAATATTTCTTCATGCTAATGCTCCACCAGATTTCGGCTGACTCTGGCATGTCTCGATAGCGAGGGCCACTTAGAAAATTAATGCGAGGATATCACTTACGAACAATGTTTAAAGGATATCATTGGCCCAAGCAGGAGTGTCTTCTTCAAGTTCCAGGAACAATAAAGCACTGCGCTTCACAGAGGACCCAGATTCTGAGTAATGGCAATCTCGTACGAGAGATGTCCTACATTCGAACACCACCTTAATCCCAGGCGCTTCCATTGAGTGAGTTTTCACTGTCGCTGCTGATGTCTTCACAAAAAAAAAAACGAGGGAAGATGACCGATGAAATTTTTGAAAGTGATTGTTAGTAAAGATAAGCAATGTATCGATGTTGCAGAGGAGGCTCTGAATGTGCCACAATAGGTTTTTCTGTTTAGGGCATCTGTGCAATGTTATTAAAAGTGAGGAGGAAAGTAACGTGGAAGTAGTCAATTACTTTTTAGTAATTCCTCAATTACTTTCGTGGAGCAGTTATTGGTAACTATAATCAGTTACATTTATGAGTGAAGTGATTGTAATTCGTTACTTTTATTTTGTAACTTGTACCAGTCTGCTCAATATATGTACTCTGTTAACAAAAATGTCAAATAAAGTCGTCAACCGATTTTTTGGACGTGTGATTATTTAAACTTCCCTGCAGCATTGCCACCTATATGCCAAGCACTGGAATAATAACCGAAATTTTGGATGCTGCGTGACATTTTGGGCATGAACTGCAAACGTGATGGCCGCAAACGTGGTTGCCATAAACATTGTTGCCATCATGTCGACTGGCATGAAGCCGCAGGTTTGGCTGCTGACGAAATGGCACTGGTTAGGCCTAGAGGCCTAAGCAATGCAGCTGGCAGAGTGGCTGGTGACAAGCTGTCATGGGAAGCTCGCTGTCAAGATGTTCGCACTCGCACACCTAATCGACAATCGAGCATGAGATCAAATGCACAGGCAAGGCTGACAGATGTGTGCCAGCATAGTACAGATCTAAGATGCAGTTCACTCCTTATCTGTAAAGTATGCCAGCAGCAAAACACAGCAATAGCCAGCTTAAATGACACATACTGGCGCATGCATGTTTTCTCCGGTGGCTTGGCTGGTTGGACCGCAGTTAGCAAGCCAGGTACCGATCCCGTATAATAATACCGATGGCATGGTTACATATTCGAGGTAATGCAGAACACTGCATGTAGAATTTGTTGTTGCTTCAAGCCTCGTATCGGTGTGGCAAGATGCCGGCGGGCCATGAAAATCCGCAGGAGACCTTTTGCTGGCTCGTTGGAGACACCTTGCTTGCATTATTCTGCATAGACAGAATCGAGATATATTTATTGATAATATCTGTGTGTATGTTTAAACAAATATAATATGTAATGAAGATATTTTTGTGGCCAGTGAAATTTTGTTGTAACAAGATTTTAAATAGCAAATATTTAACGCTGATATCGACGTGTAAGAAATACAGGCGAACTTCATTATAACAGTCTTGTCTTACACGAAAATGCCTTCATTATATCCGACATGCATTACAAGTAAATATTTGTTTCATGCTGATAACGCTGAGGAAATTCTGCATTTACTTTATTATGTTTGATAATTGTTATATCTACATTGTATCTATGTTCGATGGTATGCATGCTTATAACAAATGTTGGATATAACAAGTTTCAACTGTGTGCCTCACTGTGAGTGGTGCAAATTCTGATTTTTTTTTTTTTTTGTCTGACCTGTTGCAGAATTTGTGGTGATCTGTTGGCCACTCTGACCTTGGTGCGGTGTGTTGTGTCTGTCATGCGGCTGACCTTGACAGGAGGCAATCTCCAGTTTCAACCACTGCTGAGCTCTTTCTTGCAAGAGGGTGCCTGCTCATGGATAGGCCTCAATAAACAATGTGTGAGTGGGTGACTCTTCTTGCACGTTGGTAGCATGTTCTACTTACAAAAAAATGATAAGGATTGGGCCTGGCTAATTGATTTTGTTTAAAAGGACATTAAAGAGAAACACTAAATCAGTTCAAACTGGTAAAAGATTCTTTCAGAACTCTGTTTTCATTAATTCCGCAGTAAGAGGTTGATTAGTATGCGAGCAAATGAAAGCCAATCTTCTGTTCTTGAAATTTTGCATCTAAACCCTAGCGCTGTTCCGTCAGTGCGGCATTGTGGATTCCAAAGTATTTTACCGCATTTGTGCTGTCGGTGCCACAGTAAAACTATTGGAAACTTGACAAGTCCAGTCTTTTGCTTCTTTAGAATACAACGTAGTCTATCTTCATCAGGAAAAAAAAGTTAACTAGGCTCGAGCGGACGCTGTTCAAATCCACAGTGCCATGATGTCAAGGTGGCATTGCCACCAATCTTCTGCTTCTGCCTCTTTTCAGCTTGCCAAACCTCCTCTCACAACCTCTTTTCTATTGTAATGAAGAAGAGAAGCAAGCGGCACTGGGGAGCTGTCACAAAGGGGTGCAAGTTCCAATGCCAATTGTATAAACAATGGCATTAGTGCAAAACTCATACAGAAGGGCTAGAAGCGGCACTCATTGAGCTGGAGTGAAGTCGTTGGTGATGGAATGCTGGAAAGAATCAGAGGGCAAGAGGTCGGATGTAAAATTAGCAATGAGTGCGTTCGTTTGAGACCTGCTATAGGTCTTAAAAGAATCAAGTGGCACGATGGCATCAGTGACTACTAGCTAAACGTGGCCAAGCACGATGTCAGAAGGAATGCGTTGAGGTTGCAAACAAGTATGCCGGTAGCATCCTAAGGAAGCATGAGGATGGCAAACAGCAGCAACGTATGGTGGTGGCGACTAAAGACATCACAGGGCAGGAACAGAATGGTAGCATTGGATAGAATGGCACAATAAACAGGAGCCATGGCACCACTGCGAGGAGGAAGGTCATTGTCGGACGATGACAACATATTGGTAGGTGTATCACACAATGCAAAGAGCTCCTGCTGTGCATGAGCGCAGTTGATATTAGCATGATGGCATGACTAAACATCCCACCTGAGAATGATGTCTTGGGAACATGAAGCCAACACAAGAAGGTCGATGTTGTAAACAAGGTGTTTCATGTAACTTGAACCAAGATTTTTAGAAAGTGGTGAGCGGCAGCTGTATGAAACCAATGACATATGGTTTGCTGTCATATTGTGCTCCTTAGAGTTTCTTTATATTCTGCTTAATTAGTTAACTATGATAAATTATGCAAAACCTTTAATATTCACTTTAGGGCAAAGTGCGTTTCGTTGCGTTGTGGAGCGGTGCCAGAAACGACCGGTCCAATTTTTTGTGGCAACGTAGATGCTGCACGGCAATATTTTTCAGCGTTTAAAGAAAGCCTGCAAAATATGAAATAAAACAATGTGACTGCGCTCATGTGCTACGGTATTGCAGTGCTCGCAAGTGTGGTTTATGCGAAAGAACCATGGGCGTGGACCATGGCAAAGTTAGAGGCCACATCTCTTGACAACGGCTTCATAGTGCATCAGCATCTTTGGTGGTGGCACACGGAAAGGAAGTGCTGTTGTCCCTGATAAGCGATAGGCTCGACGCATGGTTGAGAGCGCTGCAATGCGATGGCACACGAGTGCAGTCACGTGGTTTTATTTCGTATATTGCAGGCTTTCTTGAAATGCCAAAAAAAAATTGCCACGCAGCATGTACGTTGCCATAAAAAATTGGATCGGTCACTTGTGAACGCCCTCTACAACGCAACGAAGCGCACTTGGCCCTTAAGTGAATAATAAATATTTTGCATAATTGATCTTAGTTAATTAACTAATTGAGCAGAATATAAAGAATGGTCTGAGGAGTGCCATATGACGACAAACCATGTGCCATTGGTTTCATTCAGCGGCGGCTAACCGCTTTATTTACATCCTTGGCTCAAGTCACCTGAAACACCTGGTTAACTGTGGTCTAGAAGTTATAAACAGGCACAAGGCGCCTCAGAAAGGCTGACCAATGTTTCGATAGGAGGACATATCTTCGTCAAAGGTGGCCTAGACATCCTATCTAAACATTGGCCAGCCTTTCTGAGGCACTTTACCCCTGTTCATAACTTTTATATCATCGTATGCTACTCCATCTGTCAGCCCTCATCTTGATTTTCGACTTCAATGTGGTATATATAGCAGGTCTTAGATGAGCACCTTGGCTGTACACGCTGCGGTGGGTTGGATGTGCCGTGAACTCCTTGTACGTAAAGAGAACACTGAAGGCACCTTCGTGACTGTACGAATGGAGTGGCAAGGGTTTTCACTTATTTTGGAAAAGTGTTGAAGTGTAATTAATTAATAAGGCTCATTTTATTTTTAATTAGTGTCCCTTTAGATGTAAGCAACATTTTGCTAGTGTCATTGCTTTCACTGATAACCCGGATTTTTAGGTATTATTTGGTGTGATTATGCATGCAGTGGTTGAAGGATTTATACTGTCAGGTGTTCAGGATTAGCTTGCTTTTGGTGTCAAAATTGGTATTCCTGCAATGTAAAATCAAGCCTCATTTACATGACACATACAAAAAGAAAAGTTAAAACCAATTTGAAGAGCGAATTGGTTCGACATATTAGAGCAGCAGTGTGCTAAAAAACAACAGACACAAGAACAATGCTTATAACATCGATTTCACGTTCTTTGATGTATTGTTTGGTAAACCAGGAACTGGCCTAGTTAAAAGGTTTCAATGAAAATAAACCAGTTCGTAGTATGTGACATATTAGAGCAGCAGTGTGATAAAAAACAACACAAGAACAACGCTTATAACATCGATATCACATTCTTTGATGTATCGCTTGGTAAACTAGGAACTGGCCTAGTTAAAAGGTTTAAATGAAAATAAACCTGTTCGTAGTTTGTGCCTTTTCATCCTGTTTGGCGTGTCCTTATGTGTTAGTAACCGTCGCACAATCACTAGGTGCAATACAAAATGAAATCGTGCTGTTTCTTACTGCACTTCTGTTGCAATATGGTGAAAAAAATGTATCATCTTGAAAAAAATATCTAGCATACGTGCAACCAAGAGAAACTGCTATAATTGGTCAGAAACTGACATATCTCCTGAAAACGTTATTCAGGAGATTGAGTATGTTCTGTATTTCATATAAGCTCATAAATTCTAAGAAGGAATGACAGTATAGAAAAAGGACACACATGGATAGGACAGGGCAACCACTTGCAACTGCAGTTAAACCTCAATGTAATGAGCAGTGATATAACTAATTATTCAATATAATGAAATAAATATCTGTGCCAGTGTGCAGAAATAGTATATATGCCTATGATGAATGTCGGATATAATAAAAATACTTTCGTGTTGGATGTGACTTTGTTATAAAAAGCACTTACTAGACTTGTAAATAGATTGTGACAAATGAGTTTTGCACATGATTCATGGTTAGCAAATTTACTTCTACAGTGTTTCTCATCACGGTTAGCTCATTTACAATGTGGAAAATGTGCATTACTTGCTTGAGTGTGCCTCCATGTTCACTTCAGTGCTTTGTCCCATCCATACAAGTTCTCTTGTTCTCTTGCCATGTGTTGTTGTGCTATAGATTTCTTAAAGGATGCTGTGCTGAGAAAAAGAAAGTGCAGTGGTTAATGATGCAAATAGACTTGGAATGAACCGATAACTGTATCTTAACTACTGTCATTTTTTTTCTCTGTATGAATGTTCATTAAGTAGCCAAACTTGAAATCCTGCTTCAGAATGCTATGCTAGCTGGCTCAGCATTGTCTGCTGCTCACCTGCTAGTTTCTCACATCTAGTTGGCTTCATGATAATTTAATTTGCAGATGCATCTTTGATCAAACACAATCATCAATCTCTTTTGTGTTGTCTTAGTAAAGCCTTGGAATGGTTTTCCAAGCTGGATCGGGTTAATGACTGGTGCTGTTAAATTTCATGAGAAGTTACAACTTTTTGTTTTATCTTGATTATGTAACAGTGCGCATTCGGTGTTGTGTATTTTGCATTTCATTGTGATGCGAAAACATCAAGTAGCTCATTGAGCGAAAAGCCTCGCGTCTGTAGCAGCGAAACAGCACCTAAGCTCTCATTGTCATTGGCTGTGACACCATGGTACGAGTGCACCTAGACGGAGCAGAGTGGGTGAAAGGGAACACCTGCTGCTGCTGCGCTAATGTGCCAGGCATTGTGTGACGGGAGAGGGCGTCGCCACGACCCCATGCAACTCTCGCTCTCATTCTCAGAAGCCTGTGTTATCCACGTGTACCTTGTCCGCACAAGCCTGTATTCTAACTGCGCTTCGATAAGGCCAGATCAAAATGCACCAAGGATCTCAGCTCGCTCGCTTTCCCGTGAAGAGATTGTAGCTCGAAGGACTGCTCAGTGGTGTTCCAATTCAGTTGATTGTCTTAATTGTGCCCTGGTCCATTGGCTGGAGGATTGCAGTAGTGTTGGGTGCAAGAAATGCGAGTGTGACTCAATTGGACATCAATGCTTTCGCGTTCACAACTCGTAAAAAGTGCTCAGGTGTTCTTGGATTTTGTTTTATTTCTTATTTGCCTACATCATCAATCTATGTCAGGAGCCTACAGGTTCAAATTCAAATTATTGAGTGAGTGAACGTAACTAACCAACATATGCTTGACTACAGTCGATTTCATAGTCAGCAGTAAACTGTCTTGCACTGACAGTGCTTGCTATCAGCAGCATGATTGATGAAATCGTGCACTGCATCTGTTGTAGTTCGCAGCCAGGCAGTGTTTCATGAATGCGCACCTATTTGCACATAAAGCAGGCAGTGGCACGGTACTATAGACACTGCAGTTCTCGCTTAGAGTGAAATTTTTTTTTATGGAATAGTGCTTAAAGGTATGGGACTAGGGGCACAATTAGATGAGTGCATGTCTAGTCTACTTGTGTTCTTTATCCTGTTAATTTATTGCTGTGAAAGAGTCCCTCACCAGGTCTGGCTATGTTGAGCTGACAAGCGCAGTGCAAACAATGCGTGTTAATGACGTATCTGCTAAGTATTACATCGCTACGAGCCGCGGAAAGAGCTGAAATTTCAAACCAGATGCTGTTTGCCCTTCTTCTCACGGGCACCGCGCTCCCAGCCCAAGAGTGACGTCCAAATCGCAAGTGCGCTACGTACATCACCGTGCTGTGACATCACTCTCAGTGACACGTGAATTCAAGAATTAGTCAAGGCAAAAGCAGTTGTTTGTTTTATCTGTTGCTTCAATAGATGAATTAAGGTTTAGAGAAATAATAAAACCTATAAACTGAATGTCTGCGTGTCTTTGTTTAACTTTGTATTGTGGCAAGAGTGACGTACTTCCGTTTCGACTGCTTGTTCCCATGTCGTGCAATTGCGCATGCTGAGAGCGAAACTGTCATTTTCTTCGGTGTTGCAGCGTGCGATCATGCTCTTTGAACTGCTTGCATTTGCTATAGTGTTTGTGTAGTACTGACTTAGGTTGCTATTCAAGTGTTCTTGTGCACAGCGCACAAAATTGTGCGCTGTGAGAAACGAGACAAACGCAACAACTCATGCACGAGACTGTCAGTGAAAGTGCGCTGAAAAAGAAAAAAAAGGAAAGAAAGAAAGAGAGAGAGGGGTGCAGGACTCGTGATGTATACATCACGCTATCCTCGAGCTCTGGTACGGGAGAACGCAGGGAAGGAATTTCGCTTGCAGAGGCTAGACAGGGCAATTAGAGAGAGTGTCTATGTTGGTGGTGACACTCGACTTCTGAAATCATGGGTTCATGGCAATGAAATATTTCTATCTCGGCTATTAATGAACCAATGCGAAAAATCCTTGTGGCAGAATGCTCTCTAGAGAGCATGTATCAACTTTCAGCTTATATCCCAAATTTGCTATGTGACCTGGTGAGGGGTCCTTTAATATGTTCCTCCATTCAGGTGGAGCACGTATCTTTTTTCCAAGCGCAGCGATAACAATTGTCCGCAGCATGTAGGCTGTGACCGTGTCGGTGGCTGCCATCACTGTCATTGCAAGGTGCGAAACTTGCTACAGGCTACATGTTCTTGTAAACTGATAACATACCCAAGGACTGCACATAGACATTGAACTTAGATGTGTGCATAAATTGGGAGGTTTTTTTCTGCTCCGGGTGCTGCAGATCATGTGTCAGGATGCAGTCACCCACCATGTGGGGCCGGCCCTATGAAGGTGACATTCACACCACTAGATTGGATTGCTACTAGCATTGCATCAACTATCATCATTTTATGACGGTGTTTAAAGTTGTGTCAACAACAAATATGGTACCGCATCAACTGTCAACGTGGCAGGACAGTGTTGACAATCAATGAAATGCTTGTGGCACTCCAGTCCACTGGTGCCAATGTTCACATGTGTCTGACTTATGGCTGCAGCTCATGCACAGTGCAATGTCACTGAGCCTTCACATTCTAGTTAGTGATAGTTAAGGTAACACTTCCTTTAATGTAACTGTATAAACTTACTGTATGTGACTGTAATGTGACTGCATAACGTGGCTCTTGCTGGCAGCCCACCAACAGTGCGCTGCCAGCAAAAGTGGAAGCTTCTTAAGCTTTAGGAACTGTAGAAAAGTGGCCCTTGTGGCTCTACAACAGCCTCTATGTGCTTGCTGCACTCAGGTTTTCCACATGGGACCACAGTGGCTTGCAGGCAAGGCTGTCATTGCAAGCCAAGCCAGAGAGACGTGGCAACTGGCGCCAGTGGACAGAGGAGAGCCACTGCATGTGACACTTGCCCTTGTCCAGAGGCAGGGGATCTTTGTCATCGCCACAGGTGAGCGCGTGGTGTGCAAGCATGCAGTGTTGGGGGTGGAGCTCAGAAACAGAATTTCAAGCTTGAGTTGTGTGTATTATCTGTTTATTCTGTGGATCTGGAGTATTAATGGAGGGTTGCTAAGACCATGTTTCGTAATAATTTTAACAACCATGCGAGTGGCTGACTTCAGAGTGCTCCGCCTTGTGACATAGATGTCACCATGACTCGTTCTGTGGCTCCCTGTGGCCTAGTGACTTTCGAACTGCTCGTGTCACCATTTCGGACACTTGCACATAGCAAGGCTGAAAGATTGACTGCTGTGATCTGGGCTGTTCACTTTTTTTCCTCAAACTATCTTGCAGTGCCCCCTACCCCCAATCGATTTTCTTTTTTCCTATCCACCCTGCGTAGGGAATTTTGCAAAGTTTACATGGGAAATCGAAAGAGCCATGGAATACAATATTTATTATTTACTCAATAATAGTTTATCAGACTTCTATATTGTAATGCGCTAGGCTGTTGTAAACATGCATTTTGTCCACATCTTATTTCAAACTACCTGCAGCCATGCATCAAGCTCAATAGTACAAACTGGGTCATAGAAACTATATCGAGAGCTTGTTGTTCATTGTAAAAAAAAGAAGAGAAATCTACAACGTCTTGGTTTTCACACCTTCATAAATGTGTAGGTTTATTATGAAAACTGTTCTTATAGTGCCAACAAAGACTCTTAAAGTTACGTATTTCCAGAAAGGGAAAACAACCTTCATAAAATCTTGCATTGTGATTTTTAAGGCGATGGGAATGAACAACTCAAGATGCTATCAGACATGGGTAATGTGAGTAAGGTTCTAGCGCTTACACGTCTTGTCCTCACCTTTCAAAAACCTTGTTCTTTTGACCCATACTGGATGGTGAAAGCATCGCTGGTAGACAGAACAATGCCCTGATCAACAAAAGGCAAAAGCAACTGTTGAAGGTGCTCGTGGGACCTCGTATTAATGACTGTGCACTCGATTTGTACCTCTCCCACTAATTAGGGCAGAAGGGGCCATGGCCCCCTTGTGTGCGCCCCATGCTTACCGGTAAAATAATTACAAGCGTGCTCCCAGCCTGCTACTCAGCCATTATGGTTCTTTAACGCTTGGAAAAGGACTTATCCCCGTAACCCGAAGGCGTCCTCACCTAATCGGTTCTTTAGGATGTCACATGGGAAATTGCTGCCATGGGAGTGCCGCATAAATCTGTTTCAGGATGTCTACCAACCGGGAAAACCGGGAATTCTCAGGGATTTCGAATAGTCCGGAAATACTCAGGGAAAGCTCAGAGAATTTGTTCTTCTATGAGGGAAAATTAGCTAATTTTATTGAAAGGGAATGAAAATCGCGGTAATGCTGGCTCGAGTAACAGAGAGAGATCGTAACGAATTGTCTTTTGACGTCGTGTCATCGGCTGGAGGAGTTGCCAGTGTACAGTCAACGACCGACTTTACCGACGCCCGATAATTCGGACGGCTTCGTGGCACTACCACATACCCCATAGAGTCAGTGTATAAGAACGTGTGAAATTTCGGACGCAAGAACCCTTCACTGTCTGATTTGCCGGACTTTTTGCCATGACCGTAGGTCCGAAACGGTATTAATCAGTCACCGGTGCCGTTGTTTTGATTACCTCACCGACTCGCCAGCGCTCTCGCACGCAGATCTGCTGGCAGCCGTAGCCACCACTGCAGCACCTGCTAGGCCTAGCTTCAACCTTCGCTATTAACCTTCTTACCGTTCGGCGCCGTGTTTTTCATTGAAAGAATTCTCCACTCCGCCTTTGCGGTTGTCGCGATTGGCTTCGAAGCCCGGAAAGTATGGCGGTTCATGAAAGTCAGCTTTGCCTCAATATAGCAATGCTACGCGGTGAAGCGTAACAAGCGTGGGATGGGGTGATTGTCATGGGACACAGTATGTATCCTTTAATTATACACGTGTCCACCTGCCATCACCTGTCACAATATGAGCACTGATATGCCTAATAAGTGTACTAGCAGGCCTTTCGGATGAGACCTTCTCGGCCTTTTCGGAACCCTTAAGGGCAGTAAAAGGCACGCATTCATTTTTTTGAACTGTCCGATTTTTTTTATGTTTTCACGGTCCCTAGGGAGTCTGAAAAACTGGACATTGACTGTACACTTGACCAAGAGGATGCTTCAAATGGTGCACAGGGCGAACGCACGGTGAAAGGAGGACGAGAACATAAAGGACCTACACCTTGAGGAATGAACGGCAAAGGAAGCGTGCCACTGCTTCTTTCAAGGCGCTTGAGCTCAATAAACGAAGTGTTGGCTGACGCCGAGATCCTGGTGTCCCTCATGCAAACCAAAATAAACTCTTTAAAGCAGTGAAACCCAACACTGAGGCGTTGTGTGTGGGGTGAGAGTATGTCAGGACAGTTGAAGTTGACACACCACTTGTTGAGAGAGAATCTCGCTTGCGACAAGGTTCGGGCCTCATACCAATGAGCTTTCTATCAGTTGATAGAAATAGCTCATATCCCCTACAGTCATGGTGTTCACATTTGTGAATGCGACCTATTTTTGCCATTTCTGGGCAGTGGTAGCAAGGAATGGAGTACAGACGTTAATCTTAAGGTAAATTGAACATTCCTATAACCTAAATTATTTCCATTTTACTTTTGAATGATATGTACCCTTACAGAGTACCGCTTTGGTGAAGGCATCACCGTGTTTTACATGACGTTTGACAGGGGGCATGTCGGTAGCAAACTGAAAAAATATATATTTTTTCTTTCTTGAAATGCTCAAGGGGGGACACAGGTTTTAGAGACCAAAAAATTGGGAAAAAAATCAATATTTCGAAAACGGTATTTTTATTTATTTAAACATACTGTTAACCCTCATGTGAGGGTCATTACAGGGAGGGAATACATCACAAATACAAAACTGATATGGAAGGAACTTTGACGTATCATAAAACTTCAACAAAACATCATCGAAAAATATCAAGATCATCGAACAAGTGGCATAGAATGATTGACAGGAATGCAGAGCATCAAGAAAACATTGAATGAATTTCAGGGAACAAAACTATCAAGAAAACTTTCAAACGCTTTTACATCAGTGCATTCAGCAATATGTGTAATGTGCAGGTAGTCCATTCCATTTTTCAATGACATCAGGAAAAAACAAATAACGAGAGGCGTTTGTGCGGGTGGTTTAAGGACGGATGGTTGCACCATGATTTATTCTCTTGCTAAGTCTACCAGGTGCACGTATGTACCTGTTTTTATGAATCTTTATGTGACCCTGGAGAATATGAAATACTAATTTTATCTTGTTCCTCTTTCACCTAATTTCTAATAATTCCAAATTACATGAACTTAGCATTGCGGTAACTGAGCGTTTTTTTGTACCTAGAACTTATAAATCAGACTGCAAGTCCTTGAATTATTTCTAGTTTAGCGTTTAGACCTTTTTGGTGGGGACTCCAAACTACGGCAGCATATTCTAGAACAGGTCAAATAAAAGTTTTGTATGCCATTAGCTTGACGTCTTTGGTTCCGTTTCGTAGCTTTACTCAAAGAAAACACAGCTTTTTGTATGATGCAGAGCACACATTTTCAATCTGGCTGCGCCAGTTTAGTCATCAGCAATCAATACACCAAGATATCTGAAACTAGACACATTTGTCAAAATAACATTTCCGATATGATACTGGAAGGAAACAACCTTTTTCTTTCGGGTAATACGTGCGAAGGTGGTCTTGGCATAATTAATTTCCATGTCCACTTCTGACACCATGTATGACACCATGACACCTTCGAGACACTGTTTAAGTTTTACCTGATTGTTTTTACAAGTAACTGGTGCATAAAGTAAGCAGTCATCTGCAAAAACCTTCAACACCACTGGCGGCTGAACAACTGTAACTAGTACATCATTAATATAAAGAAAAAACAATAATGGGCCTAGCACCGACCCCTGTGGTACCCCAGAAAATACCTCCCAAAAACCTGACACACAAATACTAATGCCTACAACTTGCCTTCGACCTGTTCAATATGCTTCAATCCTTTTTAAAATATTGTTATTCATACCTACTTGGCAGAGTTTAAAAAGCAGTTTATTATGCGACACATTATCAAACGCTTTCGTAAAATCAACGCAAATCACATCAGTCTGTTGGTGTTCGTCTAAAGCCACTGAAAAATTGTGAACAGTTTCGTTTAGTTGCGTAACCATTGAGAGGCCCTGTCTAAAACCATGCTGATTTGCATAATGTAACTTATTTGTTTCCAGGAAATGAGTAATGTGTTTCGCTATTACATGCTCCATAAGTTTGCAGCATACAGATGTCAGGGATACAGGGCGATAGTTGTTTGGAAGCAGGCGATTTCCACTTTTGAACACCAGAATAACAGCAGCGCAGCGCCAATCTTGTGGAAGGGAATGAGTCCGTAAAGAGTGTTCAAAAATAATTTCTAAATAAAAGGACATCCACTTGGCATATCGCTTCAGAAATACTGTCGGTATCCCGTCGGGGCCACTGGCCTTCTTTGAATCTTAAGTTTAGCAAGTTGGTGAAACATACCCTCCTGGTGAAACGAAAGAGGCTCCAAAGGAAAAGTGCAGGAATAGTTTATGTCATCTGTGACTTGTTTATCTGTATCTCTGTGTTCACCTACTGAAAGAACTCATTGAAACCATCTGCTATCTGTTGCGTGTCTGTGACAAGGTCGCCTTCTATTGTTATCTGCTCTATTTTTTCTTTCTGTGCTCCCAAAAAAACGCCAAAATTTTTGTGACGCACTGTTAAGGAAGTTGCCGAGAGTGTCATTGAAGAACTTTCTTTTTGATTCTGATAATGCTGTTTTAAGGCTGCTCCGTACCCGTGATAGTTTAACTTTGGCTGTTTGCATAGCCTTTTTATTTTACGTTTCATGGGAACAATGTCGCGAGTTATCCGTGGATTTTTCTGTTTTCTTTTTTTGTAATGACTTAGTGCAAATCTGTCGACGCAAGTTGTAATAATGCATTTCAATCGCTGCCACAATTCCTCGACTGACTTTGACTGGGAGGCAATTTCAATTTCTTCAAATTTCCAACTATTATTCTACCACTTCGCCAAATTTTGCGCATTTTAAATCAATATTTTAGCCGTAATATAAATTTTTGGCACCAGTGTAGGCTAAATATTATCCAAAGCTTCTGTAAAAAATCGCTTTTTCAACGGCGTGTGACGGCCCCCGCAGTCATTTGGTCGCGCTGACCCGTATATCGTTTGAACGAGTAGTCTCTTGTCTTCATTTTCCCGCCACCACCGGCTCCGTCCGCACATTGGCAGTGAAGAAATTCCGCCTCAGAATGAAGACCCACTTTGTGCTGTCATTGGTCGACAAAGGAACGTGACCCTCAGCTAGCCGCGCCATTGGCTAGACTGGTGTTATCTGCATCACTCCGTGGCTGCTCCGCACCCGCCGTGCGTGCCAGCGTGGTTTCCCGCGCTAACAGCGATGCCGACCTCAACTCCGAAATTCGCTACGAAGTTCAAATTTAGAAAAAAAGGAAGGAACAGGAAGCTGGCGTACAACGTCGAGAAATGACACCCCGCTGCGTCGCTTCCAGATGACATCGATAAGGCGCGTTATTGGGGGCGAGCTCCACTACTGGAAAAGCTGCCGCCACCGTTGGCGTGACGTGGCATGATTGCATTGGATTGGAGCAAACTTTATTTGTGCCTGCAGTTGGGCAGGCACAAATAAACACTTATTGCGCCCCGACAAGGCCCTATGTCATCCTCGAGGTTGCCGTTACTTGGCACGGGTCTCCGCTCGCCGTTGCCGGCTTGCTGGGTCCCTGCCTTTCGAACGCCCCGAGGAGCTGCTGGACGGCCCAGAGCTGTTGGTCTTGGTCGTAGCTTTTTGTGGCTGCCTCGAGCCACGGTGGGATCGTTCTTGATCTTGCTTCTGGATTTTTTATGCAGTCCCCCAAGATGTGCGTGTAAACTACCATCTCCCTCCGGCAGACTGCACTGATTGGTTGGGTATGTCTCGGGGTACATGCGATGCATCAGTCCCGGGCTCGGTAGCGATCTGGTCTGGAGCTGTCTCAGCAGTACTGCCTTCACTTGACTCAGCCTTGGGTGGGAATGTGGGAGAGTCCTGCGAGCCAGGCAGTAGGCCTTCGTGATGTTGTTGTAGTCTGTCATGCGGTCCTTGGCTCTGAACCACGTCGGATGGTCTGTCGCCGGGGCGTGGGCATGCGTCTGGAACCACTTGAGTCTTACTTTTTTGCTTTGCAGTTTGGCCGCTCGCAGTACGTGCTCGGCCTCATTGCAGATTTGGCCTTTGGCGAAGTTTTGCACCACCTGTCTCGAGTCACTCAGCACCGTGTAACAGTTTGCGTCGGCAATGGCCAGGGTGATAGCTACCTCCTCCGCTTGTTCCGCTCCGGCACTTCTCACACTCGCTGCCATCCTCTTGGTGCCGGTTGACGCCTCTGTGACGACCACTGCGAAGGCGTTTCGCTGGTATTCGGCCGCGTCCACGTACCTCGCATGCTCGTCGTTAGCGTGCAGGTCGATGAGAGCCTTGGCCCTTGCCGCTCTTCTTCCCTTGTTGAACTTGGGATTCATGTTTTTCGGTATGGGGTCGATTCTTGTCTGGCATCGGACCTCTTTGGGGACGGAGAGCTTCATCTCCGCCTCATTCGAGCGTCCTACTCCCAGGTCGTCCAGTATCTTCCTCCCAGCTTTGGTCGTGGACAGCCGCCCCAGTTGAGAGGTCCGTTGCACTTTGGCTATTTCTTCAAGCGTGTTGTGTATCCCGAGTTGTAAAAAGCGGGTCGTGCTCGTGGACTTGAACAGGCCCAGCGCTGTCTTGTACGCTCTTCTGATGATCACATTGATTTTGTTACGTTCATGTTGTAGCCATCTGTGGTAGGCTGCAACGTATGCGACGTGGCTGATGATGAAGGATTGGACGAGCCTAATTAGGCTCTCCTCTCTCATGCCAGCCTTCCGGGAAGTGACTCGTTTGAGGAGTCAAATCGCGTCGGCCGCTTTTGCCATGAGACGGTTGATGGTTTCGCCATTTCTTCCGTGCTTTTCGATGACCATGCCTAGGATCCTAATTTTGCCGACCTCGGGGATCATGTTGCCGGATTTTGTTATGATTCTGATTTTTTTGTATTCGCGTTGTCTGGTCTTGCCTCAGCTGTTGTTGGTAGGTGGTAGTATGAGAAGCTCCGATTTGCTCAGCGAACATCTCAGTCCGGTGCCTACCAGCTGGTCTTCTATCGCGTCGATGGTGGCTTGCTGCGCGCCCTCGATGTGGGCGTCGCTGCCACCGTTCACCCACAGCATGATATCGTCCTCGTAGATGGTGTGCCTAACATCTTCGATGTCCGTGAGCTTCTCGGCCATTCCGATCATTACCACGTTGAACAACATCGGCGAAATGACCGATCCCTGCGGTGTGCCGGTGCTCCCGAGTTTTTTCTCTTGCGTCTGTAGGTCACCTGCTCGTAGCTCGGCGGTCCTGTCTGTGAGGAAGTCCTTGATGTACTAGTTGTAGGATCTTTTGCCCATGTTGAGCTTGGAGACCTGGGACAGAATCGCTGAATGTTTCACCTTATTGAAGGCGCTCTGCAGGTCGAGGACCAGGATTGCCTTGTCGCGGGCGCTGCTGCCATCATCTATGATTTGGTATTTGAGCTGCAGCATCGCATCCTGCGTGCTTAGGTGCTGTCTGAAGCCGATCACTGTGGCTGGGTACAGCCTTTCTCGTTCCAGGTAGTCTTGCCACCTGTTCAGCAGGACGTGCTCCAGCACCTTGCTGACGCAGGACGTAAGTGAGATGGGCCGGAGGTGGTCTGTGTCCAGCAGATTCCCCAGCTTGGAGATCAGGATGGTCTTGGCTGTATTCCACTGCTTTGGCACCGCGCCTGCTCTCCAGCACTTGTTGAAGTATTTTGCGAGGTTCTCAATCGAGCCGTCATCGAGATTCTTGAGTGCCTTGTTCGTGACGAGGTCTGGGCCGGCTGCCGACCGGCTGTTGAGGTCGTGCTGGGCCGCGCGAACCTCTTCAACATCGATGTCACGATTGAGCATCGCGTTGGATAGGCCGCCGTACGGCGCGTGTTGTTCAGTGGGTGTAGTCGGCAGGTATTTGTCGTTAATGTGCCTGGTGACTTCGTCGGCGTCGTGTACCGAGACCGCCCAATGTATGAGCCTGGCGAGTCTGTCCCTTTGGTGCGACTTGGGGCCAGATCCCACTGCGGTTCCGTCTCCGAACCGTTCCTTTTCGGAGTGACGTCAAAATGACGACAGCGAAGAACGCGAGGAGAAAGAAGGGGAAGCGTACGGCCAATCGGCGAGCGCCTGACCTCGCGGGAGCCCGGCCCACGACTGCCTGGCTTTTTCGGGAGCCGTACACTAAAAGATAGGTTGTTTTAAAAAGAAATGAAATATCACAAATAAATGGTAATACATATTATTTAATAAGAAGTCACAGTATGCACAAGAGAGTGCAGTAAAGAACTATTTTGACGTTTCTTTTGATACATGTTTCTCTTTTCTCTCGGTAGATGGTGTCGCATACGCCCGCGCGCGGTGCCATCTGGGAAATTGTGGGCTTTTTGGCGCGTGCGTTGAAGTTCCGTCTGCCTTTTGTTCCGTTTCTGACACAAAGATTCGCAATGGCACAAGCAGCGACTCGCCGGCCTCTTGGCTCCCATGTTTCGCCGCGACAGCGTACTTTGCTTGTAGAGTTCATGGAGCAACACCCGTGGCTCGTGAAAGGGTCATCTGTTTTGATGCCAGAAGTTACAAAAGCGAGCAAAGCGCGGTTGTGGCGTGAGCTCGCAGAGATTTTAAATGCGAAGGGGCCAGCAACGAAAACAGCAGACCAGTGGCCGCAGTTCTGAAAAAAAGAAGTCTATAACTGCAGCGGCTCATTGAGGATTGCGAGAGTTGGATGGTCACCTCACTGCTGACAGAAGTCTGAAAGCTCCCGGTCGCAAAAAACCGAAGCGCACAGAGAACTTTCGCTTCTGTCGACAGTCCGGTCGGCCCCTTCGTCCCGATTTCGCCCTCAAGATCAGCACGCAGCCTATGCACCAGCCCCTTACTCATCCTGAAATGGCGGCGGAAATCCTCCTCCGGCTGATCGAAGGCATCTTCCCTGTTTCTAGGTCTTCTTTGCCCAGTGGGGCCGCAAAGAGCCGTGAAAAGATACGGAGTCATGGGCGCCGCCATGTTTGTTTACAGTGGTTCCCGCGAAGTGGACCTACTCGCTGCGGTTCTTGTGCCGGCCGGCGAAATGGTTCCTTTCGGCGCCGTGGCCACGCCCCGTGACGTAGGCGAAAACTGCGGAGCTGCCTCCGGAAGTTTTTCGTCACGCCGGATGTGACGACGGTCAGCCAATGAGAGGAGGCGAAAGGAACTGGTTCTTGAATGGAACCGCAGTGGGATCTGGCCCTTGGTCTTGGTTTCGTTGAGCAGGTGTCACAGCAAGTTCCACGTCTTCCCGTTGAGCATCTACCCGTCTGCCGTGTTGCAGATCTCGTTCCACTGTTGCATGCAGAGCACGCGGAAGTGCTTCTCGATCGCTCGGTTGAGCTCTGCCACCTTCTTTCTGAGTCTGCGGCTGAGCATCGACTGTTTGGCTTCAATGAGATGCACAAGCCGGCTGTCTACTTTGTCAATCTCCATGCCCGTTTCAATTTCTTTCGTTGCGTACACTGTTGATGATTTCGGCCGTCCACGAGTTGACGTCTTCGATCTCATCATCACTGTCTCTCTTCTTGCTTCTGGCGTCTTGTAAGGAATCCCAGTCTATCCATCTGTGTGTTTTGATGCTGGTGTTGTTGTGTTCCGGTATGCCGATTTCCACGATGGTGTGGTCGCTGCCGATGTCGGTGCCTGCGTTTCTCCAGGTGATCGTGCCTCGGACATCATTCTTGACGAACGTGAGGTCCGGAGTGGTGTTCTAGGACACGGTGTTACCGATTCTTGTCGGATGCGTTGTACCCGTGATGCGTCGTACCCGTGGCGTCTTGGTACAGGTCACGGCCCTTTACTGTGTACTTGTTGTAGCCCCAGGCCGCGTCGAAGTCGCCGCACGCAATCAGCGTGTTGAAGCCCGCTGCAGTGCTGGCTCTGTGCAGTAATGTCTTGAATCTCTATTTTCTCTGCGATGGGTTGCTGTAGACGTTGAGCAGAAATATGCTTCCTTTTGTCTTCTTGCTCGCAATGATTTCGGTGAGTGTGTGCTGGATCTTGATATTGCTTTGCAGCTCGTGTTCGACGAACGTGAGTCCCTTCTTGATCAGGGTGCACAGGCCTCTCCCGTTGGGCGGTCCCTTGTGCACTCTGTAGCCGGGGAGGGATGGTGCGTCGGTTAGTGTTTCTTGTAATAGTGTAACGTCCGGCTTGCGCGCGGCATGTGTGATGTGCTATTGGATGACTGCCTCCTTCCTTTCGAGACCGCGACAGTTCCATTGCCACGCTGTTACACCTGCTGCTGCTGGTGTTGCGTTGGCGGCCATGATTACGTTGGCGTGCACGGGGCTCCCTGGTTGGGTGGATGTTGCGCCAAGAGGGGCGCAAACGTCGGGTGGCATGCCATCGGCTGTAGGGTCCTTTCAATGTAGGCGAATCTTTTCGTGTTCTTGGCTTGGTAGGTCTCCATTGTTTGTTTCATTGCTGTCACTGTTACGATGTTCGCCGTAATTAGCTGTTCGAGTTTGGTGAATGTTGCTTCGAATTTCACTTTGAGGTGGTCGATGCGACAGTTTTCTGTTTGCTTGCACGTGGCCTCGATGGCTCGCTCCTTTGGTACCGCTTCCTCTACGGCTGTCTCCTGGGTGTTCGTGGTTGTTTTCTCGGTCTTGCTTGTGCTTGGCGTGGGTCTCTATAGAGGCTCGTTGTTGCATAGCAGCAACTAACGGATCTCGGCGATCTCTCTCGTGAGGTTGTTGATAGTCGTTCGCAACGCCCTGTTTTCTTCTCTTAGGGTCTCATTTGCTTCTCGTACCTTGTTCATATCATCTTTCTTCGTGACTTTGGTGATTTTCTGCGCATTCCTTATATTGTTCCCTTTCGCTACGTTGACCCAGCTCACTCGCTCACGTGATGGTGACCTGTGTCCAAGTGATGATGATCACGTGGACACAGCGGCTGCGTCGGCTGCTTCAGAAACGCTGAAGCGAGCTGAAAACAAAGTTTAAAGTCCCACCTGCGCTGCGGTTTTGATTAAGTGATGAAGCATTTCCGCCTTGGGTGACTGCTTGATAACATTTGAAATCACTATAATAGGTAGTGGCTGCCTTTGGAGGCGTGCAGCATGGTAGGCTACTGCTCAGTGCCGCAGTGCCGGACATATGCAACGGAGCCCAGTGTCAGCCTTATTCACACATAGCTGCTGGATAAGAAGCTGCATGAAGCTTGGCTCGCGAAACTTAGGACCGGCAAACAGCCATCAGCTACAACTTGAATATGCAGCAAGTACAGACGCGAGGAATATTTCTGCTACGGTGCTGGGACTGCGATGTTCGGTGAGTAGCAGAAAACGCGCACAGAGACGTTTGCCCACACTCGCTGCCCGGCTAATGTCACGACAGTTTGGTCTGTGAACTTGTTGATGCTAGACACTGGCAAGTTTATTGGAATGGAATGGGAGTGGTAAGAAGCACATTAAACAAAGGCATGGCATATGGTCATGTTTGTTTGTGTTATGAATTAACGCACTGGATTACGAAAAGGAAGCAGCATGAAATCGCCTGCTGAGTGCATACAGTGCAATGGAACTTTAGAAATAATATTGAAACGTCCAAGAATTTAGAAGAAAATTATTGAATCGTCGCGACGGCACATCACAGTTGCTGTAGGCGTCGAAGTCCCTCGTTAAAACGAAATTGTGTTTGAACAGCTCTTATAACGTCCACGCAACAATGGTTGGTTGTGGACTGTCAAATGCTCATATTCTGCGGCCTAAAGCTCACAGCATGGTGCGAAAACGCTCCCAGTGAAAGCGAAACATTGTGCATGCACATGCATGCAGACACGCAGTCAGTCGCTGCGAACCTGTGCGATCGCTGCATGCATTGAGGCTTCGTTCTGTTATGTGCCATTTGGTTTTACAGATCGCCCACTATAAGAACATATTTCACATAGTTTGCGCTCAGCGATTGCCGACCTTTCACGCAAGCCGGTTCCATCGCGGCGACCGCTCCCAGTGGCTTTCACTGTACGTATTTGGTAATGAGATGGCATCTGTAAACGATTCGTGCTTTCAGTTTGCCCATGATTATTATTTCGACAGTAAAAAACTTCCCTCATTTTGAGAGTACTTATAGAAATGTACTGGAGGGCTGCCGCATGATCCCTCGTACTAGGCAAGGGATATTTTATTCATTGTGCATTTTACTGTCCCCTCCTTTCTGATTTCTTTTTGAATAAAATAAATGCTACTCCTTACTGTTCAAACTGGATGTAGTCGCTTTTTCTTTTTAGCATGCTTACTAGAGAGTGACAGCATCGGGTGACATGGTGTCTGTCTTGACATAAAACAGTGTTCTGTGCCACTCAGGGAATTTTGCATAGGCACTCAGGCAAAACCTGGAAAACTCAGGGAATTTGGAAATATCTACTTGGTAGGCATCCTGTGTTTGTTTTCTTCAGTGTTTTGTTGTGCTCACAGGGTTAGATGGGATTTCTATGGTGCAGGCTCCTTCCCCAGAATAACTCACCCCTATTAAAAGCTGAATGTCGGCTGGGGAATGCCTGTATCCATTTCGACAACAGGTGGGTAACCAAGAGTAGCATGATTTTGAACTTATGTCCTCCTGCATCAGTGGCAGAAGCTCAACTATGAGGCCACGGCTGCGGTGAATTCTGCACTGGCTTGTCACTAAGCCACTTGATCATCAGCTGTGGTTGTCTTGGGTGCGGATATCGACCAGCTATGTTGCATTCAGTGTGGTGCTTTGTTTGAATCAGAGCCAGGACTGATCAAAGTAATAGAGGACATTTATAATTGTAGTAAAGTGAGTGAAGATTGCTATGTATTGCCTAATTATTGGGTTCACATTTATTCAACAAAGTAAAAACAGGAGAAAAGAATTCAGTGTTTAAAGAAGTGCTATAGAAAAATATGTGCTTCTTTTATCCACATATTCTTGGCAAAATGTGTTGGCTTTCCACTCATTACATTTACTGAAAGACATTTTTACGTAGTCCAATTAACTTAAAACTATGTGGGACACTGATGTGACAGATTATGAGAACTAGTGTTGATCTCGGGGTTCCAAGATGACAACAAACAATATCCCAAGACAGGACAGATTTGTCTTCTGGCATCTTGTTGCAAGCTTTCTGGTGTTATGAGAGAACTGGTCTTGTCACCACACGAAGGTGCAGGTATTGTTGTGAGCGCAGATTTTATTGCAACACTTTTTATTTCTGTTGCTGCAACGAGTCTATGTTATGATAAAAAAAAGAACTGCCAAAATACAGCAGAACCTCGTTGATACGATCCAGTTTCATATGATTTCCCAGCGCCAACGTTTGCAATCAAGAAAACAAAAAAATGACCTATACAGTTACGACTTTTTTACCGGTTAATACCTTTGAGGAAAACACAGTCTGTCGGCACCAGGCTCAGTAAATTGTCAAAGCGCAATCATGTGATGCATTTCTCGTCCGCTAGATCGCACGTGAACAAAAAAAAAAAAAAAGCGAGGCGCACCCAGTCGAAGGCAGTAGCCGCCTGCCGTGGCAGCTTCCCCGCAGTACTCGCCGTCCGTGTCATACTTGAGAATGTTGGCATGCACTCACTTTCCTCTCCCGGTGCCGGCAAATCTTCTCGCAGGTCATTGCGCATCACCATCAGTTATCGCCACCAACCATGCTGCGATAAGCATATTCACCTATCCATTTTACAGCGTGTGCTGCGTAATGACGTTGGAAGCATACTGCATGCTTTTAATGGACGATAACTCAAATGCGCCGCCATTACCTGCTGCAGGCAGTGGGAAGTGAGCGTCATATTTAGCTCTAACGGCATCATATTCCATCTTCGCCCACCAGCTTGATTTCATTTAGGTTTTCTGTCGGTCTTAAAATACTATGCAATGGGAAAACGACAGCACGCCTCCCGACCCACCCGGACCCCACCAAATCGGCATGCGTCGGCGTCTCGTACTGCAACGATGCAAAGAGGTCAACTACAGTATAGTCTGTTAAATTTTTTAGTGACCTCAGGTCGTACGTTTTCCCGGTTAGTTCGTTTGTTTTCATGTTTTCTTTCCAAAGCGTATGAGCAAGGTTCTACTGTACAACAAAAATGTCTGTCAATACAGCTGAATGGTTGCTGTCCTTTTTTTTCTTATGAGTAATAGCAATGGCATGCACTGAGGAGCCTGCTGCACAAATAGCATTGAAAGTGGCCAGTAGCAGTAGTTGCCCTTTGCTCACGCAGTATAATTTCAGCCTTCTGTGTAGTGCTATTATGTATGTACAGTAAACTTCCATTACTCTTACTACAGTTAAATCTATGTTTTGGCTAATTGGATCCCAACTGAAGGTTGCGGCCAGAGCCCATGCATTTCTAAGGGCACGAACTTTTGTTATTCCGATCGTAAAATTGACCTTCGCTGGATAATTCGAACTTTGCCAGTCAGAACTCACGTGCCCGACTCCTATGGTGTCCCCAATAGCGACCTCTTTAGTGGCAGCATCTGTTTCGGTAGCTTAGGAGACAGTGAATGTGTTGAACACTCATCTCTCGTCGAAAATGTCAATCTTCGGCCTGTCCTAGGAAGATTTCTAAGCAATAACTGTAGCTCACAATGCGTGATTGCTGTATTTGTGCGATTCGGTCGCACGCCCCTGTTTCTTTTTTTTTCCAGGAAAGTTGTGCCGAAAATTGGCTGCGCGCTGCTATCGGATACAAAACCAAAACCGCCTTCATGGTGTTTAAATGCTTTACCGCACAACACTGTAGTATTGTGGTGAAGCTAATACCCCTCTCAGACGGGCAAGTTGAGTGCACTTACGGAGAGTGCACTCAGTTTTAAAGGGACCCTGAAACGATTTTGACGATTTTCTACAAACGTAGAGTCGTTAGAGTAGGTCGTTCTGATCATTAATTGACATATCTAAGTGCTCCGCGTAAAGCGTGTAATTTATTATAATGTTTTAAAGATGTATGTCGCTGCCGATCGCAGCACACTGCTCGGTGGAACATTAAGCCGCCCCTACCCATATGACGCAAATCACCCATATGACGTCAGTGGGGCGAGCTATCCGATTGGCTGACGAGGGCGCGTGATCGGTAATTTTTCCAACTTTATGGTAAACAAATGATGTTCGTAATAGTTGGAATGTTAGTTAATTTGTTTTTATAAAAAGAAAGTAACATAAAGGGAATGCACAAGAAAAATTTTTCAGTACACTTAAGCACTTCCTGCACACAGCAAGTGTTGTGTGCTTGTGTTACAACGTGCTCCGTCTTTGACGAGAGCTCCACCGTCAGTGTCGGTCTGTCTTTTCGTGAGCGCTATGATTCGACTTTGTTGCGTTGTGGACTGCAAACGTAATGGCTGGAAATACGTTAAGCTGCGACATCGTGTCCCTCTGCAAGCCAGTAGACAAGCGGACTGGCTGCAGCGCATCAGACTACCGCTATCCGATCGGCGCCAGGATTTTCCCGTTTGCGGCCGTCACTTTAGACTGGAATATTACTAACGCAATAGCGTTTCGCAAGTCCGGTATTAGCGTAAATGCAAGCGCAAAGGGACAGGGCCTGCCCGTGTCCCCTTGCGTGTCGTTTCAGGGGATGAACAGAAGCGCAAATGTGAATGGTCTGCACGGTGCAGCCACCTGGTGGCATAGAGCTGAACCACACACAGTAGCAGTAACAAAATGTATTCCTCTTTGCTGTTGGTGTAAATGTTTCGCAGGAGTGTAATCGTTAACATGTTGTTATTGTAAATGTTTAAAATATTTTACACTTGATTAGAACAATATTAGCTCTTTGTTTGGCTGGTTAAGCTCTGCGCCAACGGGTGGCTGGACTGTGGAGGCCGATCAGGCAGCTCACCTACGTCTGCACTAAAGTTCCTTCATCAGATTGAGTTTATGCCTCCACCGTTCCCTTGAAATGTTCAGCTAGTGTGTGGTTACTGGAATACCAGACACGTTCGGCGCTGCGACAGAATGCTCGCAACACACGCTGCTTCGATAACTCTCGCTTGGGGTCGACGGCCAAGCAGCTAGCGGAGAGGTTTCGTGCAGGCGGGGGCGGGCTCTAAAACAACCGGAAGTGCACGATGTGACGTCGCATCGTGACGCAGAACCAGTGAAGGCGGAGCTTAGCCCCGATCGCTTGGCGAACAAGTTGAGGAGGAAAAGCATGGCTAGGGAGGAGGGTAACTTGCAATCGCTTGTAGCTCTATTAATACGTAACGCTTCACTTAAATTGTGGTGCGAATGTTCTACTTAAGCTGTACCCTACGCGTCTACAAAATTTGTCCGAACTGTTGCAGGGGCCCTTTAGGTGCACTTTCCCAAATCTGAACGTCGCAATCTGAGTGTATTCACAGAAAAGTGCACTCCGGTTGGAGTGCGTTCATGGAACGCACTTTGCTGGTCGAGTGCTGGTCGAGCCTCACCGCCAGCAGTTTCAACGATACAAAATGTAATGCATAGAAAAAGGACACAGAAATTAATTTTAGCTGTCGAACAGTGTTTAACAAAATAATTGGGGCAGAACTCACTGATATTCTGTTCTAGCAGGATCAAATGCTGCCTCGCCGCACGCCACCATATTGTTCTGGATTGGCTAGGCATTTGTCTTGGCCAGCCTTGACTTGCAACACTCTTATGATAAAAATACTTTCGCTTTTGTTGAGTAAATTTAGATTACGATTGTTTTTTATTTATAATACAATAAAGCAATCTCTTTTTAAAAGGTTTCTTTTAAATTTTATTCTACATCTTCAAAAAACATGGTTTTAGTCTGTCACCATCTTTTTTTAGTGCGAGTGCACTCTGCTTTCCCGTTTAGCACTGCGTAGCCTAAGGTGTCACTCAAGGTCTTGAAGTGCACTCACCGTAAGTGCACTTGACTTGCCCGCTTGACAGGGGTATAACGTTAGAAAACCAGCCGTTATTATGCACTTCTTAGAACCTTGCCCTTTTTTCTGGCTGACGAATCGGCTGCACATTAGAGTTCGACTTTGCTTAGGAGCTTTAATGTCATTTCTACGTTAGTTTTCTACTCCGGACGCATAGAAAGTGGGTGCGTGTTTGATTCAGGGGCGTAACTGTTAGACTTGGGTACATGGTGCCAAATGAATCGGCAATGTGTTCTGGCGTTTTTTCTGCATCTTGTTTAATTCAACCCACCGAATAATCCTATCAATTTCGTCGGTCCTGTCAGAGTTAAGTTAATGGAAGTCGACTGTATATATGCATAGTGCAATTTTAGATGAAGACAAAGAAATAGACTAAAAGGTAGGGCTGGGTGATTGATCGATTAACCTTGCAATTAATTAATTTATTAAAGCTTTAATCGCAATTAATCGGCTAAGCTCATGTGGCCGATATCAGGCAAGCGCCGGCATTGATGTCCCCACTTCTTTTGCTCAACAGCAAGGAAAAGAACAAGCTTCGACTGCTCCCTCACATTTGTGCTGCACTTGTGCCAAAATCTGTTGAAATGTTTATTCCTCTTTCTGTGTGTTTTGTCGCACAAGTGTAAGGCATTTTTTCTCAGCCCAAAAAAAAAAAGGGCAAATACCACCCAGAGGCACCTTACTTTCCTTAGGCACTCGGAACAAGGGAGGAGGCATGGCACAGAACGAAGGTAGATGCCGCCCTCTTTGATTTTTTGACTGAATCGAAGACTTCAGGCATTAAAGCCACTGGCAAAAAGCAAGCCTGAACTCATCACAATGCTTGTAAAATTGAATGCCCATTTGTGCAGAGTGTCATTCAAGTAATAATAAAGGCAACTGTCGATTCAAATAGCACAACTTCTTTTCTTCAAATTATGTATAGTGACAAATCACTGTAATGATTCTTGTTGCTATGTAGGTCAATTCACAAATCCAATTAATTAATTATTCATTTAAGTGATTCCAATAAATGGGTTCAAAACTTTAATTGATGCCCAGCTCTACTAAAATGTTCTTTGTGGTGTCTGTTCCTGTGTTCTTCTTTGGTATTCTAGTATAATTTGTAACTAGGCCATCAGTATGCACTAGTCGTGAAGCGAAATCTGGAAATGTAGTCTGATGTCAGCTTCTTGACTTTCCGATTGCCTATGCAGTTGACATGAGGCTGTACATATCAATGGATGCTGGCCATCAAGTGCGGGAGATCGTAGCTGCTCGGCGATGGAACGGTCGAGTGACGGCACTGGCCCTACGAGGCCCACTGCTGGTAATTGGCCTGGACAGTGGTTGGCTGTGCGTGTACCGAGTGCAGGACTTGCTTCTTGACTTGGAGTCTAGGCTGCCAGACTGGAGCCAGCAGCTAGACAGAGACCCAATCATAGCTGTTGATGTAACCAGTGAGCCGGACACCCCACGGCCAGTGGTGGCAGCCGCCACTCGCCATCAACGGTATGTGGTCACCTGGCCTTTCCATTCTGTGTCGAGTGTTGACTAGTGTTCGTCATGTTTCTTGTTGCTAATTTATGTGCATATGTTGTATGCCTGGAAACCATCTAGGAAAGGCTTTCTAGTGTTGCTTTTTTGACATGCAAGTGTACAGCCATGTTACGCAATGCTGCAGTTTATCATACTATGAGACCCTATGGTGTATAACACAGCTAATGGCTGCAACAGTGCTACTGGACAAGGTTAAAAAAAAAAGAAGCACACTACATGGCACTGCACCATGTGGTGTCCCCTTCTTTTTTTTAATCCTTGCCCAGTAGCACTGTTGCAGCTATGAACGCATATCAACTTGCCTGATTTTTCACCCCGCACTACTCACTTCAGTCACAACGTTGGTGCAAGTATTAGCTGTTGTCGAAAATGCTGTGCAGGTATTGCCTTAGCATTAGTGCTTCCATTTTGGAATGCTATGCTTGTGTTAAAATTCCTCTAAAATGTGAATTGCATATTGCTGCTGGTTTGAGTGATAAGACTAAACGAAATTCAGCCACGATTCCAATGTGGGCATCATGCATTGCACAGTTGATCCTTAAGATGGCTGTTGTAATCAAGAGTTGATTATTAGTTGTGATTGCTCTATATAGTGGTTTGTTGTATCAGATGGGAAACTTGCTGCTTGGCTCCCATACTGAAGCCTGCCGCAGATCACATTGTGCCCTTTGATGCACCTGATGGCCTTGTGCAGCATTTAGCTGCTTGTAGTGACTACTCTTCTGTGTACATTGAGTTGCACGCAGTCAGCTGGCCGTTTTGTTCACTGCACTGTTTCTTGTGCAGAGTAACATACATGCTTTGTTTGCCTGAAAAAAGAATAGAGAAGAACTTTCACCCACCATAATCTCTTCTGTGAGCTGCATTTAACTTTTTTTTTTTCCAGTGCTTTGATATACTGTTGTACAATGTACTGTATTTGGTGTCAAAAGCTTGCGGGATACTTGTACAGACTTTGTGCATGCGATCTGTAAGTGAACACAACATATCATTTTTTTTTTTCATTCTTCTGCAGACATGCAGCTCAAAACCTAGAGCTATGTGGAAATTCAGGCTTTTTGCAGATCCTGCAGAGTGCATAGTTTAGATACCGAGGTTACCAGTGCACTTCTAATTTAAATTCATGAAGCAGCTGTTCTAGCCGAGAGCCTGCTGTCGCTGTTGAATGGTTTTGTACAGTGACGTGCTCAATCTCAAAGTGTGATTTTAAGCATGCCTCTTTATGGATGTTGGAAACATGTATGGCTATTCTTTAGCCTGCTCTAAGTCTTGTTATGACTGATTGCTGCTAGCTTGGCAGTGGGTCATTCCATGTGAAACGTCCCAGAGCTGAAAAGCGACTGTCACCAATTGTCTTTAAAAAAATTTAGCTAGTTGGCGATTGTGTGAAGGAGGTTTCATCAAAATATTTCTCTTATAAAATACGTTTTGGTCAACTAAGTGCTCATTTAAGTTTTCCTAAAAAAAAGCAAAATTCGGAGGTTCATCTTGTTAAAATCAAGTGTGAAAGTAGGTACAATGACAAATCTTACATTAGAATATTGTTGCAGTTGAACTGGGAACAGCACTGAGAAGTTTATTTGTGCAGGAATGCAGTAGGAGGAAGAGAAGATAGAAGATGTCTAGCTGATGAGTTGTCATGTGAAATAACAGCTTTGATTGTTCTCTCACAGGACATTATAAGTGAATGCATGTAAGAATTTTCAGCACTTAATTGGCTCAGTAAAAAAAAGCAATAAAATTGTGCATTTTCTCAACTTTTTTTGCACAAACATTGTTAAATGCTTCAGCCACAATAAGTTTTTTCCTGCTTTCTCCTGCTGCTGTAGTGCATGCTAAAAATAATTTTACATTATTAAAAAAGTACTTTTCAAGGAAATTTCTTCTAAAGTTTGCAGAAAATGACTTTTTCACAAGATTCATGGCCTAGATTAAGTGCCAAGGCCCTTCAGGTAAAAGTACACAAGGTGGCTCTTTATATGTGCCAACCTCTTAGCTTGTGATCTAGAAATTTTACATCAGTAAATGTTGTTTGAGGTGCAAAAACCATGTTGAAGTCAACTAGTCTCGCCAGCATGCACTGCCAAACTGTGTCTTCACTGCAGAACACATACATGCTGCCAGCTATTTTTCAGTCACTCACATGCTCTCTGGCACCTTGCCAAGCGAATGTGTGCTGGGTTGGTTGACATCTGTATAAATACATTGTGAACAGTGTATTTTCATCAGTTTACCACTTCTCATGTTTGTGGCTTGGGGTGGTCAGGTAAGCAAACACAGCATCGATGTGAGCGTTTTGCAGTGGCCAACTTTGCCTCATTCTGTCCAACATGAAGGCAGAAGAATTGCACGGTAATTTTTTCTCTGCTATGCTTCCAGAACAACGAATCAGCATCGTGCACAATGATAACTCTCGGGCCCTCATGACGACCTTGAAGCAGTCATAGTTTAATTTCATCACACAAATGTAAAATGTAAAAACCAGTTGTGGGGGCATCAACATGCAAATAGTGTACGTAATTTAATTACTTGCTGCCATTTACCTTACATAAAACAGCACATGTGCCCACATATCATAGATCCCGAGTTCATAAGCATGCCAAGAATTCGTTTCTGGCATGTGCGTGCTCTGCAGTGAAGACACAGTATGGCAGTGCCTACTGGTGAGATTGTTTGTGGAATTCAAAATTTTTTTTATCGCCTCAAGCAAAATTTACTTTTCTAGATACAATTTCTAAACTGAAGCTTAGAGGCTGGTGTGTATAATGAGCCTTCTCATGTATCTTTATCTGGAGGGCCTTGATGCTTAATTTAAGTATGAATCTAGTAAAAAAGACATTTTCTGCCAACTTTGAAAGCAAGTTTCTTGAAAATTACTTATTTTTAATATAGTTTAAAATTATTTTTAGCATGAACTACAGCAACAGGCAAAAGTGGGAAAAAATTTATTGAGGCTGAAACATCAATGACTTGAGTAAAAATATTCTGAAAATGCACACTCTGTTTCCTTTTTTTACTAAGCCATTTAAATGTGAGGAAATTTTTGCACACATTTTCTTATAACTACGCATGAAAGAACAGCACAATTGGAATATTTTAAAATAAAATTTGTCATTTTAGCTAGTTTCACACTTTATATAAAGATTTTCTTTTTGTGCTGGTCTGTGCCCGCTGCAAAAATGAATGGGTTGATAAGCACTTGAGGGGGGATGCGGGGCTAAAATCGAGATTTTCGTAAGAAAAATGCGTTTCCTAAATTTATTTATTTTGCATACCTAGACATATAAAGAAGCTCATCACCAGGTTTCGTTGCAATCTGTGCCGTAGAAAAAATGAAAATGAACTCTCTTCTCGTAACGGTGGAATGCGCTCACCGTCAGAGCGCCTGTGAACATTGTGTTCGAGACGCAACCGCACAAGAAACCAAACACGGAACAAATGCCCGCATTGGGAGAGCTTCTTTGTCGTGCTTTTTAAATCATGAGATACCTTCCATCGAGAGTACAGCAGACCGCAAAGTAAAAACTAAAAAAGAAAGACATAATTCAAGCTGTGGCAAGCTTGTCTACGAGTGCAGGCAAGAATGCTGCACTGTTATAAAGATAAAAAAAAAGAAAGAAAGGCGACTTGAAGCTGTTGCTGCAGAGCAGGTTCAAATCGTGAAGAGGATGGCCAAACGTATGAAGCAGGGCACTTTTATTAATAATTTATAATAATTTTTGGTTCTTAAGATAAGATAGCATTGTTCAAAAATCTGTAAGCTCATTGTTCTCAACTTGCTCTTTTTGGCCGAACAAAACCTTTAGAAAAACTCATTTCCAAACTGCTTCGCCAAAAGCTGCTTACAAGGTGTCTTATAACTGAAATTTTGTCAGGAACAAGGTGAGGTACTTTTTAGATCCATAAATATTTTCCAACACAATAAATTATCAGATGGCTGACATATAATGACAACAAAAGGAATGGACTTCGTTTTTAGAGTGATGACAATTTTACAGAAATGACAAAAAAATATGCGATTTGCTTTATCCTGCACTATAAACCATCTAGAAGGTATCTAATCACAAACAGTATATGTTTATTATTTTTGAAATGATAGTTTTTCTAACTCGACACACTTGATTGCTCCATATGGATTGCTGTCTTTGTGCTAGGGTGCTGAAATTTAGAACATATTATAATGACAAGATAAACCATCCCTAAAATTTTTATCAAAATTTGTGCAGCAGTTTAAAAGTTGACTCTTCAGCCCCGCATGCCCCCTTAAAGAGGACAAATATGGCATATTGCACTAAGGCTGGACGATTGACGATTAATCTTCTGATTAATTGCTTAATGCTTTTATCACACTTTGTTTGATCAGAAATAATCAAATTGAGGTCACTCGCAAAATTATGCAAGCATTGGAACTGTCGTTCCCACTTCGCTTGCTGACAACAAGGAAGAGAATGACAGATTGAACTACTGTGTTCTTTTACTGCACTCGTGGGCTTGTGAGAACACTCATGTGCTTTTCACTTTAAGCCAGCATGAAGAAAGTCTAGTCTCTGCTGCAGCTGCTATTGCAGTGTGTTGAACAGAGGGCTAGCTGCACTTACGATACTTATGATCATGTCTGAGGGGGAGTTTGATATGTTCAATATGTCCACTAACGCAGTGCTGTTGACGTGACATCAAAAACAACAATCAGATAACAACAGAACATTCAGATAAAAAACAACATTCAAATAGCACAGATTTTTCTTCAAAGTTCGTCTGCATAAAACAAAAGTTTCAATTTTCTTGCTCATGTGTGTAACTCCATGAACACAGTTTAATAAATCCAAAGGTTATGAACAATCGGGTTAACACGATACAGTGATAGCTAGTATGGGTGCACTTCCTGAATGGTTTTGATGTCTGCCGGTGAATGTTAACAGGAATCCCGAAGTGCTTTGCTAGACCTTTATAAAGGAATAAAGAAAGAACAAAAGGCAGCTTCAACCATAATGTGAGGCAGCGATACCACAGCTGTAGAGAGCAGTTGTGCCACCAGCTGCTATGATTTGCTGATGCCAGGCTTTGCAGACCGTCCACAAATGGGGTGGTTCAACTCGGGAACAGTGAAGAGATGCAGGATACATGAGGAAAAAACATTATCATGCCAGAAATTGGACAGGAACTGAGCAGCAAAAAGAAGACAACATAGCATGTAGCATTTTGATTGCTTGCTTTGCTTTCATCAGTTGAGGTTCTTTTTTTTTAGGAGGACATGTGATCACAATCTACCCTTGTATAGCCATCTTATCAACAACATATTTACGTAGGTGCGCCATCGCTCACCTACGTAAATACTCGTCACATGTGCAATAAATTAAATGCTTACCGTGTGCGCCATGGCTCTGGTTGTACTCGTTCTGTCTGCCGCCTTTCTGGCGTGATGACACAACAGAGGACTTATGCACAGGCAAGCAAGGCAACTCCCACTGGGCAGAAGGAAGAGCACTCTAGCAGCTGCCAGACATCTTGCAATGCTGGCGTGATGAGTGCCACCAGTGGTGTTGTAGGCACTGCACCTTGATGGTGCATGAAGTGAGACCGATGGGATAATGTTAGCTTGCTGCTTACTCGGAGCAATCCACTCCCTATTCCACTTGTCAAAAATTTCTGTGCCAGGAAGCTAACTGCCCAGGTGTGAGATTTTACCGTATATATCGTATATAAGCCACACTTCTCAGATGCAGGTTATCAAGCCTACAGCTACACATTAACACACTTTAGTGGCACTGCGACTTCTGGGTCAGATAATTAAAAATCTGGTGACAGATGTCAGCATATTATTTCACCATTTAGCGCGGCTTTCAAGCTAATCACTCTCGGACGAGCTCAGCTCATCGGCACTCTCACCACTGTCAGATGAGCTCACCTCACCGGCGCGCTCCCAGAGCTGGTCGTCCTCTGTGCCGTCCATGACACTTGAAATGCCCGTGACTCTAAAGCTCTTTGCGATAGTGTCCACTATCGATAGTGTCCACTATTCTGGATGCCACACGTCCAGAATCCAACCCCACACTTGCTGAAGGGACGCTTGCTTCAGTCATCCTGCCGGAGTTGTTTCGTGGTTGCCTGCGGCCATCCACTCGATGTAGCACTGCCGAAATTCTGTCTTGAATGGCCAATTTGCAAAAATATCGAGCGATTGCAGCACACTTGTCAAGCCATGAGGAATCACGGCTAAGTCCGTTCGGCAGTCAGCCAGCCGAGCCTTCATTCGGTCTGTTATGTCGATGCGCAGTGTCGATGATAATTGTATGCGGTGAGTGGGAAAAACTAACTGGTGACATCCTGTTGCACTTTGTGGGACTAAGCACGTTTTGTTTTTCTGTTTTTTCCCCCATTTTTTGCATCCAAAAGCGGGGGGGGTGCAAGCTATACATGGTGGTGGCTTATACATGAGTCTATACAGCATGCCGCAATTTATTGCTTTATTATGCAGTACACATTGCTCATTCATCATCAGCCTGGCTACGCCCACTGCAGGGCAAAGGCCTCTCTCATACTTCTCCAACCACCCCGGTCATGTACTAATTGTGGCCATGTTGTCCCTGGAAACTTCTTAATCTCATCCGCCCACCTAACTTTCTGCCGTCCTCTACTACACTTCCCTTGGAATCCAGTCCGTAACCCTTAATGACCCTCTGTTATCTTCCCTCCTCATGTCCTGCCCATGCCCATTTCTTTTTCTTGATTTCAACTAAGATGTCATTAACTCGCATTTGTTCCCTCACCTATATTACTCTTTTCTTATCCCTTAACGTTACACCTATCATTCTTCTTTCCATAGCTCGTTGTGTCGTCCTCAATTTAAGTAGAACCCTTTTCGTAAGCCTCCAGATTTCTGCCCTGTGCGTGAGTACTGGTAAGACACAGCTGTTATACACTTTCCTCTTGAGGGATAATGGCAACCTGCTGTTCATGATCTGAGAATGCCTGCCAAACGCACCCCAGCCCATTCTTATTCTTCCGATTACTGTATTTCAGTCTCGTGATCCGGATCTGCTGTCACTACCTGGCCTAAGTAGATGTATTCCCTTACCACTTCCAGTGCCTTGCTACCTATCGTAAACTGCTGTTCTCTTCTGAGACTGTTAAACATTACTTTAGTTTTCTGCAGATTAATTTTTTGACCCACTCTTCTGCTGTGCCTCTCCAGGTCAGTGAGCATGCATTGCAATTGGTCCCCTGAGTTACTAAGCAAGGTAGTACCATCAGCGAATCGCAAGTTACTAAGGTATTCTCCATTAACTCTTATCCCCAATTCTTCCCTATCTAGGTCTCTGAATACGTCCTGTAAACACGCTGTGAATAGCATTGGAGAGATCGTATCTCCCTTCCTGACGCCTTTCTTTATTGGGATTTTGTTGCTTTCTTTATGGAGGACTACGGTGGCTGTGGAGCCGCTATATATATCTTTCAGTATTTTTACATGCGGCTCGTCTACACCCTGATTTCGTAATGCCTCCATCACTGCTGAAATTTAGACTGAATCAAACGCTTCTCGTAATCAATGAAAGCTATATATAAGGGTTGGTTATATTCCGCACATTTCTCTATCACCTGATCTATAGTGTGAATATGGTTTATTGTTGAGTAGCCTTTACAAAATCCTGTCTGGTCCTTTGGTTGACAGAAGTCCAAGGTGTTCCTGATTATATTTGCGATTACCTTAGTAAATACTTCGTAGACAATGAACAGTAAGATGATCGGTCTATAATTTTTCAATCTTTGGCGTCCCCTTTCTTATGGATTAAGATTATGTTGGTGTTCTTCCAAGATTCCAGTACACTTGAGGTCATAAGGCATTGCGTATACAGGGTGGCCAGTTCTTCTAGAACAATCTGCCCACCATCCTTCAACAAATCTGCTGTTACCTGATTCTCCCCAGCTGCCCCTTTGCATAGCTCCCAAGGCTTCCTTTACTTCTTCCGGTGTTACTTGTGGGATGTCAAATTCCTCTAGACTGTTCCCTCTTCCATTATCTTCGTGGGTGCCACTGGTACTGTATAAATCTCTGTATAACTCCTCAGCCACTTGAACTATATTATCCATATTAGTAATGATATTGCAGGCTTTGTCTCTTAATGCATACATCTAATTCTTGCCTATTCCCAGTTTCTTCTTCACTGCTTTTAGGCTTCCTCCGTTCCTGAGAGCATGTTCAATTCTATCCATATTTTACTCATTGACATATATATATATATATATATATATATATATATATATATATTATTTATTTATTATATTGACATATTGATGCTACTTTATTGGCCAATTATACCAGATATACTATCTGGGACACTATATGAAGGAACATGTAGCCTGATCCTATTAATACCCCTCAATAAAGTTTTGATTAGGTTAGGATTTTTTATTATTTGTGCATATTGCAAGCCTAAGAAAGGTTTTGCAGGAGTGGGGTAAAAGCAAACAGTGCACAATACACAGTCAACATTAAGACAATATTAGCAACTGTTAATAGTTACAAATTCCTTTGGTGACTAAGACCTGACATCACTGGGCAACATGTTCCAACATTCAATAGTACGAGAGAAGAGGCTGTGTTTAAATCTATCAGTTCTGCCATAAATCAGTGCTATATTTAGAGGGTGAAAAGTTCTAGTCGAAGCTAGGTTTGAAAAATTTAATGTAATGTAAAGGTAAGCAGCGTCGAGTATTAGTTACAGTCTGAAGAAATTTAAGGCATTCATTCTGATGACATGCATAAAGAGTAGTGAGATTCAAACAAAAGATGTTCGAAGAGAGGGAGAAGTCATGATCATAACACTGGCATATAAAGTGGATGTCGTGAGCCGATCCGAGCTTCAAATTGTCCCATTTTAAGTAGGGATTCCAAATTACTGAGCCATGTACTAGGATAGGATGCACTCAGCTCTTGTAACTTGAAGTAAGCAATTTGGCAGCCATGGGAGCTGAATTAAGTGTGCATTGGAAATAGTCGAGACAAGAAAGCACTTTAGTATAGGTTAAATCAATGTTTTTAGACCATGAGAAGTCTGTAAATATAACACCCAGGTACTGTATACAGACACTTTTTGCTGGGACGAACCTTCATTATATTAGTAAATGAAAGATGACAGTGAGGTATGTGTTGAAAAAGACATACAGGCAGTGTTGCCATTTTAGTGATTTTGTTGCTAGATTTAGATACTTCCTTGTAAGTTTAGTGACAAATTTTTCTATCTATAGTGAACAGGGGCATTTTAGCGACATAGCAGAAGAATCGGCGACATTTTAGCAACATTAAAGTCAGGAAAGTTGCTTCAAAAATGGTTTTCTAGGAAGCACTTTTATTATTCCAAAACTACAAGTACAAGTCACTCAACTTGGCTGTACAGTGCATGGACTCTGAGGAAGAAATTATTGTCTTCACATCAGTGGTTTTCACATCGTGCTTGTGGTTCATAACATATACGCCACGCTCACAAAAAGCACGTTTCTTTGTTCAAGTTTCTATAAAACTGATTTTAATGGGACGTAGTGGTGCTGGTTCTGCACCTTTGCTAAACTGCTTGATTAGTGAATATTCATAACTGTAGCAGTAAATTAATTTACCGAAGCTAATTGCAGCAAAGTGTATGGTGATATTCAGAGTGCAGTTGGGGCTAATCAGTCAGATTGACAGTTAAAGTCACCCATGTACTTAGATTTAGGTGCACGTTAAAGAACCCCAGGTGGTCTGAATTTCCGGAGTCCCCCACTATGGCGTGCCTCATAATCAGGTCAGGGTTTTGGCACGTAAAACCCCAGAATTTTTTTTTTGACAGTTCTGCATATCGAAGTGTTAGGGTCGTTCACGCGAATCTGAGCACACTACTTAAGTTTCTTGGCTTTAGGACAAATCAGTACTGCATGAAACCTTCAGGTGGATTAAGGGACAGGAATGTAATATTTGACCTACATAAAGATCACGCAATTGCCATTGTTGTGCTACCAACATACGACCAAGCCCATGTTGAAGGGTGTTATGCTTTGTCAAGTGCCGAGAACTACAAAATTTGCTGGGGTAATGCGGTGGAAGTGCCTTAATTGTTGTACTAAGAATATCAGGTTGCCCATGTTTTTGCAATTCTCCTAGATTTGTAACCCTACATTCTAAAGGTTAATGCAGATTTTCAGCTTGCCTCATTATATGTTGATATATTACTACATAAAATCCCTGGACTCTATGCTGGTAAACTTACTATTTATTCTTCATTTGCACAAATACTAGGTAAACATGAAACACTTCGGTAGATTATTTACACAATGTTAGCTTATGTTATAGTGTTCAAAAACACATACATTATTTAAGATTCACTCGACAGTTCTAGCGACAATTTTAGTGACTTTGAAGCAAAATTTAGCGGAAATTTAGTGACTTTTTGTCTCAGTTTAGCAACACGCTCCAAAATAATATGGCAAGACTGCATACATATACAAAATATTTAAAAGAGCTATTTTAGGAAGGTGAACCTCATTGCAGGTAATGTCCTGATAAATGACACAGTCGCCAGCGTAAAGCTGTATTTTTGGTGAAACATGGTCAGGTAAGTTATTGATATACAGCAAGAAAAGAAGTTAGGTTGGGTAAGGAGAGCACTCGTCCTGTGTTTCTTGTCTACATGTGCATCTTTTCGTGCTGAAGCAACACATGTTATCTTACTCGCCCAACTATAGAGCCTGGTGGCTTAGGTTACTTTGTCTCACATGGTGACATTTGCAGAAGGTTTCAATAAACGCAGTTTCACACCTTACATTCTGAGTACTTGGTCAGTGTTCCGCACTTCTCGATTACATCAATAACTCATGCATAAGACTTTAGGTTAGGTTAGGTTGCGTTTGGTCAGGTTTGCTTGTCCAAGAGGTCCCAATTTTGGGACCTCTTGGACAATTTGCTTGTCCCAATTTCAAAATCTACATCCTGCGCAGTACTTGGCATTTCTCTTTGACAGCAACACCTAAAAAGTTAGGTTGGCTTTGGTTGTCTAGGTTGAGTTAGGTTAGGCTAATCTGTTCAAAACAGCTACTAGATTTGCAGAATGTTTCAACAAATGCAATTTCAAACTTTGCAACCTGACTCAATGCTTTGCATTTCTCTTTGCCAACAAGAGCCAGGAGGAGCCCCCCTTAAGCAGCATGCCCCTGCTCACACCACCACTCCTCAGACACATTCCGAAAGTACTGCCAAATCAATCTTGAGACTTGGCAGCTATTCGGCAGTCAACACTGGGCTGCTGTTGCAGTGTTGGAGAGTTCTAGCTCAGCGGGCCCAGAGCGCAGACACCACTGCGCATGTGCAGTACGATGGGGTGGTCATTGTGTTTACGGAGCGGGCCGCTCACTTGCTGGTATCTCCCCCCCAGCATAGCGTGCGCAGTGGACCAGCGTCTTTTCGAAACAGACATGGTGACCACCGACATGAACAGCGGCATGTCGTCGGCATTGTCTTAAAACGCGGCGCTGGCTCACCTGCAGGCGAAAACGCCTCAGAGGTGTTTCACCATGGAAGAGGACCTCTGTATCCCATGAGAGGTTTCAGCAAGGAGACCATTTAGCAGTGGTTTGAAGTGGATGACCGTGACTGAGAACCTGAAGTGAGCGTATTGATCTTTTCACGGTAACTCTAACCTTGTTCGACAGGTGGTGCATCAAAGTGCTCCGCTTGACCGAGTGAGGGATCACTGAGCTAAATCTCTTCCTCTTGTGCGGCTCTCCACTGCCGTCTCCGCTCGCCCGCTGGGCCCGCTGGCCTGTAAACTCACTCAGCTATAGCTCTCCATTATTGGACACGTTGGCACGTCTCGCCAGACCAACGCTAGATTCGCTTGTCGATGTCGTTGCCTTTCTGCGCCGCTTAGCATAGCAGTTTTCTTAGTTGGTGCTACTGCAAGCGAAGCAGCAGGCGGCATGTAAGCACTGCTAATGCATGTTGAAGCTGCACTCCATAGGCCATGAGATGTCACAGGCTAACCCGATACGAAAGACAACCAATGTGCAGGAACTGTGTCGTCTTTTCAGCAGAAGGCCTACACCACCCAGGTCAGGCTACACCGTGTTGGAGCTGCCGCTGCGCTGAGAGTGCCAAGCGCTTATGGTCGGCATACGTTAGTGTCATGATGCAGTACTTCGCTTCAACGCTCTTAGATGGCGGCACCATCCCTGTCAAGAATTTGTATTTTACTTGTTCGCCGCTGACGTCACATCCGTTACAGAAAGTTGATCGTGGACCCCGACATAAAACACTTTCGTGTTAAAACCCACAAAGACACAAAGAGGGGCTATTTAAACCTGCACGAGCATGGCTTGAGGTCTCCCCATCTTGAGCCGTGACTATGGGCAAAGGTGGGACAAACCACAGCTGGAAGCAATAACAAGCTTGTTTACCAAACTGTCAAAGTTAAGTGCCGACACATGTCATAATTCATCTCTTCATTTATTTACATGTATTGCAGGTCGTCTCGGTCCTGTAATTGCTATGGTCAGAATCATTTGCGCTATGAATCACGCTCTGAAGAAACCATGGCGAATTGTCGCAGCTTGAAAAAAAGTTTTATTTTTCTAACCCACACCAAAAGTACAGCTGGCAGAATAAAAACGCCACTGTCATATACAGCACTTTTCTTCTGATTTATAAAATGCCACTAGCATAAAGGTGTAGTGCTGATGCTAATGCTAAGCATATAGATTTTTCACAATTTCTAAATTGTCCTCTTTGTGATGGGAATGTTTACTGGTATGTGTGCAATGCATAATATTTTGTCCTAACTGTATATAAGTGTGCGGCTCTCTTGGTGTGTATTCTTCATACCTGCTTCGTCTGTGTAACCAGCGTATGTAGTAAAGATGGTACGTACTATGTCACACAATAATACAGCACCATATTTTGTTTTTCTTCTGTGCAATTTTCAGGTTATTCCTATTTGGACCTTGTGCTTGCTTCATTAAAGAATTCTGTTACGATCTTGTGTGAAATAGGGTAGTAAGATCTGTCATTTTTTTTTTTCATAGTCTAAGTTTTTGTAAGAAGCCCAGTGCTCCTTTGTCTTCTTAATTTGTGGCTGTGCATACAGGACAATGTTGCATTAAGCGATTTCTGAGTATGAAACTTCGTCTGTGGCAGTTCCTTCTTGTCCGTTCCACTAAAAAAAAATTTGGTGGAATTTTGCACAGGCTATATAGTATACTCCTATCTGTGCATTCCGCTGCCTTTCTCGCACCTTTTGGATGGTGGAAGGCCAGTTTTCTCATCGATTCAGTGCCCGCGTAATTAGCTCAAGCTGCCTTCAGTTGTCACCGTCTATTGCAACGGTATTGCTTGGTTAGTTCAACCTTCTTTGTCTCGGCTGATCTAGGGACCAGGAAAGGGATTCAGTTCGCAGCCAGCTGGTCTGTATGCTCGAGAAACGAGTTGCGGCCAGAGAAAACGGCAGTTGCTTTTGCTTCATTATTTCCTCACTTGATGGCTCACCGCAACGCTGGCAGATCCTCGAAACCATATACCCATGATATAGTTTCGGTGGGCACTATTCATGTTTGTACTAGTAAAGGTACCTCCCTCATTTTCATAGAAAAGTTACCTGGGGATGCCTCCCAAAAAAATAATCCTGGCCAACAAGCATAAGAAATTTAGTTTAGATTAGATTGGGTTAGGGTGGGTCAAGTCAGTTTGTCCAAGATGGCAACTGCATTGGAAGGTTTCAATAAATGCAATTTAAACTTTAAATCCTCTGTACTTGGTCAATGCTTTGAATTTCTCTACATCAACAAAACATGCAATTAAAATTTAGGTTACATTAAGTTAACTGTCATATTATGTTAGTTTTCTAAAGTTTGACTACATTTGTGGAAGGTTTCAGTAAATGCAACTTAAAAATTTACATCCTGAGTAATTGGTCAATGCTTCGGATTTCTCGTCAACATCAACAACACGTGCTAAATACGTTTAGTTGAGTTGGGTTGCATGGGGGTAGTTTAGGTAATTTCTACTACGTCGGGCTAAACAATGAGTAGCAGCTTAGAAGACGACCGAGTCAGCGACGTTATGCTCCCATGTTTTTTAGCTTCTGTGTCATGAAGCATTCACCTCCTTGAAAATAAAGCTGTAACTGGTTCGTATAAAAGCCATTTAGTAAATTATTTGGGCGCTCTGAGGCCTGCCAGTATGTCTTCTAGAGTTAGACTTGGTCCATGCAGGACCTTCATTTAATGCAACATTTTCCAGATCCCATTTAATTGAGCCTTTGCAGTCTGCGCACTTACATGTGTACGGTAACCATGTCTGCAATAACCCTAATATCTTTGATGGAGTTGGAATTTTTGGAATGCAAGGGCAAATTTCTTCCTGTGCTTGCATGTTGTTATGGCCCTCATTGGATCTGTTGATATAATCTCGTTAAGTGATGGGCACATACTTCGATGTTTTTTTTTGTGTGTGTTTAATCATGGGTCTGTGTTCTGAATAAACTAGGAAGTTATTGCCCCTTTCACCCTCGTGTGTATATTTTAAATAGTAACCACGTCCGTGGCTGATTCGTCAACACAGCAGTGTACGTTAAGGTTTCAGGCACTTGTTTCCCATGATGCTCTCGTTGGTCTGAACCAGTACAACAGTGTACGTGATCACTGCACCGGCAATCTGTAACAGAAGCAAAACTTATAAATACGTTTAGGCAAAGACTAACATATAAATGAATTCTGGGGTATTTTGTGCTTAAGGCACGCTGTAGTGGGGGACTCCAGACTGATTTTGACCACGAGGGATCTTTAACATGCCTGCAATGCTAGGGATGTGGGTGCTTGCATTTAACCCCCGTCAAAATGCAGCCATGGTGGCCGGGATTTGATCTCGCAACCTCATGCTTAGCAGCGCAACACCATAGCCACTAAGTCACTGTGGGGGGTGAAAGCCTAACATAGAACAACTTGTTAAAGGGATACTAAAAAGCAATAATAAATCAGTTTCGAGTGGGAAAGTGTTCCTCCCAAACTTTAAGGTGTGTCACCACCTTCGAGAAAAACAATGTACAATTTTAGTCACAAAGCTGCCATTACATTTTTATCTTGTAAAAGCCTATGTATGTAGTTCGAACCTTTCAGGTGATTGAGCTATGAAAACTATTAAAACATTTTTTTTAATATTATTTACGATTTGCTGAAATATGAGTGTTACACCAACCGTCGTAACTATGAAATGGTAAGTACAAAACAAATGCCGCTTGGCAGGTGCATAATAGGGACAACAAACTGTGCAACCAGCCACCATGATAACTATATCTTGGAGCAAAAAGGTGTTATCATCAAAAGACTAAAAAATGTAACTCATCGCAGACTTTTTCCCAAAACAGCTGCTCATAGTATGAAAAGTCACAGCTCAGTTACGGTTATTCTGCTTCATTGCACAGCTTAATGCGTAATGAAGCAGCATGTGAAAGTTCATGGAAAGATATTTATTACAAAAAATTTCACTGATCGCATAACCATAAATTAAAGAAAGAACGTTTCAGGTGAAATGGGCTAGAAAATAAGCAATTGTCTAGGTATTGAAAGCTTTCTAGCGAAAGTTTTTAACTGATTCAAATATAGCAAGCGTCCCAAAATGCTTCTAAAAGATGTTATAACGTACAAAAACAAGTTATCATTGTGTAATATTCAAAGCAAACAATATCACTGAAGAAATTGCTTATGTCCGGAAATAAAAAAGGTTCAATTTTGGTTTTAGGTGTGAGCAGAAGGGTTGGAAAAACATTCATTACTTTTCAGTGGCTTAAGATGGAACCTCCATTCTTTTTGGCAAAATATTCCAGAATAACCAGAAACTTTAGAATAGTAAATGGCACAGAACTAATATTTCTTCAGAAAATCTATTTTTGAAGGTGGCAACATACCTTAAAAGGAAAGTTTAGCTCCTCAAGCTCAACTCAGACTTCCTTATTCAAATACATGTGAAGTGCAGAAATGCGCTTATGCGACAACCACTGGACTGACTTGAATGAAATTTGTTGCATTTAAAATAACATAAATTCTATAGCAATATTAGGAAGCCAAATTTTGATTTAAAGTCTCGAATGTTTTACGAAAATGGTAGCATGCAGTTTACAAATCTAACTGTGCACCAAGAACAGATATTGCGGTGATGTGTGCAGCTGACAAATTTGATATATAAAATGATAGTGTACGTACAATTGTTACGATTTTTAAGACAGTTTTTCGAAGTCCTACTTGCAAATTACAGGTATAATTCAGAGTGGTGTCTACTAATACATCAATTTTGTCCACTTTAGATGTGTTATTAAGTGCAGTTTTGGAATATTGTAAAGACAGTTTTCATTACTTCGTTACAGAGTTGAAAACATGGGAGTTGAGTTTTCTAGAATATTGGAATTTTCAAGAATAAGCAAAAAAAGCGGCCTAAATAAGAAATATGCTTCCTACAGTCACTAGATTTTATCTTACTTTTAAAGGGCCCCTCACCAGGTCTGGCCATTTCGAGCTGACAAGCGCAGAGCATACAATGCACTATAACGATTGTGTTTGCAAAGTATTACATTGCTACATGCCGTGTAAAGATCTGAAATTTCAAACCGAACGCCATTTTCTCTTCTCTTCGCGGCCACCACACTCCAAGTCAGACAATGATGTACACAAGCTAGTAGTGCCTACGTACACGTGTTTGTGCTGTGATGTCGCTGGTGGTGACACATGACTTTGAGAATTATGTGAGGCAACATCTGTTATTTGTGTAGTACTATGCTGCTTGAATAGATGAATTTAAGCTTAGAGAAATAATAAAACACACAAACCGAATGTCTGCATGTTTTTGCTTTACTTCGCATCGCAGCAAGAGAGATGTGCTTCCTTCTCGTCTGCTTCTTTCCACCTCATGCAGTCACTCGCGCATACACCGAAACTATGTCATTTTCTACCGTGTTCCAGCGCGAGATCATGCTATGTGATCCGCTTGTGTCTCCCTCAGTATTAGTGTAGCACTGACTTATACCACTAGTCGGGTGTCCTCGTGCACAGCGCTCAAAATCGTGCGCTGCACGAAGTGAGACAACCGCAACAGCTCGCGCACGATGCCATCAGCGGAAGTGCGCTGCGCCGAAAAAAAGCAAGGAAAAAAAAAGAAGGCGGGGCCTATGACATATGCGTCACGTAGTACTCAAGCTCTAGTATGGGGTAACGCAGAGAAGGAATTTCGCTTGTGGAGGCTAGATGGGGCAAGCGGAGAGAGTATCTCACTCGGCAGTGGAGCTCGCCTCCTGAAATTATGGGTTCGTGACACTGAAATATTTCTATCTCGGCTATTAATGAGTCGATCTGAAAAATGTTTGCGGCAGAACGCTCCCTAGTGGACATGTAACAATTTCCTACGTATAACCGAGGTTTGCTGTCTGGCCTGGTGAGGGGCCTTTTAAACTACAAACCTTGTCAAAATCGGTGCAGTAGTTGGGTAGGAAAAACAATTTCTCTGTTGCTATGTATTTAGGTAGGAGCTCCCAAGCAAAAGCTTCCTCTTCGGTGTAAAGGTGCTTGGTTGCAATCGTAATAGGGCTTTGCAAGGCCACGAAACTCAATTTAAGCACCAGCAAACATCATCAGGCTGAACAGTTATTGTTACCCACTGTCATTGCGGTAGTGCCTATACCACATGTTTTCTGCTGAGCTTGAGCCGTCACCAAGCAAGTCAACCATCTGTTGTATTATGGCATCATCCAACCATCCTGCCTTCTATGTCCTCCTCGCCTGTGACTAGTGGGAAAAGAGGTGCGCATTGAGGCACCATGATCCTGCATTTTGTAGTCATCACCTGTTTCTTTTCACCGGAAAAGTATCGTTCATTCGATTTTGCATCGATTATGGTCGCTTAAACAAAATTAAGTTGCAAGGATGTGCGCCTTCTTCCCCACATTGATAGCACTCTGGATAGTTTGCAAGACACCAGATTTTTTTTCATTGCTAGAGTTGCCACCTGGCTGTTGGCAAGTTCACATGACATCCGATTGACCCCAAAACCTTTCTAGCTCCTATTAGTTTGTATGAGTTCACTTTTGACTTCGCCTGCCACCTAGACTCTCTCATTGCGAAACAACTTTCCTGTGTTGCAAGTGGTTGGTTGCACATTTACCATTGCCTATTCATTCCTAGTTATAGTAACAGCCTACAGTACTGTGTGCAGTTTTTGCGGGTGTAATGAATAGCACCTTCTGTACCACTGCCCATCCTTTGACGCTCAATGATGTGTTCTGTGAGCCTGTCTCAGCCACTTGGAGGGCAGGCCGCTTTTGAAGGAAAAGATTCCGGTACCCTGGTCAAAGCTCCTTGGTCCTAGCTACTTTCCTGTTAAGAATGCTATGACACGCTGTTTCAGCTTTTTGCGCATGTCGTTCGTGATCTGAAATACTGGATATGAAAGGAGATTGATGGCAATTATCGTTTGGGAGCAAGACCCAAAGGTTGCATACATTCTTCAGGTTGTATGCTAAATTATTGAACACCAAGATGAATATTAAAAAAAGAAAAAAAGATTAAATTGTGACAAAGTGCTATATCGCATGTCCCCATGGGCTACAAAGTTTCTAGCTGCATGGCAAATGTATCTTCAAACAGCTCTGGCGGTATTTATGCAACAATGTTTGCTTTTGTTATGTGGAATGCTCCCAAACATTGTGAATTAAAACCCACATATACATATACTGAACTCGTGCAGAAAAAAAAAAAGGCAGGACGCAGGAAATGAGACAAGAACGAACACCATAGCGCCTCATCTTTTACGCTATTTATGGTACTGCTTTACCCATTTTTCGGGCGTAAGCACACTGAGGCACATTTACTTTCTTTTTATTTGTTTTCCTTTTTTAATTAGGATTTGTTTTTAATTGCCTTGAAAGGGGGGGTGCAATTAAACTATTATTCAAATAAGTCATCTGGATGTGTGGACATTACTTGCACAGCAAATTGCAATATCCAGGTGGCTGTAATTGAAAAGATTCACTATATTTTGCATAAGCTGTCTATGGCTAGGATCTGGAAAAAATGTGTTCAAGGTGTCGACAAAAGCAATGCACTGGAGTGATGAACGCTGTTGCCCAAATGCTAGTCTATGACGATGCATGTTGAAATGTCGGTGTATGTGTATAAAGTTCAAAAAAAGTAAAAAATCTGAAAATCAGAAAATAAAGAAAAACAAGGAACACAGTTATATGTTTGTGCCTTTATTCAACCAATATAGCACAACCACCATAGAAAACTTAACATACCTATTGAGCAATACAGCTTCACTGCCATATTCACATAGTGGAAGGGCTCTGAATTTTTTACCTTAAGTGTATCGTTTAAGTTGCATACTGAAATAGTAAAATTGAGCGGTTGTGAAGTCACGTCTGCTTAGTGAAAATCCCTACACTAGTACCAATTTCGAAACTGCATCTCCAAGATGTGCGAAAAATATTGGCATTCCTGTTAGCCATTGCACAAAAGCCACTTCGAAAGAGTTCGAAACACTAATATAACAGCAACGTGAGCACATATTCTAGCACTTTTTGGGCATGAAAATCGTAAAAGTGATGCTATATAGGCTCTCAGGATATCTGCTATAGTATACGCAGATACAAATTCACCGCGCCCGAGTTTCAATTTAGTAGATTGAGCAAGGTAAACATTTAAAAAGTGTTAATTAGCTCATCTTCCCAATTAGCTATATGGCCATTTCAATTTGTTGTGCAAGTTTAATATGCACGTCTTCAATTATACAGCTATAGTCCACCTAAACAAACTGAATTGTATTCTTTCTCAGTCGGTCTCGAAAGTATACAACTGACGAAACTCACAAAAACAAAACACACAGGCGATACTGCTCGTAGTGATATGGACAATAAAGCTAGCTAACTGAGGCTCCTATGAAGAAACCACAGTGTGCTACAGCAAGCCTTCCTTGAACATCTCGTATACATTTTTTCAAGCAGAACGTGCTTTTAGCCTGGCTGCACGATTTGGAATCTACAGGAGCTAGGTATGACTCGCAGTCTTGAATGCAAAGCGCTCTCTTTTGATTTCTAGTGGCATACTCAAGCTGTGAAGTCCCTGTCATACTGGAGAAAAAACACTGGCGCCGCGCTGCCAGTAGTAAATCTGTAGTGACCGTCTGTCACTGTGATTTATCCCCCACTTCTGTAAAATTCAATTACCTTGCCTGGCCTCCACGTGGGGGTCATTGCCCCCTGCTCTTTCTTGGGACGTGAGGTGGCTGCCCAACAGGGGCACCGCCACTGACTTTCGGCAAACCTGTTTTACTGTGGAATGAAGCCAGTCTACTCTTCGTTCTCAACCTGTCAAAACGTGTATCACGTACCTTCGCTAAACCAAGCTTCTAACAAGTGGGGACCCAGGACATTTACGTTTTTTTTGCTGACAGAGAAGACTCCACGATTACGTCTCCTGTCATCGCCGCAGAGCTTCAGCTTCCCAGCCTTTGGCACAAGAATCCTCGAGAGGCCCATTTTCAACTCCGGCGCATCACTTCACAGACAGCAAGGTACCTGCACGTTGTTGCCGCGCTACCCTCTGACATCGCCGATGCCATAGATGACTTGCTAGTGGGTACACCTTCGGTCACAGCATATGATGACCTTAAAAGCACGGTCCTGCAGCACCTCGAGCCATCGCAACAGAGTAGGCTTCAACAGCTCCTCTCCGAGGAACTCGGCAACCAACAACCATGCTCAGAACAATTCGCTGGTCAACCTCCCAGAAGTTACTATAATAGTTCGTGGTCACCAGAAAGTACTTACCCTTGTGCTCCATTATGTCAACCCATGCACTCCCACGGGAAATTTGGTCATCGATGAGGATTTAGTGTCTCTCTTTGTTGGGCTGGTGGCACACTTCACATGATTCAATATGATCTTTGATTTCAGCATTTATTCCAGGCCAGCATATGCACTCTCGTGCATGTCGCAGTGTGCTCTCAATGCCCACGTGTGTTGCATGTAGCTTCTCCTTCAAATGAGGTCGGAGAGCTTTGGGGATCACTAGATGTTGCCCTTTGTATATGAGGTTGTCATGCACTAAAAGCTCATCTCTGAACGAAAAGTAGGCTTTGGCTTTCGGATACATTTAATGTTTGGTTTGTGACCATCTTGAGAGAGTAACAGTCTTAAGTTTCTGCAGAGATTCATCCATCAGAGTTGCAGCAAGTTTCTTTTCAACTGTATATTTACGAACTGGTAAGCACTGCGAGAAATTTATGTCCTCCGCTTGTTCTTGGCATTGTTCATTTGGTAGGAACGCTCTGGACATGGTGTCGGCCAGAAGAAACTCCTTACCTGGTCGATACTGATACTTTATGTCAATGTTGTAATGCTGCATTTACAAAATCATCCCTTGCAACCTTTTCGGCACTTGATCAAGCTGTTTCCTCATGATTGTTTTCAGTGGCTTGTGGTCAGTCAGCAGAGTTGTGTGTCTCCCGAAAGTATACTGACGGAATTTACATAGTGAGAATGCAATTGCAAGCATCTGTTTCTATCTGTGCATGTCGCACTTCAGTTGGAGAGAGTGCTCTGCTTGCAAATGCTATTGGCTGATCCTCTCGTAGGAGTGCAGCTCTTAAACCACGTTCACTGGCATCGCACTGCACCACAAGTGGCTTCTGGGGATCATAGTACGCCAATACTGGTGCTTCAGTAACAAGGTTCTTGGCCTCTTGAAATGCCTTGGTGTGTTCATATTTCCAGTCCCACGCTTGATCTTTGACTGTTCGCTTCCTGGGCGGCTTGGTTACTTCCGAGATTCTTGGTAAGGGGCGTGCGAGGTAGTGGACCAAATCACAGAAACATTGAATGCCGTAGACATCATTGGGCAGCGGCATTTCTCGTGTGGCTTTGGCCTTTTCAGGGTTGACACTTAATCCATCACTTGTGAGAAATTGTCCAAGAAATATCATACTTCTACGGTGAAGTTCAGTTTTTTTCATTGTTCAAATGCATACCGATTTTGCGACACCTGTCAAGTAAGCTGTTGAGCTTCAGGTCATGATCACGTCGCGCTTCCATTTCAGTTTCCCCGACACGAAAAAATTTGTTCGTCATCCGCTATGCACTGCACACCTTTGAGTCCCTTGAGGGCTGTTTGAAGCCTTTTTTGAAAGACTGCACTACTCACTACCAAACCAAATGCGACGCGACACATTTCAAACGTCCCATTGGCAAAGCAGTAGAGCGGCAAGGTTGGATAGTTGGTGCAAGCTCATCTTGTAATAAGGGGAGTGCTGCGCAGAAAACACACAAATCACTGGATGCAAGATTGTGGTGGCTGCACTTTTGAATGGCATATGGGCATAATGAAACCTTTTTGATCATTGTATATGGTGTCATCTTTCACCCAATAAAATTCAGTTGAGTCTGTGCGCATCCTGTCCACTTCTGTTGTCCATGTTTTTATAGTGCAGTGCCCCTCTTTTTACGAGATGGCCCATTGGTGTCTGGAATATAGCTAGAAGATTATATTCTTCATCCAGGATGCACTGCTAGTATCCAGCGCGTTGGTCAAACTTTGAGATCTTGGCCTTTGCTACCTCTGACAATATGTCATCCAAGACAGGTAGCGGGTGTTGTTTGCGTTCTAGAGCATTATTCAGGGCTTGTGGATCAACACAGATCCTCATTTCACCATTTTTCTTTGTAGCGACGACCATCCGGCTGACCCATGGGGTAGGTTCACTGACCCTTCATATTTAAAACAGTGGCAAAAAACACGGACAAGGGAGGACACAGGACGAGCGCTGACTGCCAACACCACCTTTGTTGTTGGCAGTCGGTGCTCATCCTGTGTCCTCCCTTGTCCGTGTTTTTTTGGCTCTGTTTTAAATATGAATGATTTGTACCAACTAGCTCGCACCCAAACCCTTCTGATTCACTGACCCTCTCTATTATTCCACGTTGCTCCATGTGTCTGAGTGCCTTTTCGAGTTGTGGCTTGATGCTGACAGGGATGTGGAAGTTCGTGAGTGCTTTTTTTTAAACAGAACAGCACGTATCTTGACAGGGACAAGGAGGGAGATGCGACACAGACAAGTGCAACATGGCAGCGCTTGTCTGTGTCGCGTCTCGCTTTTTGTCCCTGTCAAAATATGCGCTGTTCTGTTTAAAATGGCTTACGAACTCGCCTAAACATCCGTTTTAACGTGTGACTGCTCTTGGATAAACTGATGACTTCGTTACAAGATGCACTTTCCCAGGCAGCGAACCTAAGGAGTGTTCAAAGACAGCTGGGCACTTGTGGAAGATGCGATTCGGCGAGCCTTTTTGTGTTCCTCACAGACACTGGCAACGAGATTATAGTCCACAGTAATGAGTCCCATGGCCTCAGCTGTCTGCCGTCCTTTAAGTGGTGTGAGGTAATCTTGCACAAAATGAACTCTACAGCATGCTCGTATCCATCTGGAGGGATCACACTCAATTTTGTCTTGCCATCGGTATCACCTTTGCACCATTCCATATGCATAGACTTGCTGATGTCAGCTTTATCTGACATAATGTGACACTCTTCTGCGTGATGACGTTAACTGCAGCTCCACTGTCAACCTGAAACTTCACTTTCCTTCCATTGACATCGAACCTCGTGGGCAATGGGTTTGCTGTGCCATTTCGAACCATAAGTATAGCATCAGAATCGTCACCTTGAGGTTTCAAGCTGACGACAGTCTTACTGATCCTACACACACTTGCGAAGTGGTTGAGCTTTTTACAGTTGTTACATGTTTGCTTCCATGCCAGACATGCGTTCCTTGAGGTTTCGTGACTTCCTCCACAATAATTGCATGTTCACACTCTTCTCCTCGCTGCTGGCTGCTTTTTCTGTTGACCTTTGCAGTGATGGTGTGCACATCTTCAGCGGGTGCGGCTACCTCTTTCAAAACATTCATCTGCTGCTTTGTTGTTTCGTGCGTGAGGCACACCTTGATAACTTTCTCCAGCGAGGGGTCTTCCAGCTTCAAGATGTCAGCACAAGCTCTTTTGCTTTTTGTTCCACAGGCAATCTCTACGCATATCATCTCCTTTTCTGACTTGAAGTTGCAGTATCTAGTCTTCAGCTTCAGATCCATCAGGAAGCTGTTGAAGCTCTCATTGGAAAGTTGTGCATGGATGTGGAAGATATAACGGGAGCAGACTTCGTTTTGCCTTGGTGAGAAATCCGTGTCATACAGTTTTACCACATGCTTGAAGCCAAATTCTGGGTGCGGTTGTGCCAGAGTTGGTTCTCCACAATAGAGTGTGTTGTACACATCAAGGAGATTTGATCCTTTGACCGTGAGAAGCAACTTGCCTTTCCAAGGATGCGTCAGTGGCATCAGTCGCTTTCACGTAGAGCATGAAGGCTTGTTTGAATGTGCACCATTGTTCTGCGGCGTTGCTATCAGCTTCGAATTTCGGTTGTGGCGGTAGCCTGTCCTTGCTGCTTGGTCGCATCAGCGGTTTCAGTCTTCCACTTCTGACACCATGTTGATTGCTTGTATGGAAGGCACAGGATTTCAAAGAGAGACGTTTATTGAGGTTACGCCGCCATAAGCATCTTACTTCGAGGGCTGCGAGGCGTGGTCTGCTTGACGAGAAGCCAGGGAGCAAATCCTAGAGAAGGGGTTGCGCCACAGTGTGATGGTGCCATCTGGAGGTTGCTCATGTAACTATATTGGTTGGCATCCTTCTGTTGCAGCGCCTCCATGTTCAAGAGACAAGGAGAATAAGGTACTGGGTGTCATCTCCGCATCCTTGTATTCAGGATCTGCCTTGCACAAAATCGAATATGGTGCACTGTCTCCAAGAGCTTTCCCATCGGGAGATCTTTGTTTAGACTCATCATTGTAAAGCAATTGCAAACCTTGACAACTAAAACAAGTGCGAATGAGACCAAACCAAAGCCAACCAAAAGAAGCGCAAACAAGAGCTGACGCGAGCAGACAATAGTGTGAAACAAGCTGTCTGGCTTACACCAGACAACTTGTTTCAGGCAGGTTCGCATGACACCAATTTCCTGCGTGTACGTCACTGAAGGGGTCGTTCTCATTTATCTCTTCCATCTGCGGTGCACGAAAAGTGGGTCCAGGATCGATGTCTCCCACAGCATGAAAAAGCTGCCACAGCTTTCACAGCGTGCCATGCACTTTTTTTCTTCAGCGTGGTCGGGGCTGAGATCTAAAAGGCTTTCAAGTTCTAACCCCCCCCCCCACCCCCACCCCCGTTCCCACGCGAGATAAGGTCATCATGATTGACAAACTTAGTCACGAGTGCGTAGTACATTTCTCCTTCACTTACGGCAACAATCAGTGGGAGGTTGATGACAAACATTCCACAGCCGGTCAGGCAGCCTCGTAGCTCCTCCACAGCTAATAGCAATATGTGCAGCTGAAAAAAAGGAGATAGCATTGATGATCACTGAAGCCTAATGATTTCTTTTTTTTAGAGAGAAGCTTCTAACTGTCCAACTCGAATTGTTGTATGCATCTGTCTGGGACAAGCATAAACATTGGTTAACAGTAGCAAATCCACAAACATAAGATTTTCTGCAGTGTGTGCTAAACGAAAAAATTCAGGCAGAACTCATCTATAATGGCTATCCATATATGTGAATAGCTGAGATGTGTCATGTATGAGATGTGCATAGCAACTGGGCTCCTCTCTCGTGCTTCCCTCTGGACACATTGTGCCATCTAGCAGTGCGCTTGCGAAGTCCTGGCCTGGCCTCCGAGATGTGTTGTGTGCTGTTGCGTGCGAACACTGAGAATTGATCTATCTCTACCTGCGGGGGCTCATGGTGCAGTGCGCTAAATCGTTTGATTACTGTATTGATAAACCCATGTGAAGCGGGTTCGACTCCGCCAAGCACAGGAGAAATGGTAAAGAATTATTATTATTATTATTTTGTTGAATGGCACCATGAACAAGGTTAGGCCCAGATTTTAGACGGCACTATCTTCGGGATCGGCCTACAATGGTTAGATGTCCGGAAAGAAAACTGGTCTGACAGTGCCAAGAATGCCATTCGCATTACAATGAAAAAAAAAAAAACCTTGACTTTTATAAACTGTTGAGCACTCGAAGTAAATGCGGCTTTGATGATGAAGAGACTGGCGCGAGACCTACAGTTTCAATGGCTTGCGGCAAATCAAATCCTCCAGAAATACAAAGAACCAAAATCTACAGTCATGTAAGATGGGATACAAATTTGTCAGGTAAAATCAGAAACAGGTCACTGACCATAGGGACTGTTGAATGTGTCAGTAAACTGCTTCTTTCCTAACAAAACAAAGATTAAGATGTGATATTTGATGCATGTCTGTGCTTCAACGGATGTTATGTGGATTGACAGATGTTAACAGGTGAGTTATTCACAGTTTGTGTGCACAGTTATTCACAGTTTGTGTCCCTGAATCCTAAATTACTGCACACCAATATTTCCCTTGAAAATGCTACAATCAATCAATCAAACAATCAATCTTTACTTGCATTCATTCCTTTACAAAAATTAATGCTAGGACAAGAACTAAAAGTTGTTTGTTTGCAGCTTGACGAGGTTCATGCCCCTATCAATGACAATAAGGACAAATAAAAGATATAACATAAAACAAGGTGTACATTAACGCTGTGAGTAGATCCAGCAAATCTATGCAAAATGCGTGTATGAATAGGTAGGTAAACGCTTGACATTCGTATTGATTTTCATATGGCAAACACTTCAAACTTCACAAAATAATATTCTAGTGAGTAGACATCAAAACACAGACATTAAAAAAGAAATAACATGTTGATGATCACATATCAAGACACAAACAACAATAAAGCGTCTAGAAATGTCGGTACGGTTACAACATTGATGAAAAGTTATACACTTATGCATGCACACAAACTACCGGGAGATCATTTTTAAGTTTGCCGGAATTTTTCAAAATCGCCTGTTGCAGATAAAAATTTTACTCCTTAAGCTGGATTATTCAGAGACAGACATTACTTGCACAAGAAATAGTAAAAAAATAACATCTAACTAATCAGAACCAATCACTAGTTCTTAATTATTTGCCTTAAGGCACATATTGCAATTTATGAATGTAGCCGGTGAGTTTGCCAGGCACTAGGAATAAATTTTCACAGTAGCACCAGTCTGGAGATAAGTGCCGTCAAACTCTCCACAAAAATGCCCTGTTGTTCCACTTTTTAATAAAACACTCTTATGCATTGAAGCACAAAAGGAACTGGAACGCCCATGTATTTCGTCCCACACTTTGGAAAATATCTCGAAACTACTAGTGTCATCCTGGAGATTCATTTCCATCAGAATGAATCTTTTCCATCGCAGTATATGCCATAAAGTCATTAATTACGGTGACATGTGTGACATGTACGTGAATTCAAAGAATATATATCAGGATTGTTGTTTGCGCTTCTAATGAACATGTCTTTGTTTGATTCCTATCTTTCTGTGCAACAAAGTTGGTAGTCCGCCCTGACCTTTTTTTTCTCCATATCGAATTTGTCTCTCTTTTGTTAGCATCAAAGCACATGAATCACAGCTATCAATTTGTAAGATCGTCCTATAGACCTACCCTGTGTGTGGCTGCATCTGAAAGTTTCTGAAACTTCGAAGCTTGAATGATACTCTGAATTCTTGACACCTAGAAAAAACAATAATACACACGTGATTTCAAACCTGCAAGAACTTTGTCTCACCATGGAACTTGCACAATGAAGCACATGTTTTTATAGATGGCGCAGTTCTATAGGTTGAGTTATGAATTGATTGATTGGGTTGACGTCCTTGGGCAATATCTTAAGTTCAAGGTCAAACTTCATTCTTCCAGAAGAAGAATTGGACTGTACTTAAGACTAAAAACTACTCAGAGCAGCTTGATTTGGTTTATGAAAATCTTCACATTGGCTATATACAACGGTCACTTAAATGGTATATTGCTTAAGTGACCATTGTATGTTGCCAATCTGAGAAAACAAAACCTTCAGGCCATATTTACAATAAACACTCTACCTACAAAATTTATATTACAAAACTCATCAATATATATTCACTATCCCTATTGAAAAATCACATATGCTCCATAACTCCCATATACAATAATCTGATATGAAACATACAGTTTCCCACACAGAAACTTGTTTTTCCCATGTGTCATATGCTATGTTAGTGGAGATGAGTTATGAGGAATACCGTTTTATTTTTTTTTCGGTAGGGATAGCATAGCTAAATTTATTGGAACCAATGAGATGTAAAATGCACAATATATATTTAGGGTCCCTCATGTTTGTGTTTTATATTTTTGGAAATTTGAGATGTAAAAATTTGGTGTTGTAACGAGTAAAACCGGAAAGAAATTTGTGTTTTTGCTGTTTGGCCGCCAAAAGCTGGGGAGTAATTAATAAAGGGAGAACTTCAACTGCAAAGCCTTTCTTTCGAGGAACCCGTATGGGTCTCCTTTGTAACAATTGCTACGAATGGGTGGATGTCTGCTTTTCCCTTCATTAATTACTTCTCCCCACCTTGTGGGTTTCCGCAGAACTATTACGTCAAAACTCTTGCCTTTGCTTCGAGTTGTTGACAAATTCGACTTCGCCCTGCCATCTGCTAGCTGCCTGGTTAGCTGATATGGTAGACCGGCTGCCCCGGAAAGGCGGTGGTCCCGGGTTTGAGTCCCATACCAGGACGAATTTTTCTTCAACTGCAAGGCCTTTCTTTCGAGGAACCCATATGGGTTTTTTTTTTGTAACAATTGCTACGAACGGGTGGTTGTCTGATTTTTCCTTTATTAATTAGAAACGATTAATACACGCAATGGCCTCTCTTTGGACACAAGTGAAATAATTTACGGCCACATGTAATGGCAAATAGTGTTCACGAGTCAAGTTACCAAGTCATTTATACATTTAAGAAAAACAACAGAAATAAAAACAACAAATAATGATGTGTTTGTTGACCCTTAGTTCTCTGCACTTTATTTACAAAGGATGTATATATTAGTGCACATGGGCATGTTTCGTAACCAGCGAGAAGTTTTGCCTTGTTTATTTACAGATTAGCGTCTAACCACAGTGCCTACGCCGTACCCATTCCTTGGGTTTTCGCACATCCCAAACGCTAAATTTCAAAAATAGAGAGCTTTAGTGTTTCCGGTATTATGGTAAATGCAAGTGGACTGGGTATTTTAGCGGATGAACAGAAGTGCAAATGGCCTGCACAGTGCAGCCACCTGGTGGCGCAGAGCTCAACACCAGACAGACATAGAGCTAATTTTGCAGTAACCAAGTGTATTCTGCTTGGCTGCTCGTGTAAATTTTCGGAGCGGTGTAATCATGTTGCTGCCAAAAATTTACACCGGCAGTAAGGTAAAATACACTTTGTTACTGCAATATTAGCTTTGTTTGTCTGGTGTTGAGCTCTGCACCACCAGGTGGCTGCACCTTGCAGGCAGTTCATGCTTGCACTTCCGCTCATCCGGTAAAATGCCCAGCTCGCTTGCGTTTACCAGAATTAGGGTGGCACTAAAGGCTAATATTAAGTCAAGCTATAGTGATAGTTTAGTGCTTGAGAAACTCTAAGGCATCAATATTATTGCTAACAGAGCTTTGACAATCAAGAAATTGCAGTATATACAAGGCATGATTATAGGCTACTCCCCTGCGAAATTCAAGTACTAGCCCGATGATGAAGGCACTCCTCATTATAATTGTATTACTAGTACTCAGCCACTCGCAATAGAAAGGTAATTGTATTGCATTATAAGGCGGAAGAGAATGCTACTTGTTCAGTTCTATTTGTTTTTTTTTTAGAAAAGAGAACTAATTGATGTTACGCTTGACAAAGACGCAGGCAGTCAAGGGTCACCACTCGTGCTTTCATGTTTCAGTAGCGTTGTCCTCTGTCCAGCGTTGTCCTGTGTCCAGCGTTGTCCTGTCCGTTTCTACTTACTTGTGCTCGCGTCCGTACCTGCTGGAAACCACTATACATTCACCATGCACCAACTGGCCCAGCAAACTACTCTACTAAAATGTTTCAGTAGTTTCATTATCATATGTGTATTGCTGCACTGGTCTTACTGGCTCGCGAAACTCACGCAAACAGCAAGTAGTCGAGCATTCCATGTCCGTGTGATGTTGCGGGATTCCCGAACAGTCCACGCCACCTAACCAAGACCAGTTGCAGCAGTGAATCTAGCGTTTTGTCTTGGCTCGGTTTCTCCATGGCCGCGTGTTTGAGTTTTGCGCAAAAAACGGTAGCGCTGTTTGTTGGGTGCCGTTTTACCCACTGACTGCAGTAAAGGGCAGTGATGGCATATGCAACGTCACCACTCCCCCACTCTGCAGTGGGCTATTTTAATTGCGCTAAAGGTATGCGGGCCCTTCAGACGCCATTTTCTCGTAAACGAATTCTTCTTGGCACTAAACAAGTGCTGCAAGGTTTCTGCAATGCTATTTCAGCAGTCCACATTGACTTAGTATTTGCCTTTAATGTGTGTCCCTTTAAGGGCGCGGGGCATTTCCCTTGCCCGGAAGTGCCGTCTTGTACGATCCCTCCACTAGGTTGAGATAGGGCGCCGTGGTGGGGGGCATAGGGACTGGTCAGCTGTCGGTATATATATGCAAGAGGCATTTGAGTATTCGATGTAAAGAAAGCAAGGAAGATATTGATAGAACTGGAGTCAATACATTCATAGGTTGCTGTTCATGTGTTTTTTCCAAAGCTCCCTGTTTTAGTGCGGCTTAATTATTAAGGATGCTGTTAAAACAAAGCAAAAAGCATGGTGATAGTCTTTTTGTTTATTTATTTATTTAGGTACCGTAAAAGCCTTAGAGGGCATTACGTAGGGGGGGAGGGAATAATGCAAAATAATTGTGTCAAATATGGAAACATCTGAAGAAAAAACAAAAAGATTTGAATTGGAGAAAACTTTAACACCGTGGTATAAAGGAAGTTTAATGACACATTCAAAATGTTAATTAAAATCAAGCTTACCAGGAGAAATAAGATACGATTCCAAATGTGCATAAATGACATGAACACAAGAAAGAAAAACCACTGATATAAATCCCAGAAATGGTACCTAGAGTATTATAATATGAATACTGAGTGACATTTAAATGTACACGAGTAAAAACAGCAGGAAAGACAAAGAAGTGCTATACAATTCTAAAACACGCATAAAAATGAACACAGCTGTTATTCATGAAGAAGATGTTCTAGAAGTTCCCATTGAAAAATAGATGCTTCAGTGTAAGTAACAATATTTTCTGGTTTCCACTTGTTTATGGATTGCACTAAAAGTGAACATCGATATTTTAGTGTTCAAGCAAATATAGGTTGCACTTTATGTTCATGATCCGGTGTGCTCGAAATGTTATTCGCTGGCTTAATACGTTTGGTTGCAAATTTTGGTTTGCCATAATATAAGGAGTGGAAGGATGTTGAAACGCGAATATTTGTGTGGGGTTTTCAGGGTGAAAATGTTGATGCTTCTTTTTAACAATGATACGCTCACACAGGGTGAATATGAGGCAAGTAGGAATGTTATCGCCTTATTTTGTACTGACTTGATGTGGTTTTGTAAAGTAATAGTACTTGGATGCAATGCTATGAATGCATATTCTAAATAAGACCTGATGAGAGATGTGTGAGCATGAAGCTTTGTTTCTGAGTTGGCAGGATACAAACAATGTCTGATTAATCCTAATTTTTTAAATGCCTTTTTTGTTAAGTATTCTATGTGTGTATGCCAAGTTAGATCTGTAGTTAAATAGACGCCCAGGTATTTGAAACTTTGCACTCTCTCTATAACTGTATTGGTTATTGTGTAAGCACTTAGAGTAATATTAGTAAGTGTATAAGATTTCATAACTTTGTGTTTTCTGCATTAATCTCCATGTGCCAGACCTTGCACCACTGGTTGGGTTGCACTAGATCTGCTTGTAAGCTAGTGACGTCCTCAGGAGTTAATCTAATATCTGCCTGTAGATGACACAGTTGTCAGCAAAAAGTATTGTTTTAGAACCTATGTTATTTATTATCATTAATGTAAATGAGAAAAAGCAATGGTCCCAGAACTGACCCTTGTCATGTGTGCATCCAGATGTATGTTCCTTAATGACAACTCATTGATATTGACTAGTTAGGTGTTCGGCAGTCCAACGGGTTGCGTTAGAATCCAATTCTAGGTTATTGACTTTTTTGACTAGTTGGTTATGTGCAGCATGGTCAAAAGCTTTTCTAGAGTCAATAAATGTTGCATCTAGGCATTTTTGCTCATGTATGTAGTCATGAAGATCAGTAACTAGTTCGAACAATCGTGTTTGACGACATCTTTTTATGCCTGAAGCCACACTGACTATCTAAAAGTAAGTTATTTGTATTTAAATGAGTTGTAATGCACGAGACAAGAATGTGTTCTAGCAGTTTGCTCCAAATACAGGTCGGTGATATCGGTCGGTAATTGTTAAGACTTGTACTAGTATTGCTGGATTTCAATAGCGCAATGACATGTGCCAGTTTCCAGTCATCAAGAATGCTCCTGCTTTCTAAGGACTGCTGAAAGATGAGCGACAGTAAAATGGTTGAAATGTGCACTGTCATTTCCAAAAGTTCAGTGTTGATGCCATCAGGACCAGGGCTTGAATTAAGTGGCAGCTGCTCAATAGCATGGGATACGCCTGGTGCACACGGGTGATGAAGAGCTCAATTAATTCCCTCAACAATAGCCTGAAAATGTGACTAATCAGTGCAATTTACAGAAAAGTAATCACTAAAGACATTGGCTGTTGTTTCTATGGGGACAGCATTATTGCTTCCATTGTTTATTGAAGGAAGGTTCTTCTCTAGGTATTGAAGGTTCTTCTCTCGGATTAACCACTCACCAAAATTTTGCAGGGTTAGTTTTTGACAAGTTAGGTGATGTATAATTAAAGAAATTACCTTTAGCCTCCTTAATTGCTGTCTTAGCAAGTACGCCTCTTCGTATCTTTGCCAACCATTGTGAGCGTTTTGTTCGCTCTTCGATATGCGTTCTCTTTCCTTTTAAGACTTGTTTAACATTTCCTCTGAACCATGGTGCATCTAGTGTGGTTTTAAGGGTTATCTTGGGGATATAAGCAAGTTCACTTTCTTTCATTTTATCATGGAAGACAAACCAGCTCTCATTTGTTGTGCATGTATTAAACATGTCTTCGAACATGGGGGCAAACTCATCCAACATTCGGTTTAGTTTTTCAGCTCTGGAAAAGTTTAGTATCTGTTTTGTGGCAGTAGATTCTGCTTTAAGGGACAGTGGAAGTTTACAGTGAACGAATCTGTGGTCGCTTATTTCCGGAAATACGTTTGTATGAACTTTACCTGTAGTATATATAAATTGTAAATTTAGAACATGTTTGCCTCTAGTCGGCTTGTGTGCCAGCTGGACCAAATTGAACAGGCTTATTTTGTAAAGAAAGTGGGAACACTTGTGACTATTGGCCGAAGAGTTCACAGGGGATGTCGTCCAATTTTAAAGCGACAGCTTCACTGGCCGCGAATTTGCGATTTCGCTGTGGCGGTTCTCCGAGGAGGCACATGACGTCACAACGCGCGCCTCGCCGCGGATATTTTTCTCTCGCTCCATAGTTACTACTGCGCATGCGCCACTAGTAGCAGCGAGCCACAGGTGTTCCGCCGCTGCGCAGCGCCGCACCTTTCCGTCGCCGCCGCCGTTTGGTATGACATCACACCGCGTTCCTCGTCGTTGCGCTCGCCTCCGCTCGCTTCGCCAGCTGCGTCGCATGCCTGATAGCATGTCGGAGGATTGAAAAGGAGAGCTCGCGTGCTCCGCAACCACAGTTGAGGCGGCAGTATGGACGGCGACAATTCTGATAACCAGGAGGAGGCCTGGAATCGACATCGGAACGAGATGAAGAGGAAACGAATCGCCCAGGAAACAGACGAACAGCGCGCCGAACGACTGGCTAAACGCCGCAACATAGCTAGACAACCAGACTAACCTGGACTTGCAATCAAGATTAACCAAGGCTAACCATGCTATGCCTTAGCTTTCGCTACGTATGTCCTGGCATAGCCGAGCTCAGCCACTGTCAATTTTTACCGGGGTAATTAAAATCAGCGCCTAATATTAGAATGCATTGTTGATGCACACTGAACACGTATTCTAATGAGTCATGCAAATTATCAATGAAGTTTGGCTGGCTGCTAGGGGGGCGGTGACACGCACCCACGATGTGCCTAATGCCTTTGTGTCGAAACAAAATAATTCAGGTAGTGTATATCACTTTTAGTGAGGCATCGCAAATTACCGTGGTATTACCTAAGCTGTTGATTTCGCTGGCGCGCGGATGCGTTGTCACATGGTATAATAGCGATAGCTTTGTCTCTTTCACCCATTTTGTAGTTTGTTAGTTTCGGGACACTGAACACAGTGAATGGGCTTATATGACCAAGTATGCCTACCTCTGTTATGCCTAACAAAAAGCAACTTGATACATGAAACCTGAACGTGTAATGTCGGCTCACAGACATCTCTAAGGCACACCGATCTGCTAACGGAATGGTGAATTATATTGAACAGATTCTATGATTTACTTTATTGATGCGAAAGCGTCAAATGGCCCATTGAGCAAAAAGGCCCGCGTCTGTCATCTGCAGCAGCAAAACAGCACCTAAGCTCGCATTGCCATTGGCTGCGACGCCAACTCACGAGCTGCGCCTCGACAGAGCAGAGCTGAATGAAAGGGGACCATGCTGCGTCGATAGCGTGCCAGGTGTTGCGTGAGGGGAGAGGGCATCGCCGCGACGCTCTTGGCACGAGCGCTCCTCGACAGAGCCAGGCGTTGGCAGAGCGGGTGAAAGGGAACGCATGGCTGCGTCGATAGCGAGCGCATCGGTGGCATGCGACGTTCGCACGGCAGGCTTCTGCTGCTTGCGGGCTATGTACCACTATGGTACATTACTTGCAGTGCAGAAGGTCCGCTCAGCGCCGTTCAATTGGACATCAACACTTTCGCATTCACAGCTCATAAGAAGCGCTTAGGTGTCCTCGGGTTTTCTTTTTTTCTTCCCTTTCATTTAGCTATTCAGTATGTGCCAGCGGGTGTGTGCCCGTTCTTGGCCAATCCTCCATAATTGGCATGTCCCGCTACTATAATATGCAAGACTCATCAAACTAAACTCAACCAGTCTTTGAATAGCATCAAATAGGCGTCACCAATAAACGAAGCTTCGCGTCACATTGATTCCAACATGTTGGATCTGCATAAGTTTCTGTGGACGCTAGCCAACGCTGACGGTTTTCCTTCGATCTCATCTCATGCACCATCGAGGTGCGACACCTGGAACCCCGCTAGCACGCTCATTATCACGGCAGCGTTCTGAGATGCCTTCAGCGCTACGCTAAAGCTTGCTTTCACTTTCAGTGCTTCAACTTCCGGCGAAACAGTATTTTTTTTTAATTCTCGGACTTCCTTTATTCATCGTAAAAAAGGACAACGCAAGATTTACGTTGCCTGGAATGTTGTTGGTAAATTCTCGCTATCCTCCACAACATTTTCATTCATGCATCATCCATTAGGTAAGTTGATTAAACATATTCTAATTAAACTTAAACTGTTTGCCCAATTGTTTGTGCAAAATAAGGAAAATAGTATATTCACAACTATAGCGAACTACGACTACGAAGAAAGAGTGGGGCCTTCCGCGTAAAACCTCCGTTATTTTTGTAATTTCTTGCGAAAGTAATCCACCGCTACTTTTTTTTTTTTTTTGATGACAGATATACCTGACAGGACGGAAGCACCCGTCCTGTCATGCGTCATTAACTAGCCCTGCAATGTGTTTTGCTAAGCGATATTCTTTAATTCTTAGTGTCATTTTGTTGGGAATAGCGAATACAGTTTTAATATCCCTTCGTGCATTGAGTGCACGTTAAAGATGCCCAGGTGGTTGAAATTAATCCGCCCTGCTCGACTACGGCGTGCCTCATAATGAGATTTGGTTTTGTCTCGTAAAACCCTCCTAACATTTTTCAACATCCCTGGATGACTTATCAGTCGCCTTATTGGTGATGAACCAGTGCCGAAACACCAAGGAACAATTGTCTCGTTTGAAACTCTGGACGTTGTCAAGCTCTGTGTACTGTATTCTTTTCTTGCTCTGTTTTTTCTTGTGGCTAACCGTTTCACCTGTCTCGTTCATCAGAGTATACATTTTTCGTGTGTCTGAAGTGAAATGAATAAATGTAGTTATTAGAAGAGCTGGCCTTTGGAGAACGTCAATTGTACGTTGAGCGATTGGTCTCTTCTGGGCTGGTGGACCATTGATGAAGTACAAAAAGCCAACATATTTTACAGTCACGTCCCAGTGCAATGAGAAGGTGCTTCTCTCACCTGGCTGCTCATGCTGCCGACCGCAGCAGTAGAGAGAACGAGGCCCGCCACCATGGCTGCCGTGTAGCTCCAGCGCGACACCTTCTGGATCAGCGTATTACTCGAGACGGCGATCCTGTACAGCATCCCGCAGAGGAAGAAAACGCTGCCTGCGTAGTAGCACAGCGCCTGTGGTCCGACGAATGCGTCAACTTTGCGCAAGAGCCTTTGCAGCTCGACCAGATTCACGCGCGCATACTCGGCGGCCAGGCACCTTCCATCGTCGACGTGCGCGGAGTCACGCTCCAAGCTGCCTTCTAGGCGACGTGCCAGCGTGGCGAAGTACTCGCGAAACAGGCTGGAGAAGCAGACGATCTGCCAGAAGACCATGTTGTACCAGACGGAGAGGAGGAAGCAACTCGCGATGTAGGCCAACATGAACAGGTGCTCGCTTTGGCCTTCTAACAGGAGGGACGCCACTGCAATGTGACCGCTGTGGCCCGCGAACAGCTTGACTGCGTCCGCCATCGTGAAAAGGAGGCAGAGGAGCGACAACTTCCAAAGACGGCGGCTAGCGTTTCTCGTGTCCAAGAAGAGGTTCGGTTCGAGCTTTACTGCCGAGAGAACGATGTCTGCTAGCAGGTCTCGCCTGAGGACCATGTTGAGGAAGCTGATCATGGCCTGACCATAGACGACTAGGTAGTTGCCCGCTTGAGTTACTATGGTGATCTGGTCGGTCGGCCTACTGAACCAGAGCCGGATGATGACGTAAGTCGACAGAAGGCAGGAGAAAAGACTCGCGCAAACGAGGAAGTAAACAAGGCGAAGCAATCCTCGGATTGGTGAAAGCATGGAGAACCTCTCGCGAGCTTTTGTTTTGCACAGGTCGTCGACGAAAGGGCAACCGGCGATTCTGCTGGTGAGCATCATGACCTGGACGCTGCGAAAAACTGCGGAACCGCTGGTGTCCATTGTTCTTTCCTGATGATGCGCGCTCCTCGAAGGCACTGCGAGAAAGGAGAACGGAAGGTAGACAGATTGTATTGCGATATGGTACGCAGCTAACAGCTGGGTTTTCAGCCTCTTCTGCTTCGTATGTTTAGGCAATCTAATATACATTTCTCGTTTTTATCCTGAAAAAGCTTTTTTAGCAGGGGGCGGCATGCAGTTGCTGAATATTACATAAGGGATTTACCCGCTTATATATCATCTTCATTTAGATTGTTCGCTGACGACTGCATCATTTACCGCACTAGTATCATTATACTGTTCAGAATGACCTTAATCTAACCTATGGTCTGTGCAAAAATTGGAAAATGTCTCTTAATAACTCAAATGCAAGGTAATTTCTTTTAGACTATTAGATGTTGGATTGCGCAACATTTTGACGAGACACACACGACAGCGCCCTGTCGTGTCTGTTTTCTCTTTTGTGTCTTGTCAAAATGTTCCGCAATCCAATCTCTAATATGCTATACCAACACGCCCACTCTTCAACCATGGCAAGTTTCCTTTAGCCGTATGCGCACTAACTCCGACTATATGCCTATTAGATCAATAACACTTGTTTCTAACGCTCCATCATATAAACACCTTGGTGTGTATCTTAGCCCTGATCTTTCCTGGCCTACGCATGTAGCGGCCATTTCTTCTGTCATACTTATGTACGAAGTTGCATAACTCAGTAAGAAAATAAGCCTACCCAACCTTTATTTATCAGTGACTAGGTTTAGCTTCATATACATGGTCACCTTATATGCATATTGGAAAAAAAATTAAATTATGGGGTTTTACGTGCCAAAACCACTTTCTGATTATGAGCCACGCCGTAGTGGAGGACTCCGGAAATTTCGACCCCCTGGGGTTCTTTAGCGTGCACCTAATTCTAAGTACACGGGTGTTTTCGCCCCCATCGAAATGCGGCCGCCGTGGCCGGGATTCGATCCCGCGACCTCGTGCTCAGCAGCCTAACACCATAGCCACTGAGCAACCACGGCGGGTATGCATATTGGAAGCTTTGCAGAATATGTGTATATAAGATTTGTCACTTTGCCTCGCACGGGTACGCGAGAGCACGTGCGCGCGCCAGTTTGCTTTACGCCAAAGGCGCAGAAATTATATGGGCAAATTTATTGCATTTTATTAACCAGCAATAAACGCTTCACGAAAGGTTCGCTTAAAGGGACTGACAACTGGCCGGAATGTGTTGTGAGACATTGATGGAAATGAAATGACTGATTTATAGTGAAAGAATCCAGCACACTGTTCGCAATTTAAGTAGGAATTTTAATTTTAAATTGGCAAAGAAAGACTGAAAAACCCGCAAGTAGCGAGGCCTCGCGGTGAAATCTTGCTACTTCGAATGTGTTCTATGTTATTACTGTATGTAAGTCGACTGTTATTAAGCACACCATAATTATTGCCTAAAATTGCAGTTGGTATATTATCAGACACTCGCGCATTATTCTATGCTTCCGAAATCAAAAACTCGCAACACGCTGAATCACGCGTAAAGGCGTCGTTTCGTTTTCGATCCGGTTGGTTTCGTTTTGACAAGTTAAATACTAAAGCAGTTGGGGGCAGGAATCCACGAAAACACATAGCTATTATCACAGAAATACTAGTCGATTCGGAAAACATGAATCACAGGAACACCAACTTGATAAACAAAATCATACTTCGTCACAGCTACGGCCACACTTGTCGCTTGCCTCCCATTAATTCCGGCGTATAATCGTTATCGCGCTCACATATCACCGTTTTCAGCATGCTTCCAGTGAACAACCATATCCTCGCTGCAGATCGAAAAATTCTGACGAAAAAATGTTCCACGGCGTTTTCGGCGTTAGTACTTCATGATTATATACTCTGACAGGTAAGCTTTCCATTGCACTGAAAAAAATGGCTACCATGAAAATTGGTTGTCAGTCCCTCGAACATAGATTCCAGCATGTGCGTTGGACCTGCATAAGTTTTTCTCATTGCATAAGTTTTTTTTCATTTTTTTCAGGCGCATACCCGCTGTCGTTGTCGTGATCCGTATTAAGAGGAAGCTTTAGCTCGGGCCCAACTCCGACGCGGCCTATTCAAATACATGTAAAACGCAAAAACGCTTTTCTGAGATAACCCCTGGACCGATCTTAATGAAATTTACTGCATTTGAGAGTGAAAGTTAAATTCCAGTGACTGTTGGTAGCGGAATTTCGATTTATGGCCTGAAGATTGTTAAAAGCATTTTCAATAATTCGCAAGTTCGAAAAAAAGACACACGAAGTTTATAAGTTAGTAACTCTGCATCAAGAACAGGTATCGCGGTTCTTTAAACGGCCTCCATTATATCATTCAAAGCGGACAAATTCTATATATTTACATATTACTAAATTTTTTGAGAATCATGTGTAACATATCAATTTTGTCCGATTTAGATGTACTATGAGATGCAATTCCCAGCATTGTGTTACCGTTTTTCATTGCTGAGATAAGGAGTTGTAAACCTGATAGTTTAGTTTTCTGAAAATGTGCGATTTTCGCCAATCTAGTAAAAAATTGACTGCCGAAATCAAAAATACGAAACCAACAGTAACTAGATTTTAGGTTTTTCTTTTAAATGCAACAAACCTCGTGAGGTTCGGTGAAGTGGTTGCCGAGAAAAACGAATACTTCTTTTACATTTTGTATTTGTGATAGGAAACATAGCAGAGTGCTTAGCTTACATATACAACCTTTGCTTATCTCAAGGAACATTTCCGGGGCAAATGCAACTGGCCAAAGTGAGCGTATTGCACAAAAAAGGTAGTAAGAATGATTTTACAAATTTTAGACCAGTATCCATACTACCCGTTTTCTCAAAAGGATTTGAAAAAATGGCTCTTACTAGAATAACATTTTAGCGAACGATGCAATATCATTCACGACGCGCAGTATGGCTTCCGGAAATATCGATCAACAGAAATGGCACTGTTAGAACAAAAAGAATTTAACCTGCAATCGCTTGAAAATAAAGAAGTAGCCCGTGGAATATACGCGGATTTTACGAAAGCTTTCGATTATTTGAATCACTCTATCCTGCTAAGGAAACTTGAAATGTACGGATTCCGCGGAACGGTTCTACCACTACTGACGTCCTACCTTAGTGAGCGCAAGCAGTACCTGTATTTAAATGGCTGCTCTTCTAATATATTACCAATTTCTGCCGGCGTACCTCAAGGGAGTATTGTGGGCCCATTTTTGTTTAACTTATATTTGAATGACATTGTTAACGTCGATCCTAAGGTGAAATTCGTCATTTATGCTGATGATGTGACACTGTTATTCTCTGCAGAAAGTACGGATGAGCTGATTCTGAGAGCGAACAGAACGCTTGTAGAATTAGATACATGGGCGCAACTTAACAAATTGAAAATAAACGTTAGTAAAACGAAGGCTGTCATATACCGTGCGAAAAACGAAAATTAACGTTACCTCAGATATTAAGCTGCAAAACTCAGAAGGTTGAACTAGTAAGTGCATTTAAAATACTTGGAGTGTATTTCAGTGAAAATATGACCTGGGACATTCATATCGACCACGTTGTGTCAAAACTGTCTCGCATCGTTGGATCGACATACGCCAACAGATACATTCTACCGTCAAAGGTTAAGCTTCTATTGTACAATGCGCTATTCTACTCACATATGAAATATTGCCAATTAGTTTGGGGGAACACAACAAAAGGTAATTTGCAAAGAATCATGATATTACAGAAAAAAATTTTACGAAATATTGAAAACGTCCCCATGAGTCACCCTTCCCACCCTCTGTTCTCGAAGTAATGTATAAAGAAAATAGACGACCTATACCCGCATTGCCTTTGTTCACGTTATAAGCTTGAAATAGAAAATAACAGCTACTCCCTACTACGGTTGGCATCGCTTTCTAAAAGGACCACACCTTATGAGAATCGAAACACAGCGCCATGGCTAATCAAAACGTGCAGAACCGGATACGGACAACAAATGGTAAACAGAACGCTACCGCATTTGCTAAATTTCTGCCATAACAACGGTTTCACTCCCGAAACAGCATCGAAGCAGAAACTGAAATTGTTCTTCTGTGGCAAAGCTCCTTTCCCATGACAGAATTTAATGTGGTTTTTTCATCTCTGCGCATGTACGCTATACGCATTGCAATGTACCAATGTACTGTTTCATACTATACAAATGTGTGCCGTTTTATTTTTCGTCTTTACCTTCATTATGTAGCGCTTTTTACTTGCAGGTTTTTCATTTTTGTACGTTTCCTTTAACATTGGTCTATCACGCTGTTAACAAGCTTTTTATTTCTATAGTTACTTATTCTCACTGTTATCGACAAGTTATTGCTGCATTACTATTACTATTTGTTTGTGGTTTTTATATTGCCATGCGAAAAGTGTTCTGTTTCTTCTGTTTTGTACTCCGGGGAGCTGGGAACTAGTCAAGCTGACTTGTCAGCTTTGTTTCCCGCACTCCCTTACTTCATGAGTGAAATAAAGATTATTATTATATTCTTATTATTACATGTATTTACATAGGAGAACCCGAGGTAAAGCTTCCTCTTAAGTCCAAGTTCCATTAATTGCAAGTCTGTTAGAGCCACCCTTCAACACATGTTGTGGGGATGCGAAATATACCAATATAAAATGGCAGACTCCCTGGAAAATCTACGGGCGCGGTGGTTGGCCGTGCTGCTCAGCTCAGAACTCCAAGAACAACTTTGGGCCGTCCAGCGAGCCAAGGAAGCTGTGATGTTCGCGGGTTCAAGAAAGCAAGAAGCGATAAGAAGGCTGCGTAGTACTTTATTGGGCGGCAGCTAGAATGCTGTCTGGCTGCACTCATGCAGGTGCTCGCTTCTTGAAGAGCCCCTGCTGACGTCACTTGGCGCGTCACTTATCACGCCGGTAACAAAACTGCGGCGGCTCGTATCAGACGCCGCACGGGAGCAGCAGCTCCCAGTGGCCATCTAGGCGGCCCCAGGCACGGGCCTCCCAATCGCCGGATTCCAGATAAAGTTATCACATCATCATAAGTCCAAATGCGATAACATCCTGGCTCTGCGCCGTATGTTGTGAATGCGAGTGAATGCGTGCGAGAGTGAACCGAAGATGGTGGCGGGATCTCGCGCAAGGAAGAAAAGTGGGGAGGAAGCGCGCCGTCTTGCATCGCGCGAAAGGCACCGGCGCGAGTTCTCTTCGGCGGCGGCGGCGCATGCGCGGCTGAGCGCGGGCCCTCTCTTGTAGGCGATTTGCGATGGGTGGAGTCTAGGTGCGCCGAAGGCTGATAGATTCGTGTGCGCTGTGTTCTCGCCGCTTAGTTCGTGTTGAAGCGAGATTCAGCACGAAGGTGGATTCTCTCGCTGCTGCTGTCGCTCTTCCTCACGCTAGCGTTTCGACAGCGAGCGTCCGCGGTGATCAATATGTGTTCATGATTGCCTTTGCGCGTGACACCGTGCTTGTTAATTTAGTTAGTAGGAAACATGTTTACTAGTTTACACGGCCGATAAAACTACTATCCTTGCTTCGTATAGCTGTCCGTTAATTTTCTATGGCAATCGACGCTTCGCCTTTCGTTCGAAGCTGCGACTTTTATAACATTCAACAGTTTGCCTCTGCTACTGCCAACCGCCTTACTCAGCGACAGTTCCGGCAATATAGTAAAGACGACTGAATGGCTTCATGAGAGTGGCTTGTTGGGCCAGTTGGTACGTGGTTGTTCTAGGAGAATGCCAGCAAACCCGAAAAAGGGGAGAACTCGAGAGACAAAGACAAAGCGACAGGAAGGTGGCCACCTCCCTGTCGCTTTGTCTGTCTGCCTCTCGAGTTTTCCCCTTTTTTTCAAGTTTGCTGGCATTCTCCTAGAATAACTACTGAATTCATGACGACAATGCTCAATACCTCTAGGTGGCTGGGTGTAGATTGTGGGGAAACAAGACAGCACGAAATTTTTGGAGTAATTCTTGGTACGATTTTATGTTCTCTCGGGGCGAGACGGGGTGGCATGTATTCTGCGGGCGAGTGCCAGGGAATCGTGGTCGCGTGGTCGACATTCCTGTCAAGTACCGAAGATGCTAATCTCCTGGTGCCACAAGTAGAGACAATGCCTAGATGGGAAGCAACAATGCCCCCACGTATTTGCTTGACAGAGTTGCGTCAACAAGCACTCTCGTTATCCACGCGGTGCGGCTGGATTAACATCAAGCGGAATGCGGGAGAGGCATGCATTGGGTGGTACTGCAGCGTTTTCCTGCTACTGGCAGGGCACCTTGCTTTCTTGGAACGCCTGGGTGTTCATGGTGTAAGCACTTAGTGCAACTAGCATAGCTGCTAAACAGGAGACTGCCCGTACCGACAAACGCAGACTGAAACAGGCCGGGGGCCACGCAGGAGCCTATGAACGGCGCGAACTAACAACCCGCTCTCTGTCCATCAGACCTCATAAATGTTTTGTCTGCCCAAACTAACCGACAGCACTCCGCACAGCTTTACCTGCTTGACTGTAGGTGCCCTCGTATACCACCGTTTCTCCAAGAGCGACGCGCACTTGCGGCCCTTTGTTCATATAGCAATGGTGACTCGACACAATCAAAAACTACCTTGGATTTTAATGTATGCATCAAACCAGCACCTTCCAGAAAAGTGACTGAACCTGGCGTGCAGACTTTCCAATGGGCTTATCTATACATAGTCTTATTTTTTTCCACGACAGCTAATTTGGGCAAATCCAATTTTCAGGCGAAGAATTAGATATATGGTCAAATTGGCTTTCTGAAAAGAAATAGAAAGATAACACCATAGCCCGTTACAATATCGACGTGCCTAATCCAGTCATCACCCTGGAGAGCAGTGGTTAGATGCAAACAGCACTCCCCCTGCACGTGCTTCCGCCAAGTTACACGATGAATAAGTGGATATCGGCAAATTGGATTTCGCGGAAAAAAGGCTCTCGGCCCAGCCAAGTGCAATCAATTCTTCGGAAAGTGCTAGTTCGGCGCAAGCAGCACTCCCGGCTGGTTCACGTGCATGCGCCAATTTACATGTTGAATAAGGGGATATGCACAACTTGGATGTCGCAGAAATAAGGTAGCCCATTAGGCTTTCGGCCCAGCCAAGTGCAATCAATTCTTCGGAAAGCGCTGGTTCGGCGCAAGTACCACTCCCTGCTGGTGCACGTGTATTCACCCATTTACACGATGAATAAAGGGGTATGCGCAAATTAGATTTTGCGGACAAAAGGTAAGTCTATAGCCCATTAGACTTTCGGCCCAGCCAAGTACAATCTATTCGGAAAGCGCTGGTTCGGCGAAGTACCACTCCCTGCTGGTGTACGTGCATTGACCCATTTACACGATGAATAAAGGGGTATGCGCAAATTAGATTTTGCGGACAAAAGGTAAGTCTATAGCCCATTAGACTTTCGGCCCAGCCAAGCACAATCATTTCTTCGGAAAACGCTGCTTCGGCGCAAGTACCACTCCCTGCTGGTGCACGTGCATTCACACATTTACACGATGAATAAAGGGGTATGCGCAAATTAGATTTTGCGGACAAAAGGTAAGTCTGTAGCCCATTAGACTTTTGGCCCAGCCAAGTACAATCAATTCGGAAAGCGCTGGTTCGGCGCAAGTACCACTCCCTGCTGGTGTACGTACATTCACCCATTTACACGATGAATAAAGGGGTATGCGCAAATTAGATTTTGCGGACAAAAGGTAAGTCTATAGCCCATTAGACTTTTGGCCCAGCCAAGTACAACCAATTGTTTGGAAAGCGCTGGTTCGGCGCAAGTACCACTCCCTGCTGGTGTACGTGCATTCACCCATTTACACGATGAATAAAGGGGTATGCGCAAATTAGATTTCGCGAGAAAAAGGTAACCCTAATCAGAATTCCGTCCCACCCGTCAGATTAATTTTTTCGAAAAAATGAGAAAAATCGTCGCAGCCACGTAAAATAAATTCTGCAAAGTCGTTTGTTCGTTGCGTACATCACTACCCACGCACGCGCTGACGCCGATTTACGCGATAAATAAACGAATAGGCCTAAAATGACTCGAAAAAAATGAAAAAACACAGCCTATAGCCCATGAAAATATTGTCTCAGCCGCGAATAATCAATTCTCCCAAAAGCGCTTGTTCTTCCCATACATGGATCCCCACGCACGCGCTAACGCCGATTTACGCGATAAATAAACGATTAGGCAAAGAGTAATTTTCCGCCAAATATGGAAAAAAACAGTCAGCCTATACACCATGAAAATATCATTTTTGCGACGAGAAATGAAGTGTCTCGAAAGCGCCGGTACTCCGCATATATCAGTTCTCTGGCATGCGTAGACGCCGTTTAACGCGATAAATAAACGATCAGGCAAAGAATAATTTTCCCCCCAAAACGGAAAAAACACTAAGCCTATAGCCCATGAAATTATTTTTTCGACGAAAAATAAAGTGTCTCGAAAGCGCCGGTACTCCGCATATATCAGTTCCCCGGCATGCGTAGACGCCGTTTAACGCGATAAATAAACGATCAGACAAAGAATAATTTTCCCCCAAAAATGGAAAAAACACTAAGCCTATATAGCCCATGAAATTATGATTTTTTCGACGAAAAATAAAGTGTCTCGAAAGCGCCGGTACTCCGAATATATCAGTTCCCTGGCATGCGTAGACGCCGTTTAACGCGATAAATAAACGATCAGACAAAGAATAATTTTCCCCCAAAAATGGAAAAAACACTAAGCCTATAGCCCATGAAATTATCATTTTTTTCGACGAAAAATAAAGTGTCTCGAAAGCGCCGGTACTCCGCATATATCAGTTCCCTGGCATGCGTAGACGCCGTTTAATGCGATAAATAAACGATCAGGCAAAGAATAATTTTCCCCCCAAAACGGAAAAAGCACTAAGCCTATAGCCCATGAAATTATCATTTTTTCGACGAAAAATAAAGTGTCTCGAAAGCGCCGGTACTCCGCGTATACCAGTTCCCTGGCATGCGTAGACGCCGTTTAACGCGATAAATAAACGATCAGGCAAAGAATAATTTTCCCCCGAAAATGGAAAAAACACTAAGCTTATAGCCCATGAAAATATCATTTTTTCGACGAAAAATGAAGTGTCTCGAAAGCGCCGGTACTCCGCATATATCAGTTCCCTGGCATGCGTAGACGCCGTTTAACGCGATAAATAAACGATCAGACAAAGAATAATTTCCCCCAAAAATGGAAAAAACACTAAGCCTATAGCCCATGAAATTATCATTTTTTCGACGAAAAATAAAGTGTCTCGAAAGCGCCGGTACTCCGCATATATCAGTTCCCTGGCATGCGTAGACGCCGTTTAACGCGATAAATAAACGATCAGACAAAGAATAATTTTCCCCCCAAAACGGAAAAAACACTAAGCCTATAGCCCATGAAATTATCATTTTTTCGACGAAAAATAAAGTGTCTCGAAAGCGCCGGTACTCCGCGTATACCAGTTCCCTGGCATGCGTAGACGCCGTTTAACGCGATAAATAAACGATCAGGCAAAGAATAATTTTCCCCCGAAAATGGAAAAAACACTAAGCTTATAGCCCATCAAAATATCATTTTTTCGACGAAAAATGAAGTGTCTCGAAAGCGCCGGTACTCCGCATATATCAGTTCCCTGGCATGCGTAGACGCCGTTTAACGCGATAAATAAACGATCAGACAAAGAATAATTTCCCCCAAAAATGGAAAAAACACTAAGCCTATAGCCCATGAAATTATCATTTTTTCGACGAAAAATAAAGTGTCTCGAAAGCGCCGGTACTCCGCATATATCAGTTCCCTGGCATGCGTAGACGCCGTTTAACGCGATAAATAAACGATCAGACAAAGAATAATTTTCCCCCAAAAATGGAAAAAACACTAAGCTTATAGCCCATGAAAATATCATTTTTTCGACGAAAAATAAAGTGTCTCGAAAGCGCCGGTACTCCGCATATATCAGTTCCCTGGCATGCGTAGACGCCGTTTAACGCGATAAATAAACGATCAGACAAAGAATAATTTTCCCCCGAAAATGGAAAAAACACTAAGCTTATAGCCCATGAAATTATCATTTTTTCGACGAAAAATAAAGTGTCTCGAAAGCGCCGGTACTCCGCATATATCAGTTCCCTGGCATGCGTAGACGCCGTTTAACGCGATAAATAAACGATCAGACAAAGAATAATTTTCCCCCCAAAACGGAAAAAACACTAAGCCTATAGCCCATGAAATTATCATTTTTTCGACGAAAAATAAAGTGTCTCGAAAGCGCCGGTACTCCGCGTATACCAGTTCCCTGGCATGCGTAGACGCCGTTTAACGCGATAAATAAACGATCAGGCAAAGAATAATTTTCCCCCGAAAATGGAAAAAACACTAAGCTTATAGCCCATGAAAATATCATTTTTTCGACGAAAAATGAAGTGTCTCGAAAGCGCCGGTACTCCGCATATATCAGTTCCCTGGCATGCGTAGACGCCGTTTAACGCGATAAATAAACGATCAGACAAAGAATAATTTCCCCCAAAAATGGAAAAAACACTAAGCCTATAGCCCATGAAATTATCATTTTTTTCGACGAAAAATAAAGTGTCTCGAAAGCGCCGGTACTCCGCATATATCAGTTCCCTGGCATGCGTAGACGCCGTTTAACGCGATAAATAAACGATCAGACAAAGAATAATTTTCCCCCAAAAATGGAAAAAACACTAAGCCTATAGCCCATGAAATTATCATTTTTTCGACGAAAAATAAAGTGTCTCGAAAGCGCCGGTACTCCGCATATACCAGTTCCCTGGCATGCGTAGACGCCGTTTAACGCGATAAATAAACGATCAGGCAAAGAATAATTTTCCCCCCAAAATGGAAAAAACACTAAGCCTATAGCCATGAAATTATCATTTTTTCGACGAAAAATAAAGTGTCTCGAAAGCGCCGGTACTCCGCATATATCAGTTCCCTGGCATGCGTAGACGCCGTTTAACGCGATAAATAAACGATCAGACAAAGAATAATTTTCCCCCCAAAATGGAAAAAAACACTAAGCCTATAGCCCATGAAATTATCATTTTTTCGACGAAAAATAAAGTGTCTCGAAAGCGCCGGTACTCCGCATATATCAGTTCCCTGGCATGCGTAGACGCCGTTTAACGCGATAAATAAACGATCAGGCAAAGAATAATTTTCCCCCCAAAACGGAAAAAACACTAAGCCTATAGCCAATGAAATTATCATTTTTTCGACGAAAAATAAAGTGTCTCGAAAGCGCTGGTACTCCGCATATATCAGTTCCCTGGCATGCGTAGACGCCGTTTAACGCGATAAATAAACGATCAGGCAAAGAATAATTTTCCCCCAAAAATGGAAAAAACACTAAGCCTATAGCCCATGAAATTATCATTTTTTCGACGAAAAATAAAGTGTCTCGAAAGCGCCGGTACTTCGCATATATCAGTTCCCTGGCATGCGTAGACGCCGTTTAACGCAATAAATAAACGATCAGACAAAGAATAATTTTCCCCCCAAAATGGAAAAAAACACTAAGCCTATAGCCATGAAATTATCATTTTTTCGACGAAAAATAAAGTGTCTCGAAAGCGCCGGTACTCCGCATATATCAGTTCCCTGGCATGCGTAGACGCCGTTTAACGCGATAAATAAACGATCAGACAAAGAATAATTTTCCCCCCAAAATGGAAAAAACACTAAGCCTATAGCCCATGAAATTATCATTTTTTCGACGAAAAATAAAGTGTCTCGAAAGCGCCGGTACTCCGCATATATCAGTTCCCTGGCATGCGTAGACGCCGTTTAACGCGATAAATAAACGATCAGGCAAAAAATAATTTTCCCCCCAAAATGGAAAAAACACTAAGCCTATAGCCCATGAAATTATCATTTTTTCGATGAAAAATAACGTGTCTCGAAAGCGCCGGTACTCCGCATATATCAGTTCCCTGGCATGCGTAGACGCCGTTTAACGCGATAAATAAACGATCAGACAAAGAATAATTTTCCCCAAAAAATGGAAAAAACACTAAGCCTATAGCCCATGAAATTATCATTTTTTTCGACGAAAAATAAAGTGTCTCGAAAGCGCCGGTACTCCGCATATATCAGTTCCCTGGCATGCGTAGACGCCGTTTAACGCGATAAATAAACGATCAGACAAAGAATAATTTCCCCCAAAAATGGAAAAAACACTAAGTATAGCCCATGAAATTATCATTTTTTCGACGAAAAATAAAGTGTCTCGAAAGCGCCGGTACTCCGCGTATACCAGTTCCCTGGCATGCGTAGACGCCGTTTAACGCGATAAATAAACGATCAGGCAAAGAATAATTTTCCCCCGAAAATGGAAAAAACACTAAGCTTATAGCCCATGAAAATATCATTTTTTCGACGAAAAATGAAGTGTCTCGAAAGCGCCGGTACTCCGCATATATCAGTTCCCTGGCATGCGTAGACGCCGTTTAACGCGATAAATAAACGATCAGACAAAGAATAATTTCCCCCAAAAATGGAAAAAACACTAAGCCTATAGCCCATGAAATTATCATTTTTTCGACGAAAAATAAAGTGTCTCGAAAGCGCCGGTACTCCGCATATATCAGTTCCCTGGCATGCGTAGACGCCGTTTAACGCGATAAATAAACGATCAGACAAAGAATAATTTTCCCCCAAAAATGGAAAAAACACTAAGCCTATAGCCCATGAAATTATCATTTTTTCGACGAAAAATAAAGTGTCTCGAAAGCGCCGGTACTCCGCATATACCAGTTCCCTGGCATGCGTAGACGCCGTTTAACGCGATAAATAAACGATCAGGCAAAGAATAATTTCCCCCCCAAAATGGAAAAAACACTAAGCCTATAGCCATGAAATTATCATTTTTTCGACGAAAAATAAAGTGTCTCGAAAGCGCCGGTACTCCGCATATATCAGTTCCCTGGCATGCGTAGACGCCGTTTAACGCGATAAATAAACGATCAGACAAAGAATAATTTTCCCCCCAAAATGGAAAAAAACACTAAGCCTATAGCCCATGAAATTATCATTTTTTCGACGAAAAATAAAGTGTCTCGAAAGCGCCGGTACTCCGCATATATCAGTTCCCTGGCATGCGTAGACGCCGTTTAACGCGATAAATAAACGATCAGGCAAAGAATAATTTTCCCCCCAAAACGGAAAAAACACTAAGCCTATAGCCAATGAAATTATCATTTTTTCGACGAAAAATAAAGTGTCTCGAAAGCGCCGGTACTCCGCATATATCAGTTTCCTGGCATGCGTAGACGCCGTTTAACGCGATAAATAAACGATCAGGCAAAGAATAATTTTCCCCCAAAAATGGAAAAAACACTAAGCCTATAGCCCATGAAATTATCATTTTTTCGACGAAAAATAAAGTGTCTCGAAAGCGCCGGTACTTCGCATATTTCAGTTCCCTGGCATGCGTAGACGCCGTTTAACGCAATAAATAAACGATCAGACAAAGAATAATTTTCCCCCCAAAATGGAAAAAAACACTAAGCCTATAGCCATGAAATTATCATTTTTTCGAAGAAAAATAAAGTGTCTCGAAAGCGCCGGTACTCCGCATATATCAGTTCCCTGGCATGCGTAGACGCCGTTTAACGCGATAAATAAACGATCAGACAAAGAATAATTTTCCCCCCAAAATGGAAAAAACACTAAGCCTATAGCCCATGAAATTATCATTTTTTCGACGAAAAATAAAGTGTCTCGAAAGCGCCGGTACTCCGCATATATCAGTTCCCTGGCATGCGTAGACGCCGTTTAACGCGATAAATAAACGATCAGGCAAAGAATAATTTTCCCCCCAAAATGGAAAAAACACTAAGCCTATAGCCCATGAAATTATCATTTTTTCGATGAAAAATAACGTGTCTCGAAAGCGCCGGTACTCCGCATATATCAGTTCCCTGGCATGCGTAGACGCCGTTTAACGCGATAAATAAACGATCAGACAAAGAATAATTTTCCCCAAAAAATGGAAAAAACACTAAGCCTATAGCCCATGAAATTATCATTTTTTCGACGAAAAATAAAGTGTCTCGAAAGCGCCGGTACTCCGCATATATCAGTTCCCTGGCATGCGTAGACGCCGTTTAACGCGATAAATAAACGATCAGGCAAAGAATAATTTTCCCCCCAAAACGGAAAAAACACTAAGCCTATAGCCCATGAAATTAACATTTTTTCGACGAAAAATAGTGTCTCGAAAGCGCCGGTACTCCGCATATATCAGTTCCCTGGCATGCGTAGACGCCGTTTAACGCGATAAATAAACGATCAGACAAAGAATAATTTTCCCCAAAAAATGGAAAAAACACTAAGCCTATAGCCCATGAAATTATCATTTTTTCGACGAAAAATAAAGTGTCTCGAAAGCGCCGGTACTCCGCATATATCAGTTCCCTGGCATGCGTAGACGCCGTTTAACGCGATAAATAAACGATCAGGCAAAGAATAATTTTCCCCCCCAAACGGAAAAAACACTAAGCCTATAGCCCATGAAATTAACATTTTTTCGACGAAAAATAAAGTGTCTCGAAAGCGCCGGTACTCCGCATATATCAGTTCCCTGGCATGCGTAGACGCCGTTTAACGCGATAAATAAACGATCAGACAAAGAATAATTTTCCCCCAAAAATGGAAAAAACACTAAGCTTATAGCCCATGAAATTATCATTTTTTTCGACGAAAAATAAAGTGTCTCGAAAGCGCCGGTACTCCGCATATATCAGTTCCCTGGCATGCGTAGACGCCGTTTAACGCGATAAATAAACGATCAGGCAAAGAATAATTTTCCCCCCAAAACGGAAAAAACACTAAGCCTATAGCCCATGAAAATATCATTTTTTCGACGAAAAATGAAGTATCTCGAAAGCGCCGGTACTCCGCATATATCAGTTCCCTGGCATGCGTAGACGCCGTTTAACGCGATAAATAAACGATCAGACAAAGAATAATTTTCCCCCCAAAACGGAAAAAACACTAAGCCTATAGCCCATGAAATTAACATTTTTTCGACGAAAAATAAAGTGTCTCGAAAGCGCCGGTACTCCGCATATATCAGTTCCCTGGCATGCGTAGACGCCGTTTAACGCGATAAATAAACGATCAGACAAAGAATAATTTTCCCCCAAAAATGGAAAAAACACTAAGCTTATAGCCCATGAAATTATCATTTTTTCGACGAAAAATAAAGTGTCTCGAAAGCGCCGGTACTCCGCATATATCAGTTCCCTGGCATGCGTAGACGCCGTTTAACGCGATAAATAAACGATCAGGCAAAGAATAATTTTCCCCCCAAAACGGAAAAAACACTAAGCCTATAGCCCATGAAATTATCATTTTTTCGACGAAAAATAAAGTGTCTCGAAAGCGCCGGTACTCTGCATATATCAGTTCCCTGGCATGCGTAGACGCCGTTTAACGCGATAAATAAACGATCAGGCAAAGAATAATTCTCCCCCCAAAACGGAAAAAACACTAAGCCTATAGCCCATGAAATTATCATTTTTTCGACGAAAAATAAAGTGTCTCGAAAGCGCCGGTACTCCGCATATATCAGTTCCCTGGCATGCGTAGACGCCGTTTAACGCGATAAATAAACGATCAGGCAAAAAATAATTCTCCCCCCAAAACGGAAAAAACACTAAGCCTATAGCCCATGAAATCATCATTTTTTCGACGAAAAATAAAGTGTCTCGAAAGCGCCGGTACTCCGCATATATCAGTTCCCTGGCATGCGTAGACGCCGTTTAACGCGATAAATAAACGATCAGACAAAGAATAATTTTCCCCAAAAAATGGAAAAAACACTAAGCCTATAGCCCATGAAATTATCATTTTTTCGACGAAAAATAAAGTGTCTCGAAAGCGCCGGTACTCCGCATATATCAGTTCCCTGGCATGCGTAGACGCCGTTTAACGCGATAAATAAACGATCAGGCAAAGAATAATTTTCCCCCCAAAACGGAAAAAACACTAAGCCTATAGCCCATGAAAATATCATTTTTTCGACGAAAAATGAAGTGTCTCGAAAGCGCCGGTACTCCGCATATATCAGTTCCCTGGCATGCGTAGACGCCGTTTAACGCGATAAATAAACGATCAGACAAAGAATAATTTTCCCCAAAAAATGGAAAAAAGCTAAGCCTATAGCCCATGAAATTATCATTTTTTCGATGAAAAATAACGTGTCTCGAAAGCGCCGGTACTCCGCATATATCAGTTCCCTGGCATGCGTAGACGCCGTTTAACGCGATAAATAAACGATCAGACAAAGAATAATTTTCCCCAAAAAATGGAAAAAACACTAAGCCATAGCCCATGAAATTATCATTTTTTCGACGAAAAATAAAGTGTCTCGAAAGCGCCGGTACTCCGCATATATCAGTTCCCTGGCATGCGTAGACGCCGTTTAACGCGATAAATAAACGATCAGGCAAAGAATAATTTCCCCCCCAAAACGGAAAAAACACTAAGCCTATAGCCCATGAAATTAACATTTTTTCGACGAAAAATAAAGTGTCTCGAAAGCGCCGGTACTCCGCATATATCAGTTCCCTGGCATGCGTAGACGCCGTTTAACGCGATAAATAAACGATCAGACAAAGAATAATTTTCCCCCAAAAATGGAAAAAACACTAAGCTTATAGCCCATGAAATTATCATTTTTTCGACGAAAAATAAAGTGTCTCGAAAGCGCCGGTACTCCGCATATATCAGTTCCCTGGCATGCGTAGACGCCGTTTAACGCGATAAATAAACGATCAGACAAAGAATAATTTTCCCAAAAAATGGAAAAAACACTAATCCTATAGACCATGAAATTATCATTTTTTCGACGAAAAATAAAGTGTCTCGAAAGCGCCGGTACTCCGCATATATCAGTTCCCTGGCATGCGTAGACGCCGTTTAACGCGATAAATAAACGATCAGGCAAAGAATAATTCTCCCCCCAAAACGGAAAAAACACTAAGCATAGCCCATGAAAATATCATTTTTTCGACGAAAAATGAAGTCTCTCGAAAGCGCCGGTACTCCGCATATATCAGTTCCCTGGCATGCGTAGACGCCGTTTAACGCGATAAATAAACGATCAGGCAAAGAATAATTTTCCCCCCAAAACGGAAAAAACACTAAGCCTATAGCCCATGAAATTATCATTTTTTCGACGAAAAATAAAGTGTCTCGAAAGCGCCGGTACTCCGCATATATCAGTTCCCTGGCATGCGTAGACGCCGTTTAACGCGATAAATAAACGATCAGGCAAAGAATAATTTTCCCCCCAAAACGGAAAAAACACTAAACCTATAGCCCATGAAATTATCATTTTTTCGACGAAAAATAAAGTGTCTCGAAAGCGCCGGTACTCCGCATATATCAGTTCCCAGGCATGCGTAGACGCCGTTTAACGCGATAAATAAACGATCAGGCAAAGAATAATTTTCCCCCCAAAACGGAAAAAACACTAAGCCTATAGCCCATGAAAATATCATTTTTTCGACGAAAAATGAAGTGTCTCGAAAGCGCCGGTACTCCGCATATATCAGTTCCCTGGCATGCGTAGACGCCGTTTAACGCGATAAATAAACGATCAGACAAAGAATAATTTTCCCCAAAAAATGGAAAAAAAAACTAAGCCTATAGCCCATGAAAATATCATTTTTTCGACGAAAAATGAAGTGTGTCGAAAGCGCCGGTACTCCGCATATATCAGTTCCCTGGCATGCGTAGACGCCGTTTAACGCGATAAATAAACGATCAGACAAAGAATAATTTTCCCAAAAAATGGAAAAAACACTAATCCTATAGACCATGAAATTATCATTTTTTCGACGAAAAATAAAGTGTCTCGAAAGCGCCGGTACTCCGCATATATCAGTTCCCTGGCATGCGTAGACGCCGTTTAACGCGATAAATAAACGATCAGACAAAGAATAATTTTCCCAAAAAATGGAAAAAACACTAAGCCTATAGCCCATGAAATTAACATTTTTTCGACGAAAAATAAAGTGTCTCGAAAGCGCCGGTACTCCGCATATATCAGTTCCCTGGCATGCGTAGACGCCGTTTAACGCGATAAATAAACGATCAGACAAAGAATAATTTTCCCCAAAAAATGGAAAAAACACTAAGCCTATAGCCCATGAAATTATCATTTTTTCGACGAAAAATAAAGTGTCTCGAAAGCGCCGGTACTCCGCATATATCAGTTCCCTGGCATGCGTAGACGCCGTTTAACGCGATAAATAAACGATCAGGCAAAGAATAATTTCCCCCCCAAAACGGAAAAAACACTAAGCCTATAGCCCATGAAATTAACATTTTTTCGACGAAAAATAAAGTGTCTCGAAAGCGCCGGTACTCCGCATATATCAGTTCCCTGGCATGCGTAGACGCCGTTTAACGCGATAAATAAACGATCAGGCAAAGAATAATTTTCCCCCCAAAACGGAAAAAACACTAAGCCTATAGCCCATGAAATTATCATTTTTTCGACGAAAAATAAAGTGTCTCGAAAGCGCCGGTACTGCGCATATATCAGTTCCCTGGCATGCGTAGACGCCGTTTAACGCGATAAATAAACGATCAGGCAAAGAATAATTTTCCCCCCAAAACGGAAAAAACACTAAGCCTATAGCCCATGAAATTATCATTTTTTCGACGAAAAATAAAGTGTCTCGAAAGCGCCGGTACTCCGCATATATCAGTTCCCAGGCATGCGTAGACGCCGTTTAACGCGATAAATAAACGATCAGGCAAAGAATAATTTTCCCCCCAAAACGGAAAAAACACTAAGCCTATAGCCCATGAAAATATCATTTTTTCGACGAAAAATGAAGTGTCTCGAAAGCGCCGGTACTCCGCATATATCAGTTCCCTGGCATGCGTAGACGCCGTTTAACGCGATAAATAAACGATCAGACAAAGAATAATTTTCCCCCCAAAACGGAAAAAACACTAAGCCTATAGCCCATGAAAATATCATTTTTTCGACGAAAAATGAAGTCTCTCGAAAGCGCCGGTACTCCGCATATATCAGTTCCCTGGCATGCGTAGACGCCGTTTAACGCGATAAATAAACGATCAGGCAAAGAATAATTTTCCCCCCAAAACGGAAAAAACACTAAGCCTATAGCCCATGAAATTATCATTTTTTCGACGAAAAATAAAGTGTCTCGAAAGCGCCGGTACTCCGCATATATCAGTTCCCTGGCATGCGTAGACGCCGTTTAACGCGATAAATAAACGATCAGACAAAGAATAATTTTCCCCAAAAAATGGAAAAAAAAACTAAGCCTATAGCCCATGAAAATATCATTTTTTCGACGAAAAATAAAGTGTCTCGAAAGTGCCGGTACTCCGCATGTATCAGTTCCCTGGCATGCGTAGACGCCGTTTAACGCGATAAATAAACGATCAGACAAAGAATAATTTTCCCAAAAAATGGAAAAAACACTAAGCCTATAGCCCATGAAATTAACATTTTTTCAACGAAAAATAAAGTGTCTCGAAAGCGCCGGTACTCCGCATATATCAGTTCCCTGGCATGCGTAGACGCCGTTTAACGCGATAAATAAACGATCAGACAAAGAATAATTTTCCCCAAAAAATGGAAAAAACACTAAGCCTATAGCCCATGAAATTATCATTTTTTCGACGAAAAATAAAGTGTCTCGAAAGCGCCGGTACTCCGCATATATCAGTTCCCTGGCATGCGTAGACGCCGTTTAACGCGATAAATAAACGATCAGGCAAAGAATAATTTCCCCCCCAAAACGGAAAAAACACTAATCCTATAGCCCATGAAATTAACATTTTTTCGACGAAAAATAAAGTGTCTCGAAAGCGCCGGTACTCCGCATATATCAGTTCCCTGGCATGCGTAGACGCCGTTTAACGCGATAAATAAACGATCAGACAAAGAATAATTTTCCCCCCAAAACGGAAAAAACACTAAGCCTATAGCCCATGAAATTATCATTTTTTCGACGAAAAATAAAGTGTCTCGAAAGCGCCGGTACTCCGCATATATCAGTTCCCTGGCATGCGTAGACGCCGTTTAACGCGATAAATAAACGATCAGGCAAAGAATAATTTTCCCCCCAAAACGGAAAAAACACTAAGCCTATAGCCCATGAAATTATCATTTTTTCGACGAAAAATAAAGTGTCTCGAAAGCGCCGGTACTCCGCATATATCAGTTCCCAGGCATGCGTAGACGCCGTTTAACGCGATAAATAAACGATCAGGCAAAGAATAATTTTCCCCCCAAAACGGAAAAAACACTAAGCCTATAGCCCATGAAAATATCATTTTTTCGACGAAAAATGAAGTGTCTCGAAAGCGCCGGTACTCCGCATATATCAGTTCCCTGGCATGCGTAGACGCCGTTTAACGCGATAAATAAACGATCAGACAAAGAATAATTTTCCCCAAAAAATGGAAAAAAAAACTAAGCCTATAGCCCATGAAATTATCATTTTTTCGATGAAAAATAACGTGTCTCGAAAGCGCCGGTACTCCGCATATATCAGTTCCCTGGCATGCGTAGACGCCGTTTAACGCGATAAATAAACGATCAGACAAAGAATAATTTTCCCCAAAAAATGGAAAAAACACTAAGCCTATAGCCCATGAAATTATCATTTTTTCGACGAAAAATAAAGTGTCTTGAAAGCGCCGGTACTCCGCATATATCAGTTCCCTGGCATGCGTAGACGCCGTTTAACGCGATAAATAAACGATCAGACAAAGAATAATTTTCCCCCAAAAATGGAAAAAACACTAAGCTTATAGCCCATGAAATTATCATTTTTTCGACGAAAAATAAAGTGTCTCGAAAGCGCCGGTACTCCGCATATATCAGTTCCCTGGCATGCGTAGACGCCGTTTAACGCGATAAATAAACGATCAGACAAAGAATAATTTTCCCCAAAAAAAATGGAAAAAACACTAATCCTATAGACCATGAAATTATCATTTTTTCGATGAAAAATAACGTGTCTCGAAAGCGCCGGTACTCCGCATGTATCAGTTCCCTGGCATGCGTAGACGCCGTTTAACGCGATAAATAAACGATCAGGCAAAGAATAATTTTCCCCCCAAAACGGAAAAAACACTAAGCCTATAGCCCATGAAATTATCATTTTTTCGACGAAAAATAAAGTGTCTCGAAAGCGCCGGTACTCCGCATATATCAGTTCCCTGGCATGCGTAGACGCCGTTTAACGCGATAAATAAACGATCAGGCAAAGAATAATTTTCCCCCCAAAACGGAAAAAACACTAAGCCTATAGCCCATGAAATTATCATTTTTTCGACGAAAAATAAAGTGTCTTGAAAGCGCCGGTACTCCGCATATATCAGTTCCCTGGCATGCGTAGACGCCGTTTAACGCGATAAATAAACGATCAGACAAAGAATAATTTTCCCCAAAAAAAATGGAAAAAACACTAATCCTATAGACCATGAAATTATCATTTTTTCGATGAAAAATAACGTGTCTCGAAAGCGCCGGTACTCCGCATATATCAGTTCCCTGGCATGCGTAGACGCCGTTTAACGCGATAAATAAACGATCAGGCAAAGAATAATTTTTCCCCCAAAACGGAAAAAACACTAAGCCTATAGCCCATGAAATTATCATTTTTTCGACGAAAAATAAAGTGTCTCGAAAGCGCCGGTACTCCGCATATATCAGTTCCCTGGCATGCGTAGACGCCGTTTAACGCGATAAATAAACGATCAGACAAAGAATAATTTTCCCCAAAAAAAATGGAAAAAACACTAATCCTATAGACCATGAAATTATCATTTTTTCGATGAAAAATAACGTGTCTCGAAAGCGCCGGTACTCCGCATATATCAGTTCCCTGGCATGCGTAGACGCCGTTTAACGCGATAAATAAACGATCAGGCAAAGAATAATTTTCCCCAAAAAAAATGGAAAAAACACTAATCCTTTAGACCATGAAATTATCATTTTTTCGATGAAAAATAACGTGTCTCGAAAGCGCCGGTACTCCGCATATATCAGTTCCCTGGCATGCGTAGACGCCGTTTAACGCGATAAATAAACGATCAGGCAAAGAATAATTTTTCCCCCAAAACGGAAAAAACACTAAGCCTATAGCCCATGAAATTATCATTTTTTCGACGAAAAATAAAGTGTCTCGAAAGCGCCGGTACTCCGCATGTATCAGTTCCCTGGCATGCGTAGACGCCGTTTAACGCGATAAATAAACGATCAGGCAAAGAATAATTTTCCCCCAAAAAAATGGAAAAAACACTAATCCTATAGACCATGAAATTATCATTTTTTCGACGAAAAATAACGTGTCTCGAAAGCGCCGGTACTCCGCATATATCAGTTCCCTGGCATGCGTAGACGCCGTTTAACGCGATAAATAAACGATCAGGCAAAGAATAATTTTTCCCCAAAAAAATGGAAAAAACACTAATCCTATAGACCATGAAATTATCATTTTTTCGACGAAAAATAACGTGTCTCGAAAGCGCCGGTACTCCGCATATATCAGTTCCCTGGCATGCGTAGACGCCGTTTAACGCGATAAATAAACGATCAGGCAAAGAATAATTTTTCCCCCAAAACGGAAAAAACACTAAGCCTATAGCCCATGAAATTATCATTTTTTCGACGAAAAATAAAGTGTCTCGAAAGCGCCGGTACTCCGCATGTATCAGTTCCCTGGCATGCGTAGACGCCGTTTAACGCGATAAATAAACGATCAGGCAAAGAATAATTTTTCCCCCAAAACGGAAAAAACACTAAGCCTATAGCCCATGAAATTATCATTTTTTCGACGAAAAATAAAGTGTCTCGAAAGCGCCGGTACTCCGCATGTATCAGTTCCCTGGCATGCGTAGACGCCGTTTAACGCGATAAATAAACGATCAGGCAAAGAATAATTTTCCCCAAAAAAAATGGAAAAAACACTAATCCTCTAGACCATGAAATTATCATTTTTTCGACGAAAAATAAAGTGTCTCGAAAGCGCCGGTACTCCGCATGTATCAGTTCCCTGGCATGCGTAGACGCCGTTTAACGCGATAAATAAACGATCAGGCAAAGAATAATTTTTCCCCCAAAACGGAAAAAACACTAAGCCTATAGCCCATGAAATTATCATTTTTTCGACGAAAAATAAAGTGTCTCGAAAGCGCCGGTACTCCGCATGTATCAGTTCCCTGGCATGCGTAGACGCCGTTTAACGCGATAAATAAACGATCAGGCAAAGAATAATTTTCCCCCAAAAAAATGGAAAAAACACTAATCCTATAGACCATGAAATTATCATTTTTTCGACGAAAAATAACGTGTCTCGAAAGCGCCGGTACTCCGCATATATCAGTTCCCTGGCATGCGTAGACGCCGTTTAACGCGATAAATAAACGATCAGGCAAAGAATAATTTTTCCCCCAAAACGGAAAAAACACTAAGCCTATAGCCCATGAAATTATCATTTTTTCGACGAAAAATAAAGTGTCTCGAAAGCGCCGGTACTCCGCATGTATCAGTTCCCTGGCATGCGTAGACGCCGTTTAACGCGATAAATAAACGATCAGGCAAAGAATAATTTTTCCCCCAAAACGGAAAAAACACTAAGCCTATAGCCCATGAAATTATCATTTTTTCGACGAAAAATAAAGTGTCTCGAAAGCGCCGGTACTCCGCATATATCAGTTCCCTGGCATGCGTAGACGCCGTTTAACGCGATAAATAAACGATCAGGCAAAGAATAATTTTCCCCCCAAAACGGAAAAAACACAGCCTATAGCAAATGAAATTATCATTTTTTCGACGAAAAATAAAGTGTCTCGAAAGCGCCGGTACTCCGCATATATCAGTTCCCTGGCATGCGTAGACGCCGTTTAACGCGATAAATAAACGATCAGGCAAAGAATAATTTTTCCCCCAAAACGGAAAAAACACTAAGCCTATAGCCCATGAAATTATCATTTTTTCGACGAAAAATAACGTGTCTCGAAAGCGCCGGTACTCCGCATATATCAGTTCCCTGGCATGCGTAGACGCCGTTTAACGCGATAAATAAACGATCAGGCAAAGAATAATTTTTCCCCCAAAACGGAAAAAACACTAAGCCTATAGCCCATGAAATTATCATTTTTTCGACGAAAAATAAAGTGTCTCGAAAGCGCCGGTACTCCGCATGTATCAGTTCCCTGGCATGCGTAGACGCCGTTTAACGCGATAAATAAACGATCAGGCAAAGAATAATTTTGCCCCCAAAACGGAAAAAACACTAAGCCTATAGCCCATGAAATTATCATTTTTTCGACGAAAAATAAAGTGTCTCGAAAGCGCCGGTACTCCGCATATATCAGTTCCCTGGCATGCGTAGACGCCGTTTAACGCAATAAATAAACGATCAGACAAAGAATAATTTTCCCCCCAAAACGGAAAAAACACTAAGCCTATAGCCCATGAAATTAACATTTTTTCGACGAAAAATAAAGAGTCTCGAAGGCGCCGGTACTCCGCATATATCAGTTCCCTGGCATGCGTAGACGCCGTTTAACGCGATAAATAAACGATCAGCCAAAGAATAATTTTCCCCCCAAAACGGAAAAAACCTAAGCCTATAGCCCATGAAATTATCATTTTTTCGATGAAAAATAACGTGTCTCGAAAGCGCCGGTACTCCGCATATATCAGTTCCCTGGCATGCGTAGACGCCGTTTAACGCGATAAATAAACGATCAGGCAAAGAATAATTTTCCCCCAAAAATGGAAAAAACACTAAGCCTATAGCCCATGAAATTATCATTTTTTCGACGAAAAATAAAGAGTCTCGAAAGCGCCGGTACTTCGCATATATCAGTTCCCTGGCATGCGTAGACGCCGTTTAACGCAATAAATAAACGATCAGACAAAGAATAATTTTCCCCCCAAAATGGAAAAAACACTAAGCCTATAGCCATGAAATTATCATTTTTTCGACGAAAAATAAAGTGTCTCGAAAGTGCCGGTACTCCGCATATATCAGTTCCCTGGCATGCGTAGACGCCGTTTAACGCGATAAATAAACGATCAGACAAAGAATAATTTTCCCCCCAAAATGGAAAAAACACTAAGCCTATAGCCCATGAAATTATCATTTTTTCGACGAAAAATAAAGTGTCTCGAAAGCGCCGGTACTCCGCATATATCAGTTCCCTGGCATGCGTAGACGCCGTTTAACGCGATAAATAAACGATCAGGCAAAGAATAATTTTCCCCCAAAACGGAAAAAACACTAAGCCTATAGCCCATGAAAATATCATTTTTTCGACGAAAAATGAAGTGTCTCGAAAGCGCCGGTACTCCGCATATATCAGTTCCCTGGCATGCGTAGACGCCGTTTAACGCGATAAATAAACGATCAGACAAAGAATAATTTTCCCCAAAAAATGGAAAAAACACTAAGCCTATAGCCCATGAAATTATCATTTTTTCGATGAAAAATAACGTGTCTCGAAAGCGCCGGTACTCCGCATATATCAGTTCCCTGGCATGCGTAGACGCCGTTTAACGCGATAAATAAACGATCAGACAAAGAATAATTTTCCCCAAAAAATGGAAAAAACACTAAGCCAATAGCCCATGAAATTATCATTTTTTCGACGAAAAATAAAGTGTCTCGAAAGCGCCGGTACTCCGCATATATCAGTTCCCTGGCATGCGTAGACGCCGTTTAACGCGATAAATAAACGATCAGGCAAAGAATAATTTTCCCCCCAAAATGGAAAAAACACTAAGCCTATATAGCCCATGAAATTATCATTTTTTCGACGAAAAATAAGGTGTCTCGAAAGCGCCGGTACTCCGCATATATCAGTTCCCTGGCATGCGTAGACGCCGTTTAACGCGATAAATAAACGATCAGGCAAAGAATAATTTTCCCCCCAAAACGGAAAAAACACTAAGCCTATAGCCCATGAAATTATCATTTTTTCGACGAAAAATAAAGTGTCTCGAAAGCGCCGGTACTTCGCATATATCAGTTCCCTGGCATGCGTAGACGCCGTTTAACGCGATAAATAAACGATCAGGCAAAGAACAATTTTCCCCCAAAAACGGAAAAAACACTAATATAGCCCATGAAATTATCATTTTTTCGACGAAAAATAAAGTGTCTCGAAAGCGCCGGTTCACCGCATATACCAGTTCCCTGGCATGCGTAGACGCCGTTTAACGCGATAAATAAACGATAAGGCAAAGAATAATTTTCCCCCCAAAACGGAAAAAACACTAAGCCTATAGCCCATGAAAATATCATTTTTTCGACGAAAAATAAAGTGTCTCGAAAGCGCCGGTACTCCGCATATATCAGTTCCCTGGGATGCGTAGACGCCGTTTAACGCGATAAATAAACGATCAGACAAAGAATAATTTTCCCCCCAAAACGGAAAAAACACTAAGCCTATAGCCCATGAAATTATCATTTTTTCGACTAAAAATAAAGTGTCTCGAAAGCGCCGGTACTCCGCATATATCAGTTCCCTGGCATGCGTAGACGCCGTTTAAAGCGATAAATAAACGATCAGGCAAAGAATAATTTTCCCCCCAAAACGGAAAAAACACTAAGCGTATAGCCCATGAAATTATCATTTTTTCGACGAAAAATATTATGTCTCGAAAGCGCCGGTACTCCGCATATACCAGTTCCCTGGCATGCATAGACGCCGTTTAACGCGATAAATAAACGATCAGGCAAAGAATAATTTTTCCCCCAAAACGGAAAAAACACTAAGCCTATAGCCCATGAAATTATCATTTTTTCGACGAAAAATAAAGTGTCTCGAAAGCGCCGGTACTCCGCATATATCAGTTCCCTGGCATGCGTAGACGCCGTTTAACGCGATAAATAAACGATCAGACAAAGAATAATTTTCCCCCCAAAATGGAAAAAACACTAAGCCTAGAGCCCATGAAATTATCATTCTTTCGTCGAAAAATAAAGTGTCTCGAAAGCGCCGGTACTCCGCATATATCAGTTCCCTGGCATGCGTAGACGCCATTTAACGCGATAAATAAACAATCAGACAAAGAATAATTTTCCCCCCAAAATGGAAAAAACACTAAGCCTATAGCCCATGAAATTATCATTTTTTCGACGAAAAATAAAGTGTCTCGAAAGCGCCGGTACTCCGCATATATCAGTTCCCTGGCATGCGTAGACGCCGTTTAACGCGATAAGTAAACGATCAGGCAAATAATAATTTTCCCCCCAAAACGGAAAAAACACTAAGCCTATAGCCCATGAAATTATCATTTTTTCGACGAAAAATAAAGTGTCTCAAAACACCGGTACTCCGCATATATCAGTTCCCTGGCATGCGTAGACGCCGTTTAACGCGATAAATAAACGATCAGGCAAAGAATAGTTTTCCCCCGAAAATGGAAAAAACACTAAGCCTATAGCCCATGAAATTATCATTTTTTCGACGAAAAATAAAGTGTCTCGAAAGCGCCGGTACTCCGCATATACCAGTTCCTTGGCATGCGTAGACGCCGTTTAACGCGATAAATAAACGATCAGGCAAAGAATAATTTTCCCCCCAAAACGGAAAAAACACTAAGCCTATAGCCCATGAAATTATCATTCTTTCGACGAAAAATAAAGTGTCTCGAAAGCGCCGGTACTCCGCATATATCAGTTCCCTGGCATGCGTAGACGCCGTTTAACGCGATAAATAAACGATCAGGCAAAGAATAATTTTCCCCCCAAAACGGAAAAAACACTAAGCCGATAGCCCATGAAATTATCATTTTTTCGACGAAAAATAAAGTGTCTCGAAAGTGCCGGTACTCCGCATATATCAGTTCCCTGGCATGCGTAGACGCCGTTTAACGCGATAAATAAACGATCAGGCAAAGAATAATTTTCCCCCAAAAATGGAAAAAACACTAAGCCTATATAGCCCGTGAAATTATCATTTTTTCGACGAAAAATAATGTGTCTCGAAAGCGCCGGTACTCCGCATATACCAGTTCCCTGGCATGCGTAGACGCCGTTTAACGCGATAAATAAACGATCAGGCAAAGAATAATTTTCCCCCCAAAACGGAAAAAACACTAAGCCTATAGCCCATGAAATTATCATTTTTTCGACGAAAAATAAAGTGTCTCGAAAGCGCCGGTACTCCGCATATACCAGTTCCCTGGCATGCGTAGACGCCGTTTAACGCGATAAATAAACGATCAGGCAAAGAATAATTTTCCCCCAAAACGGAAAAAACACTAAGCCTATAGCCCATGAAAATATCATTTTTTCGGCGAAAAACAAAGTGTCTCGAAAGCGCCGGTACTCCGCCTATATCAGTTCCCGGGCATGCGTAGACGCCGTTTAACGCGATAAATAAACGATCAGGCAAAGAATAATTTTCCCCCCAAAACGGAAAAAACAGTAAGCCTATAGCTCAGGAAAATATCATTTTGCGATGAAAAATAAAGTGTCTCGAAAGCGCCGGTACTCCGCATATATCAGTTCCCGGGCATGCGTAGACGCCGTTTAACGCGATAAATAAACGATCAGGCAAAGAATGATTTTCCCCCTAAAATGGAAAAAACACTAACCCTATATATAGCCCATGAAAATATCATTTTTTAGACGAAAAATAAAGTGTCTCGTAAGCGCCGGTACTCTGCATATATCAGTTATCGGGCATGCGTAGACGCCGCTTAACGCGATAAATAAACGATCAGGCAAAGAATAATTTTCCCCCCAAAACGAAAAAAACTAAGCCTATAGCCCATGAAAATATCATTTTTTCGACGAAAAATAAAGTGTCTCGAAAGCGCCGGTATTCCGCATATATCAGTTCCCGGGCATGCGTAGACGCCGTTTAACGCGATAAATAAACGATCAGGCAAAGAATAATTTTCCCCCGAAAATAGAAAAAACACTAAGCCTATATAGCCCATGAAATTATCATTTTTTCGACGAAAAATAAAGTGTCTCGTAAGCGCCGGTACTCTGCATATATCAGTTCCCGGGCATGCGTAGACGCCGTTTAACGCGATAAATAAAGCATCAGGCAAAGAATAATTTTTCCCCCAAAATGGAAAAAACAGCCCATGAAATTATCATTTTTTCGACGAAAAATAAAGTGTCTCGAAAGCGCCGGTGCTCCGCATATATCAGTTCCCTGGCATGCGTAGACGCCGTTTAACGCGATAAATAAACGATCAGACAAAGAATAATTTTCCCCCCAACATGGAAAAAACACTAAGCCTAGAGCCCATGAAATTATCATTCTTTCGACGAAAAATAAAGTGTCTCGAAAGCGCCGGTACTCCGCATATATCAGTTCCCTGGCATGCGTTGACGCCGTGTAACGCGATAAATAAACGATCAGGCAAAAAATAATTTTCCCCCAAAAATGGAAAAAACACTAAGCCTAAGCCCATGAAATTATCATTTTTTCGACGAAAAATAAAGTGTCTCGAAAGCGCCTGTACTCCGCATATATCAGTTCCCTGGCATGCGTAGACGCCATTTAACGCGATAAATAAACGATCAGACAAAGAATAATTTTCCCCCAAAAATGGAAAAAACACTAAGCCTATATAGCCCGTGAAATTATCATTTTTTCGACGAAAAATAATGTGTCTCGAAAGCGCCGGTACTCCGCATATACCAGTTCCCTGGCATGCGTAGACGCCGTTTAACGCGATAAATAAATGATCAGGCAAAGAATAATTCTCCCCCCAAAACGGAAAAAACACTAAGCCTACCCATGAAATTATCATTTTTTCGACGAAAAATAAAGTGTCTCGAAAGTGCCGGTACTCCGCATATACCAGTTCCCTGGCATGCGTAGACGCCGTTTAACGCGAAAAATAAACGATCAGGCAAAGAATAATTTTCCCCCAAAAATGGAAAAGACACTAAGCCCATGAAATTATCATTTTTTCGACGAAAAGTAAAGTGTCTCGAAAGCGCCGGTACTCCGCATATATCAGTTCCCTGGCATGCGTAGACGCCGTTTAACGCGATAAATAAACGATCAGGCAAAGAATAATTTTTCCCGAAAAATGGAAAAAACACTGAGCCTATAGCCCATGAAATTATCATTTTTTCGACGAAAAATAAAGTGTCTCGAAAGCGCCGGTACTCCGCATATACCGGTTCCCTGGCATGCGTAGACGCCGTTTAACGCGATAAATAAACGATCAGGCAAAGAATAATTTTCCCCAAAAAATGGAAAAAAACACTGAACCTATAGCCCATGAAATTATCATTTTTTCGACGAAAAATAAAGTGTCTCGAAAGCGCCGGTACTCCGCATATATCAGTTCCCTGGCATGCGTAGACGCCGCTTAACGCGATAAATAAACGATCAGGCAAAGAATAATTTTCCCCCCAAAACGGAAAAAACACTAACCCTATATATAGCCCATGAAAATATCATTTTTTAGACGAAAAATAAAGTGTCTCGTAAGCGCCGGTACTCTGCATATATCAGTTCCCGGGCATGCGTAGACGCCGTTTAACGCGATAAATAAAGCATCAGGCAAAGAATAATTTTTCCCCAAAAATGGAAAAAACAGCCCATGAAAATATCATTTTTGCGACGAAAAATAAAGTGTCTCGAAAGCCCCGGTACTCCCCATATATCAGCCCCCGGGCATGCGTAGACGCCGTTTAACGCGGTAAATATACGAAAAGGCACAAGATGACTTTCTCGAAAAATGAAAACAACACTAAGCCTATACCCCATGAAAATATCGTCTCCTCTGCGAATAATAAATTCTCCCAAAAGCGCTTATTCTTCGCATACATCAATCCCCACGCACGCGCTGACACCGATTTACGCGATAAATAAACGAAGAGGCCCAAAATGACTTTCTCGAAAAAATGAAAAAAAAAAACACTAAGCCTATATGGCCCATTAAAATATCGTCTCACCTGCGAAAAACAAATTCTCCCAAAAGCGATTGTTCTTCGCATACATCAATCCCCACGCAAGCGGTGACATTAATTTACGCGATAAATAAACGAAGAGGCCCAGAATAATGTTCTAGGAAAAATGAACACTAAGCCTGTATCCCTTGAAAACATCGTCTCAGCCGGGAAAAATAAGTTCACCCAAAAGCGCTCGTTCTTCGCATACATCAATCCCCACGCACGCGCTGACACCGATTTTCGCGGTAAATAAACGAAGAGGCTCAGAATAATTTTCTTGAAAAAATAGCCCGGTAGCTGTAAGCCTTAATTAATTAATCAATCAACGCGAAGGATCATTTCATTCATTATGCAGTAATTCATTATAATATATAATTAATCGATGGATTATTAATCACTCAATCAATGCATTAATCAAGTATTCAATGAAACACTTATAAAAACAGCCGATTTACCGACAAACTTTTCTTTCCAGTATCCGTATCCCGTCCGTTGTCGCATCATGGTGCTCCAGTGGTATAGGGTGCACTCGGATTTTTCACAAACAGTGTGTTCTGCGGTGCGGCGAGTTTATTCCAGGCTCTTCGTCAAATTAATGCGACTTCTGCCCAGGATCCGCTCGCCTTGTGCTGTAAACTGGGGCCAGTTGAAGGTACAGCATTGGTGCAATTGTCGAAGGGTTTCCATGCTAGATGACTGAGCTCCGAGCTTTCGTTTCGATCGTGACTATTCAGTCGCGATCATTGCGGCTTTGTTTCTGCCACGCCGCGCCGGGCACCGCTGTGAGGTACCGCGACGTGTTCTGACGAAGGCTGCGATTGCGCTTTGTTATTTCGGAAGAATGGAGGCTAGGTCTGTTAATGTTCCAAGTGACAAACACAAAAAAATGATAAAACGCGCTGACAAGAAGAGGCACACTGCCAACCGCCTCAAAGGCTGGAAACGGATCAACTGCAAACGAGCAAATGATGAATGAAGCGTTGTTGCAAGAGCTACTGAATCAGTAGAGAGTAAAACGAAGTAGAAACAAGAAACCTAAACCCATAAGGGTTGACTGTAGGGAATCATAATTAAAAATAAGAGTGCATAGGGGGCTCTTTGTTGAATATCTTGACGCGTACGTCAGCACTAACAAGGTTCGACAGCGAGCTTTCCATTTATTCCGCATCTTTGTGGAAAACTGTACCGTTTTATTTCAACAGTTGCTATAAGATCCAGGCAAAAAAATAACGACGTATTTATTGGCAGCCTACGGTGGCTGTCAGATATGGCGCTGTTTTCGTCACTAAGGCCGGCCTCCTTGTCATGGTTGGCAGGAAATCAATATATTCCTATTTATATGTGCACGCCATAGACCCTTTTCCCCAGCTTGTTCGCTCACTATAAGCGAGACTGTGCTTCCGCCGCTTCACAGCTACTTGCCACAACAGCCGACGTTGCCTCGGCGGCGGGTCGAATCCCGCTCGCGGCGGCCGCGTAAGGGGGGGGGGGGGGGGGGGCGCCTAAATTTAAATTTAGGTGCACGTTAAATAACACCGGATTGCAGAAATCTATCAGGAGCCCCAAGAGTACCGCGTCTCTCATAAGCTGCCGTGCAGGTTGTGACTCTAAACCCCACATTAAAAAAAAAAAAAAACGAACTTGTAACTATGCTGTATGCGCATATTTGAGTGAGGTTGCTTCCTCTTCAGTGGACAGACAGCTGTGGTATTATTACACGAATCTTTACACTAATGACTAATCAGCCCGCAATATCTTGTGTTGACAATGAAGAAGCATCGAATAAAGATGTACCACTCTGTGATATGTATAGTGTGCGAGACGGTGCCCTGGTTAGGAAACGACAACAAAGAATGCGCGCGCAAATGGGAATCCCGCGCTGGATGGAAGCCTTCGAACGCTGTTCGGACGTTCCTCGGACCTGTCTGCGTCTCCTGTTACTTGGCCAAGTTTTGGGTGGTATTAGGCTTTTCTATGCTTATTGGTTGATCTTGTTATTATTCTTTATTCTTGCGCCTATTATTCTTGCGCCTGCATCATCCTAGGCTGATGTCCAAAAACTCCCTTGGCAGGGGTTTTCCCCCTTGGACAGCATCTATTCCCACAGACGAATTACCCCTGGATTTGTTTACCCGCAGTGGCGTGAGCAGCATCCCTGTGGCTCTGGTTCCTTCCAATGGAGGCTCTATACGGTTGACCAAACCCCAGGCTATCCAGAAATTTCTCCGTGCTGCTACTTCTGCGTACCAGACCATCACAGAAGTGAGACCGTTCGGCCGCGGAGGTCGTGTGCAGATCACCAGACCAGACCTGTGTCGCGGATTTGCTTAAGTGTTCATCATTCGCGTCATTGCCGGTGAGTGCCTTCATCCCTGTTCATCATCCCTGCAATAGTCAGAGGTGTCGATGCTGATTTATCTCCATCAGAAACATGAGAGAGATTGTCTGGGACTGTAGTAATTGCTATTTACCGCTACAATTGAGTGGTAGACAATAAGAGGGTCCCAACAAAATGGGTGATTGCAACATTCGCAGGAACTTTTTGTCCATCAGAACTAAAGGTGTGGCCCCTTGTATTCAGAGTTGACCCTCTGGCATCGCGTCTGCTGCAATGCCGTAATTGCTGGCGATGCGGCCATAGTAGTGCAGGATGCAAGTCTAGCCAGCGTTGCAGCACATGCGGGGAAGAGCATTGTTTGAATTCTTCAAACATTAATTTTATCCGTTTCCACACAACACTTTTACCAGTTTTTGTACTACCAACATCCTCCTAATACCATCCAAATCTTGGCCAACCCCCGCAGTGGGTACGCGCCATCGAAGAAGGAAATCCAATCTAATTCAATCCGGTATACGAGGGTGCAAGAAGAGGAAAAGAATCCGATCGCAATAAAAGTAAAAAAAGAAAGCGAAATAGAGACAGACCGTGGCCTGGTGCCTGAGCTCCCGAACACTGGTTCTGGTCGAGTAGCTGGCGGTTTTCTTTTAATCTGTGTATTTTACGTAATTGTTTTTGACCTTTTGTTTCAATATCTGTTAACCTTCCAGAGTAATTTCCTATTTCTTGGCAATGTCACTCTCATCGCCAGGCCAGGAGGCTTCCTCCTGGTCGGCTTCTCTTCCTAACTCTGATTTGCCGGTGGAGCATTTCTTACGCAGTGGGACAAGCAGCGTACCGGTGGCTTTGGTTCCGAGTGATGGTGGAGTGATTCGCATGAAGAATCCCAAAGCAATTCAAACCAAACTCCGGATGGCCTCGGCCAATTTTCAACAAATCACCGAGGTTTGACAGTAAAATCTGGCCCAGGGGGCATTCTTTGCTGCTCGTCAGACCAGGCTTGTGTTCAAGATTTACTAAAGTGCGATGTTTTTGTGACACATCCGGTGAGCAGTTTCATTGCTCATCACCTTGCATGTAACAAAGGCCTAGTCCGCGCTGTCGATATAAGTCTATGTCCGGCAGAACTTTTGGAAATGTTTTCAGCAGCAGGCTCGATTTCTGTGTATCGTTGCAGCCGTGTCGTTGATAATAAGCGCATGCCCACTGAAACAGTCATAGCCACTTTCGCTGGAACGAACCGCCCATCGGAAATCAAGGCATGGTCACTTATATACCTAGTTGAGCCTCTATCACCTTGTGTCCTTCAGTGTCTTAAATGCTGGCGGTTTGGGCATTCCATAAAAGGCTGCAGGTCTAACACACGATGCCGAATTTGTGGAGAAGGCCATCATTCAAATGACTGTTCTTCCCGAAATGAGTCCTGCTGCCTTTGCAGTGGTCCCCACCTCGCAGATGAACCTAATTGCCCTGCAAGGTCAAAAGAAGTACAAATCCTCGAAATAATTGACAGACGTCGATGCTCTCGTCGTGAGGCCATTGGAGAAACTCAGATCAGGACTCAAGGGTATGCTGGTATAACGGCCCGTCAAACATTGTCTATGGAGAACTCAATCTCTGAGGCTGTGGCAGCTTCCGTAGAAAAGGCGTTGGAGAAAGCAATGGAGCGCATCATGACAAATTTCATCGACTCCCTTGTTCAGGTGCTGTCCTCACCACTAACTCCGCGGCTTCAACTAACTAATAAAGCCAATATTGAGGATCCGGTGTCGGGCCTACCGCGGAGTCCACCTAATGAAACATCGACCGCGCAGCCATTCACAAATAACGATTCACCAAAGCCATCAATGAGAAAGTCGACCAAATCTGTCTCTCCGACCCAGATGGGGTGGAAAATCAAGATGTAGATATGGACCTCCCATCTCTTAAACGAACAAGGTCACCGACAGAGAAAAATCTAGCTCTCCCATCAACTCCAAGGCAAAAAAGTACGTTAGAGATATTCTGACTAAGAAGGACTTCTTAAAAGAGAACGTTTTAGACCAAGCAGTCTCTGCTGCTCGGATTTATGCACCATAGGAACTTTAACAGTAATTCAGTGGAACTGTCGTTCCATACTTTCGGCCGCAACAGATTTATTATATCTTATTTCTACATATTCTCCAGATATTATTTTACAGGAAACTTGGCTTGCTGCTGGTCAATCTTTTCATCTAAAAAATTTCCGATGTTTTCGATTGGATCGCCTATGCCGAGGCGGTGGTTTAGTGTTGTTTGTCTCATCAAAACTCTGCCATAGAGCTACTATAGCATACCAGATAATGTCCCCAGACTGTGAAATCTTAGCACTGGATATAATACTACCTGGTTGCACACCCTTTTCTATAATTAACACATACTTCCCCGCTGGAGTACAAGATACCCGTTATCTAGATACCTCTATTGCTCGCAGTCAGAACATCATACTAATGGCAGATTTTAATTCTCATCATGTATCGTGGGGCTTCCGAACGGACACTTGTGGCAAACGCTTGTGAGATTGAGTCTTAATTAATCATTTCTCTTGCTTAAATACGAGAGCACATACTTTCGTTCGTGGTCAGTCGCGATCTGCCCTAGATCTTACGTTTGCTACCTCGAGCAACTTCGCTTTTGTTGGGCCACCTCCTATGGTCTATCACCAGTCCATTCCTCCGGTCGAAGCCACTAGGCTTTCCCTGGCGGGCTGCTCCGCTGCTGCCATGGTGACTCTCCACCTTTCTCCCTCCTTCTATCTCCTTCACTCCCATATCCATACCCCTGCTGGCGCTGAGCCGTGCTCCCGCAAGGGTTGCAGAAGATAGTGCCAGCCTTTCCTCCTTTCCCCACAAGGACCACTTCCCTCTCTCTCTGGAAGACTACATACCGGAACTAACAGTGATCACCTTCCTATAATTTTTGAACTGCTTACTCCGTTAACTAGTGTAGCTAATATGCGCACTTTTGTTAACTACGAAACATTTTTGAATGTTTTGAAATCAGTTTTACAAGCCCAGGTGGGCATGAAGAGGGATATTAAAGCAATGAACCTATGTTCAGTACTAAAACAGTCATCAAAAAAATCTCAATTTGCTGTGCAATCTTATAAGGGTGGATCATATTGTCCCTGGAGGAATTCTGAGTGCGAGCGAGATTTTAGACGTAGAAAAGCTGCATGGAAAAAGCTTTTATACAACCAATGTCCTGTTAATTGAGCTGATTATACATATATAGCTACCACATTTAAACGAACAGTCTCAAAAGCTAAGGAGGATTACGATTCCAGGCACTACGCATACCTTTCAAAGTCTAGGAATAAAAAAGCCCTGTATTAATTTCTTCGCTCTCGCAAAGCTATACTGGCGCTCGTGAAAGTCGAATCTGTCGTTATATCAACAAAATAATTATCAAAATCCCTTGAGAAAATTGCTCAAGGACTTTCGCGACGTTTCACACATAAATTGCCGATAGGACTAAAGAAACTTCGCTTGGCAGACGACTTTGTAACAGTAACAGCGACAGAGCTTGAAGGCATTATTAATTCGTTGCCGGCGTCAGCCCCCGGTCCAGATGAAATTACAACAGGAATGTTAAAAGTTTTATTTAATTATGCGCCTCAGGACCTACTAAACATAATAAATTTCTCTCTCAAGAACTTATGGGTTCCAAGAGAGTGGAGAGTAGCTAAAATTATCCCACTATTAAAGAAAGAATCATCTGGACTTGACTTAGAAAACATAAGACCAATTTCTCTTACCTCAAATGTCGTCAAATTAATAGAAAGGGTTCTTCACGACCGTATAACAAATTTCATGCGGGGCGATACCCTTCTCAGTCCTTGTCAGATTGGATTTCGTCCGGGCCACTCCATATGGTGCGCCCATGTACATTTAGAGAGCCGCATTAAACTTGCTCGCCGCAAACGAGAGTACGCAGCTTTGGTAAGGCTAGATGTATCGAAAGCATACGACTCTGTAGAACATTGTATTCTATTCGATAAGCTTCACTCTACAAATTTCCCAAAATATATAACCGCTTGGATCTATGAATTTATGAGGGACAGAGAGTTTTATTGTTACCAATACGGCATTTCGACGTCAAAACACAAGCAGACAAGAGGTCTACCACATGGTTCCGTTCTTTCCCCTATATTATTTAACATTTTGCTAAGCACCATTCCTTTGTCTCCGGAAGTACATGTTTATGTTTATGCGGACGATATCGCATTTTTTCCTCCGCAAGCAATATATATTCTCTACAACAGTCGTTGCAAAATTACTTAGGAATGCTGGAGACATGGCTAGAGAGATTAAGTATGTCATTAAATATTAGCAAAAGTGCGGTCTTAGTATTCCCATTAACTGCACAGGTACATATATTTTTGCAATACCGACAGGAAATCATTCCTCAAGTTGACGACGTCAGGTACCTTGGTGTTATTTACGATGCAAACTCACCTGGCGCAGTCACATTGAACATATTCAAACAAAGGCAGAACGAGCCGTAGCTATGCTTCGCCGGCTCAGCCACCGCCGCTCTGGACTACGCAGGCATACCTTACTGATGATTTATAAAATGTATGTTCGGCCCATATTAAAATTTGGCTGCGTAATATTTCCGGTGGCCCCGCCTACAAAATTAAACCTTTCATACTTTTAGAAAGAAGCTCTACGGTCATGGCTCGGGCTACCTAGATTTGTTGCCAACGCTGTTTTATATCAGGAAGCTCATATACCCACCCTAGATTGCAGATTCCGCATGCTTACGGTTCAGACATTATGACTCTTTAAAAAGACGCACGCAATGTGCATTTATCACTGAACCATCTGAGTTTTTTCAGGTATCGTGGTCAAGATTCCACAGTCCTCAGATATTATTTGTGCAAGCACAGTTACAACAATTGGATGTGTCCATACGCCAAGTTTGTCATTCAAATGATGCCTTAACAGACCTCAAAATTGAGTTCGAGGACATATTTCCGAATCATGCTAAACTGTTACCAAGGCGAGATTTAAATGATATCTTACACGACCACCTACACCAACTAACCACTGAAAATGTAATAGCTACTGGCGCTTCTGTGTGCAATGAGAAGGCAGGAGTGGGGATCTTTTCTGAATCTCTTCAATGGTCTTACTCCCTTCGCCTTCCCGATTTCACATCTATATTTCAAGCAGAATTATTAGCAATTATATTAGCGTTACGAAAACTCCCCCAAAATGACCCATTAGTTGTTATCGTGACCGACTCGCTACCTGTATGTACAGCAGTAACTGCATCTTTAGATACAAGAATTGAAAGAACATTTCGTTCTATGATGCCTCCGTATTTACGGAAAGATTGTTTCCTTTGGGTACCGGGACATCATGGGTTACACTTGAATTAAATGGCCGATTCACTCGCACGAGCATCCCTCAACGGCCCTATCGTATCTGTTTTGCCGACATCATCTTATGTCACCGCGGCTAGGTACAGAAATTTCGCTATACAGTGAACTCTCACTTGAGTGAACTTCAAGGGACCGAAGGAAATAGTTCACTCAACCGAAAGTTCACTAAACTGAATATTCACCAGACCAACATAAGACACGGCATCCATAGTGTCAGAAATGTGTGAAATGGAATTTCTACATATCAATGAAAAACGCACCACGTGGGTCGTTTGTGTGGAAAGAGAGACGACGACAATGCCACGACTAGCCGGTCGGAAAAACACACACACCACATGGTTTGTTGTGTGACAGATCGCTGCTTTGCTCTGGCTGCGTTGTAAGCGCCAGCGATGTTACTTTGTTCATGGCCTCCGAGATTACATGCTTGCTCGTTTTGTGTGGGCAATCTCGGAGGGCATGCCTCGTTGCCGTTCGTTTTCCGCGCCGCTGCTTTGCCCCAGCGGTGCTGTAGCGCCAGCGACGTTACATTGCCGCTGGAGGGGAGGTTTGATGAGGGCGGGCATCGGTTGCGCCTGCAGTGCAGGGCGCAAAACTTCGTTAAATATAAGCCTTGGTCCTCTGAGCGAGTTCGTTAAATTGAAATACTGACTGTTCCGAAATTCGTTTAAGTGAAACATTTTTGCATAGAATCTATAAGAAAACTGCCGGGGATATTTAAAAAGTTCGTTATTCTGAAATATTCGATAAACCGGCGTTCGTACAACTGAGAGTTTACTGTATCTCAAAACTCTGCAACATCCATGCTAACACCGTCTTCTGATTTCCACCATCTTGGCTTCCCATGGAATAATAATTGGCGTCCTTCGAGACAATTGGAACTTTCTTTTACAAAATTGAGATGTTGTAAACCTCCTCCAGATTTTTACTTGCACAGGTCTGGTCTCGCTATGTCCCCTATATGTTGTTTTTGCAGTGCACCTGAAACTATCGAACATTATTTTCTCTTCTGCCGCCGCTTTCTAAGACAAAGAATACTATTGTATACTCATTTACGAAACTTGGGCTGTTGCTAACGTCGCCAACCATTCTTTCTTTTGGTGCGACCTCACTGGGATCCAGCCACAGGGATGCTTTTCTTGCAATTTACAATTTTATCAGAGAGACAAAAAGAGTACGTTGCTGAATTTCTAAAATTATCAATATTTTCTATTATTTCGTTTATTTACGTTAATTTATTTTATCTAATTCTTAACAATATTTTCATCACACGTCTAAATTACAGTTCTAGTCCCACGCTCCACTATTTAAATCTAGTTTGGCTTTACTTCTAAGCATACGAAAAACCGCCTGCTTCTTGGCCAATCCCCCATAGTGGGTATGCGCCACTGTCTGGGACACAAGACAAGACAAGACAAGTTTCAAGGGCCCTGTGGAGACGGAACTCCGAATCAGGCAAAGACAAATCGGTCAGAGCGGCAGAAAAGCGAGGCGCACTGGCAGAAGAGCTCCAGAAATCGGCGCCAGGGTGCCACCTGACCCGGAGTGAAGGCGGGCTGTCGTGTTCCGGACCCGAGCCTCCAGAACTTCACCCGATCCCAGGCGCCGCAGCTCTGCCCGATCACGACCCGAGGCCGACCAACTCCTGCGCCTTCAGGCCGAGCGTGAGCTGTCGGGCCCAAGATTGCGCCCAGCTGCCTGGCCGGCCACCTCCATCTGCACATGCTGCCAAGCCACCTGCTTCCCATTTCCAAGCTGCTCTGCAGTCGCCCGTTCGTCGCTCGGCCACATCGGTGAGACCAATCTTTCGTCGCCTCGCCTCCCTAGCTCCACGTCGAACTGTTGAGCGCCATCACAGCCGTGGTCGGCCCTAACTTGCGTGGTGTCCGAGCGTTGAGTGCATTGGTTTCTTGCTGCGAATTTTTTCATCGAGTGCTTATTTGATATGTGTATGTTTACATTGGTTGTATTAAAAGCCTTGTGTGCGTTTTGGAACAAACGGCTTTGTCCTCAAATGGTTTTCTGGAGGCTCCGTCTCTGGGTGCCGTCTGAAAAATTAAAGGGCCTGCATGGCGTCTTGATAACGCTGCTTTACTATAGCTTTCAGCTTTTCTTCGTCATTGTGTCACAACCCCGGAATAAAATATCGAACCATCATGTAACACAAAACAAAGTTTCGCCGTAACGAAAAATGTTATGAATATTTTTTATCACAGGCATTATTCCAGGAAGAATATGATGGCCAAATAGCGCCACAAATTCAGTAGACGGTATCTCGCTCTCGTAAATGCCACAAATTCAGTAGACGGTATCTCGCTCTCGTAAATATTTATCTGGTCTCGACTAGCCCCATTCACTGGAACTCACTGAGACTTACAATTACTTGTATTAGAAGTAAGCACTCTAATTAGCGATACATTGGTTTGTTTCATTTCACATTCTGTACAGAATGTGAATTTGTAACCTCCAAGTGCGGTATAAATAACTGTAGTGAATACGTGGAATGATTATGCAGAAAATAATTGTAGGTATGCGGCCACTGCATTTTTTACTCTGGCCTTACCCTCGACTCTGTTAGTGTGAGATTTTATAAGATCTGTGAAGGTTTATACATAATTTATGTAAAATGAAACCTCGAAGCAGTCATCACAAAGCCTGGTGGACTAATCGAGCCTGGTGGAATTAATCGAGGAGCGTAAAACGGTGAGGGCCATGTCGATGAAAATTCAGCATGCAGATGATGCGCGCCTGCGAGAGATTCAAAAAAGAATGTGCAAGTGCTTGCACACAGTAGAAACAAGATATCAAAAAAGTCTAAGGCCTACTTGACGAAGAAATATGCCGCGAGTTAGCCATCAAGCACACCTGTGGACAGAAATTGGCGTTTGAGAAGCAGACTCAGACTACACATCTCATACCCCTAGCCGTCTATACCCGATGGAAGTTTCCGCGCGCCTCGGAATCCGCAAGACTGTTACTGAACACACACACACACACACACACTGGCGTAGGCGACAGCGAGTACCTTCGTCGGGTACGCTGTATTACCGCGTCCGTGCCGACACCCCGCAGTCCGCAGAACCGTCCTTTGGCGTGAAACGGAACATGCTCTCTGTTTAGGAAACACCCGCTCCGCGCTAGGTCTAGACGGCCATGTTTAATTTATTGAATTGACATGCCAAATTGTTTCTATTGTTATCCAACGCCGCGCTTAAACTAGGTCATTTCCCCTCCTGCTGAAAGCAAGGCGATATTATATTTATCCCGAAAATTGGCCGATGTGCTATCCTTCCTATGGCAGACAGACCTATCGTAAGGAACTCCCTATTTGAAAAGATTCTCGAACGTTTACTAAATTTCTGTCTTTCTAAATTCAAACAACCTCATCCATGAACAAAAATTCAGTTTCACGCACGCAAAAAACTCCTCTCTAGCCCTGTACGCGTTGCGGTAATGGTTCACTGGAGTGTATATACACAAGAAACACCAGACATAATAATATAATTGAACTTTACCGGTGCCTCTGATAGTGTCATGGCACGACACTGTACTTGACTTCTTCAGGAAACACCGCTGTCCCACGAATCTTTATTATTTATTAGTTATTTTTGAAGAACCGGAAAGTGACGCGGGTGAAGTCTCGACGCATCCATCCACCCACAAGGATTGCCAACGCGCCCAGTACTGTGGGTCCTTCAGAGTCTGCTTGGCCGAGACCTTCCACAAGGCGTGCGCCGGCAAGCCGGTGAAACGATTATACTTCTTGCCGGCTGCTCACGGCTGCAGCTACAGGCCACAGCAAAACCTTTCATCTGTTTCCAATGGGCAAGCAAAAGTAAGGTCACAATTAGACTCCATTAGTATTCTACTTTTGTTTTTTGATAATGGACACATTGGCACTTAAAAGCTTCGTCCATCATTCAAACTGGATGGCGCTTTTCTAAAACACAAATATCATATAAAACTGCTGGGAATTGTATTCGATTAAAAATTAAATTTTCATGAACATGTAGATTACATCAAGTCAGCGCCTGAGCTATTGGTTGTGCGTCTGTTGAGTTTCATTAGGTCCCATCGTTCGTTAAATCCTGGCATAATCCGACGACTGTGCAGACGAAGTTTTGCTGCCAGCAGTAAGGCAATGGAGAGTTTTAGTTTAGGGGACGCAAGGCGTTGGGGCCCCTAGCGATTGGGTGCGTTTGCGTTTGCGTACGCAAGCAGAAACACGTTATAGTTTAGCGGCCCCAAACGCAAGCCGCAGTGAGGTCGCATGCGCTCGCAGCGCCATCAACGTCTGATCTTTATTTCTTTTTTTTCTTTATTTCTTTTATATTTCAGCATCAGACGAAAACAGGGCCTGATGCAGGGACAGAAGCTAAAGGCTGATGGAGCCTGACGAGGCCTCTGACCCTAAACAGTCTACAGCGGTTACAGATACAACACAAATCTTAGAAACAAAGGAAATAAATTTTAAGAAAGACGCAGCATTTGACACCTGCACACAAACGTATTGCATATACTGTTGCACACAAATGACACATAACAAATCATACATAATAGGACGCTAAGCAATTTACTTGAATAAATCAGCACAAACAGCTGTTGTACAAAAACATACAAATAAAATATAATTGTCAGTGAAACTGAATAATGTTTCTTGAAACGACACAAAAGTAAGATAAGAGCAATTTCTAGAGTCATTTTGTGTTATATAGAGTTTTATGTATCATTTGTGAGAAGACAGTAAAATATAAAAAACACTTCAATTTTGGCTATAGTTAAATTGGCAAGATAGCAATAGCTCCCTAAGTTGGCTTTTAAATGCTTTTAATTTGCATTCAAAGTTTAGCTTACCTTCAAATTTGTTTAAGATCGCAGGTATTTGATACGCCATTGTTTGCCTTCCATAATTTGTTCGGATTTTTGGTGTTCGGTGTTTTCGGTGCCTCAAAAGGTATTCAGCGTTTTCAGAGTCCATAATTCCTTTGCTGCGTTATCATTTTTTAAAACATGAAATAAAGCATATGAAGTAAAGCACATAAAACTATTCTTATTAAAAGCAGTTAATAGAGAGGTTTAGAGGGTCCGGTATTCGGGTAAACGCAGGCTGGGGCGTTGGGGCGTAGCCATGAACGGGAGCGACCTGCATGGTGCAGCCACCTGGTGGCGCAAAGCTCAAACAGAGCAAAACAGCTAATATTACAGTAACCAAGTGTATTTTACTTTGCTGCGGGTATAAATTTTTGGCAGCAACACAATTACGCCAGTTCCGAAAATTTACACCAGCAGCGAAGTAGAATAGACTTGGTTACAGCAATATTAGCTGCTTTTGTCCGTTTGAGCTTTGCGCCGCCAGGTGACTGCACCATGCCGACCGCTCCCGTTTATGGTTCCGCCCCAACGCCCTAAAGCCCCTCCATCCACGCGCCACCGCCGCTTTCTTAAGTAGCGACAACCTTTGTTGTGCGCCGCCTTTGCCCCTCACACCAAATCCGGTTCCGGTATTTCCGGTTCCGGCATTTTTGGTTTAAACATTTCCGGTTCCGGCGTTTCCGCTTCCTGGAGTTGCGCTGTGGGAATTTCCGCTTTGACTGCTGTTGGACGATGGTGAGACGCCCGCGCGTGCTTAGTAGAGCTGTGGCAGTCGCCATAAGAAGAATGCAAAGGGGACAAGCTGTGTATTCCGCTGAAGTAGTAGTACGCGGTCGCTGTTTTCCAAATGCACGAAAAACGGCAGTGGTCTCCAAGCACCTAGGCACTACATTCCACTGTACGTTGTCGCTCGTACCACAACCCGTCGCAGGTTGACGCGAAGCAGCGAACACGAGCAGATCGCTGGTTACAGTAGGCGGTGGTTCTTGGATGGAATCGCATTCACAGTTTCAACCGCAGCTCGTGCAATTAAAGCCTCTCCAGCGTTGCGAAAGTAGACAACGCTAAAAAACAAAGCGTCCACTTCCACTCGGAACAGGAAGCTGCAGCTACGTAAGTTCCGCTTGCCGCCGGAAGCTAAGGGGGTGAGTGGGAGAGGAGCGTGCAGGAGGAGGGCAGGTTGGCGGTACTTAACCTGGTCGGCGGAAACGTGTATGGAGGGGCTTTACAACGCCCCAACGGCGTTTGTCCGAATACCGGACACGCTAAACCTCTCTAATATATATAAAAACGACGTCTGTCGACACTTGGCGAAAGAGTTGTTAGATTATCTACCCGCTAGCTACTCGTAAGTTCTCCTACACCGCGAGAGTCACGTGGGTAACGTAACCACTTAGGGGCAGCTATGTTTTCGGCCGGCCTAACAACCCAAGGACGCAAGTAGACGTAGCGGTCTGCGCATGCGCAGTACCGTCGCCGCTAGTTCTTGCGTACGCAAGCCGCTTGCGTCCCCCAAACTAAAACTCTCTAATGGTTCAACCTGCACCGTGGCCCTCATTTCCAACAATCTATCTGACAACCAGGGCACTTTCAGCTCTGCCATCAATTCTTCTGGCTATTACTAGTGCATATCACACCACACGAACCGCCGCACTGCAGGTTCTGGGAAATTCCTCTCCATTAAGAGTTGAGTTGGACAGGCTCTGTGCAGAAATCTCACTGTTTGTATTGCACAGTATCACTCACTACGGACCACAAACGGCTTGCCCTACCCAAATTCATTTCCCCTGTGACCCATGGAAAGACCACCCCAGTCGAGAATTCATATTTCATTTTAAGTGGTCAACTGTGTCACAAGCCCATCAAGTTTCATGAAACCATGTGTATCATATATATACGGACGGGACTTATACCACTAATGCAGCTGGTGCGGCTTAGGTCGTTTTTGACCGCTCAAGGCAGACTAGTCTGCGTCGAAAAATACAGAGTAGACAAAGCCATGAGCTACAGCGCCGAGGCGGTAGCTTTCACGGAAGCGCTTTATTTTGTAGCAGACACACATCACACGAAAAGTGCGTATCTGTACACAGACTGTATCTTAACAGCTCTCTCGCACCTTAATGATACAGAGTCGCGCATCCATCACATTAAGTGTCTGTTCCATTCGCAAACACAATATGGTTATTGTTTACATTTATTTCATGTATCGGGTCGCAGCGATATATCGGGCAATGAACTCATGGACACAACAGCTTCGTCTGCATCTATTTACCGGACCGTTAGGGAAAACGTGCAATCGACTCAATCGATTCACGCAAAGTTCTATATGATCGCTGAATTTTTTTTCTTATTGCTATTGACAGTCGGAGGGTGCAAACACCATAGCATGCATAATTCGGTTAAAAGCGTGCACGCCATACCGCGATTGTTTCCTCCCAATAAAGACTAGAGTCATTTACTAAACGGACATGGTCATTTCCTCTGCTACTTACACAGATTTAATCTGATGCCCGCGGAAACTTGTGCGTACGTGACTTCAGTGAAAATTAGTCACATTACCTCCTGTCCCCCCTCAGCGCGCACATCGTCGCGACAATATGTGTTGTGAATGATGAACGAAAACCTCCTGTTCAATGCCCTGCGCTAGTAGAGAATGCTTTTGCAGCTTGTTCGGGTCATTAACGCTCCTGTCCCCATCACCACTTCTCTATCATCACATTCAGGCGGGTCGTGACGTTGTTCTTTGCTTTCCACTTGATCTGGACACTCACTTCTGTCCCGTGTTCAATCACTTCCTCATTTACGCTATTTTCATGTTATGTTCGCATGCCTGTTATTTGTCATAATCGCGGATTACGCCAACCATGGTGGGGTTGGTCCCGCGCCAACTGGCTCTAACAAATATATGCGTCATCTTTAGGCCACATCTTGTTATATTCATTTATTACTTCATTTACACCTGCGTATTCCCCTTTACTACTTATTTTACTTTGTCATGACTTCAAACGATTTCCTTCTGGCCTAAGTTTTGCGGCCTGCTAAGACAAGAGGCCTCCCAGCCAATTTCGTAAGTGCTTGGCCAGCGGATGATCGCCATTAACATCTACCTGAAGCTATACTGTATGAAGCATCGCTTACATCTATCACCAGGGACAACGGCACACTTTTCTGGGAAACTGACACAGCCAATAAATCGCACTGGAAATAGATTTGTAGAACTGGTATAGAAAATCACTGCCGAGCATTACAATACCTTTATATTTTACACTAATTTTTCCAATCAGTATTACACAATATCTACATGTGATGGTCAGGAGGACGACTCCTGTTGCTGGCCAAACCTTGTGCTACTCAGCCTGCTTCGTCCATGACCTAACGTTACCATCCTGTTATTCTCCACTGATTTAGCCTTCAAATCTGCTTTTAACAGCGGAGCTGTTTAAGCTTTTACTTCCACCGTGGAGCGTTACCAGAAAACTCAGCCCAGCTGTGCGTCGCCTCGCGTTGCCTAGCAACCACCTGCGAGAGCACCGAGCCACGTAACCTCCTCACACCCCACGCGCTAGGGCGGAGTCTTGACGTCACAGGCGAGAAAAAGCTCGGAACAGCCAGCGCGGCGACACACATCTACTCCATGCGTACGTGTTGCTGCCATAGGAAGACCGAAGAAAGTCCGCACGCCCGAAGAAGCGGCTTACCAGGAAGAGCGCCGTATTTCCAAGCGAGAAGCGATGCGTCGCCGCCGAGCTGGTCCGGAACACCGCGCCGAAGCTGCAGCTGAGAACAGGTGACGCCGAGTTGAGGATCCCGAGTTTCAGTCCAGGGAACGCGAGAGTCGGCGCCTGAACCCTCGACGTCGCCGAGAAAGCGATCCCGGCCTGCAACTGCTCGAAAACTTCCAGCGCCAAGCCCGCCGAGCAACAACTTAGCAAAACCTAGCATAACCTCGCAAAACCTATAAACGACATAGTCAAGCCTACCAACAACTAAGATAACCTAACATAACCTCGCAAAACCTACAAACAACTTAGGAAAGCCACGTAAAAGCTAGGTGATCCCAAGCTCCACTGTTGACTCCAGCCTTGCACCACTAGTGCAAGCTGCGTACGTTTCTTTTTAATTTAGATTTAATTGGTTTTTTATTCCCAATTTCGTATAGGATTTTCATAAAAAAAGACCTCTTCACTTATTTTACATTGGTATTAATGCCCGGCACACCTCTTATTGGCGCAGGCTACCGCTCACTTTTATTCTGTTTTGTTTTTCACTCGAGGGGAAAAACGTTGCCATCGCTACGTTGGCCACTTGGTATGCGCCGCTGTGTCTTACTTGGCTTTCAGTCTTATATCTTTCCGTTAGAAACATTGCCTTACATACAATCTCTGCATAATTGTTCGCAACCCAACATTTACATTATTCATACAACCCTTCTC